>NC_135940.1:5267500-6467500 GCF_964058835.1 Carex rostrata
AGATGGGTACAAAAATTCAACAGTCTGAATATAGCGATTTTGTTAAATACTTAATAAATAGTAAAAAAATTCCAAAAAATATAAAATTTGATATGCAAACACATTTTAACATATACATCAAGTTGAACGGTTTGGACCGACCGTTTGGACTTTAAAAACTTTGAAAATGCACGATGTTATTCGATGTCACCAAAAAAAGGTGTCATCTGATCCCTCCTCGACATATACACATATACACATATAAACATATAAACATATGCACATACAATTTTTTTTTTATAAACTCATTTATTTATAATATATGTATATATGTATTATAAATATATGCATATACATATACATATATTATATATATAATATACACATATATACATGTAGAGTAAGGCTACGCTACTTCGTGAATTAAATGGAGCGTTTTAATTCGCGCTCATATCTCTAGTTTTGAAGTCCAAATAGCCGATCCAAACTGTTAAATGTTTAATCCATATTAAAATGTTCTTGGAAACCAAATTTTACATTTTTTTGAATTTTTTTACTTTTTATTAAGATGGTTTGAAAATCGCTGTTTTTTAATGCTTACCGTCAAACGAAAACTTAAACTGAATTTTTGAGGCCCTAAACGACATTTTTTTTGAAATTCTGATGCTTCTGTGTTACATTCTGAAACTTTAAAACATGATTAAATTTCTTAATCGATCATTTGGTTTAAATAAAAAGTTTAATTAATTTAAACGATCGTTCAGAAAATTTCTGACCGACTAAAACGAAACTAAAATTTCGAAATATAAAGGAAGTATGAAATTATGTATATTAAAAGTTAGAGTTAAACATAAAATAAAATATAGCACTATAGATAAATTGTAACTATTCGGTAAATTCATAACTTAGAAAAATTTGTTACGAGTTCATGGAATTTTAGAAAAAAGGAAATAAATTGACTCGTTAAGTAATTGACCTAGTTGAACTCTAGATTTAAAATATAACAATACGAATTATTTGTACACATAAATTATGAAATTTATAAATCTTGTTTATTAATGAATTATAGAAGTTTAATCAAATAAATATATATATAAATAGAGATGTACAATTAATACCAAATGATTTGAATATTAGAATAGAGAAATAAAAGTACAAAATATTCATACGAAATAAATTGCAAAATTTTACGAAACTTCGATTCGAATTTATAAAAGAAACAGACTTTAAAACCAATATAAAGAAACAATGTTTAAATTCTGAATTGTTTAGACCATTTGATTCATCTAGCACGGATCTTAAATGCTGCAATTTAAAGTTTGGAATTATATCAACCCCTCATCACAATCCAGCACGAATCTTGAAGCAGCCATTTAAATCCCACCCCCCTCCCTTCTCTCTTTCTCTCCTCTCCTTCCCTACCCGTGAGCCCATCCCCACAGCCCCGCCCCCCCCCTTCTCTCTCCTCTCCGCCAAAACCAGAGAGGGCCCCGCCCTCCCCTCTTCCGTCGCCGGCGATCCCCACCGGAACCGCCCCCGTTCTCTCCTCTCTTCCTCCCTGTCCGTGAGCCCCAGCCCCCCTCTCCCCGCCCCCTTTCCTCTCTTACACGCCAAAAACAGGGGCTCCGCCCCCTCCCCTTCCGCCGCTGCCACGGCCAGCCCGCCGCCCCATCTCTCTCTCTTTCCTTCTCGGTCCGACCCACCAGACCCGGCCGAAACCCCTGCCCCTCCTCTTTTCCCGCCTCCCCTCCCCTCCCGTGAAACCCTAGAAACTAGGGTTTAGGCTTGGTGTTGCCTCGGTGCTTGATTGATGCTGTCCCGATGCTCGCTTGGTGCCGTGCTGGTGTTGGCGTGGTGCTGTCTTTGCTGATTTCTAGAGGTGTTTGAGACTCGTTGATTTGTCGAATTTGAGGAGCTGTGAAACAAGACCCCCTCTTGGCACCGGCTTGCTTGTGACTTCCTCTTGTGTGAATTGGCCTCTCTCGATTAGTCTAACACCTCCTAATTCTGGTTTGTATAGTTGGGAAAATTGTAAAATCTGAAATTTATTTGGTTTTGATTGATTTATGGTTTGTGTAATTAGGGAAAATTATTGGGTGCCTCTTAAATCTTTTATACGTACAACCACCAAATTAGTATGAGAATAAATTGATTAGATGTGTATATTTGATAACTCTTGTTCATCTCTTTTATATTTTCGGCCTTGGGTTGAACAAGGACTAAATTGGTAAATTTTGCAAATTATGGCTATATATGGAAAGGTGTATGGTTTATATGACTAAGGTGCAAGGGTGTGAATTTTTATGGAGGTTAAGTGATAAAAAGGAATATGACATGATGTGTATATGTAAATTTGGAATTGGACTTGAATTAAAATGATTATAAATGAGCCGAAAGGTATAAACGAATTGACGAATTGAAAGACGGCTTTTGGAATCTAAGTTTTGAGAATGTAACCGAACTAAACCAAGTAATCGTATAATATAGGTGTAGGCTCAGTCGAGCCAGATTTCGCGAGTCAATTCGAGACGCCTGATCTTTAAATTAAGCGGTACGCTCGTCATAATAAGGTGCGGGATTCTTGGACTTGTTTGATACTTTATTTTCAGGAATTAAACTGTTTATTCGTTTGTCGTGTTGAATGATTAATTGTTGCATATTTTGGAATTCATGCTGTATATTCATTCTTGCATAAATGAGAATGATTTGAATTGTTCGGTTAAGGTTATTTGGCATGTTGGTATGGTTATTATTTGATTAGTTCTATTAATTGTTCTTGATGTGAATGAATCTGCCAGACCGACCTGTTTAGGTGGCTGGATAAGGTGACGGTGACCTATCCGTTGACCTGTGTTTACGAATTTGCCAGGCCGACCTATTTAGGTGGCTGGATAAGGTGACGCTGCTGACTTATGCGTTGACCTGTTAGAATTTGCCAGACCGACCTGTTTAGGTGGCTGGATAAGGTGACGCTGCTGACTTATGCGTTGACCTGTTATGATTTTGCGAGACTGACCTGTATGTGTGGCTTTGATATATATTTACTTGAGATTTAGCAAAGTTGACCTGTATAGGTAACTTTGATTCCATGTGATTGCATTTGTCAAGTTGACCTGTATTGGTGACTTGTAACCGGACCTTAGGAAATGGTTAAGCCAAACAGCAATTGCAGATGGGTGTCTGATAAAGGGTCCAGCTTGGTTGGCCATCTGTAGGCGTCTGTAACCCTACAGATGTGGGTTTGATAACGGTTCAGCTCGAAAGAACATCTGTGGTTGCTACCAGTCATAATGAAATGAGTTAAGCCAAAATATATGTTGTGTTTTGAAATCCATCTTGGAAATTCCGTAAACTGTGTTTCAGGTTGATAAATTGTTGTCGAGCATTGGCATTCTGTTATTTATGATTATATATATCTGTTTGAACTGTTATTGTTGGGTTTCATTGTTGAATATAGAGTTTGATTGCAAGTCCAATAATCTAAACTGTGGCAAATTTCGCACTGAGAATTTATTCTCACCCCCTCTCCCCGATTATTTTCAGGTTCATTACGCGGAGACATCAAATGAGGATACTGGCAATGCATATAAAAGATCCACTGCCTTGCGTGTATATGTGACACTAGATTTATACACGCGGCAGGCTGTCAGACCCCGGTGGATTTGGGGTGTGACATTCTGATACGACGATGCCTGGTGTTCCACCGAGGCAAAATAGATCTGTCTCATTCTCCCCTTTCCAAAAAGTGCTCATACGCGTAAATCCGAGTTTCCTAGCCAAAGTTATGGCTGTTTAAAGTTTTTTCAAAAATTAAACTTTGAAAATTCATAACTAACTGTAGAAAAATCCAAATAAGTTGAAATTTATATCAATTCTGTGTATTTTTGAATGCTCTACATGCTGGTGCAATAACTTTTGCAGTTTGATCCCTGTATCAGTCTAGACTTGCTGATTTACCAGCAAATGTCAAATTTGATATTTTTAGTGCATTGCACTATACCAGTGGCCTTTGCCTAATGCTTGGCTGCTGAGTTTGGACTTTATACCATACCAGAGGTCAGTCTACGATACTTTGTGCATGGATAGAGATCTAATTTGATGTTCGCACATATTTTAGTAGCTCTAAACTACTGTTTTAGTACCATAAACAAAGAGAAGAAGATCAAAAAGCTATCAGACTTGAAAATTTTTGAATAAAGGTCAAGTCCTTAATTAGTGTTATATTGAGACTTGTGATATCCAACTGACAAATAAAATCAAAGTTCACCAAAAAAAATAAAAATAAAAAAATTAAAGTTATAAAGAGATACGACATCACTTCGTAAATATATCAAATATTTTATTTTTTGGCATACACTCTAAATAAGAAAACTTTTTTTTTCACAAAATTATTCAAATCCAAATACTACACCATTGGAAAAAATAGAATCAGCATCGGTTATATACAGATATCAGTATCGGTTCACTACCGATTCTGATGAGGGCGATACAAATACTAAACAAATCTGTATCGGTTGTTACAACCGATACTACTAGTTACTATCTGCATCGGTTGTAATTAACAACCGACACAGATCTATATTGTAAATTAGATTTTTTAAAATTCAGTAAAATATTATCAGCATCGGTTGTACAATACAACCGATGCAGATATATATTTGAAAATATATTTTTTAAATTCAGAAATTCACTATCAGCATCGGTTGTACAGTACAACCGATGCAGATATATATTTGAAATTATATTTTTTAAATTCAGAAATTACTATCAGCATCGGTTGTACAGTACAACCGATACTAATACTCTGTTGAATTTTTAAAAAATATTTTTTATAAATGGCCAGCTTCCATATTTATTTAGCTGGCCGAAATTTCAAATTATCACAAATCCTAAATTCTCAATAAAACACATCCTAAATTAATTTTCAATAAAACACATCCTAAATTAATTATCAATAAAACACATCCTAAATTAATTATATATCATACACATCCTAACTTATTACAAAAAATTCTTGTTCCTAACTTCCTCTCGTCTTAATTTCTTTCAGCAAGACTTGGGCCCACATATGGCGAAACTCGGCCAAGCGTTGTACCGTATATTTAGCGGGAATATCCTGCATTTTTAGAATTTGTGAAGAGCATATATATACAATTAAATTGATTATATTTGAAGCAACAATTCTTATTTTTGAAAAATTTATAAATGCATATATACCTTCAATTGCGGAAAAACATGGAGACAGTGCTTTATTATGTCTTGCATGAGCAACATGGTATAATATGCACATTCCCAGCCGGCTGGTTGTTGTGGGCACTATATAACAAGTTTCAAAAAAATAAAATGTTTGTATTACGAGCATACAAATGACTTATATGTATATTCATTATAATTATATCGCAATAGGAACTATTACCTTGCAATCGTTACGAACCGTTAAAGAAGCACCCATTTCCTTTATGAAGACACTGTTGAAATATGAAAACATTGCACAATCAGTACTTGCGAGACATTTTTTAAATGATAATATAATAATGAAATCATTAGTATTCTAAACAAAACGTAAAATTTAGGAAAGGCACTTACTCCTCGATAGCAGCACTGATCATCAGCATTCTTTTAGACTTCTTATCGGAATCGTACACGTACAATGAACGTTCTGTTGGCATAAGTACGACCAATATCCAATGATTTCTGCATGTTAGGTTTGTAGCATGTCATATTATTCAATTTATATGAATTGAAAGAAATATAATAAAATTAGAATATATATATATGTAACACTAACATCTGATGGTATGGTATGAAGATTAATCTCTTGTCCCGATTTTCTCGGAGTGCTTTCCCTATGTATTGAAGAACACGTCCTCGGTCATCATTCAACAGGGTGGCATTCGTTTGACTGGGGTTCATGAAACCAACCTGCTCACCGGGATATTCCTCCTTGAGGTATTTGTGCCAATACCTACAAAATAAAGACACAAAGGTGATCTCAATTTTGTGAAACTTGAATTACAAGTACTAAAATTCTGCAATTATTACAAATATTAACTCACAGCATCCAGATCTGAACAACTGGTGCAGTGAGCCACTCCTGTGGAGTAAGCAAGGCCGCATAATCATCTGCATAGACGCGTATGGAGTCATCTGAACATAAAAGATCAGCTGGGGAATCGATTTCGATTGGGCTGCCATCTAGCTCCAAAAACCGATCACGAATATGCTTGAATGTCTGTCCCAGCTTGTCAAAATTGATACCATCAAATGCCTTGCAGTGACTCGTTGCTATCGGACCTCCGGGAATAATCATTTCTTTGCCTGGTTCCTGCAAAATTTCATAATAAATTGAAGTAAAATCCAAAATCATCTATAACTCTATCACACATATACTAATTCGGAAGTATAACAACTTGTAATAATAATATACCTCAGCTGAACCTATCACTATCATGGACATCGGCCATGCAGTGAAACTGCCGAGGACATCCTTTAGGGTTTCCTGCTCGCCATTTGGTACCGGTAATGGGTGATCTATGAAGTCCGCATCGAAAATACCATCAACCATTACTCTTGCATGGTCGAACGGCATCGGCCTGTTGTGAATTGTTCCACCGGGTGCAACTGGAACGTGAATTGTCCCCATGGCTACTTGAATAGTGTTCCCATTGACAACTGCCTGGAGTTTGCAGCTTAGTTCTGCCTCCTGTTCAGATATATGTATTTACTCGAATAAACTAAAACGTATGAACGGCACAACATGTAATGGAAAATAAATGGTGAAATTTGAATATTATTGAATTTGAATTTGCATTACCTCAGTATACTCGGAAAGATATGTAATTGGTTTGACTGACTGGCTGCTGCTCTGAAGGACTGTTGGGGTAAACGCCTGAACTTGTTGGCCCATTGACTGCTGAACCAAAAGTGCAAGTTGAACCTTCATTTCTTCCCTCATTTTTGCTTCTAGTCTCACCTCTATTTCTCTTACTTTCTCCTTCATTTCTTCCCTCAGTTCTTCCCTCATTTTTTCTTCAGAACTCGAGGGAGCGCGTCTCCTCCTTATTGAGCTCTTCTCATATGTTTTTCTCATAGGGACCAAACCTCCCACTCCTCTCACCCTCCCAGGATGTTCCGGATTTGGCAGAGATTTTCCGAGAACATCGTCGTATCGTTCGACGGCCAACAAGCCTTGTTTCATAGCCGCCTCTTGTTCTTCCTGGAATGACAACATGTTATAAACTAATAAATTAAAGTAGAGATTTCAATGAATGACAATATCTAAAATTCTTAAACTAATAAATTAAAGTAGAGGTTTCAATGAATGACAATATCTAAAATTCTTACAATTTTCTCGATGACCGGTGTGTATGTTTCTGGATAAAAGCGTTCCTTGGTCTCCTTATCGAGCTTTTGTCTTCCTAGTCTCCAGGTGACATGCCTATGCTCAATCGACATATCAAGGACCTCTTCTGGTTTCAATGCACTTGTTGAGCCTTGGGAAGACGGATCACTAGATGCTTTCTGGTCTGCAATCGTCTGCATAGCATCTGTAAGCCTACTCCGAAAACCCTCGCCCATGTAACCTCTAGATCCTAAGAAATGCGGATACTCGTTTTTGTTCTGATTCTCCTTTCCAATCTTGCTAGCAGCCTACAATTAATATGTCAAGTCAATCATTGTAGGCCTTAATTATAAGAGAATTTGAATTCTTACTTAGAGATTAGGTAGGTGATCCGCATAAATAAACATACCTGAAACTCCTCCGTCTCTCGATACGTGACAAATACCTCCCAGTCTTTTTCTTCCATATTTTGCTTGGTAAAATCGGGCCTCTCACCCGCGCGCCACAATTTAGTCATCTCGGATCGCCACCTCCGGTGATAAGTAGCCATCTTCTGATAATAATAGTTCCTCACTTTGACGTCCTCTTTTATACCCCATCTCAGCTGCCAAACAAATAGAAATCAAAATTTAGAGTTAGATAATATCAAATGAAAGCTTGTGAACTTAGTACTACGTTATTTACCTTCACTGTTTCCCATATTTTCAGCTTGTTCTCTTCTGGAACATCTTTCCACAATACGAAACTTATAGGAATATTCCTTCTCACCATTATACCGAATTCCGTTGGAAAAGACGTTGTATCCCTAGTAACAACCGGCCTGTGAAACTTGTCAAGTTCCACCTCTTTCCCTTTCTCGTTAAACTTCTCCTTGATTGCATTAGGCCCTCTTCCTCGTTTCTTAGCCGAGGCTGTCTCACTATTGCTTTCCATATCTGAATTTGCAAGTCCAAATAAATCCAAGTCCAAATAAATTCAAAGTCCAAATAAATCCAAACTAACTTCAAACCAATTCAAATTAAATCAACAAATAAATCCAAACCAATTATTTTTGTTTGGTAACTAAACCAATTATTAACCCAAATTAGTAACAAGAATTTTCTAATGTATCTCTCGACAAAAATTAGTAACTAAACCAATTCTAATGTATCTCTCGACAAAAATTAGTAACAAGAATTTTCTAAATTCAATTGGTACCCGAATTAAATTGGTACCCGAATTATTTCTCAAATTGGTACCCTAATCTATCAAATTTGTAACAAATTTCTAACAAGTATATTCTTAAAATAGTTGGTACCCGAATTAATCAAATTATTTCTAACAAATTTCTAACAAATTTCTCTCAAATGTCAAACAAATCTCAAAAACAATTTCTAAATTCGGTTTGGTACCCGAATTGTAAACAATTTATAAATTCGGTTTGGTTGATTTGAAACCGAATTGATTTGATTTGAACTAATTTGAAACTACTTAAAATAGCAAAACTAAGATAGCAAAATTACCTAAAATGAGAGGGGAGTGGACTGAGAGGAGAGGGCCGAGAAAGGGAGCCGGCGGAGGAGAAAATAGGCCCGGGCCAACGGAGCGGCGGAGGAGAAGAGCAATGGAAACGGCTAGGTCACGGCTAGGTCACGGCTAGGTCACGGCGGAGAAGAGAACACAGAAACGGGTTTTGAGGTTTGAAATCAGGGCTAGGTCACGGCGGAGGAGAGGGTTTTGAGGTTTGCGGTTTTGGGTGTTTTGAAAAATTTGTAAGTTTTAAAGAATATAGAGGCGCTGGTTGGAGAGGGAAGCACTATCAGCATCGGTTCCTAGCTTAAGAACCGATGCTGATAACTATCAGCATCGGTTCTTAGCTTAGGAACCGATGCTGATAGTGATATTTATTTAAAATAATGTAGATTACAATCAGCATCGGTTCTTAAGCTAGGAACCGATGCTGATAGTGCTTCCCTCTCCAACCAGCGCCTCTATATTCTTTAAAACTTACAAATTTTTTATAAGAAATTTTAAATATAAAAAAAATGATGTTTATGTGTTATTTTATATTTTTGTATTTTAAATTTTAAAAAAAGAATTTTGGACCTGTTATTTTTTAATTTTGAATATAGAGGGGTAGCCTATCAGCATCGGTTCATAGATAGAAACCGATGCTGATAGTATTATATATATAAAATTATGCGGATTACTATCAGCATCGGTTCTGAAGTTAGGAACCGATGCTGATAGTGCTATTTATTGAAAATTGTGCTTTTTTAATTTTTGAATATGTATGTTATTTTAAAATATTAAAAAAAGGATGTTTATGTGTTATTTTATATTTTTGCATGTGTATGTCATTTTAAATATTAAAAAAACATGTTTATATTTTGATAAATGTGTGGAGGTTTTATATTTTGTATGTTACTTTAAAAAATAAAAAAGGGATGTTTATGTGTTATTTTATATTTTATAAATAAACTTGAAAATTATTTTGAAAAATTATTTAGTATAATTATTAGTTTATAAATTACTTTAGTACATAAGCTATTTTAAAAATTACTTATAAAATAAAATAAAATAAGCTACTAAAATAATAAAATTTAAAATTTAAAAATAAGCTAATAAATTACATATAACATGAAAAAAAATAAGCTACAACACGTGCTGAAGAATAACTTGCATGCTTCTCATCGTCGGGTGTTTCAATGCATTCTGGAAAAAAAAACCGTACCTTTTTTTGTCAGCAATATTAAAGTAAGCTTTTTTTCTCTGCTTTCGATAGCGTATGCATTGCGGGTTTTAGATATGTACAAGTTTTTCCTTTTTCTCTTTCCTTCTCTGCTGGTTGTAGATCTGGCCTTATGTTCAAGAATTGCATGTCTTTCCGAGCATTGATACCGTCCTTAGTTTTACTCGGAATATTCAATAATGTTCCAACTATGCTATCACACACGTTTTTAACCACATGCATCACATCGAGACAGTGTCGAACCTCTAAGTGCTCCCAGTATGGTAAATCCCAGAATATTGACCTCTTCTTCCAACATATTTTCGGAGCCCCTTTCTTTCTCACCACCTTCTTTTTAAATTTACCCAATTGAACTTTCAAATCTTTCACTCGCGAATAAACTTGCTTACCGGTCAACGGATAATTTGCTTTGGTATTCTCGGTTTTTCCATTGAATTCTTTTTTTCTCTTTCGGTGTGCGTGGTTGGCAGGAAGAAATCTACGATGACCCATGTACACATTTTTAGAGGAGTTGGGTAGCCACACATCGACTGTATCATCCAGGCAAACAGGGCACGCTTTCTCTCCTTTGACACTATAACCCGACAAATTTCCATAAGCCGGAAAATCATTAATGGTGCAGAAAAGCATGGCCCGTAAAGTGAATTTCTCTTTGCTGTATGCATCATACATTTGCACTCCGGGTTGCCATAATTCTTTTAAATCCTCAATCAATGGAGCTAGATACACATCTATGTCGTTCCCGGGCTGTTTGGGTCCTGATATGAGCAAGGTCAACATGATGTATTTGCGCTTCATACATAACCAAGGCGGAAGATTATAAATGCACAGTAGAACCGGCCAACTGCTATGCTTGCTGCTCATGGTACTGTGCGGATTTATTCCATCTGCACTAAGCCCAAGCTTTAGATTTCTAGGGTCACGTCCGAATTCAGAAAACTCTCTGTCAATATTCCTCCACTGAGGAGAATCAGCGGGGTGCCGCAATTTCCCATCTTTCTTCCGGTTTTCGGCATGCCAACGCAGTAATTTCGCATCTTTAGCATTTGAGAACAAACGTTTGAATCTCGGTTTTACGGGGAGGTACCACAATGCTTTTGCAGGAGGTCCTTTATTCGGTTTACGATCATCACTTTTATCACTGGCAATCTGCTTTGGTTTGTAACGTGATGCACCACATTTTGGACACTCGTGAAGGTCTTCATACTCATTTCGATATAATATACAATCATTTGGGCACGCGTGTATTCTCTGAACTTCCAAATCAACTGGGCACAATATTTTCTTTGCTTCGTAAACATTGGGTGGTATCTCGTTTCCTTCCGGAAGCATTTCTTTTAAAGTTTGTAATAGCTCAGTAAAACTTCTATCACTCCAACCGTTAGATGCTTTAAGGTTATACAATTTTAATACACCTTTCAATTTTGAAAATTTAAAACAACCAGGATACAATTCCTTATTAGAATTTTCGTACAAATTCTCAAACAAACAGTACTGCTTATCATTATCAAAATCCTCTTCGATATCACGTAACATTTGATCAAAATTATCACATTTATCTACCACTATATCATCATTTTCTTCGGTATGATACTCCTGTTGCTCAGTACGAGTACCTGCGTCGGTTTCCAATCCCCGTAAGTCATTCCCCTCATCTCGAACGGTATGGTATTGCTGATGCTCAGTACCAGTGCCTATGTCGGTTGGAAAACTCTCACCGTGCCATATCCAACACTTATATCCTTGCTTGAATCCACGTCGGATTAAATGGCTCCTCACTTGGTTCGGGTTGGATAATTTTTGACCATTGTTACAATCACGACAAGGACAAGACATCATTGTACTCCTCCTAGTCGCCATATCTTCCATAGCAACTCTGATAAATTCCTCGACACCTGTCGTATATTCATCCGATAGACGTGATGTTTCGTACATCCAACTGCGGTCCATCTGCAATTATAGTAGAACACAATTAATTTAGAACAAGCTTGGGGTACTAAATTCTATTCACAATAGGGCTTACATGGGGCCTGGTTACCATCCTATCCCACTCTTTGAATACTTCGTCTCAATTAGGATGTGACCACGTGTTAGTCGTGTTTTAGTATTTAAGAAAATTTCGGCAGCATTTCCCCTCAGTTCCCCGAGTATTCGGGGAACTAATAAGGAGAAATGCTGCAGAAATTTTCTTAAATACTAAAACACGACTAACACGTGGTCACATCCTAATTGAGACGAAGTATTCAAAGAGCAGTCCCAAAACGGGGACTATTCAAAATTAATCCCTAATGGATTAATTTTGAACGGGTATCATGACCTAAAGGCATTAATCATTCGGTTGTGGCTCATAAGACAGTAATCTAGCTACATACATAATACAAATCTATTTAGTCCAGCTATCGAAATACACATTCATGCACAAAACTAATTAAACATGAGTTTTATGTTATACTTACAACTTTTTTAGATGCCGTACCGAGTGAGATGAAAATCGCTGCACCAAATCTCTCAATAATAGCCAAACTACAAAATTAAATCATCAAAACCTAATTAAGGGATGTATATATATATATATAACATGGACTTGGCTACGGTGCTATGGGTTACATAGATGCCTCTCGTGCTACGGCTCAATATTTGAGTTTTCAAAACCCTAACGGTCGATCCGAACCATTCATCTTATTCTCCATATTAATATGTGTCTAGAGACCAAATTTTACATTTTTTGGAAATTTTTTACTATTTTTTTAGATTTATTGAAAATCGCTGATTTTCTGACAAATCTGGACCATAAAAAACAGCAATATTCAATAATTCTAAAAAAATAGTAAGCAATTTCCAAAAAATGTAAAATTTGGTCTCCAAACACATTTTAATATGGAGAATAAGATGAATGGTTCGGATCGACCGTTAGGGTTTTGAAAACTCAAATATTGAGCCGTAGCATGGGAGGCCTCTATGCAACCCATATATAGCATATTAGCCAAATCCTATATAACATATATATGATGCATGCTAGGGTATATATATATCAAAAGCTCATATATAGCATGCATGTGCAAATATAGTTATATCAAAATTTCATATATTTCATGAATTTCCTCATCTTCACAATAAAGAAAAGCTTCAAATATAAAAATGTATTAAAACCTAAAAGATAGATTAGGGTTTATAAAATGAGCCGAATTAGAGCTTAAATGGTGCTAGATCTAACATTAAACTTGAGAAAAGAAATGATCAATCAATTAATGAACCTGAGAAAAGAAGAGTGAGTTATCTGATCAATGCCCACTAAATTAGCTGCTGCGCCAACCAACGGAGGAAGAAAGAAGACTGATTCTGTGAAGAATCAGACTTAGGAAAAAGCTAAATAGCGACTATCAGTATCGGTTCTATCACTAAAACCGATACTGATAGTATCAGCATCGGTTTTAAGCTAAGAACCGATTCAGATAAGCCGATCTTGATTTCAGTTTTTCCACTAGTGCTATCAGCATCGGTTCTGAGCTTAGGAACCGATGCTGAAAGTACTATTTATTTAAATTATTACTATCAGCATCGGTTCCTAAGCTAAGAACCGATGCTGATAGTGCTATTTTTTTTAATTCCATAGAAAGATATTTTTTTTTTTGATTCCATAGAAGAAACAAGTATATTTTTTTTTATTCCATAGAAGAACCAAGAGTCGATATCACAAACTTCACTTGCTCTCTCTCCAGACTCCAAAAAGTCGGTATGGATTGAAACAAATTGCTCTCTCTCTCTCTTGCTCTTTTTTTTTAATAACTGGAGAGTACATGAGATTGAAACAAATTGAGCATTCCAGAAAGTCGGTATGGATTGTGGCTATCTCATTTTTTTCTCCAGTCTTCTTTTGAGGAGATGTAGGATTCAAAGTCTTTCTCCCCTTGATTTTACTCTAAGTTGGAGGATTCAAAGTCTTTACTTCTTTGATTTTATTTTGAGAAGACGGAATATTCAAAGTCTGATCTTCAATTCGTTAGTCTTTCTCCGCTTCGCCATTTCGCTTTCGCCTTCTATGTCGTCCGAAGATAATTTCGCCATTGCCGACTTTTTGGAGTGTGGAGAGAGAGCAAGTGAAGTATATGATATCGGTCCTTGGTTCTTCTATGGGATCAAAAAAAAATATACTTGTTTCTTCTATGGAATCAAAAAAAAAAATATCTTTCTATGGAATTACAAAAAATAGGACTGTCAGCATCGGTTCTTAGCTTAGGAACCGATGCTGCTAGTAATCCGCATTATTTTAAATAAATAACACTATCAGCATCGGTTCCTAAGCTAAGAACCGATGCTGATACTTGATAATTAGCATCGGTTTTTAGTTTAGAACCGATGCCGATACTATCAGCATCGGTTGTAATATTAGAACCGATGCAATTAGCTCAGGTTCTGTGGTTTCAGTGGATATTAGTATCGGTTTTAGTTATAGAACCGATACTGATAGTTATGAGTATCGGTTGGTTCTTACAGCCGATTCAGATAAGCCGATTTTGATTTCTGTTTTTCCACTAGTGCTAAGATCTCTAAAAATAAAAAATAAAAAATAATAATAGAGGACCGCCCGTTCCATGGGCGGTCCGCTAGTGCTGTGACCCGCCCGTGGGACGGGTGGTCCGCTTGTGTTTTGGGCCGCCCGTGGGCCTGGCGGTTGAGGCATTTAAAAAAAAAATCAATGCAGGATTATTTTTAAAATTAAGTTTTTTTTAGGGATATTAATACAAATGGCCGAAGATCTTGTATGCGTAAATATTTGAATTAACATATTTGTTATGGTATAAATCCTCCAAATAGGTTTTCACTTGCTTCGAGCATTTTGAGGCTGAAATCCTCACTAATCAAGCTATAAATCGAGCAAAATTGAACGACCTAAGGGAACATTTTCCAACAAGGTTAAAAATCCAGCAAAATCCCACTATTTGGGATTCTTCCGAACAACGAAATAATGTTTCCAACTTTATATAATCACATGATGGTCTCAAGATTATAAGTAGTAAAAATTATAAGGCACTTGAGAAGTTCGTAAATATAAATGCATAAATATAAGACACACATATAAAAGTTCACTTACATATTTTTTAAGCTAAAAGTTCACTAAAATGCACAATACATCGTACATAAACATTAGACACTAAATTATTTAGAGTACATATAATAATAATATCCTTCCAAACTACAATTGAAATAAGTGATTCTTCGAATGACCAAAAAAAAAAAAAGTGATTCTTCAATTACCTCTTTTGAGTTTGAGCAAATCCAATATATCTTGCCAAAAGAGCAATATTCACATATATCAATTCACCATACCAATCCACCAAGGTAAACAACACCAATTTCTCTTGAAATAAAGAACAACCATTGATCCCCAAAAACTAACCACAAAGAAAAATGAGAAAGAACCAAACAATATAAGAAAATATGTGTCTTCATTTGGAGAATGTTGTGTTGTGCCAAGAGTAGGGACACAACTTTTTAAGAGGGGATACCCACAGAGATTCGGGTTGTCTTCATAGCTGCTATTATCAAATGAAATAAATTGTGCTTCGATACCTAATGTCGAACCGGACAAATCATTATATGCCACAGAGAAGGATTCAAGTAATGTTAGTTTAGTTAGTTCTTTTGGTATTTCCCCTGTCAAAGAGTTGTGAGAGAGGTCCAAACTTTCTAATTGGTGCAAATTGGATAGAGAATTCGGTATTGCGCCACTTAAATCATTGTTTGACAAGTTTAGTGTTATCAACCCAATCATTTTATCGATATCTTCAGGAATGTGACCTACTAGTTTGTTGGAAGACAAATCTATTACGTATTCCAGTTGTAAATTTCTTTCCCAATAGAAATCTAACCTTCCTTTTGACATAAACTCCAATCCAAAGTTCGTTGATTCCTCATTACTCCACCGGAGATAATATTGAACATGTAAGATAAAATTGGCATCACTAAAGTTCAAATGCCCCACTCCAAGATAATAATGTGATGAATGTAAGGAAGGTAAATGTTCATAACGTGATGCAGGAAAGAAAGGGAAATCAGTGAATGTGAAATCTCCTTTATCAAAAATGCATGATGGTATTTGTCCAGAAAGATTATTATGGGATAGATCTAGTACTTGTACATGTTTGAAGTAACATAGTTCTGGTATTGGTCCTCCAAACTGGTTTTTACTTGTCTGGAGCATTTTGAGATTCATAGTCGTATTTGGAATCTCTCCAAATAAATGGTTTTCCTCGATGTTCATCTCATATATATGAGAAATATTTAGCCATGTTATTGGAAAGTTTCCAGTGAGATTGTTTTGGCTAAGATCTAGAATTTCCAAGGTCGACTGATTAGAGCAAGGAGGTATTGATCCAAAAAACTTGTTTTTTGAAAGGTCAAGTAACCCAAGGCCTCCCACAGTACACATTTCCCCAGGTAAGGATCATTCTAAATGATTTCCACTTAACCTCAATGCCGAAATTTTAGCTCTTCCAATGCAATCAGGTAAGATGCCATTTAGTTCATTGTTATTGATGTCTAGCACTTCGAAACTAATATTGCAAAAGCTATAAGGAATCTCTCCACTTATATGATTATTAGTTAACAGTAATGTTGAAGCTTGAGGAAAGCTGAAGTTGTTAGTGAAAGATCCATAAAACTTATTGTTTGATAGATCTATAAAAGATAGAATTGGAAACGAAATCCTCAAAAAACTGTTCTTTATATCATCACTGAGATTGTTAAAAGATAAATCTAGAATTTGGAGATTAGTTGTAGATATGACCGGTAGAGGGCCTTGAAAATAGTTGTTTCATAAGTTTAGATACGATAAATTTGGAAGCTTAGTGGTAATATTAGCTGGTAATTTTCTGCCAAGATGGTTGTAAGATATATCCAATATCAAGAGTTTTTCATGAGTGAAAAGGGGAAGTTGAAGTGGCCCTGTGAATAAGTTTTTGTGCAAAACTAATGCAATCATATTTGGATTGTTTTCTAACAACAACCACACACAAGAAATAGGACCCTTGGAGCGAGTATTAGAGAGGTCCAACACTCTTAATTTATGCTGAGAGTACAAGAAAGTAGGCTCAACATCAAGAATGCAATTGGCTAGTTCAAGGTCCTGAAGTTGAAAATGTAGATTTGCAACTTTGACTCGAAAGTTCAAAGCCCTTGTGGATAGCCTCAGAACTTCAAGTTTAGAATGATTCACAAATGACCTTATGGACAAAGTCCCCTCCAACTTATTATTGGATAGGGAAAGGTACCTTAGGGACATGAGTCTTTCAAAAATGAAGGAGGGAAATTTTACTTGAAATTGATTATATGACATGTCGAGTAGCTTAAGTGAAGAAAGATTTCCCATACAAAGGGGAAGATTTCCAGCAAAATTGTTGCTAGAAAGATCTAACTCTTCGAGATTATTTAGTCGGCACAATCCTAATATTGACAAAAAAAAACATCAAATTAATAATATATATTACTCATGTAAAATTCATAAGGTCAATTATGAGATAGCATTTCTGCATTTCTTTCTTTGTTTATTTTTTTCAAACACATATAGAACTAACTATAATCTCAACTTTTTTTTCAAACACATATAGAACTAGCTACAACCTAAACTTTTTTTAGTCTCGTGATATTGAGCTAAAAGAGCTAGATTGAAAAGTGAAAATCTTGTTGTAAACTTACACATGGGGAATTTTACAAAATGTTCATTCTCTAAAAAAGATCAAACAATATGTTCTCTCACTAAATTTATTGATAAAATGCTCTTGTGGTACCCGAACTTCTCTTACTCTCCCCCCTCTCTCCATGTTACTCTCTCTCTCTCTCCACGTTAACTATTCTACCTTTTAGTTTGGAATTTTTGTTTTTTTTTTGGAAAGTGTCAAATGAAGAAGGCTCTATTTAATTTTTCATATCACATTTAATTTCCTAGATATAATTCATTTTTAATAACTTCAAAGATTTACTTCAAATATTTGCGTGGTAAATTATGTTTCATTGTATTTTTAAGTTATGTTTAGATTTTAGTTATTTGAATTTCTATCTTTTTCCTTTGGCTAATAACTCTTTGAAGTTATAAAATTTATTCTGGATTAACATATTAAGTTAATCTAGGCGATTTCAAATATCATCTAATGTCTCATGTACATATCTATAAAGTTTACATATTCAGTGTATACAAAATTTATTCTGTAAAATTTTCATAACATCTTAATCTTTTTAACAATCGTTGTACTATAGTATTAATTTATTATGTAAAATATTTTGGATTAACATATGAATCTTTATATTATAGATATATGTGTTTAGTACAAAAAGAATTAACATATTAATATATTAAATTTATACATTCTACATGTAGTTTATTCATTACAAAAAATTCATAATGTGGCTTACACAACTATAAAAAAATTTATCACATCATTCTAATAATCAAAATTGTACTAATTATGTACAATTATGTATATTTTTCTTAAAGAAATTAATAAAACAATTATACTAAGAACAATTAAAATTGTACTAATTATGTATATTTTTCTTAAAGAAATTAAAAAATAATTAAAATTAATCATTCTAATAATCAATTGATCTTTCTTCTCGTTGTACATTTGTAATACTATGCAAATATAATTATGAAATTAAAAACTGAAGGTAATTGATATACAAAATGTTTGAATGTGAATTTCATTAAAATAGATAACACTTATTGAACAAATATCATTTTTGTAAATAAATATAATAAGATACTGATATTAATCAAGACGTTATTTATGACAAACAAAAAATATTAAAATAATTTAATTGAAATGGAGTACGTATAGTATGAATTTCAAAATAGGAACGATATATGCTACCCATGTATATAGAATGATTAAGCAATTGAGAAATGAACAACCTCTACATATGGTCCGGAAATAAAGATACTAATATGTTCCGGTGGTCCAGAAAAAAAATTTGGACCATATAAAATTTTTACTTTTTTTTACTATTTATTTAGATTTTCAAAGTGGCTTAATAAATAGTAAAAAAAAATTTCAAAAAAAGAATGCCTATGCATTGGATCATATAAATACAGGTTGTTCATAAATACAGATTTTCACCCGGACTTTGAATCGGTGAAAATCCGGTATTTTTGATTTCAAAGTCCGGATGAAAATCTGTATTTATGATTTATTTCAAAAAAAATTTGGACCATATAAAATGAACAACCTGTATTTATGATGCATCTATATCCCATGCATGTATACAGGTTGCTCATTTCTCAATTTAAAAATGAATGATATTTAGGAAGTTAAACGTGATATGAAAAATTAACAATAATAAAGCCTTCTTCATTTAGAAGAAGACACTTTCCAAAAAAAAAAAAAAAATCTAAATTAAAAGACATAATAGTTAACGTGGAGAGAGGGGGAGAGTAAGGAAAGGGAAGCTTGGGGTCCCATATTTTGTCAATAAATTTAGTGAGGGAGTATTTTGTTTGATCTTTTCTAAAGGATGGGCATTTTATAAAATTCCCCCTCTCACATGAATATACATTAGTTTAATGATGGACTGAATATTGAAAAAAAAAAAAAATTGAGCAAATTCTATGATGCCAAGATCTATGATCTACTGGGGTAAAGATACTGCAGAAAATACAGCTTCTTTCCTATTGCAAGAATTAAACTTGGTTTAATTTTGTATTACATTGTAAATTACCTTCTGATATTATAGTACCACTTAGATCGTTGTCCCCCAACGAAAGGGCTTGAAGAGAAGACCAATGTCCCAAATCGGGAAAACTCCCAGAAAAGTTACATCCGTATAGACTAACCGCCTTCAAATTTAATGCACTAAGCTCTGCCATATTTTCAATTAAAATATCGGTCAAATTTAAGAAAATAAAAGAAGCTTTGTTGTTGTCATAAACATAAAATGGTACATTTATGAGAGATTACCTTTGACGGGGACATCAATATTGCCTCCTATAGAATTAAAATCCAGATAAAGTTCTCGAATTGTTGATACTCTGGCCAAGGAGGAAATGACGCTTTTAGGGAGGACGTTGGATGAAAGGTCTAGCGTCTCTAGCTTAGTCAAATTGGACCAAGATTCAAACTCTGACAAAAAGGTGCTTGGATCAGCGAATAAAAACTGGAATGACTGCATTATATAGGAATTGCTCATTTCTTTCTTCTCTTCTTAAGAGGAAAAAGCCTCAAATTAATCAATTAGAACAACAAACTCAGGTAAATATATATTTTTGAGGTTGTTTTAGATTTTTTTTAAATCTCACTGGTTCTATTAGAAATTTGCATCTAAGAATACAATTGGAAAGTTGAAGTAATCTATATAGTAAAGGCTTGGTGCATGAGTTCAAATTAAATAATTAGGACCTTCCACTGGAATCACGTTAGATATCAACAATATAATAAGTTGTTCTAAAATTGGAGCAATTACAGTTCAGTAGTTTTATAGTCTTCATAAATCAACTGTAGTTTTAAACAACAAAGAAACGTGAATATACATACATACCAGCGCCTTTCATAGAATTGAATATGCCATGTCCAGACAGAGACAGAAATCTTAGTTGAGAGAGAGGCAAGAACAAAGTGGTATTTAGTAGAAAACCCGGACCCTGGGGCCATTCAACATCTAGAGGTAAACCAAGATCAAGTTTAGTGACGTGGCCGGTGATTGGATCGCAGGTGACTCTGTCCCATCGGCAGCACTCCTTGCCTTCCCACATGCCACCTAAAGAGTCAATAGGAAACGACAATGCAGTATTGATCTGAAGAAGAGCGGACCTCTCGTCTTCCTTGCACTGTACTGAGTCTGACCCGCTCACACATACATTCTCCCACTGTACTAGAACCAGAACCAGAAGCACTACTGGCACTAACTTGAGGGTAAGGGAGGAGTTCTTACAATTCATTGCTTCTCTCATGTGATTATGGCTTTAACAGATTATGTGGCCGGATTTATAGGAGGAATTATCTTAATTTGTTAGAAATAAATTAATGGTCCTGAAATTGGGTAATTGACGAATGACCTATCACAGTTGACGAGGGAGTAGAAAGGTCCTCAAGTGAGAATTTCCATAGACTTTTATTTTGTCCATTCATTATATTGTATGGCACATCCTCAAGTCCGATAATTCACTGCGTTTGACAAGTTGTGCGGGCGTATTGCCATCACTCGTTGCCAATCTTCATTATATTAAACAATTAAAAAAGATTGGCACCCGATTTTGAAGGCTGGAATTACTATCCGTGACATTGTATATCATACACTCGTTGCCAATCTTCATTCAAAGTGAGTGCTGGAATTACTATCCATTACATTTTATCATATTTTAATTTTCAAAATACTAATATGAATATATTTCAATGTATGAAAATAGTACTAATTAATTAATTCAAGAATAACAACGATACTATTCTTAATTATTTAGATGCAATCACTGCAACAATTTTGGTCGGCAGCGACTAGTGTAGTTGCCAGTAGGGGTGTTCAAACGGTCGGTTCGGTTTAAACCGAACTAAAATAATCAAACCGAACTTAAAACCGAACTTTGAAAATCCAACCGAACCGACCGAACTAAAATAGCAAACCGAATTAAAACCGAACCATATAAACCGATTTAAACTTCGGTTTGTTCGGTTGAACCGAACTTTCTCAAAAATCAAAACTCAATACATCTATAATACTCAATTTAAACTTTGGTTTTGATTAATGAACCAATTTAAACTTCGGTTTTGATTAATGAACCAAAATAATACTAGAAGTCTTGACCCTATCAATAAAATCGGTCGGTTCGGTTTAATCGGTTTTGAGATATCAAAACCGAACCGAACCATTTAAACCGAACTAAGTCACAAAATCAACCAAACAACCGAACCATTTAAACCGAATCTTACCGGTTCGGTTCAAAACCAAATAAACCGAACCATTTGAACACCCCTAGTTGCCAGTCGCTAAAGATCTTTTATGACCAATCACTACAGCAATTGGTCATTGATGGCCTTCAGCCACCGGCAACCCACCTTCAGCAACTGATTTCCCGGGTCTCTGAAATCCCAATTTGTTGTAGTGAATACAAATGTTTTTTTCTTTTCCAAGTAGCATAAAAGTAGTGTACATTCCATTAACATAATATTTTGAAGAAATAACAAAATAACGCTCTTCATACTAGTTATTTTCCGAATCATATAATTAATGTAATATTTATATAACATAAACTTAGTAAATTCAATAATTGTTGAACTGGTAATGGTTTCAATTTGTTTACATGAGACTGTAAATATGGTAGTTTTGCTATCACTTACATCGTTCCTAGCTAGTTAATTATAAGAACGATAACAGTGTTAACATTGGGAATTGGTTTATTCTCTTAGTATCAGCCACGGGTGATTCTTGTTGGAAAAATATTAACTAACCAACTATTTTTAAATCTGAATTTTGATCATTAAATAAATAACAATTATATTAAAAAATATAATCAATAATATAATTAAAACTTTATTACCCGGAGCTGCAAAATGCGGACCCAAGGCAACTTTCCGTCCTAAGCGCAGGAATAATCGGTTAAGCTTGCCCCAAGTTATGCCGGTATTCCTCTACCTTCGGGCGCAACCGTGGTAGAGGTTGATGTAGTTTCTTTCAACAATGATAGCAGGATAATATGTTTTCTATAAAGAAAATATTTGTTTGTGGGAGAATAGAAATTGAATTTATGAATTATAGAGCTAATAGGAAGAGCAAGAGAATGTGAATTGTTGAATAGATTATTGGATAATCTACTCTTCTAATGTCATGTGTTATTTATAAGCAAATAACGTCATAGACACCAATGAATTTGTGCATTCATGATCATTAAAATAATATTCATAGTCATGTTACCGTTTGCAACTCAATAGAAAAAATGCAATTAATTAAATCTCAAACGGACAAATACAATTAATTGCATATCAAAGCTCAAACGGACAAATACAATAAATTGCATAGGAAAGCTCATATCAATATTTCATTCGATTTACTACATGGCTAGATCAGTACTGTCAGCCTTACCGATTTACTACATGGCTAGTTTTAGATTACCGAGATGGGTGGTGCAGAGGAGAGACAAGATCAGGCGGGGTTTCATATGGGGTCGGCACACGGGTACGCAAACAGGCATCTCTTTAACCAATTGGCAAATGGTATGTACTCCTAGAGACTGGGGAGGTATGGGACTCATTGACTTAGACTGGCAAAATATCTGTCTCTTACTGCGTTGGTGGTGGCGCCCAAATACTGAACCTGATGCCTTGTGGACAAACACGGTGCTAACAATCAGAGTTTCGGTAAGAAGTGGTGCATACCGTTGGAATTCGGGGGGTTCATACTTTTGGAAGGGCCTAATTAGGCTACTAAACCTATTCCAATGGTCATGTCAGAGAAAGGGTACCTTGTTATTGTGGAGATGGCATAATGGAGGTCTCTACTCGGCTAAATCAATGTACCAAGCAATAATTACGGGAGGTAAAACAAGATGGCCATTCCCAGAGGTCTGGACAGCTAAGGTACCCCAAACAGTAAAGGTGTTCCTGTACTTATTCTTGAAAGATCGAATATTAACAAAAGAGGTACTGCAGCGAAGAAATATCTATTGCCAGAAGGAATGCTCACTATGCACTGCCTGTTCTTTAGAAACCTCTTTTCACTTATTCTTTTGCTGCCATTATGCTATGAGAATTTGGATAAGGGTGCAGAGATTAACTGGGGTTAACTTTTTACTGATAAAGGAAGGAGTGCATGCGACTTGGACTGAGTCAATGGCACAATGTAAGGCAAGTGGGCCTACGAACATAAGCCAACTCTGGTTCATGTGTACATGCTGGTACATCTGGTTGCAGCGCAACAACTTCATTTTCAAAGGGGTACTGGTACCACCTGAAATTGTTGCTCAAAGAATAATTCATACGGGTAGGATGTGGCATAGATTCTGCTGAGATAAAATGGCAAATGATAATGGTAGTTAGGAAGAAATGAATGTAAGAAGGATCAACTTACATCCTGTAAGGACTGTGTAAATACTTACTTTTTGTTTAATAAAATTTTCAAGGTGGGTAGCCCCTGCTAACCACTCAAAAAAAAAATATTTCATTCGATTTTCTGTGGTGGTAAATAATGAACTTCTATGCATAAATTAGATCAAAATAACTCACTCACAAATAGCTCTATAATTCATAAAGTTAAAAACCATTAATATCAAAATAAGTATTTATTTATATAAAATTTTGTGTTTTCAAAATATATTTCCAACAATTCTCCCTCGAATTGAAACAGGAATTAAAGAGAAATCTTCAGGTAAATTTAAATCATTTTTGTCATTTTTTTAAAATCATATATGAGCAATAGCATCGCTGTCACAGACTCACAGTACAGAGATTTATCAGTATTGTGCAACATGATAACCCACTAGAATCAATTTACATATGTTCTAACAAGCAGATTACATAATTCAAAATTAAATCTTACAAAAGTAATCTAGTTAAGGCTTTGTAGTCTGTATGTATACTCCAATTTTATGTTTCGGAATCAGCCAGGAGAGGTTGTTTCATGTTGTCCCACTTTTCCAACCTTTTCCTTGCCTCCTCAACCTAATTTTTTCAATGATGTGTTCATAGATAATCTTTGCATTAGTAAGCCAAAATAATATGAATTTATTTGGTTTAATCATACTGATGAGATTAAGTTTGTTAGAATATAACGGCTTGAGATATATAATCAGCTACCTCTTTGTTCCAATCAGTACGGAGAGTGATCCAAATGAGAATAAGAGTTTGTATGATGGTACCTGATAACATACCTCCCCACAAACCCTGCAAAAAGTGTGTATATGTCAATTATTCCTGATATGCAATTAGAACCAGTATCTGGAAAGGTGGTAAAATCAACTCAATCTAATTTATCAAAGCGAATAATGGCTTATCTAAATATTTGCAATTAGTGGCAGGCTATATTTGGTTTTGTTGCTGGTTTATCGTTATTGAAATTGATTTTTCTTTTTTTTCTGAGATTGTGTTTTAGTTTTCAGGTATGCTACTCTGAAGATGGATAGATATCAGTACTGAGCTGGGGTTTCAAGTTTGCTGGTGAGGGATTTGCCGAAAATCCATTTGTTTTTTATTTATTTTCCCTCAAATTCAGATGTATATTTGAACAGTGTAAATTTTTCTTGTTGCCAATGCATTAAGGTTCACTTAAGGATCCTCAAAGGTACAAGTACTGTCATACCAGCATAGTCTTAAACTGAGAATGTATAATACCTTAACTCCAAAGCCTACTTTAAAGCCCATGAAAGCACCAAGAGGAATTCCCACAAAATAATAGCACCCAACATTTATGTATGCTACCAGGGCTTGCCATCCACTTCCCACAGCCACACCTTCATATGTACAATACATGTCAAAAGTCAATACATGAAATATCATATTCAGTCAACAAACAAGTCAATTGTTTAATATAATGTCAGCTCTCTTATTTGGTATGCTACTGATAGAATTTAGTTTCATGTCACTGCTTCAACATTATTGTTACTTTTATCTCTAATTAAAAATTTATTCCTTATCCCTATATGTGGAATTTTCGTAGCTTACAATTACTGGACAAAATTGTAGAGGCTCTAAATAGCTGGTCATAGAGGTACCAGTCTTACTTGTACTAAAGTAATGTTTTATGTTAATAGTAGTACCATACCAGTCATGGCACACACCAATTTTTCTTATAATAATTAACAATTGAACTCCTTAATTACCAGATAAAACCGGCTGGACACCACTGACAGCAATGCTGATGGCGAGAAGGGGGCAAAGCTCAGAGACTGCATTGGCCACTACCTCTCCTCCAGTAAAAATGTAGCTTATTTTATCCCTAAAAACCATTATCAGCACAGCAATACATAATGAAATTACGGTGGATATGATCGTTGCAACTGTCGCTGAGAATGCCGCCGATCTTGCATTTCCTGCACCAAGCTCATTGCCTACTCGCACACTGAGATCATGAGACAATAGAGAGGGGGTGGGGGTTAAAATTTCACGAAATAGTATGAAATGGTCAACATTTTTTTTTTTTGAGAGGCATGGTAGAAGCTACCAGCTAGGTCAACATTTTTTGCTATGTAAGAAATTGAACACATTTTTAATTTGTTTGCTGGGAATTGCAATAAATGAGGCTAAACGGAAACAAATTGGTTTAAATTGAGGTAATATTGGGTTGATATATAGCAAATATTATCCCCACAGTTGCCAGTGTGTAAAGTGAGATCAGGAACTAACCTTGCAGCTGCATTGAACCCAACTGAGATCATAAACTCCCATCCAATAATTGATGTGCTGCACCGTCAAATAATTCTAATGTTAGCACTTAATTTGTGTTACAACATCATAGTTAATTTGAAAGAAATTAATTAACTATATCATGATGCAGTTAATTTGAAAGTAAACCTTACCAAACCGTTAGAGCATCTAGTGCCAATTCTGGATTGTCAAGCATACCGGCCATGAGTACCAGTATCTGGAAGTACCATGTCTCGAGGCACAACATAATAGCTGATGCAGTTGAAAGCTTTAGGAAATCAGGCAAACCCGTAAACGCCTGCCATGTGAACCCGGTCCATGTGGACCTGCACTTTGGGCTCTTAACAATGTACATAAACTGGGCCCCCACATAGACCCACCAGCTCAGACTGAGCACCAGAGAGGCCCCCACAAGACCAAATCCTAGCTTGAACACAACAACCCAACTCACCAACAAATGAAAAACAAAAGTTATTACCAGAATATAGGCACTTGGTGCAACAATACTCTGAGATTGTAAGAACTTTTGGATAGGGAAGTTTACGGCGTATGCGAATATTTGAGGGATCAATCCGTAAACGTACAATGCAGCTGCTTTTGATATTTCTGTGGATTCACCGAGTAATCTCAGAATCGGCTCGGAGAGAACGTATATTACTGTCAGGGGTATACCGGTTGCCATTAGCAGTACTGTAGACCTCTGTAGGTATACGCCAAGCATCTCGTATTTGTCTGCACCATACGCCTGACCACATAGTGTTTCTACAGCACTCCCCATCCCTAGCTGTTGGAAGTCATAAAATATTTTGTTAGTTCAATTGAAGTATACATAAAATGTATAAAAATGTATAATGCATGATGATATTTGTCAAAGGAATGCATGAAAAATTCAGTCTTGTAAAATTGAAATGCTCATGGCAAGCCCATGCTAATTAAACACATATTAGGTAACTTAATTTTATAATTGTTACCTAATTATATAAATTCCGAGGAATGTAACAATTGGAAAGTATAGCTAACAACACAGTTCAAGGGTAGAACATTATCAAAAGCATTGCCCTGAACCGTGCCAAATCCGAACGGGACCGTCTTAAATAAATTAACAAACTAAAATGATATTAAACTACAGGTCATGGGGAATTGGGGTTAGTTAGGCCTATAGAAATGCCTAAAATATTATCCAATGAAATAGGGCTTCAATTAATTAAGTTTATGAGTTAATAAATACATTATTCTCATCACTACTAGAAATTAATTATTTTTATTTGGAAGTTACTGACCCTCTTTCAAAAAATAAAAAATAAAAAATAGGAGAGGTGTAAATTGGTAAATCGGATATTCGGATGGAGTGGGAAAATTAACACTGTGATCGGAAGGAAGGTGGTATGTAACTTCAATTCAATTCAATGGAGATGAATTGAATAGAGACGAGTTGAGATTGAATTTTTTAGATCGGAAACAAAACTATTGTAAGAAGAATTCATTAGAGTAGTATTTTAAAGTGGGCAGATAACTTCTTTTATTTATTAAGAATGCCATTAAAGATCTTAGTTAGGATTTGCTTAACCAATACAGAAAGAAAGATAGCAGTAGCGGAGAATAGACAAATAGGTAAAAATCGATAAGGAGAACACACTCGTTATGTGATCGGAACTTGTGTCTTTGTCAAAAGTTCTCATCTAACTTATCTCGGTAGTATTGGGAATTAAGAAAAAAAAGATACTGCAATCTTTTCACACGAGTAAATTCTATTCTCACTAAATCTTTACATTTTTTAGGCGATTTCACCACGCGACTTTTTCATTGGCAAATCATGTCGTTTCTATTCATTTCGTGTCTTGGTAAAATTTCCGATCAAGAAAATGATTCGAATTCAAAATCCAATTTGCGTTTGAAGGATAAAGAAACGCTTCCGATCATAGGATAAGAGAGTCGAGCGAGTCAGATAGATGTATGTGTCACGCAAACGAAGTGACCCATCGCAAAACACGACAAAAGAAAATGTAACTTTGTCTAAAGCAATTTACTGTAATAAATAAGACTTCGGATCATCTCGGGCATAGATGTATGGAGATTTCTGTGTATGCGGACCACTGACACTGGGGTTTAGTCGGCTTTCTCTCTTTCCCTCGGAGGCCCGCCCTGCTGCCCCTTTCATTTATGTGGACCTCACGCATCTAACATCAATCTACAAAAAGCTACTTCGATTCCAAATCAGAGATCCGTAAGTATGAGAAAATAATTGAACCCTACCTGCTCTCAATGACTCTTGTCTTAGCTACTTTGATCCTTAATAATTAATCTTAATTTTTGTACTTAATCATTGCCTTTTTAATAGCACTCAATGTTAGATTCATTATTAAGGATTGACTATTACAAGAAATAAATACTAATTTACATTGCTCGTGAATCCTCCGTTATCACCGAGGACATGCTACTTTCAAAGTAAACAAACATTTTGTAATTTTATTTAGAGGAGCGTTCAAATGCACCCAAATGTACTCTATTCTTTTCTTCCATTTTCAAAGTCCGAATAATCAATCCGAACTGTTAGATGCGATATATATATTAAGATGTGCATGGAGACCAAATTTTACATTTTTTAGAATTTTTTTACTATTTATTAAGCCACTTTGAAAAATTGCTGATCCAATGATCCAGAAAATGTAAAATCAGTGATTTTCAAAGTGGCTTAATAAATAGTAAAAAATTTCAAAAAATATAAAATTTGGTCTCGTACATCTTAATATATAAATCACATCTAACGGTTCGGATTGACTATTCGGACTTTGAAAACAGAGAAAAAGAATTTGAAAAATACAGTGCATTTAAGTGCACAAAAATTTGAGTGCATTTGAACCCTCCTCTTTTATTTATATTGTTCACTATAAAACTTGAGAAGAGCCATTTTCTTCAAGAATAATTATTTCAATCCCCACACTCCAGTACCCCCATTGTACCCCCATTTCTTAAACAGATTTTAACTTCCCATAAACTAACTTAACTAACTAATTTATTCAAAACACTAGTATAAATACTTGGAAGATAATAAATTAATACTTGCAAATTAAGATATTAATACTCGCATGTCTAACTTGATATAACTATATGGAGGGACCACTCAAACTACATGGGGAGAAAAATCATACACATTTTTAGAGGTGAGTTTTTTTTTCTTTTTTTCAATATCTTCCACATTTCTCACGTTCTATGAGGAATTTTGCGAATCTAAAACCACGAATATATTCTACGCAATTTTATCTTTCAAATGAGATCCATGATGACGTACTTTCGGATTCATCGTCACACAAGTATTTATACCTCATTGTGCAAGTATTTATACCGCATCATACAAGTATTTATACCTATACTTGTAAGTATTTATCCCCAATCGTGAACCCCGCATCTCCGCATCACATTTCCCTAATCGTCCCTGCGTCAACTTTTCTCTAACAAAAATAGTTGACTACATAGGTATAAATACTTCAGTGCATAGATATAAATACTTGTAATACTTGATATTAATACTTTTAAATGTCAGCAGTGTCATATGTGAAAAATACTAGGTATAAATACTTAAATGACGAGGTATAAATACTTGTATGATGACGAACTCGAAAGTATGTCATCATGGATCTCATTTGAAAGATAAAATTGTGTAGAAGACGTTCGTGGTTTTAGATTCGCAAAATTTCTTATAGATCATGAGAAATGTGGACAAGATTGAACAAATATAATTGAGGGTACAATAAGGGGATGAGAGTGCGGGTACTCATATCATCTCCCTTTCTTCAAATCCAATTCCTATTTTACATCATACACAATAACTTTACTAAAGTACACTGAAAAGTGAAAACTACACATTACCAAACCAACTTAATAACTCATTTCACTATCAAGTATCAACAATTAAGAAACAAATTAACAACAGGGAAAAAAAAAATGAAGAACTTCCATACCAAGAGACCATAGGCAAAGACTTGAATGCCGTTGTTTCCAAGAGCTGCAGCGGCAAACTCGAGGTTGCCGAGGTGTCCGCAGAATGTTTGCGAAGCAATTGACATGACGCTGATCATCATGTACACGATAACTGCCGGTGCCGCAAGAGGCATCAAAAGCTGCATTTCGATAAATGTAGCCAAAAGCATTCGCCTGAACCATGTTCTTGTATTGTCGCTCAGTACCGCCTCCAGCTGATCTGAGGATCCATTTGCTTCATCTTTTTGGGTCACCATTTTTGGTGTTAAGAGCAAAGTGTGAAGCTGTCTTGAGGAGAAAGAGGGTCAGTGGAGTTGATTTATTTCTTTTGTGGAGTACGACAAACCCCTTTATTGAATTCACATCCTCCCAGGTACCTGACGAGGGAATCTTTTACAATTAATGGATCTGGACCGTTATTTTTAACTATGCACCAATCTCAAAGCCCAATAATACTACCCCTCACCTGCCGAATTCCAAAACGTCTAAGAATTAACCTCAAACCGTAAAGTCAGGACATCTTTTGCGGAATTTTTTTTTATAAATCATAATTAATTAAATTAATTTTGCAAAACAGCATAATTATTTTTTTTTACAAAAACCACAAGGACCGAGTAGGGAATTTGGCCTACACATTTTACTTTTGGAGAGACCGAATTGGATATTTTGCAAAACAGCATGATTATTTATTTTTACAAAAACCACAAGGACCGAGTAGGGGATTTGGTCTACACATTTTACTTTTAGAGAGACCGAATCCCCAATTCGGTCTTCAAGCATTTTTCATTTTTCATGCGGCCAACCGTGTAAAAAGGTATTTTTCTTGGGACCGAATTAGGGATTCAGTCTCCCGTTTTTTTTTTTTTTTTTTAGACCATAATTAATAAAAAAAATTGTTTAGTGTAATTTTGGTTTTTGTAATGTAATTAATAATTATATAATTTTTTAGTTTGCATGCAGAGTAATTTATCAATATTTTTTAATATCCAACTTAATATAAAGCATTCAAAAAGTGATTACACTAGCAAGTAGAGCATTCAAAAATACACAGAATTGATATAAATTTCAATTTATTTGGATTTTTCTACAATTAGTTATGAATTTCCAAAATTCAGCTTTTGAAAAAACTTTAAACAGTCATAACTTTGGTTAGAAAAGTCGGATTTGCGCGTATTACCACTTTTCGGAAAGGGGGGGACGAGACGGATCCGAATTTTATCTTGGAAAAATTCCCAAGCATCCAAAGCATCATAATTTCAAAAAAACATCGTTTAGTGCCTCAAAAATTCAGTTTAAGTTTTCTATCAATGGTAGACATACAATGACTGGTATTTTGTTTAGTATAATTTAGGTTTTTGTAGTGTAATTATTAATTGTATAATTTTTTTGTTTGCATGTAGAGTAATTTAGCTTTTTGTATGTAGTATAAATTAATTATTGAATGATTTAATTTTTTAGTGGAATTTAAGTTTATGTAGTGTAATTATTAATTGTATAATTTTTTAGTTTGCATGTAGAATAATTTAGCTTTTTGCATGTATTATAAATCAATTGTTGAATGATTTAATTTTTTAGTGTAATTTAGATTTTTGTAGTGTAATTGTAGAATAATATAGAGTAATAGAATGAATGTTAATATTTAATTGGGTTTGCATGTCATGCATGTTAATATTTTTTTTGGAGGGAGAAGAAGGGTATTTAAAAAAAAAACATGGAGACCGAATAGACTACTCGGTCTAGCCTATTTGGGATTTTCTGTGGCCACTGTGGCGAAAAAGCTAGAAATAGATGGAGACCGAATCCTCTATTCAGTCTCTCCAAAAAGTAAAATGTGGAGACCGAATTGGAGATTCGGTCCTTGTGGTTTTTTTAAAAATAAAAAAATAAAAATAATCATATTGCTTTGCTAAAATTAATTTTATTAATTATGGTTTATATATAAAAAAAAATCTCTTTTACGGTACCTGAGAGAATACGGATCCCTTTTTATTCGGTTTAGGTTACTTTAATTAGGTTACTACGTCAATTCAAAACATAAGCAAAATTAATGGGAGGAGGACCATAGAGGCAACATATATATAGTGCTCTTAATAATTGCTAGTCAAATATATATATTTTAATTAAAAAACGTGGAGGTCTAGTTTATTTAATTTTTATTTAATATTTATATAAGAATTTATGTGTGGATTTTGAATCTAGGATCTTTCCGTAGAGATAATTGGTTTTTACAAACAAATTAAAAGCTGATTTTTTTTAAGTATATTATTGACAAATTTCCTTATTATTACAATACAATTTATAAACTAATGTTATTAATTCATCGTAGAAAGACAATAAATAAAAGCAATTGCAACACGAATTGACAGACAATATTATTTTAGTTTTAGACTTACAACACCTACCGGACTTTGATGTGGGACGGAGTATGAAATAATCAAAGGATGAGATAAATTTTAAAGACGAGGGTCCTCATGTCTTTTATATCTCATCATTTCTCATATTATATATCTTTGTTTTCAAGATCTAAATTATCGATCCAAACCATTCAACATGATAAACATACTAAAATATGATTAGAATAAAATTTTATAAATTTTGGAATGTTTTTACTATTTTTTAAGATTGGTAGTAAATCATTGTTTTTTTAACATAAATATCATGTTGAGCAGTTCGAATTAACATTTTGAAATTTAAAAACAAATATATACCATATGTTTTTTTTTACCGTCTCAAGTCTTTGCTCTCTCCCAACTTGTTCAATTTCTATTTAAAAAAAATTCAATTTGTCTACAAGTAAAAAAAATAAAGATATTTTTATATGTTTTTTATTTCTCTAATCATTTTCATAATTTTTCTTGTTGATCTGTGATGAATTTTGTAAATCGAAAACTACAAACATCTTCAATTCAATTTTCTCTTTCTTTCAAATGAGATTCATGTTAAAATATTTTTGAGTTATTTTATGTCACTGTTTTTTTCTTCTTGGAGATATGCTACGTCTAAATTAAAACTAATTATGTTAGGTTTAAAAGCATCATATGTTAGATGTAAAGACTTGTAATGCGTAGGTTTAAAGGTTTCATATGCTATATATAAAGACTGAATTTTGATGAGTTATGTGTAAGCTCTAAATGATTGACAAGGATACTTTAAAGGGTTATATACATATATTTAAAGACTTGAGTAATAAAATTTAAAGTATCTATGGCTTTTACTGTAAATAAATAAATAAATTACATATAAGCTTAAAGCAAGGTTCTAAATAGCGATTATAGCGGCATAGCAGGGAGACAAAAAAAAAAACTATTGTGAATAGCGGAAGCTATCATACATAGCGATTTTCTCTTTTCAAATTTTATATTCTATATTTCTACTAATTATTAATATAATTAATATTAGAGAATTGATGTAACAACTAAATGACAACTAATCTAAGTCTATATATTTTTTATCAATTACGCAAATAAGAAGGAAAAAAAAATCTAAAAATTAACATTATTTAATAGTTCATATTTCATAGTATTACATATTATAAGAGACAAAGAGCAATTAATTTTACAAGGTCAATGAAGTCAATATACATATTTAAACATTTTATATATTATAATAATAATCAAAATCAGCTTTCAATTGAAACGAACAATAATAATTTTACAAATGAATACTATGCGAAGAGCAATCAAAATGAAGAATTAATATTTGAATATTTCTCGTTATAGAATGAGAGAATAAATCACAAATAAAAATAGAAGCACATAGTTTGGTTTAGCATACTTATCGTAGAAGACCATGTAACATTAGAAATAAAAATAGAAGTACATAAGCTCATATAAATTGCAAAAAAAAAAATCCATGTAGCATAGCGGTAGCTATAGCGGGTCACATATAGCGGAGCAGTCAGCTATTATAGCTATAGCGGTCATAGCTGAGTTAGCGTACTTTTATCTCATAGCTTAGCGTTTATGGTCTGCAAAAGCTATAGCGCCGCTATAGCTAGCTATTTAGAACACTGGATTAAAGGCTTAACACAAATATTTTAAAGAATTGTAGACAAAAGTTTAAGGGCTTGAGAAACAAAGTTTAAGAACTTTTACTGTAAAAAAAAAAAAAATGAGTTGTTACATATAAGGTTTAAAGACTTACAGATACTTTAAATTTTAAAGCATTATAAACATAGGTTCAAAGACTTGAACCAAATATAAAGTGCCTATGGATTTTACTGTTATTTTTTTTAATAAGTTATGTATAAAGTTTAAATACTTGATTCAAATACTTCAAAAAATTAGAGCTTGTTCGGCTGCACCTTTTCCTATGGGATTCAAAAGGTTTTTGTGTTTTTCCTATTTTTTTTTCCCAAAGGCCGTTCGGCAGCCATTTTTCTTTCCTTTCTTCCCCACATTTTTTCCCCAGAATAATTCCAACGCTGTGAAAAAAGTTAGGAAAAAAAATGCGAGCTCGGAGCAAAAAAAAATTTCCCATTCTTCTCTCTCTTGAGAGGACCCCACAATTATTGCTTTTTCGGAGAGAATATTTTCTCTCTCACCCACGTGTACACTTTCTTTCTCTCTCTTTATACTCAAACATGCATACCCCCAGGGTATGATCATGAATATATAAAGACATTTCTCTCTATGATTGTTCAATATATGTCATTTACACGATAATTATTATTGTTTTTAAAAATTCAAAGAGATATAATGCCGAATTTTTTATTTATATCCAAATTTTATATTAAATTTCAAAAATTATCTGAATCGTTTGATTTTTTTGAAAATTTCCGGAAACTCGGTCTAAATCCGAAAAAAAAAATTCTGGTTTTAGAGTCCGGATTTTTTTTTTCCAGAAATAGCTCCCAAATCTGGAAAAAAAATTTCCGGACTCGGGACTGGCCTACATATGCTGGGATGGGTTCTGTTTCATTCTTCACCTCTCCTCTTCAATCTATCCTGCCTCACAGTTAAGGTAATTTTTTGTAATTAATTTATTTAAATATTTAAATTTAAATGGTTTAGAATAATGTCAAAAAAAATTAGAAATTTAGAAAATTGTGTAGAATAATTTAGGAAATACCGAATGGTCTAGAATAATTTAGAAAATTCCAAAATGGTGTAGAATAATTTGAAAAATACCAAAATGGTTTAGAATAATTTAGAAAATACCAAAATGGTGTAGAATAATTTAGAAAATACCAAAATGGTGTAGAATAATTTAGAAAATACCAAAATAATCTCGAATATTTAGAAAATACCAACATAGTTTAGAAAATACCAAATGATCTAGAATAATTTAGAGAATACCAAAATAGTCTAGAATAATTTAGAGAATACCAAAATAGTCTAGAATAATTTAGAAAATATGATAATGGTCTGGAATAATTTAGAAAATATCAAATGGTGTAGAAAATTATCCTATTAATGTAGAAGATTATTAGATTAATTTAGAATGTTTTTAGGAATCTCTTTTCTTTTAGGAATTCCTTTCAGAGCTCTGACTGTCTGATCAATCAGATCTGCGATTCAGGTTTTTATATTTATATTGTTTTAATTTTAATTTAAAATATAATTAATTAGTTCATTTTAAATGGTTTAGAAAATACCAAAATGGTGTAGAATAATTTAGAAAATACCAAAATGGTGTAGAATAATTAGAAAATACCAAAATAGTCTGAATATTTAGAAAATACCAAAATAGTGTAGAATAATTTAGAAAATACCAAAATGTTCTAGAATAGTTTAGAAAATACCAAATTGGTCTAGAATGTTTAGAAAATACTAAAATGGTCTAGAATAGTTTAGAAAATACCAAAATAGTCTAGAATAGTTTAGAAAATAGCAAAAGGGTGTAGAATAATTTAGAAAATAGCAAAATGTGTAGAATAATTTTATTTTAATTCAAAAATAGTATACAATAATTTATAAAATATCAAAATGGTGTAGAATAATTTTGAAAATACCAAAGTTGTCCAGAAAATTACTCTATTAATTTAGAAAATTATTTTATTAATAACAAAATGGTGTAGAATAATTTAGAAAATTTTAAGGTGGTTTACAATATTGTTCGAATTTTGTAGTATGGCAGACCAAGTACTTAAGCATAGATTTAGCCCCTTGTTGTGGATAGTTCACGGCAATCATAGGGTATCTGAGGCATCTAAGGAGGTAAGCATTTATTTATTTTGTTTTTCATAACTCTGTAAGTAATCAAATTATATTGTAATTGATTTTTTTCTTACTTTAGAGTAAGGATATTTTAACGGTGAGACATTATCGGCACAAATGCGAGTATGATGAGAGGTACGCACCCTTTTTTAATTCGAATGGGCTTATATCAGATCGCGACATTGCCTAATATCGCCCTCGATGCGGCCCTCATTCACGGACTTGTCGAGCGGTGATGTCCGGAGACGCACACTTTTCATCTTCCCTTCAGAGAGATGACAGGTATTAATTAATTGAATTTTTTTTTATTTGAATTCCTTACTGACAAGTTAAATAAATTACAGTTACTATGGAGGATGTGAGTTGTCTGTGGGGTTTACCTATTACGGGGGATCCGGTAACGGGAATGACAGACTTGGCGAGTTTTCAAGGCAGACTATATGAGTTGCTAGGCGTGAAAGATAATGAAGTAAAGGGGTTAATGAAAAAGAGGGGAACCGCAACTAGCGAAATGCTGGTGGCCAAAAAAGCACCCCGTGAGCGCTTCAAAAAATTACCAACAAATGCGACCGATGAACAATTGAAGTGGTTAGTATTTTTTTTTAGAAAACTATTCGTATTTGATATTTTAAATAAAGTACTCAGATTCTACAATCGATTAGGTATGTCCGTGGATTTCTCCTCGACATGCTAGGGAATACAATGTTTGCTGACAGTAGCGGGGACAGAATACCGTTGTGGTATCTCAGCATGATTGAAAACTTGGACGAGCCGAGGAATTACAATCGGAACCCGACGACTCACCGGAGAGCATCTCATCTCCACTCGCCAAACTATCAGAATCAATTGCATCCACAGGTACATGCGAATAATCACGTACATGTATGTGGACCGCACTGGAACTGGGTCGGGATCTCATTGGTATATCCACAGAGTGCCAACCGGTACTAGGTCGGGATCTAACTGGTATTGGGTCTTGATCCACATGATTCTGACTGGTACTAGGTCGGGGTATAACTGGTTGATCCACAGAGTTGCTATCGATACTGGGTCGGGGTCTCATTGTTACATCCACAGAGTACCGACCGGTGCTAGGTCGAGATCTAACTGGTATTGGATCGGGATACACAGGATTTTGACTGGTACTGGGTCGGGATCGAGGTTGAGGTATATGACTAGTATAGTTCGGTTCTAATTCTGGATATAACTCAAGAACCGGTAACCTTTGTGTAAAAGACGACACAATTCCTAAAATCATTTCAAATGATTGTTGGTTCATTACCGGTACTAATTGGTAGTCACGTTGGCCATCAGTAGACATGTTAAATCTGTTAGTTTGTAATAATCTAGAAGTCAATAATACGATAAGTTAATCATAAAGCTTTGTTCACGAATTGAATGTTTATTTATATATCATTTTGTTGCCTTGAGTATTATTGAAATTATGGATCATTTCGAGTTCATGACTGAAATTGTGAAACTCCATAATATAGATAATATATACTCTTAAAAGTCACTGACCAAGGTAATTAGCAGGAACACTAATTACCGCGATAAGGTTAGCATGTGGATTAAAAGATGGTTAAGTTTTACAAACCACCTGACACGAGATGTCATTTTAATCACATAGATACATGTTCTAGGAACATGGTATTTGACAGACCCCGAATGAAACATTAAATAGAATTGTGTTCGTGTCATTAATGTTTTCATTCAGTGTCAAAGTTCTACGGTATGAGGTATTTATCGTTCCCACTAAGAAATATATATGAGTGAGTGTTATCTACCGCTGTCCGTAAAAAGCAGCCATAACGGTAGCATTTTCATATATATAACTTAGCTGAGGAAGTGATAGTCTGCCAAGAATACTATTTGTCCCTCGTATCTCTATACGAGCTATAGCATCACTGGGCCCCTTGATAGAGTTAGATTATCTGCATGCGGTATAATTACAAGAGTAATTATATTTGATAATCTACTCAAGATCAAGAAAAGATACAGTTACCAAGGATGACACACATCTACCTTGAAACTGATCTGATAGCTATGAGACAGAAGAACTGACACAAGTAAATTGTTTACTGGATCGTGATATTTGTACAGTACAGCATCATCTGTGTAATTGGATGGTCATGATGTGTTGCCAGATGCCACCCATGACTAACAGAAGTTAAAACAGTTTTAACTCTGTTTACCAACATAACACAGATCCTATTGGGTCACACCATATAGGAGCTACTCGGAGAATCTTACTGATTAATTATAAATTTATTATAATTAATATTAAGATGGTTATAATTAATTATACATGATATAATTAAATTATAAATGTCATTTAGAATGACAAGCAGAAACAACGGTTAATTTATAAACGTACACGTTACGTTGTATAAAAGCTACCGAACAATAACCGAAAAGAAATATAATTGTATATGACAATTATATATATTTGATTTGGAATTTTAATTGTTAATTATGGATTTGAATTATGGATTTAAAAGCCCAAAATAATCAAAGCCTTAATTAAAATTAAAAGCCCAAAGGCAAAAGCCCAAAATCAAAGCCTTTTACTATTCATCCTTAATGGGCCAAGGGCAAAATAGTCTTTTTTACCTTGGTGCCGACTTCCCATGTATTGACATGTGTCATGTGAGGTGGCAAGGGTATTTTGGTCATTTCACATGATAAAAGGATGAGGTGTCAAGGGCTTTTGGTAAATAGATTTGTTTTGAGGGGTATTTTGGTCTTTTGCCAACCTCCTCAAAAGTCTATAAATAGAGGGGTAGGGGTAGAGAGAAAGACTCACTAATTCACGTGTTAATCTGATTACTTCGTTGATCGGTTTTCCCTCTCTTCCCTGATTTCGGTTATTACGAGATTCGGAAAAATATATTTTTAGATTCTGTGGTATTTCATGTTTTGCTTTATTAGTAAAATAGAATAACTTGCATTCTTAAATATATTTAATCTGTCTCTTTTTCGGTGAATAGTGTTTCTGCAGAATTCCGCGGTTTACGGTATTTCTGGCAGAAGAAGTAAATCGCTCTCCGGTTAGTCCTGGTGGATAACCAATAGAGGTATCACACGTGTGATACTGCGAGTCGATTCCATCCCTGGTGAGGCTCTACTCGCTCGGTCTGCATTCCAACTGAGATTTGGAATCAAGGTATAAATTGTTATATTAATCTATTTAATTTGTAAATAGATTTAATGCTTTAGGAAATCAATTATGGAGTAGATCTGTAAATAGGATTAAACGAATCTTCTTGATTCATTTAATCCGTAGCTTAAGTTAGATGTAAAAATTTTTATTTTACTCTTTCCGCAGCTTAAGCTAATTAAATGGGTTTGAACCGTTCACGAAAACCCAACAAAATCTGGTCTGGATTTCCAGATTTGCATTGCTAGAATTGTACCCAACTAATTTATAAATCTCACTCAGAAGATAATTTATAAATCTCATCAGTAATGAGTATTTAGCTCGGGTACTGTAATAGACCCCGTCATCATTGTATTGGATTTCCCCTCCAATATAAATTTTCACACAAATAGTTGTCATTTTTAATTTCGATTGGTCTGGCAATTTCAAAAATAACAGCATATAAGTAATTAAAAATTTTGTTGCCTCTACAAAATATTCTACACAATTTTGGATATTCTATAATTATTCTACACTATTCTGGAATTTCATAAATTAATAGGGCAACATTCTAAACTATTTTGGATTTTTTTTAATTATTCTAAACCATTTTGGAAGGTTGTAAAAACAACATTTTGGAATGAACTAATTAATTGTAAATTAAATAAACAATAACATAAAGAAAATAAAATTACCTCAATGGAAGAACCGATCGATCAGACAGTCAAAGCTCCGTAAGGGATCCGAAAAGAAAAAAGGTTCCTAAAATAATTCTAAATCATTTTAGAATTAATAAAATTAAATAATTATACATTCAAGAAATTAAAAATTAAATACTTCTAAATTTAAATAAATTTAAATTATATATATAAAAATTAAATAATTATATATTAAGTAATTAAAAATTAAATACTTCTAAATTTAAATAAATTTAAATTAAATAATGATATATTTAAATTATAAATTATAAATTTAAATATTATATATTTAAATTTTAAATTATAAATTTAAATAATTATATATTTAAATTATAAATTATAAATTAAATAACTTACTGAGTGAAAGTCAGAGACCAAACTTCACGGTTTTATAAACTAATTCAGTGCGATTTCGGAAAAAAAATTTCCGGAATGGGTATTTTTCAAAAATCACAGGCCATTCGGATATTTTTTTAAATTTAATATAAAATTTTTATATTTATAAAAAATTCGGGATATAATGCAACAAGATTTTTATAGTGCAAAAAAAGTAAATCCAAACTACAATATTTTATTGCAGTTTGAAATAAAAATTTCAAACTGATGTGAATTATGCAATACAAGTAATAAATCCTAAATTGTACTCAATTTGGTTGCAAGTGTACAACCTTATCGAAGAGTACTTGGGGATCGTCTCCACAGGGACAAGTCGGAATTTCAAGTCTAACCTAATCAATTTAATTTAGTAAAAGAAAATAAAAGGAATTTGTTTGTTTTTAGGATGGTTTGGTTGTGATTAAATTGAATTAAACTAAAGTCTTAAAGCTAAATTCGGTTTATAACAAGTATGAGAAAGTAGGGTTTCTTAGGGTTCCTATCCACTAGTGTTATGACTAATTGATTTATTAAATTTGTTCTTTTAGTTATGAAGGCACAGTTGGGTGTTGTAGGTACAAAGGGATATCTCTATATTAATACCATCTTTAAATTAGAATAAACGTCACCTCTCGGTACTTGGCTACCCTAATCTAAAGTCATTAAGTTCTTACTGTCCCAATAAATCTAGAAAACTATCTTTCACCTCTCGGTACTTGGCACAATTCTCTAAACTATTAGGTAAAGCCCGTATAAGACAAGCGTCACCTCTCGGTACATAGCCTATCAAATACCCTATTCCTTATGGTCTGGACCTAATATTCAATTTCTCAATTGCAAATACCAAATCCTAGGGTTTCATGTGATTTCGATTAAGTCCTCACAATCAATTAAAATAAAGAATAAATCATAAAGAAGAACAAGAATATATAAAATAAAACCAACTAAATCACAACAAAAGTTTCAAGTACAACCCTAATCAACCCTAGAAAAGCCCTTAGCCAGCCATGGCTAAGGCACAAATGAAATCAAAAGAATAAAAGAGTTCCAAAAGAAAGAAAATGTTACGTTACGAAATTTTTACAATTAAATTAAAATGATTTAAAAGAAAGAATCAAGTAAATTGTGTTAATAAAATGGAAGTTTAAACCTTAATTAAGGTTTCCCTAAATAAGTAAGTTAATTGTGAATTGAAATCGCGTCGAAATTTCGAGATTTCGGAACATTATAGGCTCAGTGCGGATGGGGTCCATCCGCAATGCGGGTAAGGGTCCATCCGCAGTGCGGGTAAGGGTCCATCCGCAGTGCGGGTGGGGTGCATCCGCACTCATGAAATTCTGTGTTGGTCCAAAAATCGGCTAAGTAGTGAGTGCGGATGGGGTCCATCCGCAGTGCGGGTAAGGGTCCATCCGCAGTGGGGTAAGGGTCCATCCGCAGTGCGGGTAAGGGTCCATCCGCAGTGCGGGTGGGGTTCATCCGCACTAGGCTCGGATTTTTCTTGAATTTGGTCTGAAAACTTTCTAAGTCCCGAGTGCGGGTCAAGCCACCCGCAGTGCGGATGGGGGCATCTGCACTCAGGGTGATTTTTGCCTTAAAACTCAAATCCAACCTTCTCTCTCTCTCTCACTTCACCATTTCCCCATTTCTAAGTTATTTTCGTCCAAGAGAGAAGGAAAAGAGCCCGTGAGTTTTCGTTTCTTTCAGACTCCCGATTGTTGCGAGAAATCGAGTTTGGAACCGAGAAAGCAGCCGAGGATCTCTCCGAACCCTTCTATTTGGTATTTCTTTCTCTCCTTATTTCTTTCGAAAACTCGAATTTTCTCGATTTCTCAGATTCTCGTTTTAAACCCGAGATTTGTGTTCGAATTGCTCGAGGACTAGTTCCTCTACACTCCTTACTAGTTTGTTTGCCAATCTTTTTCCCGATTTCTTCCGATTTATGAAATCTGATTTCTAGGGTTTCGTTCCAAAATTGAAAGTTAGCATAATCGTGATTTGATTTGCTTAACCCGACCAATTAGACTTGTAATCGGTAGGGTTGCCTCCTGATCGTGAATTTTTAGAACATTTAACGGCTGATTTGAGGTTTTGACCAAATTAGGGTTAACCAAATGGTAAATTGAAATGAACCGAGAACCAAAGTAGTGAAACGGTGATTGATGGTCACCAAATGGAGAGTTGTATGGTCCAGAGGACCTAGATGAGATTTTGTGTAGTTTTAAAGGATTTTGGTAAGAAAGAAGGAACCGAAAAGAATTGATTTGGGACTGTACCAACCCTAAGTAAACGTATGGACCACTGAACCCGAATTAAACCAAGTAAACGTATAATATAGGTGTAGGCTCGGTCGAGCAAGAACTTGCTAGACAATACGAGACGTCCGATCCTTAAGCTAAGCGGTACGCTCGTCATAATAAGGTGCGGGATTCTTGGACTTGTTTGATACTTTATTTTCAGGAATTAAACTGTGTTTTCGTTTGTCATGTTGAATATCATTGATTGCATCACTGAATTGCGTAGAGCATTTGCATAGCCCAATCAAATTAAACTCGAATTGATCTGAATTGAATGATTTGCATACTGGTATGGTTATAGGTTATGTCGATCTATTGTGATCTGATTTTGATTTAAAGTCACCACGAGTGGAATTGATATGTGTGTGAATGGATTTACGAAGTTAAGCACTTGGATCCAATTAATTTGCCAAGTCGGGCTGTATGCTGACTTGGATTCCCAGGATCCTAAATGGCCTTAGGTGAACGGCCCTCGATATTCCCAGTACCGGTTGGGACGAGGGAGGGTGATTATGTTATGAGATGTGTGATTGGAAATCGTGGTTGACTTGTGTAACGTCTATGGCTCGGTAGCATTTTCCTACGTGTTAATGCATTTGAACGGTCGATTGAATATGACGAATATTGGAAACGATTCTAAAGTGGATTTTCTTTACATGATTTGAACCAGACCTTAATAAACTGTTAAGCCAAGCGGTTGCAGATGGGTGTCAGATAAAGGGTCCAGCGGTTGGCCATCTGTAGGTGTCAGTAACCCTACAGATGTGGGTTTGATAAAGGTTCAGCTCGAAAGAACATCTGTAATTGCTACAAGCCCTACTGAACTGAGTTAGGAATCGAGTTAAGCCAAAATATATGTTGTGTTTGAGATTCATCTTGGAAATTCCGTAAACTGTGTTTCAGGTTGATTAACTGTTGTCGAGTAGTGGCATTCTGTTATTTATGTTTTCTTATATAACTGTTTGCATTGTTATTGTTTGGGTTTCATTTTTGAATATAGAGTTAGATTGCAAGTCCAATAATTCAAATGTGGCAAATTCGCACTGAGAATTTATTCTCACCCCCACCTTCCCCGTTATTTTACAGGTATTGGTGCGACTGATTCCGGAGAGGCACAAGAGTAGTAGGCCTTAGTAGCTTACCAGTATATGACCCTAGATATCTTTTGTTGTATAGATTTAGGGTAGGCCTCGTGGTTGGTATCCGGATGAGATACTTTTGTTGTATTATATGCTGACCAGACTGTGTACTCTGATATATATATTAGAAACTTGTTTGAATTGCTTGTTGTTTGGTTTGAAATGTGAGTAGCCTTGTAAGCATACACGGCGTTGTATGCTTACGGCGGGGGACTGTTACGACCCGTGGCCGCGGGGTGTGACAGAAAACAATAAAACCGGTTGATCGATTTTGCTCTATCCTTCCTTCTTCTCTCCTCTAGCTTTTCCTTGTTGAAACCCTAGAAATTCTGCTTAAAAAACGTCCCCCAATCTGTTCTACAGGTTCCTATTTATAGCCCCCTCTAAAACCTAGAAAGAACCAACCAAAAATAGCACATTCGGACTCTGAACCGACCTAATTGCGGGCCGCAATACATTCATTGCGGGCCGCAATGTACTGTAGCAGTTAACAGACTGCACAGAAAAATTCTGAAGAGGTCCTTGCGGGCCGTAATAAAAGTCCTTGCGGGTCGCAATACATTCCTTTTATATTCTCAGGTTGTAGATCTTCTCGTTAGCTTTCCAAAAAGTGGTCACAAGCCTAAATCGGAGTTACGAGTCAAAAGTTATGGCCGTTTTAAGTTCAGACTCTATTTTTGGCTGACTGCTACAGTGCGTTGCGGGCCGCAATAACTGTGCTGTAATGAAGAGGCTCTGACTTGTTTGGTTGCGGGCCGCAATAACTCCATTTCGGGCCGCAATAAATGTTGGCAGAAGCTCATTTCTTCGTGCTAACTCACCCGTTTTGCTTCGTTAAGGTCCAAACACTTGATTACCTGTAAAACAAACATAACTAGGACAGTAACTTGAACTTTTGGACATTTCTAACCTAATTAAACCTAATTTAAACTAATTTAACCAAAACTTGGCTTAATTTACATACCTAACCCTATGTTTAAATAGATACAATTTTGGCTTATCACAAACCACAATAAAATATTACAGTTTAGGTATTTTTAATAAAAATAAAAATAAATTAGTTATTTGTAGTAAAATATATTAAATATTGGATATTAATAAAAATGTCGGCAACAACTGTAAGTTTCAAATTTAATAGTGGTTGCCTGCTATATTCTTTTTAAGCCTACTGATTATATGTGACTATAAGAAAATGACCATATATATGGAGAGTTATGAAAATACTTCCCTATGGAGTACGTACGTGCGGCAATCACATAAATTAATCATGTAAGATGCTAGGAAAAAATTGTAAGTACTAATATATTTAAGTCCCTCATAACATAAAATCATACTTTAATAACTTATTCAGTCATCCGATCTTAATTTTTTTTTAATTCCAATCCTTGCAAAATAAAAAGTTTAATGGTAAGCTTTTTTTTTTTTTTTTTTTTTGAGGTTTAGTGGAAATCCCACTAAAAGGTATATTGATAATGAAAATGTGACAAAGTTACGACAGCCCACAAGGCAGGCTTGTCGTAATACTCAGGATAAATCATTTATTTACAAAAAAGGCCCGCAATAAGAATTAGAAAGGAACATATGCAAAGCTATTATTGTTTCAAGGCAGGCTTGTCGTAAGCTATTATTGTTACGAAGGCCCACAAGGCAGGCTTGTCGTAAGCTATTATTGTTTCAACAATATTTTTCTAGTATTCTTCAATCGTGTTTCATCTAGTATCTTTAAATACAATAACTGAGATATAAAGTGTAGCAAACTATTTAAAAGCATAACTTTAAGTAAATGGATGACGCACATGCAAAGCAACAAGTTCCAGCTCTATCACAACCTTTTTGTTAATTAGGAGCGTCAATAAAGAACTAGCATTTAATCTAGCGGTAAAGACACATGATATTTATATGAGAGGTTATGGATTTGAAATTCACATGGACAAATTATTTGTTTTATTAATAATAGTATTAAATAATTGGCTAGTTTGATCTCCAACATTTACTTAAAAAAAATTAGGAGTGTCAATAATACTATTTTACTTGTTTATCTGATTTGTATAGTATTCAATAAATCAGACATAAATATGTTTTTTTTTTTCCGTTAACTTATAAAACCGGTGTGGATATGGGTAAGATTATTGAATAAGAATATATATGTAAGGATTATTTTGTACCCATTATCTTATAGGGTAATTAATAAATATAAAATATACATGATAATTTTTTTATTTGTACATAAATACATAATTTTTAGTTTTTTATTACCTTAGATTGATTTATATTACATTTTATAAAAATAATTTACTTAATAATTTATGATAAATTTTAATTGTTCAACACTTTATATTCTTTTAATTAGTAATTTCTGACAAAATTAATTTATATTAATGGGATACAAATTATAAATGGCATAAAAATTAGAATTTCTTATACTTTGTGATATTAGGTACATATATATTTAATAATATTATATGTTATTAATTTATTTGACAATAATATTATTTGTTTTGTTATCTATTTAACTTAATGGGTAAAGATCGAATACAGATAAATTAATATTTAATATGTAAAGATATGGTATAGGTATGAAAATATTTCCATTTTATTTTTACCGTACGCATTGACACTCTTACTTCCGGTTAATACTTTCATTACAATATTAGTTCCTTTTTTATGCTTTTTTTCTTTCCGGAAATTGATGATTCATTATGGCCGGAAATAACTTGCATGTTTCTTGAAAGCATTGATTAATTGGAATTTCTTGTGCATCTTGCTAATCCTCGCTTCCAAGGTATCATGCAATGTTTGCCTTGCTAGGCCCAATTAGGTACAGTACACTCATACTTTACATACATTTCGCACCTAAGGGCAGCCTTCAAGGCAAAAAAATAAAATACAATAATTAAAGAACCAATGGTGCATTTTTTTTATGAGCAAGCATAATTGGTGCATATCGATAATTGAACAATTATAAAGCTATCGTCACTTGTGATTGGGAAAACCAGAAAAGGATACTGGAATAATCGATCATTCATTCAGGAATTATTTAATTTTCCCCGATTAATCTTTTTTTATTTTTTTCTTTTGGGCCTTCCAAGCTGGTAAGGAAACTAAAATGTCAAGGAAAGATATCACTGTATCTTTTCGGCCCAATTAGGTACAGTACACTCATAATTTTCATACAAAGTTTACTTATTTCAAGTTCCAACCGCCCATTTTAAGAAGAGAGTTCTCTGTTCCACTTCAACAGATAAGTAGCCTCAAATGATATAAATGATCAGTACCCCCATTCTTTCTCTTTTCCTTTAACGATCCTTATTTTCTTTTCTACTTGCAAACATAAGTTATATTCACAAGCTAAATAAATTAAGCCACTTGTTCTTTTCAAAATCAGTCATGGAAAATTGCCTTTTTGCCAAGAAAAAGGGACCTCTCCCAATTGAGACTTCTTTTTCTTTTCCATCCCCTTTGCCATCATGGAATTCAGGTACATAAATGTCTATTGATGCATTATTTGATTGATTAGTATCATATCCATTCCGTAATTTGTTTATATAAATAGGCTTAGTTATTACCAGCATTTATAGCTGTCCACTGTCAATTCATTTTCTACGTACGCATGTGTTACAGATAACCCGTGATAATAAGAATTTTTGCTTTTGTGCATTCGAACTCATGCTATTAAACTTTGCACTTAATTATGTTCAGTTCTGAATCAGAGTAGACAAAAAATAATTCAAGTTATCTTGTGCTTCCCTCAAATTAGTTGGCCCGTATTAGTTAGTTTGATACTTATTATGTATTGCTTCCTACTAGTGTAGATCAGGGATTTGGAAGCGGTTTAATAGACATCGGTGGCCTGCAGTTGCACCAAGTGTCGACCTTCACCAAGGTGTGGACAGCCCTTCAAGGCGGCCCGGACGACCTTGGCATTTCCTTCTTCCGCCCCTCACAACTCCCTGCCGGCTTCTTTATTCTGGGCCACTATGCACAAACCAACAACAAACCTCTCTCAGGTCACATCCTTGTCGCAAGAGACGCCACCAATGCAGCAGTCCCTATTCTTAAGGCACCGCTGGACTTCACTCTCATCTGGAGCAGCCAGAATTCAGATATTAAGCAGAGTGGCACTGCCAACTTTTGGCTGCCATCCCCACCCGACGGTTACAGAGTCGTTGGTTTGGCAGTGACCGACACACCGGAGAAACCATCTGCGGATGAATTCCGGTGCGTTAGGGATGATTTCACCGATGAATGTGAGGCCGAAGCCTCAATTTGGGGTAGTGACAGAGATGGCATCAGTGTGTTACCTCTGAGTCCTTCGATTAGGGGGGTCCAAGCAATCGGCATATCAGTCGGTGCATTCTTGGTTCAATCCCGTGGCTTTCCAACTGTGCCTACTCTTGCTTGCTTGAAAAACAGGAGTACTAATTTTACTAGTTCCATGCCTACTCTTTGCCAGATTGAAACCTTAATGAAGAATTTTTCTCCTTGGGTCTATCTCCACCAAGATGAAACCTATCTTCCTTCGTCGGTGAATTGGTTTTTCAAAAACGGCGCGCTTCTGTACCAAAAAGATAACCAGACGCCAACGCAAATTGAAACAGATGGCTCAAATCTCCCCCAAGGTGGATCGAGTGATGACTTATACTGGATCGACTTACCGACTAATGACTCGCAGAAGGATATGGTGAAGAAAGGTGACATCACCTCAACAGAGATGTACTTGCACGTAAAACCAATGCTTGGAGCAACATGCACCGACATCGCTATTTGGGTCTTCTACCCGTTTAACGGACACGCTCGGGCCAAGGTGAAATTTCTTACCATATCTCTAGGCAAAATAGGAGAGCATGTGGGTGACTGGGAGCATGTTACTCTGAGAATCAGCAACTTCACTGGGGAATTACTAAGCATGTACTTCTCAGAGCACGGTGGCGGCACCTGGGTTGATGCACCGGAACTTGAATTTGAAGGGGGTAACCGGCCTGTGGCATATTCCTCTCTAAACGGCCATGCATTCTATTCCAAACCTGGATTAGTACTACAAGGAGATTATTCAAAATCGGGAATTGGGATAAGAAATGACACAGCCAAAGGTACAAGGATAGATGTCGGAGAGAGGTTTAAGTTGGTATCAGCCGACTTTTTGGGCCTACCGGAAGTGGCGTGGTTGAATTATGTGAGAAGATGGGGACCCAAGAAAAGCTATGATACAACTAAGGAGATTGAAAAGGTATTGAAAGTGTTGCCTAAGAAGCTGAGAGAGATAGTAGAGAAGACAATAGAGAGGTTGCCTGATGAGGTGCTTGGAGAAGAGGGTCCTACTGGACCTAAGCTCAAAAGTAGCTGGTCAAATGATGAATAATAAGTCAATAAATGTAAATTCATTTTGATGTTTCAAATTTTAAAGTAATTTACATTTTTTTTATTTTTAGTCATATTTTTAATATTCCCTAAAGTAACTCAAATTTTGAGTTTAGATCGGCCGTCCAATGGGTTAAATCCGGCCGAGCCCTTTGATGCACAGATTCTTTAACATCGTGCAGATATTAATTGAATGGTTATGATCCAAACTCAAAATTTGAGTTTTTTTAAGGGATGCGAATACTGTTTTAATTTTGACTTGCGAAATGACGCAAGTGTATTAAAATAATCAGTAAGTTATTGTTGATTTTGTCACAACATGTTACCAATACAGACAGTACATCACGTCATTTGTATCGGTCAAGTATCTCATAAGTTTTTCCATTCGGCTGAAGATGACATAGCACGATACATCACGCAAAACGACCTTGTTATATAACATGACCGGTTACCCATCTTTATTGTTTAGTTTAATATCTTTTTACAAAAAAAAAAAAAAATATATATATATATATATATATAGAGTTAGGCTGGGGTGCTATGGATAGCATAGTGGCCTCTATGCTACGGCTCAATATTCGAGTTTTCAAAATCCAAACGGTCGATCCGAACCGTTCATCTTATTCTCCATATTAATATTTGCTTGGAGATCAAATTTTATAATTTTCTAAATTTTTTTACTATTTATTAAGCCACTTTGAAAATCGCTAATCCAACGGTTTTACTGTTTTGTGCAGCCACCGTTGGATCAACAATTTTGTAAAATACTTAATAAATAGTAAAAAAAATGTAAAATTTGGTCTCCAAGCAGATATTAATATGGAGAATAAGATGAACGGTTCGGATCGACCGTTTGGATTTTGAAAACTCAAATATTGAGCCGTAGCATAGAGGCCTCTATGCTATCCATAGCACCCCAGCCTAACTCTATATATATATATATCTTCTATCAATCAGCTAATTTAAAATTAAAAGAACTATATTTAAATGTAAATAGTGATGTTATTATAGCGGAACTACAATAGTCACGTGATATTATAATTTTTCATCATTTTGATCACATCTTGTGATTCTTTTTTTCACATAACCTTGCAATATATTAGTCACGTTTGTATTTTTCATTTTGCATTTAAAAGCAGCTAAAGCAAATGTTGACAGTTGACACGCCTTATGCTACTAATGGATGGCGAGATTTGGCACACAAAAAAAATGGCCGGGGATAATTCCTTTCCAAAGAAACAAAATTTTAAAAATTTAAAGTCGAGTAGAGAAAAAGTGATTACTTTTTTTTTTCTTTTTTTTTTGATGAAAAATGAGGATCTGAGTCCTCATTTGTTATATTGATTAAAAAGGATTAGGCTTTGAACTAAAGCCCTTAGCACAAACTCAAAACAAAGCTCAGAAGTCGTGAGCTTAAGAAGCAAAAAAAAAAACAAAAACAAAAACAAAAGAAAACATTAAAATTAGAAAACGAAAATAAATTAAAATAAAATTAGAATTTATGTCTCTCTTTTTTCTTTGTTTCTTCATTTCTTTCTAATTCAAGTAGCGTCATTGTGTTTGTATTTCCTCTATCAGTATGGACTGCGATTTGCTGACCTCTCTAAAAATTGTTGTACATCTTTCACGCCAGATAATAAAGTTTGTGATGATCGTGATTTCTCTTGCCTTCTTGGAGACTCCTTTTTTCTGTCAGCAATTACTTGTAGCCCATACGGTCTGTCTATCTGAATTGCGAAATTGTTGAACACTTTATTTTTTAAAAGTGTTTACTTTTAAAACTGTGATTAATTCCAAAGTCTTTTGAATCTTTTAGTAAGATAATAGTTTGTATGAACTTGTATTATAATTTTGTAATGAAACATGTGGAAAACCACTTTTATCAAAAAAAAAAAAAAAAATTCCAAAGCCATGTTTTCCATCATTGTATTGCCATCACTCTGCTCAGTCATGTCACTGATATGACCCAACCAACAAATATAGCATTCAGAGCTAATCTATTTAAAACCTCCTGGCAAGTTAATCAATAGTGAATAAAAAGTTATAAAAATCCTCATAAACAGAGATGGTATTTTCTCTCAAAAATTCTCACCACCGGATTGCAATAATTTTGATACTAATAATGTGTTCTATGAAGGATGCAACTCATGCATCGATTGATTGCACCACGGTATTGTCTCTAATATCCGGTTGCTCAAATTTTGTAGAATTTGGGGACCCAGAACCTTTGCTAGGAACACCGTGTTGTGATGGAGTGACAAATATGTACAAAGTTGCTTCTGATTCTATAGAAAATAGGAGATCAACATGCAATTGTATGATGGGATTTATTACAATGTATAATCCTAATGCTACCGCAGTTGCTCGCTTGCCAGGCCTCTGTGGTGTCTCTCTTGGCTTTACAATTGATCCTGCAACTGCCTGTGATACGTAAGATACCTTTTTTTTACTCAATATATATATACATGAAGTGCTATATATATGTTGATTTTTTTTGTCTCACTAGATATCTTGGGATACAAGTATATAACCAAAAATTAGAACTCTATTGTCATAAATTAAATTGCCTCAAATCCAACAATAGTATTAAGGATATAATTGATTGGTTTATTTTGTGAATAGTTGATTTTGTATAAAATCAACTTAAAAAATAAAAAAAAATTACATAGAGACATTTCTTATGAACTAAGATCCATGTATTTCAATAATTGTTTGTCATTTAAATTTATAATATTAGTAAAAATAAGAAGCGAGGACACCTTATCGCACTACTCAAAATTAAATCGTGAACCGTACAAGAACCATTTTTGTTTTGGTGACAAAAATCAATGAGCACTCAAGAGGTAAATTGTGAACCGCACGTAAGGTGATACAGAAAACCGGATCAAGTACAATATTCTATTATTTTTTTTTTTTTTATTTAAGTGATTTTGTGCTTGCATTAATTTGTTTCTCTTTTGTGTTGCAGCATCCCTTGACACTACAAAATTTGATTGCATCCGCATATATCGTTTCCTTCAATTAGCTAGAATAATGCCATATTGCTGTTGCTTAAATTTGAGGAGCATAATAAGTTTGGCAATTATTGCCACTAGTTATTTTGTACGATGGATTGAATAATTTAATTATCCTGGGTGATATTTTGTTTCATTTTGAAGAAATAAAAGTATCCATCACCTAAAATATAGGAGCTGTATTCTAAATATGAGAAAGAGTAACTTTAAGTTTCATGTTAAATGAAACGGACCTAAAGCCTTAATTATTTCCTAAAAAAAGAAATATATGAGAAAGAAATAAAAAGATCAAAACAAGTCATAGTATCTTTTGATGATAATGAAATGGATTTTACATTATAAATTCTTGATACAATAGTACTTCAAATGCTCTGGAGGAAATTAATATATGGCACTCACACAATTATTGATTATGTTAATTTGAACGCAAATGTAAATCCGCTATTAATATGGATGATTTCTATTAATATTGTGCAACAATTTTGTGAAGTTATATATAGTTGGGGATATGTGAAATTTAGTGTACCATCCTGTAAAATGTAGAAAATAACAAATTACATGTTTGATGGCATCTTAATATTAAAAAGAGTCTCAAAAAAATAAAAAACGCAACGACTAAAAGGCCTTTTCTCACCATTCTCTCGTTTGTGATGGAACAAGAAGTTTTTTATTATTTACAAAAACGAAAATAAGTTAGGTTATAATAGTCTTTGATAGTTTTTACAAACAGTTAAATTTGGCTCTAAAATTTTATTTGTACTAATTGATCCTTTTATACTTTTCATAAGAAAGCAAGTCAGTCTATGGATTTTTTTTTTGAGTAAAGGTTAGAGGTCAAGCCACCCAACTATTTAATATCCTTGTAATACAACAAAGAATTTTCCCCATTTGGGTTTTGAACCCATGACCTCTCACATAGAGACCATGTGCCTTTGCCACTACACCAAAGACTAGTTCTTAGTCTGTCTATGGATTTTCAAAAAGGAACTGAATTAATTGTTCCTCAAATTATATACTCGAAGAAATTTAATTAAATAAGTTAAGTTTATATAAACATTACTTTATTTTTTAATTTCAAAATATAAATATTAAATGAGGGATCGGATGACACTCTTTTTTGGTGACATCGAATAACATCGTGCATTTTTAAAGTTTTCAAAGTCCAAACAGTCGATCCAAGCCGTTCAACATAATGGATATATTAAAATGTGCTTGCAGATCAAATTTTACATTTTTTGGATTTTTTTTTTTTACTATTTATTAAGTATTTAACAAAATCGCTATATTCAGACCGTTGAATTTTTGTACCCATCTTAATAGATAGTAAAAAAATTCAGAAAAATATAAAATTTGATCTGCAAGCACATTTTAACATATCCATCAAGTTCAACGGTTTTGATCGACTGTTTGGACTTTGAAAATGCACGGTGTCATTCGATGTCACCAAAAAAGGGTGTCATCCGATCCCTCCTCATATTAAATAATATATTTATTCGCATAAGGTCTATGGATTCGGCCATTGCAAGTATTTTATCTAAAACATCCAAAATATGATATAAATTTGATTCAAAATATGCTAAGATAATGGATGCAAATCCGTATTAAAATTCTCAAATATGTATTAAATGTACATCCATATGAATATTATAAAAATTTAGCGAATCACGTTATAATTTGATCCTGGGTTTAAAGCCATTGACCATTTGACCACCCCATGTATATGCAAATCAGTGTTGTAAATAACGGTATGCGGTCGTCGGACGGATAGAATACTGCCAAGCGATTAATCGGGAATAATCGGGAGTAATCGACCATAATCAGAAATAATCGGTCAATTAGTTGAAAAAATTCATCACAGTTTGGTCACCGTCAACGACTAATCGACCGATTAATCAGCCTAAACGGACATTTTTACAACACTGATACAAATGTGATATGTTGAGGGGCCAACATGAAGGGACCTAAAAAAAATGGTTCGCGAACTTTATGCTGCTTTGATCGAGAGTCGACACAGCTGCATCTAGGGTTTCACCCCGGCTTCGCCTTTTTGGCGCTTGCACTATCTCTGCTGCTTGAAGCGATGGTCAAGTGTTCCTTTGTCTCTCTGTCACCTGCTCCATCACTTTGTTCGCCGCTTGTATTGTCGTCACCCTATTGCTTGCACTGCTGCTTTTCTATTGCTTCCTCCGCCTAGGGTTATCTAAATTTCTGTAAATTAGATAATAAGTGTTTAGTTTTTGCGATGATGATGTTGTGTGTTGTTTTGTTTTGTTTTCTGTCTCTTTCTTTGTTTTTTTCTTCTCTTTTTGTTTATAGGTAACTGTCTTAAACTAGTTGATTTAGTTCCCAGTTTGATTTGATTCAATACCTTCTCAGTTGATGGGTGACTATTCTGGTTCAATCGATTCAGTTCTCAGTCTGATTTGAATTCAATGCCTTCTTAGCTATTCTATGCGTATAGAAGAAACCATCACTAAGCTTCTATCACTCTAATCAAGCAAGGATGATCAATTTGTGCCCACATGATGCATCTACCCCTGTGCATTTTTAGTTTGATTTAGTCTAATGTTTTCACAGAAACTATTGTCTAATCTTATGTAAGAGCTATCATGTAACTTTTTATATCAATACACTTACTTACAGGCTTTCAAAAAATAAAAATAAAATGAAGGGTCTTAACTAGTGTATGCTCCTGAAAAAATTAAAAGAGCGGTGGGATAGGCGAGGTGAAACGAGACGAAAACAAAAGGGAAAAAAATGGCGTCTCTAGCTGAGCACGTCCTATCGTGCTAGGTACCGGACTGAGGTAACGGATCACTCACGGGTGTTTTCTTTTCTTTGGTGATGGAAGGGCGAGTGGTCTCCTATCTATGTACAGCAGGTATACCTTCCATTTTTGCTTTGATGTTTGTGTGTTGTTTTGTTTGCTTCATGTCTTCTCTCCTTTCTTCTCTCTGTTTACTGGCGACTGTCCTGGACCGGTTGATTCAGTTTCTGGTCCTATGATTCAGTGTCTTGTATACTGATTGGTGACTGTCCTGGTCCGATCAATTCAGTTTCCGGTCCGGTTTTGATTTAGTGTATGCTGTGATATGCGTACAGAGAAAATAATATATTACTAGGCTTCTATCATTCCAATCAAACAAGAATGATCAAATATGTACCCGCAAAATGCACATACTCCCTGTGCATTTTTTGTTTGTACACTTTCACATACACTCGTTGTTTAATATTATGTAGCAGCTTGTTTGTTACTTTTTTAATCAATACAATTGCATACGGACTTCTCACAACCAAAAAAAAAAAAGCTGGGGTATGCTCCTATGTTTGTGAAATGCGCTTATTATGACAGATTTACACTTGCGGGAAAAAATTACTCTTTCTGGGGTCAAAGGGCTTTAATTGGGCCATGCCGTGTGCTTATGTTTTGGGCCTCTTATGGATGAATGAGGCATATTAACTGGAGCTTGACAATATATATATTAGTCAACAACTCAACATCACGTGATTTTCGTGGCTTGTTGATTATTAATTATTCTCCAGGTACACCATATTATGAAACTTTACCAACATATTTATATGGTTTGCTGCTACTTCTGTGGAAACAATAAAAGTATTAGCTTGCTTGCATAGAAATGATAATCTAAGATTAAATAAATTATAAATGGAGGTCATACATTAATACGTGTTGAATCATAATGCATAATACTTTTATTTCTATGTTATTTTTTTTCCGAAAAAGAGCCAACAAGAAATGGCTGGTTGTAAATTCGTTGACTATATATTTAAAGGCGCATCTGAAAGAATCAAAGAAACCCAACGAATTTCCATCCATACCTCTTCAAATTTAAAAAAAATATATATATATATATATTTCCGTCCATATCTCCAATTTGGTCAGTAAATAGTGTTTTTGTTTTACTGTAGCGTTCCTAATTTGTATCAAATTTTAAAATCTAAAATTCGCTCTATTTTGTCAATGATATGATTATGTTGGACTTATGAGCTTACTATATTTTTCATCATAAATAAATGATGAATTTACGGATTGGATGATTTAATAAAGAAGTACCGATACAGAACCGGTTCCGTAGTAAAAAACTTGTGTGTAAGACATATGATTCTGTAATTTTTTTTATGACTACATGCATAATTGATTGATGATAAGTATTTCATATTAAAGGTCAAATAATAAGTAAAAAAAATTGTTTATTTAAACAAATCTCCAAATAAAATTAATTAGATTATACTTGGTGCAGCATTATGTTAAAGATCTGTAGAAGAAAAGGTAGTGCTTAATTATCAGTTAGCCTGAGTAGTGACGTAAGGGAAAAGATAACAAGTACTGTAAAACTTCGGATTTGCTGTTTTTGATAATGTGAGCTTCGTGGAGCCCGCTCTCTTATCCTAAAAATTCAATGATTGGGTTATGCCTGGTTTGATGATATCTTGTCGATCTGCCACCTACTTTTAATAAAGTTATAGTTCCACGTCAAATCATAAATTTTCGATTAAAAGAAAATATTGTAATTAATCCAAATATTATATCATACACACAATATACGTCATGTATATATTAATACATCAGAGAGATCAGAGAGATCAGAGAGATCGTTATTGCATTATTTTTTAGTGAAATTTAATTTGTCAATGCAACTGGAATTAATACAAAATAATAATTGTATTTTTTTTTTTTTTGGTTTTTATCTAGTTTCTTTGGTTTTGGATATGACCTCTCTATATTAGCTGTATGTATCATACATTTATATCATTATATGTATAGGTTCGGTATCATGGGAGAACAGGAATTTTTTCTGTCTGGTTTCAGGAACTCTACAAGGGAATCTGCTGGATACTGGTACGATGTGCGGTACTGCTCTCTATTGCTAGACCTGCTGTGTTTTATTTGAGAAGAAGAGCTGCTGTTTTTTTTTTTTTTTTTTTCTCTACCGCTACACTTATTTATTCTCACTGATACTACATGTGCATTAATTGTATGCTTAAGTATGTTCGCTGACAAATGCTTTCCTAGGGCCGGCACAGTCTCAGTTTTGCTGGTGTTCCTACAGTGAGTTGATCTTGTTTGGTTTTTATGTCATTACCAGTTTGGTTTTATTTCTTGTATTGGCACACTGGTGTTGACAGTGTACCCTGTAAACTCTATCAGTTATAGAATAGAAGCCTACGGGCCGTTTGTCAAAAAAAAAATATATTAAAAATAATTAAAAATAATAATAGTAATAAACTAATAATAGTAATAATGAGTCCATTTCTTTTGCTAAAGTTGTGTTTAACATTTTACACAACAATAATTCTAAGAGATAATTATTAATAGAAAGGTTGCTGCAAGTTGCAGTGCCTCTAACTAAAACATGGCGCAGAGTACTTCTTTTCCTAACAAACGCATCGGAGAAAAAAATATTTAATTAAATTAATTTCATATCTAACAAAGCTATAAAACTACATAATAATTTACATAATAATGTAATGTACGTGTTAGAGATCCTCAAACCTATCAATAATTGAAAAAGTTAATAAATAAATAAGCAAAAAGAGGAAATGATGCCCTCCAAAATAACCACAAACAAAAAATATAAACAAAAAATAAATAAAAATCCATCCAAGCTACCTACTCGATAATCTCGGGTATACTCTGCAACCCGGGCCGCCAGCATTGCCCAATTCTATTTCTATGCCTCACCCGACGAGGCTTCGTGGTGTCGGCAAGGTTTAGTAGCACATCTTGCACAGGCAGTCCTTTGCTCTCGGCCTGCCTCAGCAGCTCTGCCAGCTGCTTCTTTGATATCTTGATCCTCACCTCGTGCGTCGGTTTGGTTGCGGCAGTCAGTGATTCTGCAGGATGTTTTAGTTTTACATCTTCGTGGGTGCTTTTTGTGATGATCGATTGTTGCTCTGATTGAGATGTCGGTGATTGTGTGCAATGCAGGGGGCTTTCGGAATCTAACAAGTCCCATTCGCCGTCATCCATCCATGCGACAACTCGTCGGAAGGTGATGCAGTTGCCCATCCACCAATGCGATGCAAATATTGAGATTTGATGATCTCTTTCTCTCGCTCGAGAGGGAAATTCTTGAATTTAGTATGGTATGATTGATATGTTTTGCTCTGAATTTGTGTATTGGAGAAAGAGTACAAGGGGAGAGAGAGAGGTTCTAGGGGGCGTTGGGAGGTTGGTAATAAATAGACCATGAGAGAGAGAGAAGTGGACTGTCGGGCGAAGGAAAGGGTAAAACTGGAAATAGGTAAAAAAATGCCACGCCTGATAGATAGCAAAAGTCCGACGTGGCGTGATGGATTAACACCAATAGCCACGTCGAATCTGGTATCGAAGTAATCCGATATTAAATGCATCAAGATGATTGCAACCATGATGAGATACTTTGAATTGGCGGTTCAGATTTAGAGCAGAGTTGACGTAGTATGAACGCAGTTCAAAAGTGGAATCAAGAGAAAGAAAAGGTCACTTTACGTTGACATTTGTGATCAAGTTTAAGGAAACTGGAGAGAAGAAGCTTTACAAAATCTAACGGCTGGGTTGAGCTGATAAAAACCGACGGTTGAGATTATGTCAAGGTGTGAACAGGATATAAAGGGTATCAAGTATCAACGGAGGGAGAACGGAATGTGTGAACGCATAATTTTAAAGAGAATCCACCTGCTGTCACATCTCAATGTTACCTATATGTCTGGATATTTTTATTAGAACCCAAGTTATACTGAAATTTTTTTTTATCTATAGAAATGATTAAAGTCACAGATACAAAAATAGAAAGAGTACTAATTTTTAATAAATATAGAAAGATCTGACTCAATGAGTCCGATTCAAATAAATAGATCAGTCTCAATGGTCCAGATCTATAGATATATATATTTTAACAGTGAAAAATGAGAAATTTGTATGCCACATTTAATCTTATACTAAGTCGATCTGACTCATTGAGTCAGATTCAACATTTTTTTTTAATTCGGTAGAGGCTGATCATTTTAAATTTAAAAAAAATAATAAAACCAACATGGATCTTTATTATTGAGACTAATCCATTTCTTATCTGATTTTTTGTGCCATCTAAATTCCAAAAATTTTCATCAATGTCTATTTTTAAAAAAGAAAATATATATATATATATATCTATGGATCAAAAACAATGATCAAACAAATATTACATGATTTGGAAGCAATAAATGAAATTAGACAGTTCACCACAGTAGAAGAAGAAAATTGGATCTTTTATACTAATAGGCTAGAGGAAATTCTCCAAGAAGAAGAGACTTCTTGGCAATTGCGATCTAAGCAAATCTGGTTAGAGGCAGGGGATGCCAATACTAAGTATTTCCATACAATTGCCACACATAGGTCTAAAAAAAATCAAATACATAGCTTAGAAATTAACGGTTCTCTAAGTAATAATATCGTAGATATTAGGAAACATATACTCTCTTACTATAAAGAACTATTAGGAACAACAGGTTGTAAATATGGGCATTTAGAACAGAATTTTTGGACTGAAGATGAAAAGTTGACCGAATTTGAAAAATGGAATCTAGAGCGACCTTTTACGGAAATAGAAGTTAAACAAGCTGTATTTGCTTCTGAACCAAACGGAACACCTGGGCCGGATGGTTTCACATTCCAGTTCTATCAAGTTTTTTGGGACGTAGTTAAGGCAGATCTAATGTTGCTTACGCATTTCTTTTATGATAACCAACTAAACTTACATAAGATCAACAAATCATGTATTTGTCTTATACCTAAGGAAAAAGATGCAACTAAAATAAAAAAGTTTAGACCAATAAGCTTAGTTAATTGTAGCTTTAAGATTATCTCTAAAATTCTTACCATTAGATTAGAGCAAATTATGGATAGGTTAATAGATACTAGCCAGCCAGCCTTTATCAAACATAGGTATATTTTGGACAACATGATCTTAAGTCAAGAAATTCTCCATTCTAGCATTGTAAACAAACAACCAGGAGTAGTGATTAAGATAGACTTTGAAAAAGCCTACGATAAGATACATTGGGATTACTTAATAAAGGTATTAACAAGTAGAAATTTTGGAACAAAATGGATTCAATGGATCACACAATGGCTGTATAGCTCACAGTCTTGCATCATTGTAAATGGAGAACTCACTGATTATTTCTATTGCAAAAGGGGGGTACATCAAGGGGATCCTTTGTCGCCTTTTTTGTATATTTTAGCAGCCGATACACTTAGTAAACTTTTTGCAAAAGGTAGAAGAGCTAATTTAGTTCGAGGCTTAGGACCGCCATGTATAGAGAACACAGCTATAACTAACTGTCACTATGCAGACGACACAATTCTATTCTTAGAAGCACAGGAAAGAAATGTGGAGGCTGCATGGTGGACCATGCTTGCTTTTGAAGCCATCTCGGGTATCAAAATGAATTATGATAAAACAGAATTGTATTCACTTAATATCGATGTAGATAGTGCTATAACATTACAACAAATATTTAGATGTCAAGGGGGGGATTTTCCGATAAAATATCTAGGTTTACCTCTACACTATAAAAAATTGCAAGTAACAGATTGGGTGTTTTTAGTAGATAAAGTAGGCAGTAGGTTAAAACATTGGAAAGGGTCCATGTTATCAATAGGTGGTAGATTAACTCTTTTAAATTCCGTTCTTACATCTATACCTTTATATTCCCTTTCAGTCTATAGAATCCCAATTACAGTAATCAAACAACTTGATAAAATTAGGAGGAGGTTTCTTTGGCAAGGTAACTCGAGAAAAAAAAAGTATATAATAATAGATTGGTATACATCTTGTTTAGCCAAACAATTTGGAGGCTTAGGCATTCTTAATCTTAGGCAAATGAATATATCTCTTTTACTTAAATGGTGGTGGAAATTGAAGAATAACGAATATTCTAGCCCTTGGAAAGCATTAGTTACATATAAATATATTTCTCACAATTCAGCTTCTGTTTTCACATTTTGGTCTGCATTGCTAAAATATAGTCATATAGGTGATATGAGTGTCTCACACACACCAGGGGTAAATACCCAGATAAAATTCTGGACAGACCATTGGTACCAAAACTGTGCATTAGCTATTAAGTATTATACCTTGTATACAAAATGTAGTAACAAAGAAGTCTTGTTAGCTGATGTAATTCATTCACAAGGGCAAATAGTTAGGTTTAGGGTTGACTTAGTAGGAGTAGACTATCAGGAATGGGCGAATCTGCTACATATTGTTAGCACAACTTCTTTCACTCTTCCCCATGACTACATTGAGTGGAAATAGAAAGCTTCAGGGCAGTTTTCTACACACTCAATATATGCATTTCTTAATTTTGGGGGGTTAAAACCTAAAGAATCAATGATATAGTGGAAATTACCGGTTCCCCCAAAAATCAGAATTTTTATGTGGCTAGTATCACACAACACAATACTGACCAAGGATAATCTTAGCTTAAAAGGGTGGATAGGAGACCAAACTTGTCATTTTTGTACTGAAAACGAATCTATTGATCATTTATTCATCAAATGCCCTCTAGCACAACAAATATGGTTCTATTTAGGTAAAAGCCAATGGGTAATGCATAATTGGAATACATGGGATGATTTTTTACATTTTGCCCAATCACTTGATTATGAAAACAAAACTAGTTTCCTGATTGTACTTAGTGCAGTAGTTTGGAGTCTTTGGAAACATAGAAATGAAGTTTGTTTTACCAATTGTGATGTTAAAACAGCTAGAACCTTGATTTTACTAATTAAAACATTGTGTGGTTATTGGGCAGGTAATATGAAGAAAAAAATCAAAGATGCAATTGGAGAGTGGCTTCCCGTCATAGAAGATGCCATACCCTTAGCTCAATTCATGCCCATGGAGATAGTTGTTTATCAGCCCCTTGATGGCTCTGGAGGGGAGGCACCAGAGTTGCCCTAGTGGATCATGAAGCACGAACCACAATTTTGTCATTTAGATATAAGTAGCCTTAACCCATTACTTAGTGGCCTAATATTAGCTACGTTAATATACTTTTGGAGTATTGCGAGTATTAGACTTTGGTTATTGTATGCTCTGCTTAGTGGCGTTTTGTTGATTTCTATGACTTCTAAGAACTTGGCTGGTTATGGCTATGGTTAACATAGTCCAGACAGACAGCATTTTGATGTAATTATCTATATTCCAATCAATGGAATGGGCTGAATAGCCTCTTTTAAAAAAAAAAAAAATATATATATATATCTATGGATATGGACCATTGAAACCGATCCATATATTTGGATCGAACTCATTGAGCCATATCTTTCTAAATTTATTAGAATCCAAGTACTCTTTTTATTTTTGTACTTATGAATTTAATAATTTCTATAAATAAAAAATTTCCAGTTATACTGAAATTGCATAAAAGCATCATCTACGAATTGTATAACTACTTTAGGTGGAAAAAAATCGGATGTTATTCCGTTGGAGTAACAGGGCCGTGTTATTTCAGTAGCAGTCGTTCAGATTTTTCTGTATACGAATATTGACGAAAATGTTTTTCTACTTACGAATTTCGACGATCTTGTTATTCCAATAGAATAACAACCGATTTGTTTCCACTTTAGGGTATACGTATCCTCTGCATTAACTAAAAAAGGAAATTTTTTGAGTTAATAAATCTCAACTGCCTGATTTTAAATAGAGTCAATTTAGTCCCTACTTATGATATATGAATCCTTAAATACTAGTGCAGATGTAGTATGCACGAATTTTAAAATATATCGAATGATCATAATTCATTAACTCAAAAGATTCTCTTTTGAGTTAATGCAGAAGATACGAATTCCACTTCAGGGACCCTGCATTGTTATAAATTTGAAAGCGGGTGACTGTAAAGGGGAGCAACAGTATTTCTTGGTTTTTTTTTTTTTTTTTTAATTTCTCTGAGAAGAAATAATTGCTCCATTTCCTTTCGAGTATATTTCTTTTTAATTAATTTGTTGAATTTCTCTTCATCTGAATTGAGTTGATCTTTTTTACTTCTTCAACCAGTTAACTAGAAAAATTTGTAGAGCCTCTTGAAGTTCTCATAGAATTCTCTCTTATTTTAGAAAAAAGTTTGTAACTCTCACAATTTCTCTTCACATGACATCACATATTCAAAAAGGAATTATTTTTGCACCTCATTTTCTGCTCTCTGAATTATTTAGAATCAAATATGCCTTGTTTTATACCTACTATACAAATTGTTTATCACTTTTCTTATTTCTGAATTATGATAAGAAAATTCAAGTTAAAGGTTTTGTTAAATAATTAAAGTAATAGCTTTCAATTTTTTTAATTTTAATAGCGTCAGATAAAACTTTCTTATTTTTTATGGTCCAGATTTGTCTGAAAACAACGATTTTCAATAAATCTAAGAAAATCGTAAAAAAAATTTCAAAAAATGTAAAATTTGGTCTCCAAACACATATTAAAATGGAGAACAAGATGAACGGCTTGGATCGGTTATTTGAACTTTGAATCCGGTGATTATTAGTCCAATGTACAAAAATGTCTATACATTGCAATGTACCATAGCCCATCTCATACATATAGAGTTGGACTATGGTGCATTGCAATGTACAGCCTCTTTTGTACATTGAACTATAAATCCCCAGATTCAAAGTTCAAATAACCGATCCAAATCGTTAGTCTTGTTCTTCATATTAATATGTATTTGGAGACCAAATTTTTACTATTTTTTTAGATTTATTGAAAACCTCTTTTTTTATGGTCCAGATTTGTCTGAAAATAATGATTTTCAATAGATCTAAAAAAATAGTAAAATTTTTTTAAAAAAATATAAAATTTGGTCTCCAAACACATATTAATATGGAGAACAAGATGAACGGTTTGGATCGGTTATTTGAACTTTGAACCCGATGATTATTAGTCCAATATACAAAAATGTCTATACATTGCAATGTACCATAGCTCATCTCTCTCTCTCTCTCTATATATATATATATATATAGTAAGGTTACGGTGCTATGGGTTTCATAAAGAGCTACAGTGCTACGGCTCAATATTTGAGTTTTCAAAATTCTAACGGTCGATCCGAACCGTTCATCTTGTTCTCCATATTAATGTGTTTGGAAATCAAATTTTACATTTTTTGGAAATATTTTACTATTTTTTTAGATAGGTAGAAAATCAAATATCTGAATGGTGCAGAATTTTTTAGATCAAGTGATTTTCTACCTATCTAAAAAAATAGTAAAAAATTTCCAAAATATGTAAAATTTGGTCTCCAAACACATATTAATATGGAGAACAAGATGAACGGTTCGAATCGACTGTTAGGATTTTAAAAACTAGAATATTGAGCCGTAGCACCGTAGGCCTCTATGCAACCCATAGCACCGTTGTCTTACTCATATATATATAGAGGAGGGATCATATGACACCGTTTTTTGGTGACATCGGATGACACCGTGTATTTTCAAAGTCCAAACAGTCGATCCAAACTGGTCAACTTGATGGATATGTTAAAATGTGCTTGCAGATCAAATTTTACATTTTTCTGAATTTTTTTACTATTTATTAAGATGGGTACAAAAATTCAATGGTCTGAATATAACGATTTTGTTAAATACTTAATAAATAGTAAAAAAAAATTTAAAAATGTAAAATTTGATCTGCAAGCACATTTTAACATGTCCATTATGTTGAACAGTTTGGATTGACTATTTGGACTTTGAAAACTTTGAAAATGCACGATGTCATCCGATATCACCAAAAAACGGTGTCATCCGATCCCTCCTCATATATATATATATATATATATATATATATATATATATATATAAAGAAGTATAAATATACCTGGAATACAATAAGGGGCTAGGCTACTATGACATTGGTGTTATTTGAAATTAAATAACACCAACTTTTAAACCCTTAGATCTACCTTGAGATTCGTACAAAATAAAGTGCTTGAACAGTAAAAGAGGATATTACAAATCTCAAGGCAGATCTAAGGGTTTAAAAGTTGGTGTTATTTAATTTCAAATAACACCAATGTCATAGTAGCCTAACTCTACAATAAGCAATGCAATTATCACTCCTTTATATTCAAATATTAAATTTTACTCGTTGAAATATAAACATATATGCACACTCTTACTAGTTTTATTCAAATCAACAAAAATTTCTCATTTCGTTATGTGGTGTCCGAATTTTAATAAATGCTACTTAAATAAATAACATGCAAGTTGCAACTCGAATATTTCGATTATATAACATTGTGTTCCATTTAAAAGCAAACGATAATATAAACTAATTATTTTTTAAAATAATTTCAGATTTCTAGAGTAAAAATAATTAGGAACATAGATAATATCTTCCGTTTGGAAGTATATGGCTCTAAATCATTTAAAAAGATTTATCGTAAAAATTTAGAGTAAAAAAGCTTGAGTTCATCTTTATTTAAAAAAATTAGAAACCTTCAATTACTTTTTAAAAATTTATGAACTACTTTTGATGCGGTTTTAAGCATTGATGATTACTTTGGCATAAATAGTGAACTTCTTTGTTCGATCAAAAAGTTTTGCATGCGACAAATTTGAAAATGAGCCGAAATTTTTATTTATATCATTTCTTGAAAAAAAGATAAACCAAAAAATCTTCATTTCCGAAAAATTCTATTTTTATCACGGCCGCACTTTGCGGATGTGGCCCTATTTACTCAGGGGCACACTATGCGGATGCGGTCCCAGATATAAGTCTACACTGACATAGTGTGGCCCCATTATTATTATTTTTTATCAAAATAAATTTATGTTAAATTTTTTTGGAATCGACTCTGCAGAGTAATATAAAAGACTATTATAATTTCAAACATTACAATTTAGACACATCAAAAACACTATTAAATAAATCATTTGGTCAAAATAAATACGAATATAGAAAAGCAAATCCAACAATTAGTAGCAAATCAAGTTTTAAATGAGAAAGAAGCTTTCAACGCCAACAACTTCATAATCAGAGGTGAATTGAGGTTCAAGGTATGAGGACGAGGGCCAATTGACTCTATTTATTTTTAAAATTTATAAAATTTTAAAAACTTAGAGTGAAATGTTATGGGTGTGTAAAATTGATCTTCTATTCACGTGTTAAAATTTTATATAATTAATCTCATATTCACATCTGATCTCAATAATTTAAAACTTTTCAATAATTTATTTTATTTCCTCACGGTTTGTTTTGTTTACTTCTCTTTCTAGCCTTTCAATTAATAAATTATCTCTTGGTTCAATTCTTGTTTGCCGACTCCAATAATTATATAGTATTTAACTATTTATGGTATCCCAAATTCCCAATCATATATATATATATATATATATAGGAATATGCTAGCATGCTATGCATAGTATAGAGCCCCTCCGTGCAACGGCTTGGATTTCGACTTTTCAAAATTCTAACGGTCGATCCGAACCGTTCATCTTGTTCTCTATATTAATATGTCTTTGGAGACCAAATTTTACATTTTTTGGAATTTTTTTACTATTTCTTTAGATTTATTGAAAATCGCTGTTTTTTTATGGTCCAGATTTGCTGAAAACAGCGATTTTCAATAAATCTAAAGAAATAGTAAAAAAATTCCAAAAAATGTAAAATTTGGTCTCCAAAGACATATTAATATAGAGAACAAGATGAACGGTTCGGATCGACTGTTAGAATTTTGAAAACTCAAATATTGAGCCATAGCACCGTAGCCCTCTATGCAACGCATAGCATATTAACCAAATCCTATATATATATATATATATATATATATATATATAGAGTTAGGCTGGGGTGCTATGGATAGCATAGCGGCCTCTATGCTACGGCTCAATATTCGAGTTTTCAAAATCCAAACGGTCGATCCGAACCGTTCATCTTATTCTCCATATTAATATCTGCTTGGAGACCAAATTTTACATTTTTCTGAATTTTTTTACTATTTATTAAGTATTTTACAAAATTGTTGATCCAACGGTGGCTGCACAAAACAGTAAAACCGTTGGATTAGCGATTTTCAAAGTGGCTTAATAAATAGTAAAAAAATTCAGAAAATTATAAAATTTGGTCTCCAAGCAGATATTAATATGGAGAATAAGATGAACGGTTCGGATCGACCGTTTGGATTTTGAAAACTCGAATATTGAGCCGTAGCATAGAGGCCGCTATGCTATCCATAGCACCCCAGCCTAACTCTATATATATATATATATATATATATATATATTCTTGCTCTTGCTCTGTCACTTTGACTTTTATATTTGCGGTATCTTAGTAGTCAATGGTGGTATACGACGAGTGAACGAGGCCACGACGTCAAATGTTGTCATCAAATCATCTGGCCACGAAAACAACTTGCTTTTCCAGTAGTTAGACTTGCGTTTTCAAAACGAGAGCTGCATGATTTGTATCCAATATTCCAATGACAACTATAAATAAATTAATTTTAACAATCGTTATAAATAAAAGTTTAAAATTAAGAATTAAGATCAAAATTTCATACCTAAAGTTCATATACGTTTCATTGTTCATTGAATATACAAAAAAAAAAAAAAAAAAAAAAAAATCAACCATCAAACTAATTTGATGCATTTATTACTGTTATATTTATCAAGTTATTACAAGGTCTCATAAAATCTCATTTGTAAATTTAAGTATTTTAAATAGCTGGATTAGAGCAGTCAGCAGTGCTCTAGCTTTTGGCTTCATTTGTAAATTTCAACAAAAAAAAAATGTCAATCTATCGAAATTAAAGACTAGTAAAAGATCATTGTTCAGCGTTTAGCATTAAATGCGCCTTTAAATGCACCTGTGACCTGAATTCACATCCTCTCCAATACCTGATAAGGGAATCTTTTACAATTACTAGATCTGAACCGTACTTTTTAACTTGGCACGAATCTCAAAGCCCAAAAATGGGGCCCCTACAGTGACCCGAATCCCAAGCCGGTTGAGATTTAATCTCAAACCGTAAATTAAGTGATCCTCTGCAATAATGGTGCAATACCTGAGAGGATACGGGTTCCCTGTGACCTGGGCTGATGCTTCCATGACATCAAATATAGGATCAACATTTTTAATGAAATAAAAAATAAAATATTAGTGAGAGGTCAGTCCATGTTCAGCTCAGCATTTGAGAAAATAAAATAGTGGGCTTGATTAAAATGAAGACAATTAATAATGCATATATATTAATTTATTGATTCCTTTGATGCGTAATGCGTTACCTTTAACTATACGTCTGTACCGTTGGTTTCTCTAATTTATTAATCCTCTAATATCACTTTGGCGCGTAAGTTGGGTCATTGCAACTTGACTAACAGCTCCCCGTTTTTTCTTTCTGGCTTTTTTAAAGTCAGTAGGCGGTGCATTAAGAATTCACAATATTTTAACTAAAAAGTTACTCCAAATAAACACTGTCTATGAGAATTTAATATATTTTCAATTCAGAGAAAAAAAAGTTCAAAATTTTTTATATCTTAATTAAGGACACAACAACAAGAACAATATAATGTTAGTATTAATGCAACACTATGCATAACTAAATTGAAGCAATTAAGAAAAAAATACATATTACCGACCGGTATTAATGAAGATAAAAAAATTGGAAATATTTTCATAAATTCAAAAGTTTCTATAATATATACAAAAAATAAAAATAAAGTTAATTAAACTAATTAATAATAAAAGGTTATAAAATTTTAGAAAAATATAAGAAATAATTAAATATACAAACTTCGAATTAAATAGTACAATTCATAAATTGAAAATAATATTATCGCTATATTTTCTAAAGCCTATTTGATGAAATGACCAAATTATTTATCTTGAGAGTAAAGGGTAAATGTCCATTCTACAAATAATGCATTTTATTTTCTAGTGTTAAAATTAGAAAGTTTCTGAAAACTAATGTACATATAGTTTTTAAATGATGTCTGCAAAAAAAGAAAAAAAAAAATTGGACCAACACAACGTCCAATTCGAAATTTTTTTTTTGCAAAGATTGTTGTAGGTTATGTTATATCCAAGGCTCATTTTGCTCAAAAAATGAGACGAACATTCCGAGGAAAATATCCCAATTCCCAAACCGATGTGCACATACTGAGATGTACATTTTTAAAGTCTAGAATTACTAATCCGATATTTATATTTACAACTTATATAGTTTTAAGAGTTTTTTTCTTTGTTAATATTCATTAATTTTTATATTTTCAGAAACTAAGAGCATTTACATTCCAACAACTCAAATGAGTTTCTAAATAACTGTTAACAACTTTTTAGAAATTAAGGTTTTTAACTCTCACATCTCTGAAATTAATTTTAGAGTTTCTAACTTTCTATTAAGTCACGTCAGCAATAAATAAATAAAAAAAAAAATTGAGCTAATCATTTGATTAGCATTGAGTTTATAAATAATTTTTTAATAAGAAACTTTCATGCATAGTTTTTAAATAAAAATCTCTCACATATCTCTGAAACTAAATTAAAAACTGCCACATAAGATTATAAACTCTCATAATAACAGAGATGTAAATGCTCTAACTAATTAGCAGCTTTTCGTGCAACAGATAAGAAACTAACTAAATAGCCGCTTCAACACAGAAAACTACACAGATATAAACTTATCCGATCATCTAAGTGAGTGCGTATCCTCTGAGATATCTCAACTTTTGCGTGACCTACGTGTCCGGTTCCTATTCAGGGATAGCGCAAGGGCCCGTATTGTTTGAGCTTTGAGATTCGCGTAGAAGCTTTGGTCCGATGCCCATTGGACCCAAAGTGATTCCAATGGGTTCGGTAACCGTTGGATCTGCTTTAGGATTCGTGCCCGTAATTTCACGTCTGCATTAAAATCCGTATACACAAATCCTAAAGCAGATCGGACGGTTACCGAATCCATTAGAACCACTTTGGGTCCCATGGACATCGGACCCAAGCAGATCTCCTTTCTCAAAAGTCAATTTCTAACGTTAGAATGATATCTGAGCCGTTCATTTTAATTCGACACGAATTTCAAAGGTCCACGTGTATCTAATTAGACAGGTCGGAATAATAATCGCATGGCTAATATTATCTCATGTACGTGAGCCGGGATACACATGTATCATCTCATGTACTACAAAACTGGAGCTAACGACTTTACTGTTCAAATTTACTCTCAATTCGATATCTATTTAGAAATATGAAGTCGCCTTTAAGATTCGTGTCAGGTTAAAAGAACAGTCCGAATTTAGTAGTTGGGTGAGCGATATCGGAGGCGATCCGAATTAAAAAATGCAGGCCTCGAAATTCGTATGTATATATGGGAATTCGTATCCTCTGAGATATCTCAAACTTTGCGTGATTTTATGGATCCTTTAAATACGTTCTCCAAAAATCTTACATCATATATAATACTGACCCCCTACATTACTCCCAAATAGGTACCGGACACATTGGTCACGCAAAAGTTGAGATATCTCATAACACTGGCGGATCCAAATGGATCCAAGGGTAGGCACTTGCCTACTCCTAGATTCAATTTTTTTTGTAGACGCAGTGGTATTTTATACTTGTGCCTACTCCTGAATTTAATTCACGGTTCAGTAGAAGAAAATTACACGAAATAAAAAGTCAGTCCATATTGATTCGTGTAAAAGAAAGAAAGAAAGAAAAACAAAGACAGTCTGTACGCTATTCCAAATTGTTGATTTGTTAGGAGAAAAAAGAGATCAACTACTAAGTATATAAATATGTACCGTAAATTGGATCACGTGTCGTGTCGTACTGTGACTAAATTTGGAAGGATGGCAATGGCACGTGAATCAGAGTACGTTAATCACGCCAGGACGTGATCACGTGTCCAAACGTGATCTATCATGTTTGGTCATGTTTAACTTTTTTTTTCATAATTTAGATTAGTTTATTTAGGATTTACCATTCGATTAAGATCTAATGATCCTAATTATCGTGACCACACGTGTTGTGTTGTGACTAAATCTTTTACGTTATATGCCTTGTCGTGTCAAATTTTGAAAGCATCATGACACAGGACACGTGAGTCATAGCACATAACTGGCACATGTGCCTTGACGGAACCGTGTCGTGCTGTGACTTGTTTAGATCCCTATATACTACTTTCCTTTGATTAATTAAGAAAAAAAAATTGTACTCTTGTCAATATTTTGTGTCTACCCCTGATCAAAATTCTGGATCCACCCGTCTTAGAGGGTACACACTCCTCTCAACACGTCGATCATTTATTTTGAAACTCTGTTGTAAACTGTGAAACGAGTTAGAACCCACTGTAATCGTGTACTTTACCATTACAGCTTTCGACGCAGAGTTTATTCCACATAATTAAAATCTCGAAAAAATTCAGCGAATAGTCGGTAAAATTCGAGGGAAAGAAAAGGAGAAAAGAGAGATATACATCCACTTCAATAAAACAGTACTATGACTGAAGTCATTTTCACTACAGCCATGTTCAGCCAACTAATGAAAATGAGTGTAGGCATAAGAAAAGTAAAAATTTGAACTGTTTTTTATTGTTTTCGTGAAAAAAAAAATCAGTTAAACTGAATTTTTTTCTTTCCACGCGAACAGTAATGCAGCCAAACACGCTCTACATATTCCATCTGTTTTTGGGCCATTTAATTTTTAAGAACATTAATTAATGACATGCAAGTGAATTACGTACCTGCCCGAATGGATTGGTCCGCTCATCTTTGACAAAATAACACACATATATATACAAACAAATTAGTCACCCGTTACATTAATATATATTTTATTGGAGTAAACCTCACCATGTAATGTCAATTTTATTTGGGGACACAAATAAAAAGTAATAATTAATTTGAGAGCATATCATTTTGAAGTTGTACCATCGTAAGCATATACAAAGAAATCAACTAATAGAAGTATTTTTCTTATTTTAAAAGGTAAAGACATCCTTAAAGTGCTACAAGTAATAATTTGTACACATATTTTGATATTTTGTGTCCAATATAACTGCACCAAATCAGGTCAAAGGGCAATTTTAAAATGAGGTCAAAAGATACCAAATCCATCAACATCAGATGGTTGGGAATGCGCTAAAATATAATAATAACCCCCAAGCAAACGTATAGGTATACAATTGTAATATAGTTTTTGACTAGCATATAGTTACAGTTTATATGAAATTAAAACATCAGGAACGAAATTCCAGTGAAAGGAAAGTCAATAATATTTTACATATCAAGTAGAATGAGTTTTGTTTTAATTAGTAAATTCTATTACAAATTTAACATCTGAATTCGATGGAAATTTAATTTGCTTTGAACAAAAATATAATTGAAAAAAAATTAAATTCTACTCGCATAATAATGAGGAGGGATCTAATATCAAAGATTTTGGTTTCAAATCGTTCCTAATAAAGTTAAATCTAAAATAACTATTGTTATAAATTTATATGATTTGTTTTATACTTTATCTCGTATAATTGGGGTTTGCATTCAAATTAAAATTGTTGTATTTAAAATTTAAAATTGTATTATTTATGCCATGAAGATCTGTTTTCATCTAAATTTCATATTGCATCTTTCTTACTTAACTTTCTTTATTAGTGTAAATTAACTGAGCAAAGTCAATAATAAATTGGACAATATATAAAGAAAAAAAATCTCATCACTACGCTTAATATTACAATTTTTCTCTTAAAATAGCGCCTCCCATATGAAAAACATCAGGAATGAAATTAAAGTGAAAGGAAAGTCGGTAGAGGAGGGTTCAAATGCCTCCATGTTTTTGTGCCTCCATCATGTCTCCATCTTTCTCCATTATTTTCAAAGTTCAAACAGTCGATCCGAACCGCTCAACCTAACCTCCATACTAAAATATGTTTGGAGACTAAATTTTATATTTTTAGAAAAAATTTTACTATTTTTTTAGATAGGTACAAAATCAGTAAATCTGAACCATCTAAAAACAATATTTTTGTACCTATCTAAAAAAAATAGTAAAAAAATTCCTAAAAATATAAAATTTGGTCTCCAAACATATTTTAGTATGGAGGTTAGGTTGAGGAGAATGAGTTTTGTTTTATATAACAAGTAGAATGAGTTTTGTTTTATAATCTATTACACAAATCTTATATTTAAGTATATTGCAACAATAATGGAGATCAATAAGGCAATTTAAAATCCTTAAGTGAGATCTATTGTGTTCATATAATTATTCATATCAGTATGCTAAGCATAATTAAAATGTTCCACAGCTGTTTAAATTATAATTACTAACTTAATTATTAGATTGATAGGATTCTGTTGATAAAAAAAAAACTGCGGATAGGCAAGGAATTGAAGGTACTGCTGGTGCTGGCATAGAAATATATAACTAATAAAGAACTATATTTTAGCTAAATAGATTTTTAATCCTGCAGTATATATAGTTATGGAAAATTAAGGCAGCAGGAGCCATGACCAGTGGCTGATCTATGCAAATTTGGAGGCATAATTAATAAAAACAAAATCAACAAAATTAATTTTTTTGGTACACATATTATATATTCCAATATATAACCATCAACTTCCTATATAATATTCCAAACTGTATTGATTTGTACACTAATCTGTTCTGAATGAGACCAATTGATAGCACAATAAAATATATATATATAGAGAGAGAGAGATAGGCTAATATCAAAACGTTTGCACCAAACCCTCCCGTGCAACCAAGTCATTTTCCGATTTGAAAAGTCCAAACGACCGATCCGAACCGTTAGATGTTTAATCCATATTGAAATGTGCTTGGAGACCAAATTTTACATTTTTTGGAATTTTTTTGCTATTTATTAAGATGGTTTGAAAATCGTTGTTTTTATTAAAATTCTGCACCACTGGAAAACAGCGATTTCAAACCATCTTAATAAATAGCAAACAAATTCCAAAAAATGTAAAATTTGGTCTCCAAGCACATTTCAATATGGATTAAACATCTAACGGTTCGGATCGGTCGTTTGGACTTTGCAAATTGGAGAACTGAACCGTTTGTTCCTGAGGGTTGGAACAAACGTTTTGATATTAGCCACTATATATATATATATATATATATATGAGTTAGGCTGGGGTGCTATGGATAGCATAGTGGCCTCTATGCTACGGCTCAATATTTGAGTTTTCAAAATTCAAACGGTCGATCCGAACCGTTCATCTTATTCTCCATATTAATATCTGCTTGGAGACCAAATTTTATAATTTTCTGAATTTTTTTACTATTTATTAAGCCACTTTGAAAATCGCTAATCCAACGGTTTTACTGTTTTGTGCAGCCACCATTGGATCAACAATTTTGTAAAATACTTAATAAATAGTAAAAAAATTCAGAAAAATGTAAAATTTGGTCTCCAAGCAGATATTAATATGGAGAATAAGATGAACGGTTCGGATCGACCGTTTGGATTTTGAAAACTCGAATATTGAGCCGTAGCATAGAGGCCACTATACTATCCATAGCACCCCAGCCTAACTCTATATATATATATATATATATATATATTGGTAGATTAGTTTGGTACATATACACATTGAAATTAATACACCAAAATGGTGCATTGGCACTTCTAGTTGTGAGTGGATAATGACCAATTCATGTTAGAAATGACATGTAACAAATGATATTTGAACCACCAAATTCGGACAGAAATTAATATATCAATTATTCTGATAGAAATGTATCAGTATTACTGAGAGGCCAAGAGAAAATATTAAATTTCAATCCCTTCAATATTCTCAGTGTACGCACCTTGTTTTTCGTTTCTGTTGAAGCTCCAAATTTATAATGAAAAATTCGGATGCACTTCATTAGAAGAAATTAGATAGATATGATATCCGAACTAACCAACTTAAAAGATCTATCAAAATATTATTTCTTATTTATAAGTCTAATTCTTTAATTACAACAACTTATGATGTGTCCCGTTACCTACCTATAAAACTAGACCCGTCAAACAGGACATCTGAAGAAGTCTAAAAATTAAATACATTGCGACTCGATCAAAGATATATTTTATAGGGAAAATTTCTAGTGTACTCATTCAAACTTTCATAATAGCCAATATCTCCATAAAATCACCATAATATCCAATATCTCCATCAAAACTTAACATTTTTTTCTTATATCCCCTTTTATTGATTTAATCTTTTATTTAGTTAATTTAAAAATATAATTGACAAATATACCCCCATCTTATTCCTTCATTCTTATTTCTTATCTAGAATTTGAGTGATTAACTCTCTAATACGTTCGTATTTAATTTGATGCTTTGTTCAATTTTAGATTTTTAATTACAAAAAATTGATCTCAACTGTGCATCGAACTTATGCCAAACTCTAATTCCCTCATCCTTCTCTCTTCTCTGCTTATCTTTCTCTCCCTTCCTAGCCTCAACAGAGCAACCATACGCACACGTGCCACTCAAGCAGTTTCCTTACCGGCAAGGCCGGGTTCTGCACCACCGAGAACTACACCGCCTGCTGCCAGACCGCCTGTTTGTTCTTAGGTAATTATCACGAGGATACCGAACTGGTAGTTGCGCTGCCTACTGGTTGGTACAACAGTGGAAGACGGTGTCTAAAGAAGATAAGAATAAACGGAAATGGAAAGTCGGTGGTGGCAAAGGTGGTGGATGAGTGTGATTGTTAATGGTTGCACGGCTGATCAGAATTACGAACCACCATGCCCCCCCTAATGTGATTAATGCTTCATAGACAGTTTGGTAGGCACTCGGTATACTGACCCGGGACAAGGAATTGCCAATTTCATGCTTAATTGTGACTAATGCCAGGCTGTATTCTTCAAATGCGTGCAATCTTCTTTTTCTTTTGGCTAGCGCGCAGCCCGTAGGCACTTTTCCATTCATTCAAAGAAACCTGATTACAACAGATTATTTACATAGCACTGGAATTAGTATCTATCTCCTGTAAACCAACCAAGCCATCGAACTCCTATAGTAACCAATACCAGTACTCATGATATCATGTAGAGTACGGCATCAGTTTGTCCTTACTAAGTTCATTTTGTAAATTGTTTTTTAAATAAAAATGGAGACAATTCTTCAAATTTAAAAAATGGAGATAATTAATGAGTCAAGTTTCGAATCTATAGTTTATTTTGTAAATTTTATTCGGAGAATATGTATACTACCCAAAAATCCAGTGGCAGATACCAGTAAAGTAATTACAATACCGTGCAATCTTAAGTCTCATTTTCCTTCCTCCGTTAGTCTGGTAAATAATTATGGACTTGCCAGCAAGTCAGTACAGACCGAACACACTTTATTTGTTTCAAAAAGAATAATAGAGCAGTTAGTCAGAGTTGGAGAAGAAGAATAAAGCTTGGTTGGATTGAATTAGCGTGAGAGCAAGGTAAACAGACTAACGAAGAAAGGAATCGTTGGCAAAGAGAATAATAGAAAGAGGACTTAAACAAAGAGAAGAAGGGTATATTTATCAATTGTATTTTTTAAATAATTAAATAAAATATTAAATCAATAAAAGGGGAGATAAGAAAGAATGTTAAGTTTTGATGGGATATTGGATATTATGGTGATTTTACGGGAATATTGGCTATTATGAAAGTTTGGATGGGTACACCAGAAATTTTTCCTATTTTATATTTGCACAATGCTTCACGGGTGTGAACACAATTTCTAACCGTTTAACGTGAAGATTCTCCAGGTCGCATCAAATGGGATTTTTATTTGTTGGCATTACGTAAATTTAAATCATGTAACAGTTTTTGTGACTTTAGATTTCAGGTTATTTGAATTTTGGGTTATAACTGGGTCGACATCTGTTGATTTTTTTGATACTGTGAGAAAATGTTGGTTTGAAAACAATTAACAGGTCCAGCCCATTTTGTCTTTACCATCGGTTTTGAGTTTAACCGATGCTGCTTGATGACCTTTCCTATAGGGAAAAAATTGAGCCGATGGAAATTTGACATTTGCTATCGGTAGACAGAATGAACCGATGCTAATGTGTTTTCAATTTAAGCAGCTGTCTTGATATTTCCTGTCGGTAGCTTTGATCAAACCGTTGGCTAGAAGCTGTGGTTATTTCAATTGAAGCAGCTGGCTTTGGACTTCTTATATCGGTCAAGAAGTAAATCCTAAACCCGATAATGAATAAATCCAGCGGTCAATTGATATCTCGTACGGTATATTTGGAGTTCGGAGTGTAGAGGTTCCATTTCAATTGGAGCACTGCGCCGGCGGTCGAAGAAGCAGATTCGGTCGTGGAGCGAGATGGTGATTAATTACAGTGATCAACATCTTGATTAGAGCACGACAGTGAGTAGATCTGTTTGTCGTCGAAGCGCGACGACGATTGAAGAAGTGAATTCAGTCATAGAGTGAGATGAGGATTGGAATACTATATTAGTTTCACTAGTGGACACAATATTTTCTTTACTTCATAAACATTACATGATATCTCGTTTCCATCCGGAATTATTTCTCTTAATGTTTTTAATAATTCAATAAAACTTTTATTTCTCCAACTATTAGATGCTTAGGTTATATAATTTTAATACATTTAATTTTGTAAATTTTGTACAACGAAGAAACAACAGCTTTTTAGAATCTTGAAATAAATTCTTAAATACACAATACTACTTATCATTATCAAAATTCTCTTCTAAATCACGTAATATTTGATCTAAATTAACACCATTATTTATCACCATATCAATATTTTCATCGCCTTGTACATCACTTACGTCATTGTCATTATGGTTTTTCTGATGTCTAGTACCAGTATCTATACTGGTTTTTAAACTCTCACCATGCCATATCCAATGCGTATATTGTTACTTGAAGCCACGAACAAATTAAATGATTCCTCACTTTGACGGGGTTAGAATTTTTTTTTGATATTGTTACAATCACGACAAGAACACGACATCAACACATTTCCATTATTCACCATATCTTCCACATCAACTTTCATAAATTCATCAACACATGTCAAATATTCATCTGAAATACCTGATGTTCTATACATCCAGCTGCGGTCCATCTGCAATTATAAGAAAACACAATTAGGTACATAGTTAGGATCAAACGTTAAATTTAAGGTTTATACGGTGCCAGTTTATAATTCTATCAACTATTTGAATATTTTGTCTCAGTAGTGAACACATATTAGCCGCAGTTTAGTATTTAAGAAGGCAACATTTTTTTCTTAATTCCCCAAGTATTTGGGGAACTAATAAGAAGAAATGTTGAAATTTTCTTAAATATATACTAAAACAGAACTAACATGTGGTCTCATATCATAATTGAGATAAAATATTCAAAGAACAGTTCCAAAATGGAACATATTCAAAATTAACCTCTATTGAATTAATTTTGAACATTTATCATAATCTAAAGGCATTAATAATTCGATTATGACTCATAAGATAATACTCTAGCTAGATACCTACTAACTATAGATATATTTAACTAATTACATACATTTATCATAATACACATCTATGCACAAAATTAAACAAAAAATTTATACCTACAATTTTTTTTAATGCTAGATCGAATGATATGGAGAGATTGGTGCACCAAATACATCAACCTCCACCTCATGCACAAAATCTGATTTCTTCTATCTCCCTCCACCCCATGTACTCATGTAATTAAAATTTTGCAATTTGTAGTTAGTAAAAATAAACAGAATATACAAGTCAAAGTACAAATTAAGTGTACATGATCAAGGAATGCGGTATTTTCATGTACTCTTATATGATTTTGTTCACATAAAAAATTGTCAGCATTTCCGTCTAATTTTTTAAAACTAAGTTTACATAAATTTCAGCTTATAGAGATGAGTTCCTGACACCTTAACATAAAACTAAGTTCACATAAATCTCATCAGCATTTCTGTCTAATGTTTTAAAAACCAATTTCTCATCATACTAAATTCACACGATTCTGTTCAATAATCAGAAAAGCATAAAATATAAATACATTTATTACAAAAAAAACATAAAAGCAATAAGAGTTATATACTTCAGTGTTGTAAATAACGGTATGCGCTTGTCGGATGGAGAGGGTATCGCCAAACGATTAATCGGGAATAATCGGGAATAATCAGTCATAGTCGGAAGTAATCAGCCGATTAGTCGAAAAAATTTATGATGGTTTGATCACCGTCAATGACTAATTGATCGATTAATCAGCCTAAACAACCATTTTTTACAACACATCATACTTAATTACCTCAATCAACTATCAAGTGATATAAATCAACAACTGAAGAAAATATAAGAGAGAAAACAATTGTTTCACGTAGAGAGAGGGAGATAAGAGGATTTAGTTTGCGCAGTCGTTAAAAAACTTAGATTATAAATTACAAAATCGTGCACTGGAAGTGTAGAGAGAGGGAGAAGATTTAGTTTGCGACATTTAAAGCTGCTAACTTTTTTTTTAAAAAAAAAATTCTGATTTCTCAACAACATCCACTCAGAAGATCTTTTAAATTTTTTTAATATAAGGAGTAGATTGATATTTCTGACTGTTTAGATTGGTACTCTGGGATTGAGTTGAGTATTGCATGCTTAAGGTATGATTCGTTTATCTTGGATTTTGGATACCAAGATTGACTTCTATGAATCGGATCGGGTTGGATCGATTTTATGTTTGGACAAGTTTGCATCGTGTCGCACTGTCAAGTAATCCAGCAACTAAAACAAACAAAAAAAAAAAAAGAGTGATGCTTCTATGGACATAAGGATTTATTTGTAAAATGAACATATTTTTATTTTCAAAGTTCAAACAGTCGATCCGAACCGTTCATCTTGTTCTTCATATTAATATGTGCTTGGAGACCAAAGTTTACATTTTTTTGAATTTTTTTTACTATTTATTAAGATGGGTACAAAATTCAATGGTCTGAATTTGATATTTTTTGTACCCATCTTAATAAATAGTAAAAAAATTCAGAAAAATGTAAAATTTGGTCTCCAAGCACATATTAATATGGAGAACAAGATGAACGGTTCGGATCGACTGTTTAAACTTTGAAAATAAAAATATGTTCATTTTACAAATAGATCCTTATGTCTGTAGAAGCCTTTGCCAAAAAAAATATATCATTCCTATAAAATCAATGATTCCTCGATTTTGAAATGACAAATTATTAGCTTTGCATTCTCGGAAGAGATAAAAGGCATTAAATATATATATATAAGAAAAATGAGAGGAATGCCTACCAAAACACTATTTTATACTGGGCTGAATTAAACTTCTTATCTTTTTTTGTATGGTAAAATTAAGGCCCAATTCATAGGCTTTAATTTAAAATATAATAGGTGTACAGAGCCCAGTATTAAACCGAGTGCACCTATATATAAAAAATTGCTCACTGGGCTGTGATGTTACTCTATGGATGTGTGGGGAACAAAATACCGACATTTTTATTTTTACCCAACCAAAAAAATATTTTATTAAAAATAACAACGGTTCAGCGGTATTTTTAAAAATACCCAGATCTCGAATTTTTTTCGCGACCTGGAATTTTTATTCCGGGCTGAGAAAAAAATCCGCACTCCAAATTTTTTTTTTTTTCACTAGATGCCAACCGAATTTGTTTCTTATCACTAGATGCTATCCGATTAGAGAATTTGAGAATTTTTCAATTCTATTTCTCATTTTAAAGGAGGATTTGAGGTTCTAATCAAAGAGAGATCGACTAGTAATTAAAAGCAGAGGTGGTGTATGAAGAAGACGAATAAAAATTAAAAGCACTGGACATGTCCATTTACAGTTAGAGGGGCACAATGGTCAGTTCAATTGTTAAAACAGTTAAACAAAAAGAAAAATAAATAAAAGGGGATATGAGAAAGAATTTGAAATTTTCATGGAGATATTGGATATTATGGTATTTTGATGGGAAAATTGGCTATTTTAAAAGTTTAGATGAGTACAGTGGAAATTTTCTCTAAAATAAAATATATCCAATTGAACTTCTTTGTAATAAAAAAATAGCACTATCGGCGATTAAAATTTTAGAGTCTTTGGTGAAAAATAACCACAAATAAAATAAAATATATCTAATTGGACTTCTTTGTAATAGAAATTAATTTAGTACTATCGGCTATTAAACTTCTAGAATCTTCGGTGAAAAATAACCACAAAATAAAATAGAAAATATCTAATTAGACTTCTTTGTAATAAAAATTAATTTAGAGTTATCAGCAATTAAACTTCTAGAGTCTTCGATGAAAAATACCATAAAATAAAATATTATATATATATATATATATATATATATATATATATATATAGAGGTAGGCTAATATACAATCGATTGTTCCTGAGGTTCCGTACAACCAAGTCATTTTCTAATTTTTAAAGTCCAAATGATCGATCCAAACCGTTCATCTTGTTCTCCATATTAATATGTGCTTAGATACCAAATTTTACATTTTTCTGAATTTTTTTACTATTTATTAAGCCACTTTGAAAATCATTAATCCAATGGTAACTTCTAGTTTTACTGTTTTGTTAAGCCACCGTTGGATCAGCGGTTTTCAAAGTGGCTTAATAAATAGTAAAAAAATTTAGAAAAATGTAAAATTTGGTTTCCAAGCACATATTAATATGGAGAACAAGATGAACGGTTTGGATCGATCATTTGGACTTTAAAAATAAGAAAATGACTTGGTTGTACGGGACCTCAGGAACAATCGATTGTATATTAGCCTACCTCTATATATATATATATATATAGAGGTTGGCTAAGATCAAAGTGGTAGTTCGTAAGCTTTGGTGCTACCAATTCGTTTTTCAATTTTTAAAGTTCAAAACGTCGATTTGAACTGTTCAAGTTGTTCTCCATATTTAATTGTGCTTGGAGACCAAATTTTACATTTTTCTGAATTTTTTTACTATTTATTAAGCCACTTTGAAAACAGTTGATCCAACGGTGGCTTCTGATTTTACTGTTCTGTTAAGCCACCGTTGGATCAGCGATTTTCAAAGTGGCTTAATAAATAGTAAAAAAATTCAGAAAAATGTAAAATTTGGTCTCCAAGCACAATTTAATATAGAGAATAACTTGAATGGTTCGGATCAACGTTTTGAATTTTAAAAATTGAAAAATGAATTGGTAGCACCAAAGCTCACGAACTACCACTTTGATCTTAGCCAACCCCTCTCTCTCTATATATATATACTAGTATCTGTTGGGGTTTACGGTGCTGTAACAAAAAACCCGTTTAGGCTTAAGTTGCGGAATGACCGTAGAACAAAAATTTCTACAGCCAACTTAAGCTCAGGATTAAACGGGGTATATCAGGAAACTTTTCAAGGCGGTCCACCTTCAGTATTCCTTTGGCATCAAAACCCAATTTAATCCTTTTACAGATCTACTCCATGATTGATTTCTAAAACTTTAATCTACTTACCAATTAAATAGATTAATATAGCATATTTATACCTTGTTTCCAAATCACAGTTGGAATGCAGACCGAGCGAGTAGAGCCTCACCAGGGAAGGAATCGACTCGGAGTATCACACGTGTGATACCTCTATCGGTTATCCACCAGGACTAACCGGAGAGCGGTTTATTTCTTCTGCCAGAAATACCGTAAACCGCGGAATTATGCAAAAACACTATTCACAGGAAAAAGACAAAAACCCGTAAACACGAATTTTCGGTTGCTCAGTTTCATCAATATGCAAAACTGACATACTGCGAAATTCGGTAAAACACTATTCATCGATCCTGTAAATATACCTCACAACAACTCGCAAGATTATACGTCAACTACGTATAACTTTCTTTTCTCAACCGAAACACTATTTGGGAGAGAAACCGAGAAAGAGAGAAAATACCGATCCGTTTCGACACGAAACGGTATGAGTGAATTAGCAAATTTCTCTCTACCCCTCCACCCCTATTTATAGGGTTTAGGATCGGTTGCCAAAAGACCAAAATGCCCTCCAAGTTCGGCCTATTTACAAGATATGCCATTGAATGGATAAGGATGACATGTCATGTGGATAAGATCGATGACGTGTCATCTGGATAGGATCGATGACATGTCATGCGGATAAGCACGAATCTGAAAAGACCCGAATGCCCTCGACCCGAATACAAATAATATTCGTATAATTATTCTGAACAATTATATATATTTTTCTTGCGGTTGTTGTTTCGGTAATTTATACAATGTGTCCTGCACATTTATAAATTAACCGGTTAACTTTTATACAACGTGTCACACACGTTTATAAATTAACCAATGTTTTTGCTTGTTATTTTTACATAACATTTATAATTTAATTATAACATGTATAATTAATTATAACCATCTTACTATTGATCATAACCAATTTATAATCAATCACAATAAGATTCTCCGATTAACTCCTATATGGTGTGACCCAATAGGATATGTGTTATGTTGGTAAACAGAGTTAAAACTGTTTTAACTTCTATAATCATGAGCGGCATCTAGCAACACATCATAACCATCCAATTACACAGATGATGCTGTATAGTACAATATCACGATCCAGTAAACAATTTACTTGTCTGTTCTTCTGTCTCATAGCTATCAGATTAGTTTCAAGGTAGATGTGTGTCATCCTTGCTAACTGAATCTTTTCTTGATCTTGAGCAGATTATCAAATATAATTACTCTTGTAATTATACCGCTAGCAGATAATCTAACTCTACCAAGGGGCCCAGTGATGCTATAGCTCGTATAGAGATACGAGGGACAAATAGTATTCTTGGTAAACCATCACTACCTCAGCTAAGCCATGTATACCGAAGAGCTACCGTTATAACTGCATTTTACTGACAGCGTTTGATAACAATCACACATATACATTTCTTAGTAGGAAAGATGAATACCTCATACTTTAGAACTTAACACTGAATGAAAACATTAATGACACGAACACAATTCTATTTAATGTTTCATTCAGGGTCTGTCAAATACCATGTTCCTAGAACATGTATCTATGTGATTAAAATGACATCTCGTGTCAGGTGGTTTGTAAAACTTAACCATCTTTTAATCCACATACTAACCTTATCGCGATAATTAGTGTTCCTGCTAATTACCTTGGTCAGTGACTTTTTAAGAGTATATATCATCTATATTATGGAGTTTCACAGTTTCAGTCATGAACTCGAAATGATCCATAAATTCAATAATACTCAAGGCAACAAAATGATATTAATCATCCAATTCATGAACAAAGCTTTATGATAAATTATCGTATTATTGACTTCTAGATTATTACACTAACAGTATCATACCCGTGCATTGCAACGGGACATATTATAAGAAACAATAAAATTTATATGATTATGTATTTTTAATTAACTTTAATCGTGATCTCTGATAACAATTTGATGATGTGATGATTCTTTATTTTTAAGTACAAATGATATCAAATAATAGCTCGATTCGAATCTAATATCAAATATCATACAACAATTCAATATCAACATATAATATGATATCAAAAAACATAAATAAAAAGTGTTATCGTTTGTATGTATAGGACACACATATTACAAGAGAAATATATATTCACACACACGTTCCAATTTTTATTTTTCTTTCTTTCCAATTTATATTCTTCTTCTTCTTTGTTTCCAATTTAGAACACACACACACACACATTGATATATTCTATATTGAAAATATATTATAAATTGCTCACACCATTATGTATAGAAACAAAGAAAGATAAATAAGGAAATAAAAAAAAATTGATTTATATTGTTATCCGTATAGAAACGAAGAAGAAGTAAGGAAACAAAGAAATAAGAAAATGGAAGGTGAAGTATTCTCAATTGAAGAGGAGAAATAAGGAAACAGATAAATATATCACTAAATTTTAGAATCTGTTCAATTTTAATTGTAACGTATCGTGTGGCAACACATGTGGTGGGTATGTTTTTAACTAAATTTAGACTTCTATACATAAAACAGATGCATTTAATCAAAAAATACAAATTATGTAATTGAAGAGCTGAGATTAAATCCGAAGTTTCACCTTTCAATCGTAGCCATTGGCGGATCGGACACCTAACGTGCTTAATAATAGAATAGAGATATAAATGAATTCGCATCTTCTAAGATATCAATCAAATTCGTTCGTTGCTTACTACCAGTGATTTTTTCACCGGTTAAATAGTTAACAAACCGGTTACTTTGTTGCCGAAAAAGTTGGTCAGAATCGGTGAAAATACCACCGGTTTGATTAATTTTTAAAATCAATCGAAAACGTAGAAATGTTCTGGTATCCCGAGCCATCATACCCGAGCGCGTCCTCCAAATAGTTTAACAGAAAAAACTTCCAATGTTGTCTAACTTCCATTTTCAGCGCTAATATCCAAACATTTAAAGTTTATGTTTATAACATTTTACAATGCTACTCGCAAGCATATAAACCTATGTCTGGAAGCATTAAAATTCTAAATCTGTATAGTTTTAACTCCTAACTACTTTTGTCTTAAAGCCAAAAACAGAAAGATTCATTTCATCTACTCTTTTTTATTTTTTCTCTGATCATTATAATTTATTTTTCTGACGATCCATGATAAATTTTACTAATATAAAAATACGAATGTTTTCAATTTGATTTTATCTTTCAAATAATATCCATGAAAAAATATTTTTGAGTAATTTTAAAGTAATTTGTTTTTTTTAAAGTAAAACTCATGAGCATTTAAATTTTTTAAGTTTTTAAATCTCAGTCTACAATCATTAATAATGTTGATTAAATTGGTTAAATGGACTTGAACCGGGCTTATTAAATGGGCTTGAGCCCAAAACCGAAATCCAATAACCCAGACTCTCAGAGTTCAGAGAATAAAAAAAACGCTCAAACCTCCGCTCCGCTGCGCTGCTGATACCCCCTGCGCGAAGGAAAAAAAAACACTCAACCCTCCGCGGCTCCGCCTTGGCTTGCACGAAGAGAGAATAGCCGTGCTGCGCCGCCTGCCAACCCCGCAGCCCGTCTCTGCCACCAGTAACCCTAGTCGCCTCTAATTCCGCCTCTACTGGTATGCTTATTGGAATTGCCCTCTGTTGTTAATGAATCAATCAATCCCTATTAATGAATCAATCAAGCTCTAATGATGCTGCTTCACGCACTGTTTTTAATTTTTTTTTTGGAAAGCATGTACTATTTTGGGAATTTTTCAGATTTGGTCGATCATGTTTATTATCTTATCTTTGACAGGGTTACAATTATATTTCTGTCATTTGATCATGTTTAGTATCTTTGGCTGATCATGTTTTCAGATTTTGCTGGCATGTAGGAATTTTTTGAATAATTGCAAGAGTAGAGTAATAAATTTTCACATAAATTATATCTATTAGATTTTGATGTATCAGTAACAGACTAATTAAAGGGTTACAATTCTATATATACGTGTGAAAGATTTTCACATGATTTTTTCTCCTTTTGTTTTGATCTCAACTTTGTATTGGGTTATCGCAGGTTAATTTATACAGAACCGACTAATCTAGGTGTGTTGAATTCTTCACCTACTTATCTGGTAAATAAAGATCTAAATTTTACAATGTTATACATCAATGCATTGCTCACGGGGGATATTATGTGTGTATATATAAAAGAACTCTTATAGAACCTTTTGTACATTTCAGGAAATCCTCTCTTCTCTATCGTGTGTGTTGCTATCTCTGGATAATTCCTTTGAAGGCGAAAGTTAGCTTGAATCAGCCATTGCAAACAGTACTTCTCCTTCCCTTTTATTTCTTCCCACATTATTTCCTTTAATATTTATATTTATAGGGTAATTTTGATAAATTTGGTATTTCATTATTGTCAGTACCCTATTTTCTTATATTATGTTAATTTTTTTTTTTGCAACTATTTATGTTATGCTTGCCTATCCCTAACAACATTCCTAGCTTCGCCGCTGACATTATACTATTGCTGTCATTACTGCGGTCAAAGGGATATTTCTCTTAAAACAGCACCACTGCCTTAAGAGCTGACAATAGTTGCTTTGCTGATTATCATGAACAAAATCATAATTTCTGTCCTACATGATATTTCTACTGGTATCTGATTGTAATGTTCTCTTTTTAGGTATTACATTTTAAAATGTGTGTTTGCTGGTATATCTAAAAAATGGCTTTAGTATACCTGATACTATTTTGCCCAGTGATGATACCTCATCCATTACATAAGGTAGAGATGGATTTTTGCTTGGGTTTAATTTTCTCCCTGAGTGTGCGAGCCTAATTAAATTCTCCTTCCGAGATGCTAGTAATCTTAAAAGTAGTAGAATCTAAAAAATGTCAAATTTGGTTTGCAAGTACATTTCCATTTGGAGATCACCTTCAATGGTTTGGATCAGCTGTTTCAACTTGGAAAATTGAGACATAGATCCATAGCACAGGTCAATCCGTAATATGCATATTACCAGAGCCTCACTCTTTTATTATTTGATCTTGATAATCAATTGATATTGGGGGATTTGATCTGGCACTATTTGGAAATTGATCGGAGAATGGACAGGTGCACGAAGCAAGCAACCATAGAATTGCTTTTTTTACACACTCACCTTACTCCCCTAATGAAGTAAGAAGTGGATTCTCTCTTTTGAATCTCATAGGCACTCTCTCTTGGTATCCGCTGACCCTGCTTGTATGGGGCATTTGGCAGAGGCAGGTACAGGTGTAGAACCAGAAGCAGATTAAAATAAGGAGTGTGCTATTTCTTCATATTCGCATGGTCTCATCCCGGAGCAGACTTGGATTAACAATTTGATTTAAGTAAAAACATCCACAATCCGATTAAGTACATTTATTTGCATCTATTTACGATAATATCAAGTAAAAGCAACCACAACCATAATCATTAGTAGTAGTACTATTAGTCAAAACTACTGGAATAGTGAGAACTATTAGAAAATAGTAATTGAAAGGGCATTAACAAGAGGAAATGACAGTACATACATATCTAAGTTACTACTTAATATTCATCTTCTTATTGCCTCAGCATATTGACATCAATTACTGGTACACATCTTAGTAAACAAATCTACCAACCATATCATGTTAAGTCTCTTTCAGAACTCTTCAAGCCATTCACTTTTTTATCAACTTGATTGCTTAGTACTACATCAACATTTACAAGAATCTTCTTTTCTCTCCAATTTGATGTTTTCTTCTTCCTTTCCGTCCTTTATACAAAAAGTATCTGCTATTATGCTAGATCAGTAGGTAATTATCTTTATAAGATCAAGCATAGCCTTTCATTTCAGGATGAATCATCAAAAGACTAAGTTATCTGAGAGTACAAAAATGGAATGCGTTATATGAAAAATCTAATTTCAGAGAACCTTATTTTCATTTAATTGTAAGACTATTTAAGATTCATACATTGCTTCGTGTTCAAGTAGACATACTTCATGAACATCTTGATGTTTGTTGATAAAAGAAATTACTAAGAAAAAAGAGCATAAGTTGTCAAAAAGATTGCGTTTAGTTGATATAGTAGACCCATTTTCTATATATATATTGTTAAGTATAGGCCCATAAAGAGAAATCAAAGTCACTTATTTGCATTTGAAGGCATTAATGAGAGCAAGTAAGAAGTTACACATCAATTAAGAAAAGCATTACATATACAAGAAGTTGAGTGATATGGATATAACAATGGTACAATGGCTCTTAAACGCATCAGTCTTCCTGTCTTCCACCAGCCAAGAGGCCATCTAACATAACACTTTCAGGTTCATATGTTATATTATTTCTCAAATTATAGCAAGTTTTACCATTTATCTATTTTGAAATGCTCCACTATTTTCAGATAAAGTGAGGTCAATGAACCCAGCCCAAGGTTAATCAATTAATAACAAGTTCCTGCTTTTCTCTACCAAATTCTCGTCTTCTCGCTTCTCTTGGCTTTCCAACTTCCCAGTCTCCGGCTGTGCCCCCGCTCCATCAAAACCCCTCTCTGCCAAGGCTTCCCCACCTCCACCTCCTCCTTTCTCTGCCCCCGCCGTCGATCCCTCCTCCATATTTCCCTCTTCATCTCCACCTCCTCCTTCCTCAATCCGATTTGCACCCGCCTCCGTGTCCTTCTTGGCGACTGCACCGGCGCCCTCTCACGCCGCCACCACAATTTTTGTTTGGTTCTCCAAGCTCCATTTCTTTTCCAATTTATTTGAGGAGCATTTCAAGTTGACCCGAATTGATCCTGTGAGTTTCATTACACAAGAAAATCTTGAATTTATAAACTTTTATTAATCTGTAACATGTATTTGGTGCATTTGTATTGCAAAATCAAAACACATCATATACTGTGGTACATTTGTATTAGCCCGTCGAGTCTGAATTGAACCTGCAGATGATGAATCCAAATTCAAAAAGAAAATGATAAGCTGAATGACCTTGTACACATGACTGCTGACTTGGCTACTAGAGTTGCTATTTTTTTTTTTTTTTTTTTTGGCCTTTTGTCGTGGTAAATTGGACAGAGACTGGTGGCTTCAGGTTGTCTTTCTCATATCTGTTAATATTAGACTTAGGTTGGATGATCTAAGCAGATTTTCTATGTGATTATGTTATCAACTTTACTTACAGTAATTCAATAATGAGCTGGTTCTAGTTTTCTGTGTTGAGCACTTTCATTTCAGACCATATTAATTGTTGGTACATGAATTACTGGTTCAGTCAAGTAATGTAAACTGGTTCCAGTTTTCTGTGTTGCTTCTAACAGAATTCCGGAAATGTACCAGTTTTTTCTTCCTTCTTTCCTTATATATATTTGTTTTGTTTTAAAGATTTTTTTAGCATACTATTCTTTGTAATTTTACCTTCTTCATTTTTTTGTAATCTAGAAATTCAAGTTTACACACACGACAATTTCTTTTTAGTTGCTAAAAACATGAACTGCACTCTAAAACCATACAACAAAAGTGGAACCATACTTTAATGCTGGACCAGATTACCCTTTCAATTACGCGTGACATTATGTATGTACTTGATAACTTTTTACACGAAAAGATCCTTTGTACTAGACTGGTACTGTTTAGAAGCTTATGTGCTGATTGTCTTAGTTCAATTCCACACATGATTTGTCTTGCCCCAAGTTCAATTGGTACTGTTTATTGCTGATTTGTGTGTAGTGGTACTGCAACCAATTCAACTAAGCCAAAAAAAAAAATGCTTCATTAACTGTACAATTTTTTTTATTTAATTTGCAACAGTAACGGATGCAAAAAAAAAAAAATCTTAAGCCACAAATTCCAACCAAACAAAGAATAGCTTAAACATGACATAACTTTAGATCTCAACCAAACATGAATTACTTAAGCTGGCCTAAGTTGGAATAACCAACTTTGGTATGCTATGTCCTTTTAAGCTGTACACTGTCCTACTAATTTCTTTCTTATGGAGAATCATTTGATAACTGCTGTGGCTAATTTAGGCTCAATTGGAATGGATCCGGGTATGGACAAATTGCAAAAAAACCTAATTGAGATAGAGATCGAGGCTGAAAAGCTTCTCTTAGCAAGGCATCAGGTTTAAACTATATTGCTTTCCCCCTTTAATCAATTATAATCATTGTGATATGAAAATGTTAATTAAGGTTGTTGCCTTATTCACACTATGTCAGGTACATTTTTTTTATGCTGGTAAATTTGTACCAGAACCAGACTGTTTTGTACCCAATGCAAGAAATAATTTTTTTACTCAATGTTGATATAGTAACTTTTATTTTTGGGAAGTAGATGGTTGAAAATGATAAAGTCAGGAATGCAAATAGAGAGGCTTTAACCGCTCTCAGAAAGAGGGCTAAAACCACCAAGAGCAGCATCCCTTCTCCATTTGAGTCGATCATGAGAGAAATGGAAGGCTCGAGTTCAAGGCCGTTAGTAAAGGAGGTGTGCCTGTCATGTGGGACCCATGACTCTAAAGAGAACACTTGGATGATGTTTCCCAGTTCTGACATCTTTGTTCGTGTGCCTTTTCATGCAGCTCATACTATTTTGGAGAAAGGTGCTTTTTCTATTTTACTAATTGTTTTGAAGATACTAATATGGTAATCTGGTACCCAGCTGTTTACAATTTTGCAGAAAAGTGCCAAGAAATTGTCTTAATTACAATTAACAAACTGACAGCTGCAAAATTCTATGCAACCTTTATTATTAAGGCTGACAAAATCAACACTCTTCTTTCCTATTACTTAATCTGGTCTTAACATTTATAATTTACATATAGCCACATTTTATTTTTATTTTTGTCTTGATTTTATTTCAACTTCGTTGCATTAATAGAGTATATTATTTATTTGTCAGTGCCAAATAAATGATTTGTATTATTACAATAATTTGGAAATATTCAGAAAAGTCTGATGCGCAAACCCTATTTTTTATGTTTCTTATAAATTTCAAATTGTTCAGAACAAGAAATGTTAGACTATGAGATGAAGAAATTGCAAAGCTATGTGAAGGAGAAATCATTTATATTATCAGAGAAAGGTGCTTTAGCGGATAGAGTTAGTCCTGGTATTGTTCGATCAATGGTTGGCTTAGCCGACAGGCCTCAATAGATCTCATGATGTAAGCTATAGAACATAATGATGTAAGATTTCTCGATCTTTTCTTTTTAATTTTTTTTTTCAAAATGATATATTTTCATCAACTTGCCACATCATTTTCTTATTCAAAATTTTAGTCCTCTTTGGTGTCAACATCAAACTCACTATGTGGAAATCAAGCTTACATGGAGACAAATTAACACCCAAATGTACACATATACTCAAACACACTAGAAATCCTATTGGCCAATTGGGATCATGTACTTTGAAAGCAACACAAATTAAGTAAGAAGGGATACACTATGTTCTTATTGAGAACAAGATGTATAATTGTATACAGATTACAGGCACAAAACTTCATTAGACATCTTGGCAAATATATTTTCAATACATGAATTGCTTGTGAAAACTTGTCTTTTCACTTGTAAGATGAGAAAAATCGTCAAAATCCTGTATAATTCCCCTTCTTTACTTGATTCTATTTTTTCTCTTTTCTTATTTATATATATAGAGAGACTCGAAGAATGAGAAATGATGGCAAACTGGTTTTCATTATGCCCATAATTTTTGTGACTTTTATGGGTATTTAGGCAAAAAATTTATATTACTTTAACATTGTTTTTAAATCTAAATTCTGTCAAAATTGGGGAAAATTGATGTATAATTGCAGAAACAAAGCTCTCTCTAATTGCCTGTTGTCAGAAAGCAGAATATGTTATTTGAAAAACAAATCAGGAAGAAAAAAATAATGTATCATTTGAACATGTTTCTCTAATATAGTAATATTCGTATTGCCTTGTTTACAGCATCCATTGTAAGAAGCAGGTTACTTGGGGTACTCTGGAAATTGCCCCTTAACTAATTGGGTCGCACATAAGCAGTGTATCTTAACTGCTGGATAGGGCTGGCAAAAAAATTCTTAGTTCGTGATTCGATTCGGGTATGATTCGAGTTTAATTCGATTTGAAATAGGTTCGAATTGAAATGAACCGAACTAGGTTCGGTTCGAAATTAATTCAAATCAAACTCAAACCTAGCCTGGTTCGATTGAAATGGGTTTGCGAACTTTTATGATTCGAATCTCATAAAAACATCGGCTGTTTATTTACCTGATGAAATTAAAATCCAAGATAGAGATTCATAATTTAATTTAGCCGACGCTTCCTCGCTCTTAAATCTCAATAACTTAGTTCTCTCTCTGTCTCTCCCTAACTCACTCTCCCTCTCATTCTAAAACCTAGCCGATGCTCTTGGCGACTGGCTGTCACTCCTCTCTCTGGCTTAGACGGTTCTCTCCTCTTCGGCAGTCTCTCCTCCGCCTTCTCGATCTTTCGGATTCTCACTTCATTAAGTGGTCCGATCGAGGGTTTGATCGAGTGAGCACTCGAGGTACGATTACTTATTTTACTGCATATTTCAGTTCTTGTATAATCCTCTTTTTTACGATTATTTGTTGTGATATATTTTTTCATGAATAATTTTTCAACTTAAAAACACTCATTTCATACCGGTAAAAGGAAGCCATGTGAATTTTGTCCCGTGAGAAAAAATTAATGTATAAACTACCGATATAACTAGGGCTGCTAAAAAATAATTTAATTCGTGATTCGATTCGGATTTGATTCAAAAAATGTGTAGTTCGCAATTAATTCGATTCGAAATGGGTTCGATTAGAAACAAATTAAACCAGGTTCGGTTCGAATCTTATTCAAACCAAACTCAAACATAAGATAAGTTTGATTTGGTTCGATTCGTTGCCACCCCTACTGCTAGATAAGATAAAAGGTTTCTTCAAAAACTAAAGAAATACTTAAAAAGAATTTAAAGTATGTGAGAATTAGGTACCACCAGTTAAACCAGAAGAAAGGGAAAACAGAAAGAATAATTATTTTAGTACCCGCGCTACAATATCCGCACAGTACCTGCACTTGAGAAATTATATATTATGGTCCCCACTAATTATATAGTCTCAACTAATTATTATTCTAAAATTATAGTAGCATTATTTCTTTATGATTCCCACTAATTATATAGTTTCTCTTTCACAATCCCAGCACTTGTTCTTGCGTCAATCTTTCTCTAACAAAAATAGTTGATTTCATTGGAATAAATACTTCAATGCATAGATGTAAATATTTTTAGTACTTAAATATTAATACTTTCAGTGTCATATGTAAAAAATACTTGGGTATGTATACCTTCGTAGTTATAAAATATTTTCAGTGTCATATGTAAAAAATACTTAGATATATGTATACCTTCGTAGTTATAAATATTTAGAAGATGAGATATTAACACTTAAAAAAATATTAATACTTTGATGTGTGACTTGTTATACTTCAATGTATAAGTATAAATACTCTCAATACCTAGATATTAATACTTTCAGTGTTATATGTAAAAAAATACTTGCAAGTATAAATATAAATGCTTGTACGGCGAGGTATAAATACCTGCGCGATAACAAGTCTGAAAGTATATCATCATGAATCTCATTTGAAAGAAAAAATTATGTAGATGTTAATAATATGGAAAAAAAAAATTAAAATTGTGGAGATTTTGTAGTCTCTACAGAAAGTTATCATTCTTCATTTAATTTTTGGTGCCCCCCCTCCTCCTGCGGGTACAGTGCGGGTACAATGCTGCGGATACTATTACCTTCGCGCTACAGTACCCGCACAATAAATAATTGTTCACCTCATAGCTATAAATGCTTCTGTACATAGGTATAAATACTTATGTGCATAGATATTAATACTTTAGGAAAAATTCGAATTGTGGAGTTTTTGCGATCCCCACAAAAAGTTATTTTTTCACATTTAATTTTCGATGGTCCCCCTACAAGTACAGTGCGGATACTGTTATCAGCTTCCAAACCGAAAAGGCGAAAATCAAAAACTACAGCAAGCTTGTTAGATATAAAATTTGAAAAATTTGTGTGCTTAGATATTAAAAAAAATCGGCCGTCCATGCAACCTATATATATATATATAGAGTTAGGCTGGGGTGCTATGGATAGCATAGTGGCCTCCCGTGCTACGGCTCAATATTCAAGTTTTCAAAATCCAAACGGTCGATCCGAACCGTTCATCTTGTTCTCCATATTAATATGTGTTTGGAGACCAAATTTTACATTTTTTGAAAATTTTTTACTATTTTTTTAGATAGGTAGAAAATCACTTGATCTAAAAAATTCTGCACCATTAAGATATTTGATTTTCTACCTATCTAAAAAAATAGTAAAAAATTTTCAAAAAATGTAAAATTTGGTCTCCAAACACATATCAATATGGAGAACAAGATGAACGGTTCGGATCGACCGTTTGGATTTTGAAAATTTGAATATTGAGCCGTAGCACGGGAGGCCACTATGCTATCCATAGCACCCCAGCCTAACTCTATATGTATATATATATATATATATATATATATATATATATATATATATATATATATATATATATATATATATATATATATATATATATATATATATATATATTTTTTTTTAATTACCTACTATATAACATATCACCGAATGTTCGATTTTTGCATGGGAATGTTGATCTAACTGTTAATCTAATAGCCGACTGCGGATGAAATTACGCCGTTCCAACATATGAAATTTTTGGCAATTTCACACATATATATCCTTTAAAAGCTTCAAGATTACGTATTTTTTCCTTTAAATTCCTAAAATTATATTTATCCTTTTTAATTTTTAAACCTCACATTTACCTAAGTTATTGCCTTTTTATATCAAAACTTACAATAAATTTATAAAGTTTCTATTTTTATACTCTGCTAAAATATATAATTATATAATAAAGTACGATAGTCTCTACTAAAGAATCAAGTTTATTTCAAAAAATATATAATTAAGAGGACATGTTTTTCCTCAAGGACATAATTATCAAAAAATGTTATCGTCTTCGAAAGCATCTCCATTAAGGTTTGTCCTTCATCGAATTGAACTGAATATAATATTTTTTTTGCAAGCACACTTGCATTTCGGAGTTATAACTTTTCTCCTAATCAATTTATATATATATTTTACTTTTTTTTTTAATAGAGAACAGCATGAAAGCTTTCTAAATGTAAAGTAAATTTCAACAAAAAAAATATTAAATTGAATAAATGCAAGAGTTTTTTAAATTTACAAGAATAATATGATATTATGAATTTTAGAAGTAGAAAAATGCAATAGAATTTTTGAAAGCTATATATAAAATTTGTCCTGATTTTTTTTGTAATTACCTAGTTATAAAAACTACACGCAAGACACATCCATGTTGTCACCTCATCTAACAAAATATTGTTGGCAAATTCGACGTTCTGTAAGGGGTGTATTTGAAAACATTTGCTATATAGAAGTACTTGATAGTTGGTAAGCCGTCCAAACTGTACACGCGGGCACAATGCGCCAAACAAACAACAGAAAATTAGTTAACTGAAAGAGAAGTGTATCTGGAAATATGGATTATGCAAATATAAATATCATTCTCTCTCTTAGTAGCGTCCAAATATAAATATGGTTTCTTTGTAATTTGTATGTTGTTCCTTGTTAAATCACTTCGGTATCACCACATATAATATGGGCCCCAACCAATTTTAATCCTTTAGGACTTGTTCGGTTGCATTAGTGGGAATAGGAATGGGTACGGGAATCAAAAATTTTGAACTGAAAATTACTGTTCACGTGGGAAAAAAAAATTCAATCTGAGTGAATTTTCATTTCCCCACGTGAACAGTAATCTTCACGGTACAGCGGAACAGGCCCTTAATAAAACAGACGTATCATATTTTCGTTATTAATTCATAAAATTTATTTGGTTAGTCTTGTTCTATCAACATTCTTGTCTATGAAAATTCATTTCCAGCATGAAAATTTTATATTATTGATTATCATTTATATTTGATCTCCATGGTCAGAAAATTTAGTTCTGCCTCTGCTCACAACCAACAATAATATACAAGTTCTCCTTAATTAGGTGAGCGAAGGTTATTAAAAGTTCGGAGAAGAAAATCATTTTCCTTAAATAATACATGTAGCATATTTTTTTCTAGACCAATTGCAATATCAAATAGTAGCCATAAACTAGAAAACGATATCTCACATGGCTAGTTATTTTCCAAACAACTCCAAAGTTGACATTTGATGATCCTACTATATCTTTTAGTTAAAACTTCTTTCCATACATGGCTTGCAGCTTCCATTTTTTGGGGCGAAATATATTGGATGATGGAGAAAAGTCTAAAATGTCAAGGCCTTCGTTAAAAAGCATAATTTTTGCCATTAATTAGGGTTCATGTTGTCCCCGTCTAAATTGATTTTTAATTTCCATTTCAACGGATTCAACTGCCGTGATTTAACCACCATAGCACCGTCAAAGGCAAAATTCGAGGAGAAATTGATCCCTTGAGAGTTTAGGGAATATAAATTTCATACATGTAAATCAATTACGTATAGGGCTGCACAAAAAATTTCTAGTTCGTGATTCGATTCGAGTTTGGTTCGAAAAAGTTCGTAAAAAATTGATTTGAAATAGTTCAAAATTAATTCAAATCAAATTCAAACTGAATCTGATTCGTTCGAAATAGGTTCACTAACTATTCTAGTTCGTCTCAAAGTAACGTGAACCGTTAATTTTCGTTGATGACTTAAAAATTAAAATATAAGGCCGCCCAACTATAAGTCATAATTCATAAGTCGTAACTCTCGCTCTCAGTTTTAAAACTTTAGACGACTTTCACATCTCGCTTTCGGCGACTATGATCACTCTTCCTTATCGTAAAAAAGTTCGTAGAAGATTCAAAATTGAGTTCGTAAAAAATTAAATTCAAAATTAATTTAAACCAAACTTAGTTTGAAATTAATTCAAACTAAATTCAACATAGAATAAGTTCGATTCGTTTGCAGTGCATGTGGATTATTTTCAGATTCCAACAAAACAAATTGAGAAATATGATATATTCTAAATGATTGAATATACTTTATATTACACGGCTCATGGAAATTAACTATATATGAATGATTGAATATAGTCTACATTATCCGAGTCATTTTAGTCAAAATTCTATTTTGATCCAAATCTCCAATTGTATCACGAGTGTGCTAGCACGAAAAGCAACTTGTGTCATTGCTTCAAAAGGTATTCATCGCATGTGAATGTGGGTCCCGCGAAGAAAAGGGTGTTCATGGTGTAGAACGAAGCCATGTCACATGCGTGAAAGAAGGCAACACATATATACATACAACTATACAAGTATACAACTAAGTTCGATATTCTCACAATACATTTGGTTTAATTCCCCCAATGTTTGTCATGTGAGATGTGACACACTATTTATGTATACGTCCATTGCAGGATTGTGAGGTTTTCTGGATTAATCCACAAAAATATCTATATTTTTACTATTGCAGAATTTTCATCTGCATGCTACGTCAATAAATACAAAATATAAAAAAGGACCAATAGTAAAAATCCCTTAATGTACTAGTTATTTTTGTGGTGGGCCCGGATTTCTCCCAGCACTTTATTCATTAGATTTACTTAATATTTGGAATGGCATTGTGTATATATATCTGACGTGCACAAAATCCAGCTAGTAATGTGATACCCAAATTCAATTAATTACTAAATCTCCAAACGAGATCACTTATTATAATTCAATATAACTCGTAATTAATGGGAAAGATATTAATTCGTAGCATATCTAGAACAAAATACCATTAATTGAATATTATTTTTAAGAATTAAAACTTACAAAGTTATTACAAAGAAATATGAATTAGTATCTATTAGCATATCGATATCGATAGAACGTCCATATATGATAAAAATGTTAATGAAAAATTGTCTATTTTCATTTTACTACATTTTTTTAAATTCCGTTCCTAAAACAAATTACTTATTGCAAAAATATTATGAATTGTTTCATTGAGATTATTATACATAATAGAATTCAATAACAAAATATATATAGAAATTTCAATGGATGATTCATAATAAAGTAATTCATTTTGTGCATTAAATTAGATATATCCCACACATTCATGGATATTTATTAGTAAAGAATTAAATAATTTTCAGTCATATAATTAAATTTAATAATAATTAATGATTAATTCCACAATTGAAAATATTTGATGACTTAATTTTTAACTTGAAGAACTTGAAACAACTATTTTTATAAAGTATATATCGATTACGTCATCTTAAATTTGTGAGAAATTCAATTGAAATTGCACCAATGCATGACATTAATTCCACGTGGGTCTTAGAATTAAACTAGCAGCAATTAATTTCGGAAATCCCCTTACTAAACATACATTTTTTTGTGAATAAAAAAAAAATCTTAGATATATATATATAGGCAAACATCTAGTTAATGATGAAGATTACCAGAGTTAGTCAACCCACTTGTAAATCATTTATAATATTGATTTGACCGATTAATATATGTAAACTTTCGAACTTTTTTATATCTCATTTATAATATGATATTGTAGTTCCTTTTTTTAATAATACGAACTTGTTTTGGTCAAAGATCCAACTTAGTGAAATGTGCTAGGCATACTTAAAATATGCTTTATTTTTTAGAATATAAATCCTTCGATATATATATATAGAGAGAGAGGAGAGACCCACTTACACTATATTTTAGTGATATTAGATTACATTCTACATTTTCAAAGTTCAAACAGTCAATTTAAATTGTTCAACATGATGGATATATTAAAATGTACACGCATATCAAATTTTACATTTTTTTTTGAATTTTTTTTACTATTTATTAAGATGGATACATCTTAATAAATAGTAAAAAAAATAAAAAAAAATGTAAAATTTGATCTGCGAGCACATTTTAATATATCCATCATGTTGATCAACGGTTTGGATTTTAAAAACTTTGAAAATGTAGGATATAATCCGGTGTCACCAAAAAAGAGTGTAAGAGGATCCCTCCTCATATATATATATATATATATATATATATATATATATATATATATAGAGAGAGAGAGAGAGAGAGAGAGAGATGGGCTACGATGAGTTGCGAAGTAAAGCGACTATTTTACTTCACGCTCATATTTTGTGATTTTAAAGTTCAAAACGTCGATCCAAACCGTTCATCTTATTCTCCATATTGAAATGTGTTTGGAAACCAAATTTTACATTTTTTGGAATTTTTTTACTATTTATTAAGCAATTTTGAAAGTCGCTGATCTGATGGTCCAGAAATTTTTACTGTTTTTCACTATTCACAGTAAAACAGCAATTTTCAAAAATACTTAATAAATAGTAAAAAGATTCCAAAAAATGTAAAATTTGGTCTCCAAGCACATTTCAATATGGATTAAATATCTAACGGTTCGGATCGGTCGTTTGGACTTTCAAAATAAAAATACGGCGTGAAGTAAAAACGCGTTTTACTTCGCAACTCACCATAGCCCATCTCTCTCTCTCTCTCTATATATATATATATATATATATATATATATATATAATGTTCTTCTTTAGTCTTAATTTCCTGATGATCAGATGAAATATCTTGATTTTTTTTCAGTATATTCTGTGTGTAAATCTAACAACGTATGGCAATTAATACATATGTATAATCCATATACATTTAACAAAGATTTATGTTTTTGCCAGGATAAATATGTATAATTTACATAAAATAACAAGGTTATAAATGAAAATTGTCATGTCTATAAATAGCCCCTAGCATATGCCAATTGCCAAACAACTCTCAAGCCACCTCTTGACATACAACTCAATCTATACTCTCTAAATTTCCACCAATGGCTCTTTCACTCTCTTCCTCTTTTGCTATTCTTGCTTTCATGTCGCTAATGCTACTAAATTCATGCATTGCATTCAAACACAAAAATTTGACCTATTCTTCAAAATATAGTGATGGTTTGACCTGGATATCTGGCAGCGCAACCTGGTACGGAGCTCCAACCGGTGCCGGTCCTGACGACAATGGTAAAATATATTGCATTTTATATCTCAATCTTTTTTTCTACCCTTGCATATATATATGACATGTGTTTCCAAAAAAATCGACTATTTGGTTTAATTTCTTTATATATGTTTTCTTCAGTTAAAAAATTATTTTATAATTAGATTTATGTAACTTCATTTTCATGCATTGCTTTATAATATATAATGTTATTGCTTGCTAAAAGTCTTGGTATGTTTGTTTTTCCTGGTAAAAAATATATGGAGCATATAGATTATTGATAGGCAAGATATATATATATATATATATATATTTTTCTCATTATTACTTTCGTTGTAAATTATTATTATTACTACAAACAGATTATTAAATTTCATCACCACCAACAGCACCACCATTATATATGATTGCCATTTTTGTTATATTTATATTAATTTTGTTGAAATGTAGGGGGCGGTTGTGGGTTTAAAAATGTGAACCTGCCTCCTTTCAATAGCCTAACCTCATGTGGCAACACTGCAATCTTCAAGGGAGGCAAGGGATGCGGCTCTTGCTACCAGGTACCCTTTTCAAAAAATCTAAAAATGTTAATTTACACACTGAAAAAGGATATGAATATATTAAAAAAAGTTCCTTCTATGGCGTTTCATCTGTAGCATTATGTGTTGTGGATGTGGTTATGGTCTACAATCTACATGTAATACGTAATTTTCCTATGATCATACATGTATATTTGATGAACAGCTTGGCCTATATATGTTTGTGCTCATTTACGTACCATATTTATTATTAATTAATTTAGGTGAAATGCACTGGCCACCCAGCATGCTCTGGCAATCCATCGACGATTGTAGTCACAGATGAATGCTTGCATGGCATATGCTCAGATGCTCAATACCACTTTGACATGAGCGGTACGACCTTCGGCTCTATGGCTAATCCCGGCCAAGAAGATTATCTTCGTCATGCCGGCAGACTGGCAATTCAATTAGCTAGGTAAATTAATTAATAAAATTTTGAGGGTATATTTGCATTAAACCAGTGTGAATATTATAATTATTCACTAGATTAGTAGTACTAAGTATTCCTTGCTACAATTATTTGCTTGTCCTTTTCCTTACTCTCCATTAACACAAAATTATGTTAGAAAATGTAGCACTTATTCCTTCCTTGCTTAACCTAGCTAGGCTTTTATGCAAGAAAATGCAATTTATTTATTTATTTACTAATTATAATGGTTGCCTTTAAATTTTAGGGTTCCTTGCAACTACAAGGGATTGAATGTTGCCTTTCAGGTGGAGCAAGGCTCTAACCCAATGTATCTCGCTATTCTGGTCGAGTATGCAAACGGTGACGGTGATCTCTCGCTAGTCGAGATCCTTGAAAGTACACCTGGTGCCACCTGGACCCCACTGAATCAATCATGGGGTGCCATCTGGCGATGTGACTCAAGCCACCCGCTGGAGGGTCCATTTTCCATTAGACTGACGACCTTGACATCTGGCAAAACCCTAGTGGCACAAAATGTGATACCAGCAAATTATGTGCCAAACACTGTCTACAAATCCACCGTTCAATTTAGCCCCGTATTATGATTAAGTGCTAATGATGGCAGGATTATTTGGGACCATGATTTAATGGGCAGTGTGGTCACCTATTATTAATTGATTTGCTTCTCGTGTGTATTAGGTTTTATTTAGACATTTATACAGAATAAGATATAGTGGTAAGAAGTGGAGACAAGTACGTATACAAGATGCATGCTCTCCCCTCCACTATCATGTTATTATAAACAAATTAATATTGTATTGATTCGTCATGCCAAACAAATATCCAACTTATAACATAATCAGTTTGAGTGGATATATTTGCTATGTACGAAGTAAGGTTCAAACATGTTTAAGTATTATTCTTGTGTTATGGTTATGGGTTCAGATTTGTCTCTACTGTATACTATGAATGCATATTTTAACTTCAAGGCTGCTGAGTGCTGATTGTTTTATCCAATTGATGAATGATATATCTAATTGAAGATTAATTAGTTAATTGAGTTAAAAAAAACATATGTTGTTCTTAATTTCCCTGCTTTATAATGAAGCCTGCGGCGTATACGTACACATCGCCGTATAAATACGGAGGTCTGTATAATTATCACAAATTCACAATGAATCCTGCACTATAACTAACCAAAATTATTTCATCCACGGTGACGGTGGTTTGAAAAAGACAACTTACGACTTACAAGCACGGCACGGCCGCCAAAAGGATTCTCAGATTGGTTGCGGTCGTTGCTATGTGGCTATCTTTAGACCATAATTAATGACATGTTTATAATTGGAAAATAGTTCGACAAGATTTAAATGTAGTTCAGATACAATGTAGATGTATATATATAATTCGGAAATTACTTTATGTAAATCAATAAAAAGTTATGTAAATTCCATTTATAATTAATAGACAGTTTGTTAATTATTCGTATAATTTGATAAATTCGAAAATAAATTAGAGATATACTGAAAAAAATTAGACTAGTATAATATAATATTATTTGAGATCTTTTTTTTTTTTAGGGTTAGTGAAAAAATTCCACTAAGAAATATATTGAGACTAAAAATATATGTACAAAGTATTTAAGAAATTTATTACTTTCAACCTGATGGGGTTGGACATGTACAAGTAGTTGGAAGAATGTTAAGAAGGAATATGCATGTGACCCATTAGGTATATACTATATACATTCCATGAATTGTGTTCTTTGTATTTGATTTGTGTAGGTATCACGGCTGAAAGAACAAATTAAATAAAACAAAACTGAAGACACTTTGGACTTGCAGACTTGGGGCCATATTTGCAAGTGCCATCTATAGAATCAGGCCGCAGCTATTACTATAATCAAGGAATTTTGCATTTTTACCCTCCAAAACTATATTACTACATAGTGACCTTATTAGTATAAGGCTATTAGTTATTAATTTATATTCAGCTAGTATGATATTGATGTCATATGACACTAATTTTTAAATTTATTGAATAGATATCAAATAACTAATTCAAACCATTCAAACCGATTTACTTTACAAGTGATGTGTTTACATGTAAAAAAAATATTTATTCGAGTTATTTTAGTATCAAGTAAAGTAGTAAAGATTGTTGAAAAATGAACGTATTAAATTAACTTATAAACTCTTACATTTGATCACTTGACTTGGTACTAAATAAGTTTAAAAAATTATAAATTTTGAATGTAAACACACAACTAATGAATTAAATTGGTTTTAACGGTTTGAATTCACCGTTTCAAATCGATTTGATAGATTTTGAAGTTGATATTATATAGCTGAAATTATATTGGTTTTATACTAGCCGGGTTATTTATATTTTGATCATAGAAGAAATATAACCTTATATTGTAGAAAATATTAATTAATTCTCTCTAGAAGTTTGTTTCGATGATGCAATTGGGTAGCACTCCACAAGTCCACAACCCTTCCCATAAATCGAGCTAAATTATTAATTGGACTAATGAGTCAACGAGTCTCATTTAATGCATCAATTTTCTTTTATTATATATATACCTGAAACAATACCAAGAAATATATAAAAACTGTCTGTCGGTGGACCTATATATATATCCTGTAAATAATTCGATATAGTCCAAATTACAACCTAGGGATTTTCATTGAGCTCCAAGACCCTAATAAAGTTGCACAAAGTCAATGATCTAATAATATGAACAATTTTATATATTAACGAGGAATTAATTATGTATTTTAGATATTGCTACTATTTCTTTAGTTGATGATAAAAATTCACAAACAAAAGAATCACAAATCTATTCGGCAGATATTGATTAGAGAATATTAAAAATATACTTCAAAACTTGAGATAATCTTTCTACACATTTTCAAATGTGTTTGGTAGAACAGTAAAGCTGAATAAGAGATGGACGTAATTCGATTGCTCTTTGTAGACAAGTTGCTCTTTAATTCCGATCTTATTACTTGTGAAGTTGCCTATTTCACCGATTGAAAATAAAAGAGACAAGGAGAAGGAGAGGTAGCACAATTGGTTAGAAAAAAATTCTAGAGTTGTTGTACTTAAAGGTCAAGAGTTCGATTCCCTATCACAATTTCGTAGCTTCTGAGACCTATTTTACTTGTGCATCGAACCTCAGGCCCAACAATTCTACATCAAAGTTTCACGAGTACTTGAGCAAACTACTGATCAGTATATGAATCAATCAGCACTTAAAATGTATTGCAAGTATCAAGCTACACTAGTAGAGAACTAGGAATTAGTATCAGTTGTTTTTAGGTATTAGCATCGGACTTTATGCGACACTAATCGGGCTGATACTAATACTTATAAAAGACCGACACTAAAGGTATAAGAATTAGTATCGGTTTATAAATAAAAAGCTGACACTAATAAGTATTAGTATCGGCTCTTTATTTATTAACCGACACTAACTAGTATTAGTCTCGGCTTTTTATTTAAAGGCAACACTAATATTAGTGTCGGTTTTTTAAGGCGACACTAATTATATGTTCTTCACTAGTGCTACTTGATCGGTAGCATCACAAAAGTTAGAACTACTTCCAACAAAACAAGACAAAAGTTTTGAAACCCTATCTTCGATCCATATCAGATTCACTGCTCCTCCATCTCTAGGCATTCACTTAGGTAAGGCATTTTTAATTTGTCTTTAACAGTAAAATCAAGTTCCTATATATTAGTTCTAATTGATTTTCCTACAACGATCGGTCAAAGCATAGTTCATTTCCTGTATTCATCAACACTAACATACTGCACTTCTCCTATGCATACAGGAATCCCTCCATCTCCATGATTTACGTACCCTTTTATGGAACCTGTTTGTGCATTGAATTCGCCAGTTCATGCATTCTTTGTTGAAGATGTATTAATTAATTCTGTCTTGGTCCCGGATTTCCATTATTGGGCCACTATCACTAACTGGGATTATTTCATGTTGGGCTATTGGGCTGCAAACTTCCTCTAAATCGGGCCTTGTTGGGTATAACTTCTCCCAATCAATTTCGACTAGTGCGGTGGATTGTTTGCTCATCAATTATTTAAAAAAAAAAAAAAAAATTGTGCCTTTGTTCTGTGATTCTGGAGTTTGAATTAAATCATTCTTTGTTTTATTCTTGGCAACCTCCACTGGAATTTGGACATCTCTGTTTCCACATTTATTCCTAAAAATTAATAACCCGGCTGGGAAGAGTAGAACTAGCCCGTGGGCTGCGGGTGTTCGGCAATCAATATGAAATTAAATTATAAATAGACTTAAAGGTTTCGATATTTGGTAGAACCGGATTAAGAAAAATCACTTTTTTTTTTTTTTTGAAGTTTAGTGGGAAAGTCCCACTAAAAGATATATTTATAAAAAAGTCATTTACATATGACCGAACTACCCACAGTAGTCGCTAGTCCACTGAAAAATCACTTCTTTAAAGACTAAGAAAACTTAATTCAAGATAAATTGTGCATTAAGAATTGAGGTAAGAGTTATTTAAGCTTAGGAATTCGGACATTAATTCTCATGAAGGAGATGTTGTCGGATGGATTAAGCATTCTAAGGAATCTAAAGGAGGCTTAAGGAGCATAAGGAGGGGTTAACGAACACTTACTTTTGGTGAGTTCAATTCGAAAATCTATCAGATTGACTTCATATGACGAATCTAAATCATTGAACCTGATCTACTTCATGATCGTGATGCGTTTACATGTCAAATTTTTCATTTTTTTTTAATTAATTCAGTGTAAGGTGTTTTTTCTTTTTGAAAAAAATTCAATATAAAATCAAGCGGTCAAAAACAGATAAAGAAATGAACGTATTAAAATTAATTTATAATTTTTTTACCGCTTGTTTTTATAATAAATTAATTCAAAAGTTTATAAATTTGACATATAAACACATCATTTGTAGACTAGATCGGTTTCCATATCATATTGATAAATTTTAGAGTTAAGCTCATAAAAAAATTTGTGAACATTAGAACACCCTAGTTCTATTGGTCCGGGAATAATTTCTAAATTAGATCCAATATTGCTATATTAGTCTCAAATGGTGTAATATATTGCCTTGACTTGTTTATTTATTTTATCAATCCAGGTGATAATTTCTCTACAGACCATTATCTGATTTTTTTATTTTTTATTTTATTTTTTAATTTTTTTTTTATTCTTCCCTACGTACTCTGCTTAGCCCACCATATGCTGATCTCCTTTTGCATTGCCTTCAATTTTTCATTAAATTGTTTAGGATTAACTGTAATATATTGTGCCAGAATTTATGATATCATAAAAATGTCACAACGGTTATTTAGCATTTTGTATTTTAAAATTCAAATATCGAATTCAAATGGTTGATCTTATTCTTATTCATGAAGGATGTGTGCGTCCAAGTAAAATTTTACAATTTTCAGAGGTTGTTTCATATAAGATCAACAATTGAACGAGTCAATGAATATAGTTGGGCTAAGGCTACAGTGCTATAGATTGCATAGAGGGCTACGGTGCTACGGCTCAATATTCAAGTTTTCAAAATTCTAACGGTCGATCCGAACCGTTCATATTGTTCTCCATATTAATATTTGTTTGGAGACCAAATTTTACATTTTTTGAAATTTTTTTATTATTTTTTTAGATATGTAGAAAATCAATTGATCTAAAAAATTATGCACCATTTAGATGATTTTCTACCTATCTAAAAAAATAGTAAAAAATTTCCAAAAAAAATGTAAAATTTGGTCTCCAAACTCATATTAATATGGAGAACAAGATGAACGGTTCGGATCCACCGTTAGAATTTTGAAAACTCAAATATTGAGTTGAGTATATGTGATAAACTCGAATATTTGATTTTCTACCTATCTATGCAACCCATAGCAACGTAGCCTTACCCATATAGTTGAGTATATGTTATAAACTCACCGAGCAAATTTATTTATTTTATCTCTTAAGCCAGTAAATTTTGAACTCCAAAAATAATAAGAATTTTTATTAATACATCCATCGTAAAAGAAATATAACAAGGTTGAAATTTTTAGTTCAACGCCTAAAAGTTAGAATCCCCAAAAACAAATGCAAAATGGGAGTTGTGATCCTTTGTGGCTCCAAAAACTTATAACAATTAAATCCGTATATTTTTCTTAATCATTTTTGTTTTCAGTGCAAAATTTATAACCCAGCTGTTTGTTAGTAAATAGTGTACAACCAATAAAGTTCAAAACTTGACACGCAAGCAAATTTGAAGTCCAAGTCACAAAACAATAATTGTCTGCTTAGCATTCCATGTAAGCGTAACAAAATCATTCCAAAAGACTTTAAGCCAAAAGGGAACCAGATATTTTTCATTATTAATGAATTTAAATCTCCAACAATTATTCTATTTATTTATTTATTTTTGAATTATTTTGGATGAGCATGGAATCTAAATTATTAGTCGCTAGCTAAGTTAGCAGCATGTAGCACAAAATCCAAATCCAACAGCACCTCTCTTAATTGCCTTTTATTTAGACGATGACATGTCGTCCTTTTTTGCCACCTTGACTTAAAACTAGGACCAGCGTTTACACGTGTCAGTAGGCAATAGGTTTTTCAGATCAGTTTATGTGGGCCAGGATTCACCGCTTAATGCCACGTGGTCACGTGGGCAGTGGGCCCCAGCTCGTTTGTATATGTCTCGAGTCAAACAAGTTCTGTGGGTCCCGCACTCCTACGTAATGTCTAACTAATGAGAGTTGCAGCTTGAGAATCTTAGAATTGTGGGGCCCACAGAGAGGAAGCAATTCCAAATATATTTTTTGTTTGGTAATTCAAAACGATAAAATCTGACATCGAAATGCAAAAGGTGAGAATTTTTAGAATTGGAACTTACAAGCGGGTCGAATTTTGTGAAATTAAGACTGAGATATGCATTGGAGATGGAAAAATTAATCCACATGTGAAGTCTTTAAAAAAGAAAAACAGAGAATATAGAAGGAAATCAGGAATATAATAATAGCAATAAAAAAAAATTAATTTAAATTTCTATAATTCGGACTCCTCATTTCTCCAAACTGAAATTACACCCAGCTACAAATAAAATTGGAAAATGTTACTGAGTTCATTCTATAAAGTATTAACTTTAGTTTCAATTTTCGAATCCATTTTCTTTTAAATAAATATATTGTTATATAAACACCCAGTTAGTTATTTTTACATATCTCTATTGAAAATATGTATTTGATTTTTTGCTTTAATATTAAGATAATTATTTTTAATAAAAATTATTTACATGTAAATAATTGTTCCTTTCAACATTTACATTGTTTTTTAGCACTTACATAACTCAGATAATTGCATGAAAATGCAATAATGATGAACCAGAATACCTCTTTGTCATCACCAGATACGCTCAGGAGCGGAATTAAATATAGGGAAAGGAGGCGCTAAGACTTAGGGGTGTAAACGGATTGGATATTATCTGATTTTGTCGGGATCTGAATTCAGAAAATTAGTTAAATTATTCGATTAAAAAATTATAATGAATAAGACTACGATAAGATTTTAATTATCTGTAACTATTTATATCTGACCGTTTACATATCTAAACTATAACAAATGTATTCTATGTTCTTAAATTGATTTATTAAATTGCATATTCATACCAATGATATATTAAACTGGATATACATATATATTTTGATGAACAATATATATATGTTTTGATGAACAATATAACACTACGACATGATTAATGACTAATATTTTTATAATTTGATATATGTTTTGTAACCAACAAATTTATTATGAAAAATATTAGATCCAATTTATGAATGAAAAATTATATTTAGATGTCATTCTTTACTAGAATATACATTAGTAATTTATCTTTAATTATCTAAATTATATTCATATCGAATCCGTATCCGTAGCATTTAATATCTAATCTGTATTCGAGACTATCCGTAGTCATATCCGTATTCGAAATATTATAACGAATAAGGATACAGTTTGACCACTATCCGATCCATATCCGACCGTTTACACCCCTACTCTATGTACTCCTATAAACTCATTTTTTTCAGTTTTGTCATTTAAATATTTAAATTTACAAAAGAAAAAAAAACTATTAGTCTCTCTCATTAAATGAAAAAATAATTATATGAATCCCCCAACTCTAGTACACTCTCTGTCCTCGTAGCAATATTAGAGAAAGGTTGTACTATGGTTCTCGCTAATTATATGGCCCTCTCTTTTCTAGTCCTGCACTTGTACCCGCGTCATCTTTCATAAGTATAAATACTATGAAGATAAGATATTGATACTTTGATGCGTAACTTGTTATGATCATTTCTTTTCCAGTCTCCCAATAGTCCACGCATCAATCTTCCTCTAACGAAGTAGTGGGGATCTTGTATCCCTGTATTAACAAAAATAGTTACCCTCATAGGAATATATATTTTAGTGCATAGTATAAATACTTGCAAAATAAAATATTAATACTTGAAAATAAGATATTGGTATTTAATGTGTACCTTGATATGTTTGAACGCCTGAAGATTATACTTTATACAATATATATATATATATATATAGAGAGAGAGAGAGAGAGAGAGAGACAGAGAGAGTGGCTAATATGCTTTCGGTAGCATATGGACCAAAGTGCTACCGGTCCAAATTCAATTTTTCAAAATCCAAACGGTCGATCTGAACCGTTCATCTTGTTCTCCATATTAATATGTGCTTGGAGATCAAATTTTACATTTTTATGAATTTTTTTACTATTTATTAAGTATTTTACAAAATTGTTGATCCAACGGTGACTTAACAAAACAGTAAAATCAGCAGCCACCGTTGGATCAACAATTTTGTAAAATACTTAATAAATAGTAAAAAAATTCATAAAAATGTAAAATTTGGTCTCCAAGCACATATTAATATGGAGAACAAGATGAACGGTCCAGATCGACCGTTTGGATTTTGAAAAATCAAATTTGAACCGGTAGCACTTCGGTCCATATGCTACCGAAAGCATATTAGCCACTCTCTCTCTCTCTCTCTATATATATATATACAAATACTTTAGTACATAGGTATAAATAATTGCAATACTTATTATAAATACTTTCAGACGTTATTTAGCGTCATATGTAGAATAATATCAAGTTTTGCGGTCGCCGCAGATAGTTATGACAATACTAATATTTTTAGAAACGTATATGGTCCCCCCCCCCCCCCCTCCCCAATTTAGTTTGAGTGGTCCCCATAGATATTTATGGTGCGGGACGTTTGAGAGATTTGATTGGGTAGACAATTATTTACGTAAACATTGTTTACCTCATAAATATAAATACTTTGGTGCATAGGTATTAATATTTTAGAAAAAAAATTAGCACTAGAGTTTTGCAGTCTCTCAAACAGTTATGGTAGTTATGGTGTCGGGACATTTGGAAGATTTGATTAGGACACCATTATTTATGTAAAAATTGTTCACCTTATAAATATTAATATTTTCGTGCATATGTATTAATACTTTAAAAAGAAATTCAGCGCTAAATTTTTTGCAGTCCCTCAAAGCAATTAAAATAGTTATGGTGCAGAAATTAGAGTGAGAACACTGATTTTTTTTTTTTTGGGTGTAAAGCCCGTATACAATTTTATTTATTTAAAAAGTTACATATTCGTTGTTACATAAGATTAGACTACAAGTGTCTTAGAAAATATATAGCTATAAACGAACTAAAAATGTACAAATGTATGTGCATTCTGTGGACACAAATTTGGTCATCCTTACTCGATGGAAATGATAGAAGCCTACTGATTGTTTCTTCTATGTACAAATTGTCCTACTGGTAGACTTCATCGTAGAAGACACTGAATCAAACTAGATCGGGAATTGAATCAAACAGACCAGGGCAGTTACCATTCAAAAGTCCCAATGAAGACACTAAATCAAACCGAACTAGAAACTGAATCAACCGAACCGGAACAATCACCACTCAAAGGTCCCAATAAAGAGCTATTAATGTAGAAGTCAGAACAAAGGAAAGGAAAAATGAAGGAGAAGAAAAAGCACATAACAGACACAAACCAAAACAAACAACAACATATAAAATAAGTATCTATATGTACAGCTCGTTTCACTCTTTTATTACCAAAGAGGAAAAAAAAAGCTCAGAAGAGAAAAAAAAACACACACCGCTTGTTTTGAAAATTAAGAGTCTATGCAACGCTTAAGAACACCCAAAATGACAAGATGAAAATTACAAAAGCGGCGACCAGATTTGAACTCGGAAATACATGCTCAAGGCAGCTATCAGATTCAGATCTAAAATGGAAAGTAGCTGCTCAAGGCAGCAAGGAGGAGCTGCAGGGAGTAGAGGCGAGTGGTGGGGGAGAGTCCACATTGCTGCGCTGCTGCGAATACTGATTCTAAAATAAAAATACAAAGCACTTTTTTTTTATATAGCACCTCTATTTTAATTTTCTCATTTTGTCCTTATATGTGCTTTGAGAACTATAATCATATAAATATAAGACTATTAAACGCTAAAGCAAACTAGTCAAATGTTAAATATACACAATCACACTCATATTTTCAATTAATATTGCTTCTAGTTAAATGCTAAATTATTCGTAAATTAACTGAATTTTTACAGGAACAACATCTTTGTAAAGGTGAACTAATTATCTGGACATATCTAGAGATGGAGGTACACGTGGCTACTTATCGAGTAGATTGTTCTCACGACTTATCGTTAAAAGGTAAACTTTCTCTATAAGAAGTTCCCCTAAAGTTACCATTTGCACAAAGGACCTCAAATTCTTATACATTTTTTATTTGTACCAAAATAATTAATTCGATCTTTCCAGTGCTAAGAGAACATATTTATTTGTTATATTTTTTAATTTACTAAATGCCATCATATTTATCATCATTGATTACAACATTTGCAATAATTAATTTAACTTGTCAAAAACAGTTTATACATGTCTTATCAATTATACTTCACCGAGTAGAAAGAATCTGAAAACAGTTATCCTCATGATATAATCTCATTATATTAGACCAATTCATTTGTTAGAGCGGTATGTTAGACAGTTAGAGAGAGATTGGAAACGATTTTGGATAAAAAAGAAGAATAATAAATATAACAGATAAACAATTAAAAACAAATGTCACTATACTTGTCCATCATTATTTGTTGACAATTTGTTTCCTGTCTTAACATTTAACAACACTCCAATAGCGACTGTCTTGATCTATAATGCTGTTATTATTGTTATTTTTAGTACTTTTATTTAAAACAATTTAGTCAATGTTCTTAGTTCCCATAGGCTTAGTCTACGGTATAGACCAAGTCTACTCATAAAATGTTCCTCCCTAGGCTTATAAATTACTCCCCTCTCTACCTTGCGGCTTGCCTTGTAATTTGTAATTTCGCCTCGCCAAGAAAATATTCATTCATTCCTAGCCAAGCCAATAAATTCTCTGATACGTCATCACATCGTTATCACCAACCTACATCCAAAGCCAGCTGATGGCAAAGGGCCGCCACCACGATGCCGACCGACTCCTCGGCACTTACGGCTATGTCTCGACCCAATTCACTGGCCCCGAGTACCACGAGTCAGACATGTGGTCTGATCATTTGATTGAACCTGAGTCCGACCCTAACGGCTGGACACCGACACCCGAGTACCGTAACATTGGTGGTTTGTCCATGGCCTTCTCTGGAGGTTTAACATCGTCAGAACGGCGCCGGCAAACAGAAAGCCGGCATGTGGTAGCAGCATCTGCACCAGTCAACGTGCCGGATTGGAACCGGTTTAGGCACGAAGAGTCTGTTGAGGTGGCAAGTGAATCAGAGAATGAATGGGGTAGTACCAACAATGGTGACGCTGGTGAGGTGGTCCCACCACACGTGTACTTGGCGAGAACGCATGGAACCGGAGTTGCGTCATCAGTTTTTGAAGGGGTTGGCCGGACTTTAAAGGGACGGGATATGAGACGGGTTCGTGACGCGGTCTGGAGCCAGACGGGTTTTTTCGGCTGAACCGGAATCGATGTAATTTATCGATGGAGGCTCTTTTTGAAATTTATACATTTTTTTTTTATTTTCATTAGTGATTTGGAAACGTTAAAAGGAGGGGGAGGAGGAAGGAGAAAATTTTGTTGTATAGTTAGTGTGTGTTGGGGGTTCTATTTTTAAATTTTAATTAATTGGAAATTGGATTTTGGAATTGGCTCTTTAATAAATTAGGTTTGAAGCATGTACTGTTATTTATGGAGATTATTAGCTGGTTTCACATGTAAAGTGCAGCTGCCAAAATGAGTTTCATGTAAGATTGGAGTCTAATATGGCTGGCGAATCTGGTTGGGGGTTTACAAAAATGATGTTGCTATGGGTACTCAAAGAGTTCGCCCTGAAGATGTTTGTTATTTCTATACCAAATTATATATAGAATTATTATGTAATTTACTGAAATTAGAAATATCTCAATTGGTATAATTTTTGTACATCATTTTATTTTATCTTTTAAAAAAATCCAATTAGATTTCATTATTAATTATCCGTTTTTTTTTCCTCATATTATGTAAATTAAAATTATCAAACAAATGAAAAAAGAAAGAGAAATGCATTCTAAAGAAAAATGTCACTTAGATCTAATTAACTGAAGTGAACTACAGTTTCATATATTTTTGGTTGCACATTAAAAAAATTTACATCCACAAATGAGAGGTCCAAATTAAAACAAAGGAGTGAACATGTTTAATAAAGCCTTTTAAGGGCATATTTTGAGGGGTACTTGTAAAAGAGGCATATCCAAACAAAAATGAAACAAAGATTGATTGAATAGGAATTAGGAATTAAGAGGAAGAAGACGTAACCAAGCAGCACTATTAGAGGCCTTGAGCAAAGGAGCTGGAATAAAGCCTTAAGCAATTATTGTGGGACCCATTTCTTATTTCTTGCTAACTTACAACCTGTGTGGTCATATATTTGAATTTTTTTTTATAAACCATAATTAGAAAATCGATTTTTACTAAGCCAACATGATTATTTTTTTCTTTTAAAAAAAACTAAAGACCGAATAGCCAATTCAGTCCCGTATTTTTTATTTTTTTTGGAACCGAATTGGCTATTTGGTCCCCACTTTTTTTGCAAATTTTTGTGGACGCGGCCACAGAAAATCCGAGAAAAGTATGGACCGAATAGTCAATTCGGTCCCTTGTGGTTTTGGATTTTTTGTGGTCGTTTGTTTGAAAAATTGTGATTTAGGTTTTTGTAGTGTAATTATTAATTGTAGAATTTTTTAGTTTGCATGTAGAGTAATTTACCGACATTTTTATTAATATCTAATTTAAAATACAAATTATCAAATTTAAAATACATATATTGAACGATCATGGATAATTTGAATGATCTTTGAATAATAAATTAAAATCATAATTCATTAAAAAAATAAGCAAACACACACAATAAATAGTAAATGCATTTTAAAATTATGGCCGTTTAGAAAGCATGGGTGCGTCATCGATGTTTTGGCAATGAAACATCGATGCACTTCTGTCGTCGTTATGCTAGACATAAAGCATCAGTGCTTTATCTGTGTTTTTGCATAGAAGCATCATTGTTTTTTGAAAAAACTTTAAACAATCATAATTTTGGCTAGGAAAGTCGGATTTGCGCGTATGACCACAATTCGGAAAGGGGGGACAAGACAGATCCCGATTTTGCCCCAGGGAGCATCCACGGCCTTCTGTCGGAATCAGAATTGCAAAAAAATATCATTTAGTATTTCAAAAATTCAGTTTAAGTTTTCTATCAATGATAGACATACAACGACTAGTATTTTATTTAGTATAATTTAGGTTTTTGTAGTGCAATTATTAATTGTAGAATTTTTTTAGTTTGCATGTAGAGTAATTTATCTTTTTGCGTGCAGTATAAATTCATTGTTGAATGATTTAATTTTTTTAGTGTAATTTAGATTTATGTAGTGTAACTATTAATTGTAGAATTATTTAATTTGTAAATAATTTAATTCTTTGCATATATTAATTAATTGTAGAATAATGTAGAGTAATATAATGAATGTTAATATTTAATTGGGTTTGCATATGATGATGCATGTCAATATTTAATTGGATGTGTATGTTAATATTTTTTTGGAGGGAGAAGAAGGGTATTTTTAAAAAAAATACATGGGACCGAATAGCCAATTCGGTCCCAGCTGAAAAAACTCTGGGGGACTGAATTGACATTTCGGTCCCAAATAAAATTTGTATTTACACGGATGGCCACACCAAATAGTGTGAAAATGTGTAAAATAACTTGGGACCGAATAGCCAATTCAGTCCAAAAAAAAAATGCGGGACCGAATTGGCTATTTGGTCTTTGGTATTTTTGTGAAAAAAAAAAAAAGTAATCATGGTTTGGTAAAATTCAATTTCTTAATTATGGTTTATAAAAAAAATTCCATATATTTGCCAACTCTGGTAAGTTTTGTATATGTGTCCATTGTTTTTTTTTTCTTTCCTAAAAATACTATTTATCTTGAATCCAAAATCTAAATTCAGAAAATTCACTCGAAAATATAGATATTACTATTGTAAATTATAGTAAGAATGATTGTTATAAAATATAATAAAATCTAAAAAAAAATAATATGTAGTAATAGAAGTATATTACTTAATTTGTATAAAGATTAAATTTATTGTTGAAACTAATAATAAATATCTTCTAATTTTAAAATACTAATTAATTGTACTATTTTCTAGCGCAGTACGGTTTGACATTACAAACACTGACATTTAGATCCAATTTGCATATATATATATATATATATATATATATATATAGGGTCTGTCTAAATTGCTGCTGGCAGCATTTCAGCAGAGGTGCTGCCGGGGCTATATTTAGCCGTGTGATGTCCAAACAACAAATCCAAACCGTTAGATGTTTAATCTATATTATAATCTACTTGGAGACCAAATTTTATATTTTTTGGAATTTTTTTACTATATATTAAGCTGGTTTGAAAACCGCTGATTTCAGTAAATTTCTGCAGCATTGAAATCAGCGGTTTTCAAACCAGCTTAATATATAGTAAAAAAATTCCAAAAAATGTAAAATTTGGTCTCCAAGTAGATTATAATATAGATTAAACATCTAACAGTTTAGATTTGTCGTTTTAACATCAAAAAATAGAAAAAAACAGTGGTAGCACCGCCGGCAGAAATGCTGCCGGCAGCAAATTAGCCACAGCCTATATATATATATATATATATATATATTTAAACATTCACAGAGGCTGTGAATACTCTATGAATTCGTAAAGGAAAATCAAACTCCCGATTTTTGAATAACCAACAATTATAAGACTTTTTCTTAAATTTATTGTACTACCTCCTCTTTCTCTATTTCACATATATAATCAAATCATTTATTTGCACAAAATGACATTTTGAAAATAACTAATGCCCGTCACATGATATTAGCATTAGAAATTAAGACAAAAATGAAAAGGTATGGTTTTTACGTGTTGGTAGATAGATGTAGCTCTTCAATTGAGAGACAAAAGGAGTGTAGTTGTTAAAAAGAGGATTAGTTGATATAAATTAGAAGGTCAAACGTAAAAGTTGTAATAACAATCATATATGAGTGAGTCTATGGTACTATGCATATTACAATTTGGCACCGTGCTACGGCTCTATATTCGAGTTTTCAAATTCTAACGGTCAATCCGAATCGTTCATCTTGTTCTCCATATTAATATGTATTTGGAGACCAAATTTTACATTTTTTGAAATTTGTTTACTATTTTTTTAGATTTATTGAAAATCACTGTTTTTGGATGGTCCAGAATTTTCAGATCAAGTGATTTTCTAAATATCTAAAAAAATAGTAAACAAATTTCAAAAAATGTAAAATTTGGTCTCCAAACACATATTAATATAGAGAACAAGATGAACGGTTCGGATCGACCGTTAGGATTTTAAAATTCGAATATAGAGCCGTAGCACGGTAACAACCCGTGATATGCATAGTACCATAGACTCACTCATCATATATAATATCAAATTGAAACTTTTAACATTTTATATTATTTAATGTACACATGTGACAATTCATATGTCGATAGCATATCAAATGTAATGAGATATGATATATTTTATCAAGTTCATTGAACAATTTTTCCAATTGCATGTGTAGATAGAGACTGGCTAAGTTCAAAACGTTTGTTTCTAGTTTTCAGAATAAATAATTCAGTTTTTCAATTTTTAAAGTCTAAATAGTCAATCCAAACTGTTAGATATTTAATCTATATTATAATGTGCTTGGAGACAAAATTTTATATTTTTTGGATTTTTTTTTTACTATTTATTAAGATGGTTTGAAAATCATTGTTTTTTAATGGTGCAGAATTTTAATAACAACAATGATTTTCAAACCATCTTAATAAATAATTAAATATTAAAAAAATTCCAAAAAATGTAAAATTTGATCTCCAAGCACATTTTAATATAGATTAAACATATAAGCGTTTAGATCGGCTATTTGGACTTTGAAAATTGGAAAACCGAATCGTTTGTTCCGGAGGCTAGAAACAAATGTTTTGAGCTTAGCCCCCCCCCCCTCTCTCTCTCTCTCTCTCTCTCTCTCTCTATATATATATATATATCAAGGTTCTAAATAGCGCGCTATAGCTCCGCTATAGCGTTTTCAAATCATAAAAGCTATGGCGCTATTCTGCGCTATAGTGGCGCTATTTGGGCATAACACTGTTTTTTTAATCAGTCCGCTATGACGCGATAAACGCTATTTAAACCTTTGATATATATTATGGACTATAATTGTCAAATATAATTGCAATTGCAGAACCTACATAACATTTAATGGTTAATTAAATTGTTTTTTAAGCAATATTAGAATTACACTACAATGAATCCAACTCTTTCCATGTTGTCTAACATCTAAGAGAGTGAAGTACTTGTATCAAGACATGTTGAGCAAATGAACTTGTAATTGCTTGAAGTTGTGTGAATAGGTTAGATCCAACCGAGCTGGCAATAGCAATATAGCATGGGTTGCCATACAAGCTATGGCCACAAGAGAACTGATTAAGATTGATCTGTGGGGATGTGAATGTGAAGAGTGGTTTTTGGATCACACAGAGAGATGCTAAGTTGTGGGTGCACGGTGAACGCATGTCTAGCAAGAGTAGCATATACATATATACATACAAATAAGCCAATTGCCATCACTTTGCTTTTTGAGGAAAGTGACGCCATCTCTTGCCACTAGTTGCTTCTTTAAGTGGTTGGGAATTTGGGCTATCAAGTTTTGCAAAGTTAAAAAGGTGATCTTATAATTAGCTAGCTACAGTGCTACACCTGCTGTAATATTCCCCACAAATTGACATCGTAAAAGAACAGTATTTTTACTGGGAAAAAAAAAGTGATAAAAGTCTCCTATTTTATTTTCACAAATTGACATTGAAATCAAACCACCACCCCCCACCCCCAAGAGGAAGCGTATTCTCTGCGGAGTTTTTCCGTGCGGAGTTTTTAATCTGGTCTGTTCGTTTTGGATCAGACGGACCCGATTAAAAGTTCCACAAATTTTGATTTTTTTTTCAATTCGAGCAAGATTTGATCTGGTCCGTCCGATCTGAAACGAACGGACCAGATTAAAAGCTCCGCACGGAAAAACTCCGCAGAGGATACGCTTCCACCCCCGAGATACTTGTCTGTAGAATATGTATCCCCTCAATTATATGAGAGTACAATTGAAATAAAAATATAAGAACTTAATTCCAGCCAGATCAAAATAATTTAGTGCTTATTTAGATGTAACGATTCAGCTTTAAGATTCGTGTCAGAGTTTAAGAAGGGTTTGAATTTAGTAATTCTACCCTCAGGTAACCTAGCTAAGTGCCATTCTTTTTTATAAATGACTTGAGGTTGGTGACTTACATTTTTTGGAGGGCTGATAACTTCATGTGCCTATCAATATTTCTTAAATTTCTTAATTCGGATCTCAATGATTATTATCCGACCAAAACGTAAACATATTTCTTATTTCATTTTTTTAATCTATACTGCAGTGTAAACAAAGTTATGTTTTATCTTCTCACTAATACCACATCAACAAGGCTTGGATGATTCATAACTCATATATTGATTTTGACCGGAGGATGTGACTAATCTTCACTAATTTTGTAAACTATAATTGCTTCATCATTAATATAAAAATTCTTAGTTTAACCATAATATATATATATATATATATATATAAAATCAAAACTAACTACTTATTTGATGCAGATAGTTTACTAATTTTAGTTTCTTATAGGTTAGAGAAATGAGGGTAACAATGTAATTTTTTTTTGGTTGAAAGTCCGTAGACGATATTTCATTAATCATGACAAAACTAGTTACATATTATTTTGTACTAGTACATACAACATTTGTACAAGTACTCACACTATTATAACTGAAACCCCTTTACAAAGTAGACAAGAAAAATCAGAAAAAAAAAAAAAAAACCAAGGGTTACTGCGCTTGGATAAGTATATAATGAGCCTGCAAGATTTTCTGTGCTCATGCTCAAATTGGTATATTGTGAGCCTGCATAATTTCTTATCATTAGCACAAAGTAGTGTTGTTGTAATCAAGACAGAGAGGGATATCCAGGAGAGCCTTCGTGCTCATATTAGTTTTGTACTTGAGTTATTTAAAAATAAAACACAGAGAAAGGAGATAGAAGGACGAGAAGAAGAGAGGGAGGAGAAGAAAAGAGGTCACCGTCAACATCATCATCATTATTAACCATAATTATACCTTATTTATACATTGATATGGTAGATACTACAATAGAGATGGACGAATTTACAGCACCTCCATCAGAACTCGTTGAATCGAGACAGAGGCGAAGAGCGGCAAAGCGGATCAGGAGCCAAGATAGGGTGGTGGACCTCAAAACCCCCTTATTGCCTCGTTGTCATTATTGACGATATTAACGAGGGAGCAGACCAAACCCTAAGAGTACCCGAGCGGCACAACTCGAGACGGAACAACGGAGCAAAACGCAGCGGAGTGAATGAACCGCGACTAGATCTGAATTGGAAGTGTCGGCTCAACGGAGACGAGGTGGTGGTAGTTGGTGAAGTGTCGACTCGAAAGGGGAAACCTCATTGGCTCGACTCGAAAGAAGGATCTCATCGGCTCAGCTCAAAAAAAAAACCTCGTCTGCTCAATAAGTGGGTGGATTGAATGTGAGGACGGGATGAGGAGTGGCGAGACGGAGACGAAAAGAAGGATGGATTCCTTCAACTCTCAAAACGGCAGAGTAACCCTATCTCGCGATTTCTTTTCTTTCCCCGCGTGCTATCTTTTTTTTGTAACAATGTAATTCTGATTTCGACATAAGATAAATTATGAATTAAATGAACTCTCATTAAGATTATTTTAACTGATGAAGAAAAGAGGAAATACAAAAAAAAAAAAAAAGAGTTTGATGAAGATATAAATAATTATGAAATTTTCACGGAGGAATAAATTCTCAAAAAAAAAAAAAAGAAGAAAATTCTCAGAAGTTTTGGTAAGCATATTGACAACTGCCCTTCTTTTGATGTACCTTTAATTAATTAGAGGATTTAACTCTTTTGATCTTTTATGTGTCTTCATATTGCCTAAATTTATATAAAAACTTATAGAAGTAAATAAATATTTTTATAAGCTAAAATATAATTATCAGATGCAATCTAGTTCATTTTCTCTACATTGAAAATCTTAACATTTCTATTGTATTTTAATTGAAATCAAGAATAGTAAAATACCACATTAAAAAAAATGTAACCTCTTGATTTAAGTATAAAAAAGTCGAAATCTCATTATGTTTTATGTTTGATTAGAGAAATTGATATAATCACATCTAAAATTTGAAATTTGAAATAATATGTATATTAAAATTTTAGAAGTAGAATGAAATAGAGACACAAAAATTAAATGTACTAGGTTATATTTGCTGCTTCTTTGAAACATTTAGGGGGTTATTAATGATAAATCATACAATTAGGCGGTTATTAATAAAAAAAATATAAAAAGTTGCATCTTTTTGAGAATTATATTATATCTTAAACACATCAAACACATTTTTTTTAAATGAAAATAAAAGCATGATATAAATTATCAGATTAAAATAATGAGAAGAGCAAACAAAATCAGATTCATGACATTATAAATAACATGACGTAGCTGAAAATTTGAAGGCTTTACACTTTTTACAGAGTACAATTCTAAATCCTTTCTTTCTTTTTTTTTTTTTTTTTTTTGTAAATGTCTTACGGAGGCAGATTAACCCTCCTCAATTCTGTTATCTCTTCTGTACCTATTTACTGGCTTTCTGTATTTAAAATACCTGCTAAAGTGCGACTCAGAATTGACCAACTGAGGAAACGATTTCTCTGGTTTGGGGATCATACAGTAAAAAAGAAATATTATTAAGTCTCTTGGGACACTGTTTGCAAATCCAAAAACCAAGGGGGTCTAGGTATTATAGATTTAAAAAGGCTCAACTAAGCCTTGTTGGCCAAATGGTGGATTAGATTTCAAGATCTCACCATTATTGGCATGTGAAAAACCATCTTGACTGCCAAATATGGTCTATCAGGATTCTCTTCTAATTATTATTCTTTTTGGTCTGGTGTCCTTAAGGGTACTGATGTAGTGGAATTAGGACTTACTAGGCAGCTTGAAAATGGATCTACAATTAAATTTTGGAAAGATAGATGGTGTTCAGATCATCCCATATCTTTTCTTTACCCACATCTTTTCCTTTACTCATCTGACCCTGACCTTTTAGTTATAAAAGCTTATGTGGATTCCTCTCTACAATTACATTTTACCTGGCAATTAACTGGCGTGCTTCTTAATGAGCGGCAAGCTTTGCAAGCCCAATTAATTAACTATGCCCCTAATCCTACTTTACCTGACACTCTATATTGGAGATGGTCTAATGTTAGTAAATTTTCAGTCCACTCTTTTTATGAGTGGCTTGAGTATGGTGGAATCAAAAACACTACCTTTACTTTTCTCTGGTTGTTCAAAACGCCCCTTAAAATTAAAATCTTCCTCTACCTTCTTAAAAGAAATAAAATTCTAACCAAAGTAACCTACTTAAGAAGGGATGGCAAGGGGATCCAACTTGTCATTTTTGCAGTGACATTGAGACAACGAACCATTTATTTGTACAATGTAGCTTTATTAACTCTATATGGCAATGGATAGCTACACGCAACAATTTTACATTTCGTGGTTCTTGTATGGATGATCTATGGTTTCTTAATGCTTCCATACTCTTGAAAAATGCTCCATTAGTTGAGATAGTAAGAGGTGCTGTCCTATGGTGTGTTTGGCTTGAAAGAAATAAGATTTATTTTCAAAACACTTGTGTTCCCTCCGTAGCATCTGTAGGCACAAAGATTATCTCTCTTGTCAGCTTTTGGTGTAAAACTTTACTTTCTGGCTCTTTACTTCATTTATCATTACTTCTACCTCTAGACACTATTGATTTGTATATCCAGGAACTGACCCCTTTACCTTCAAAGGGAGAGGAAATTATAATAGAGGAAGAGGGAGAGGATAAAGAGGAGGTAAGGGCAACCACCCCTTTGGAACATGCCGCTATAATCCGTATACTTGGTTCAACCCAGGATACGTAGCTTAGTCATTTGTTATGTTTGTTTTCACGTAATATTGCTATGTTTTGTCAATATATAGTTGTTGTTCATGGCTGCCTTTAACTGTTAAGGGCATGCTTTTATCACTTTTGTTTCTCTATGATATGGAGTTGACCAGCATCTTTTGTAATACATGCTGTAAAAGCTTTAGCTGGTTGGAGCCTTTCAGCATTTGAACAATGTTGGTTTCTTAATGAAATCGGTGGGTTCACCTACTTTCTCAAAAAAAAAAAAAAAAAAATCATTTCTTTTTGAAAATGTTTAACTTGTTGATTATTATATGAATACAAAATGCACCAGACAATCTACATCAACCATTTAAGGACATTCAATGGTCCCCAAGCATTGTTCATGCACTTAGCATGGATCTCTTTCTTTGATTAAATAAAAGTGTACAAGTTGGTCCCTTCTACTTTTCTTTGGTATCTTCCGCATTAATTCATGCATAAATACAAAAATAATACTATTTTAAATCTGGATCACTTGATTACAACAGATAGTAACATATGTTTTAATTTGAAGATGATGTTTAATCTAAGACCATTTTAATAGCACTTTTTTTTTTGTCTACAAACGTGGAAAACAAAAAATTGAGTACGGTAAGCAGGGATAGATCTAAGGGCATCTCTTTTATTTTAAAATTTTAATTATGTATATAGAAATTTAATCGAATTTTATTTCTTTTAAATGTTTTATATAGTCCAACATAACTTTTTAGTTATCGTCTAGTGATTAAATTTCTATTTAATTTGTGGTTGAGAGAACTTGAATTCAAATTTTACTAATTATATTTTGTTCATTTTAATTTTCAGCCACTTCTATTAAAATTTTCTAGTTTCACCTCTAACTGTAAGCAAATTAAAACGAGATTCACGGAATATCTACAAAAACTTTTTTGTTCAAAACTCGCAGATTTCATTTTCGTCGCCTTTACTTCTCAAATTATTAAAAAAAAAATGCTAATCATGCATGAAAAGGAACAGGGAAAATGTTATGTTGGGTAACTTGACTTTTTCATTACAACAAATCTTAATTGAACGTGCATAATTTATTTATTTTTTGAGAAAAAGGTGCAAATATAATCAACTTTTGCACTTACTGGCGCTTAATTTTGTTTTGTCATAGCAATTGATATTGAGTGAGTCTATGGTACTATGCATATTACGATTTGTTACCGTGCTACGGCTCTATATTTGAGTTTTTAAATCCTAACGGTCGATCCGAACCGTTCATCTTGTTCTCCATATTAATATGTGTTTGGAGATCAAATTTTACATTTTTTGAAATTTTTTTACTATTTTTTTAGATTTATTGAAAATCACTGTTTTTGGATGGTCCAGAATTTTCAGATCAAGCGATTTTCTAAATATCTAAAAAAATAGTAAAAAAATTTCAAAAAATGTAAAATTTGGTCTCCAAACATATATTAATATGGAGAACAAGATGAACGGTTCGGATCGACCGTTAGAATTTGAAAACTCGAATATAGAGCCGTAGCACAGTAACAACCTGTGATATGCATAGTACCATAGACTCACTCATTGATATTTAATATTTAGATGCGCACAATTACGACTTGTCAAATATTCAAAATCAACTCGCAGGAAATTTGGACAATATCAGTCTCATGTCAATAAAATCACGTGAGACATGGTACGGAGACATCTTTAGAGTTTAGACTATAAATTTTTGTCAAGTAACTAACTTTCATTGGTCGGTATATATATTAATTAATTGAAGTAAATAACTTTTTAATTGAGAGCACCATATTTGTACCAAAGGTGGCTATCTCACGGCCGCCAAAAAGAACTTTTTTGTATTGACAGATCCGAGCACAGGTACAACTGGTGGATTGCTATCTGCCAGCTAAGATTTACACATTACAATAAACAATGTCCTCTCGGTACTTGCCTCAGGTGATTAAATATTTTTTTTACGAGGGTTTCAACTTTCAATACTCGTCTCTTTCGTAACTTATCATATTTCATATTAATATTTTCGTTTTTAAAGTTAAAATCATCGGTCCGAACTGCTTAAAATGATATCCGTACTAAAACATGTCTAAAGATAAAATTTTATAATTTTTGAAACATTTTTACTATTTTTTAAAATAGCTATAAAATTATTGTTTTTGGACCGTTCAAAAACAATAATTTTATACCTATCTGAAAAAATAGTAAAAAAAAAAATTAAAAAATTAAAAAATTTAGTTTTCAAGCACATTTTAATATGGATATTATGTTGAGTGGCTCGGATCGATAGTTTAGACTTTAAAAACAAAAATATAAAATATGAGATTTTGGATTCCTCCTCGTGATATTGGAAATAGTGTGGAGGGAAATTCAATGAATTGGGTCAATTTTTCAAAAAAATTATATCTATACATATTTTTTTTATATAGTTTAAATTATATTATAGATATTGTAAAACTAATTCTCATTTATAATATAAAAAATTATATAATTGATCTCTATTTATATTTAATTTTCATAACTTAAAAATCTGACTCCACTTCCAACTGAAAATGCATATTGCAATATAACCACACCTCCCAACCACACAATACCATGAAAAATTAGCCCACAGATATAGTACAACTTTAGTGAGACATAATCATACTCTCCATCCTTTTCTTTGCTTTTATAAAAAAATATTAAAGAAAAATATTTAGAATCATAAACTTTAGTGAACATATCACATATCGCAATCGCACCCAAATTGAATAGATTTCAAGAAAAGCACTTGCTGACGAACATTCATGGAATTTTCTTCTAAAAAAAGGCAAATATTCATTAAAGGGACAGAGAAAAACCAATTACTACTTTTTGGTTGCAACAATTAGGTGAATCCTATTCCAGGCACTAAATGGTTGCAGTACCAAATTTATTCCACCTGCTTTAAAATTATCCTTCGATTATTTTTTGAGACAAATGCAAATGTCCCTTTAAATTGGACAAGACAAGAGTTGGAATTGTAACCTATTTAATATATTTAATAATACAATTGTGCACATGCGAAACAATCATAGCAGAATTGGTATATTGCGGTTCACGAATGCTTGCTACCCTTTTTCTATTTTTTTTGTGTATTTAACAAATGCACTGTGCCATGGGGAGGTTTAATTTATTTATTGTTGATATCAAAAGAAGGAGATTGCTTCAATCACTTTGGTTGCAATCCTTCAATAATTTATTGTTCGTATGGTACAAGTTTAGCTGTTCAATGCGTCCTTTTCAAAAAATAATTTTTAATAAAGAACACAATAAAAATATGTGAATAAATATGTTAAAGTATTTAAATTAAAAATAAAGAGTGTTTAAGTTAGGGAACATGTTAGGCTAACTACAGAAGATTCATCCAAATTTTTATTCCTTAATTCTCTACCAAATTGGAACACAGAGAGCAAAAAATAAACATGAGCCCTACAAAGTGACAAGCCTTGATGCTGATGCTTCAAATAATAAAGAGGAGAGAATTGTACAAGCAACAAGCATTCACATTTGAAATGAATAAGTTTAACCAACAAAATTATGTTAAAATTAAGACAAGCAGATAAGATCTCTCTTTAATATGAAAAGCAGTGATTTAGAAATACTAATTGTGCAATTTGAAAATTAACAGGGGGTGATTATTATATTTAATATAAATATCATTGAATGGTCTTTTAATTCACATGCTTATTACCTTTTCAAATATATTGTACATTAAGTACCTCTACCAGTTAGAAGGTGCGACTGCATTTACTCTTAAAAAATGTTCCCAGGATAAAATGCATTGAACCTAGTCATTTGAGAGAGGAAAAAAAAAAAAAACACACCATACTATGATATAGTAAAAAGAGATAGGGATGAAAATTTAAAATAGTGTACGTAGCATGCATTTCACGCCGTTTAATTGTGGAAGTTGGTAACCATCTCAAGTAACCAAATTTATAAGACTGACCTTGTTTAATTTCATTTTTAAATAAAAGGAGGTGAAAATTATTTCAATGCACATGTTAAGTGTTGTACATCGCCAAAATCATTTGACTATCTGTGCTGATTTGTCTCCAACGTAACTATTCTTAAACATAGCAAATTTCTTGATTGAGTTATCCATTTGGTTTCGGTTCAACGCTTCCGTATTAGCATTAAAATAAATAATTCGTTCATCTCTTTATTTGCCCCTAAAAAGTATTTATATTTGACATGTAATTGTCCATATCTTAATTTACAAGTATACATAATGTGCAACGTGTTTGTCGCTTTAACTTCTATTAAAAATCATAAAGAAATTTTAAGTGAAATACTTTCTCAAACAAGTAAAAATACAACTTTCAATTTTTTTATTATTTGTGAGATATAACAACTTTCACTGTTAAATACAATCAATATTAAAATATATATATATATATATATATATCAACACACCTGAAAAAGTACAGATAATGAGAGTGAAGTTAGTATCTCTCCAAAATAACTTGTCATGTCACTTTTTATATTAGTCTTTCAATACGCTTATTCCCATTTCTATTTCTGGGTGTTCAAACTCATCAGAGCACTATATGAAATTAACATCAAATCAATAACAAAAGAAATAAACAAACATAGTTTTTTTTTTTCCTTTAACTCCAACAGACCATGCAACTATGGGCAGCATAGACCCGCTCAATGAGCAGATCAAATAGCCCACATTTATATGAGATGCTCAGTCCATATATTGTGACAGATTTGGAGCAATAATCATTAGTAGAGCATTAGAATCCTCCTCTGTATATTGGGGCATTGGAACCCCTACTTGTTAATCTTTCCTACCTTCTATAAATACACACTTATATTTACCGGACAATCACTTCTACAAGTTAATATTCTTCTACCTATTTTTTCATGATCCAAATCAAGTTGATCATTTGTGTCTGTTTTTTTTTTTTTATCTTCACAAGATCCAGCACTTAAACACACACACTGACAGGTAGAAAATTCTATCTATAAGTGGAAATTTGAGGGTATACTTTATTCATACCGTATATTCATCCACAAACTCCATACCTCTCCATGGGGCAAAATCATTACCAATATTCAAAATATGTAGAGTTTGAGAGTTCCATTACATTTTCGCCCTTTCAGATAGAGATACGGTACAAATAAAGAGGACCCTTAAATTTCCACATACAAGTATATTTCCGTACCATCAATGTGTGTGTTTTTGCACTAGATCTTGTGAAAAGAAAAAGAAAAAGAAAACAAAAACAAATTATGAACTTGATTTGGATCAAGAAAAAATGGGTAGGAGTATATTAATTCATAGAAGTGGTTGTCCAGGAAATATAAGTATGTCAAATAAGAATAATATATAGAAGGTAGGAAAGATTAACAACGAGGGTTCAGATGTTAACATATAGAGGGTTCCAATGCCCCAATAAATATTTGCCCCAAACCTGCCTCAACCACGCGTCTCATAAATTTCTAGGTTATAACCCAAATCAAATATTCAACCGACGCAAATCAGAAAATAAATAAGACATGTAGCACATCACAAAACGTCTTATATATCAGCATCTTATTATCTCACTCTCTAGTCTGAAATTATTCAACAGAAAAGAAAATAGAGAAAATGAAGCCGATTGAGAGACCTAAAGGGCAGCAATGCACTCGATTTCAATCTTTGCATTCAATGGAAGTGCGGCTACTTGGTACGTCGATCTAGCTGGCGCAGGATGCGGGAAATCTGCACCGCCAAATTTTTTATAATGAAAAAAAAATATATATACTATCAACACATGGGATAGATTTATAGCCTATACACACTATAAAAAATACATCTACAAATTTAATAATGAGTTATTTTGTCGTTTACCCGCAGTTCTCAACCATTATGTGAATTTTATAAGAAAGTTGGATTAATGTCCCTGTTGAATTTTTGGTAACTTACATTTTGCATAAATCTCATTGACCTTCTTGAAATCCTGGAGATCAGCTAACCTGAAAATTAAAAATCAAAATCACTAAATCTACGAAATATCATAAAAACTGTGAAATTTAGATTGATTAAATTAGATCATTAGTACATAATAGTGGTCTTCACAACAGAAGAATAGCTCGCCCCACTCGCTTTCAGTATTTCACCCATGTTCTTCAAAACCTATTAAGATGCAAAATTTAAAATCTTGAGTACAGCTAATTTGATTCTCACAAATGAACAAAAATCTTTCATTTAAAGAAGTATATTATAATACCAAATTACGATTACATGGTTTAGTCTTTACCATACTTGGGTTCAAAAGAAATTTCTCATACCTGTTTAGTACAATGTAACAAAATGCAGTCTATGCGGCCGCATATGCGTATGCGGTTCCGAACCGCATAGAAAAATAATATGCGGCCGCATATTCAACTGCATAATTTTGACCGCATATTACCTAACCGGCCGCATATACCGCATATTGGATGTTTGGAATCGGCATAGCCTAATTTCCCTAATTGTTTCTCTCCGTCTCTCACTGTCTTGTCTTCTCTCTCCAGTAGTCCAGCCGTCTCCGTCTCTCAAAATAGATCCACCGAGCGCCACCAAAACGGATCGCTCTCCAGCCCTCCGTCTCTCACTCTCCTCCAAAACAGATCGCACCGATTGCTTCTCTCCTCCGCCTACTCACCCATCGACGCCTATCCTTCCATCCCAGCGCGTCCTTCAATATTTCCTATGTGAGATGATGAAGAACCTTCTATTGCATCCCAGCGCGTACTCACAATTTCTCTCTTGATTTTGTTGTTTTGGTTTTAATACCAGTTGCAGTTGCTTTCTGATTTTGATTGTTGGTTCGTGTGATCAGAACCGTCTAATTTTGATCTAACATCCCTGTGAAGATTCTAGTCAGCAGATGGCAGGTGCCAAGATGTTGACAGTTCAGTTCTCATTGAAATCATAGATGATAGATACAAGTAAATAACTTTAAAAAATATGAAAAAAGTATATTTTTACTTGATTACCAGTATTTATTTACTAGTTTTGTCAGTATCTCTGAAAAATGGAAACTTGATGCCTCTCGGATTTTAAAATATGAATACAAATGTTTGTATTCTTATTCCTGTTGTGAAGATTATGCTTTCAAATATATCTGAATTTTTATTTTAAAATCCGCATATATAAATCCGCATAAAAATCCGCATATGCGGTATGCGGTGGCCTTCCGCATACCGCATAAAAACCGCATTTTATAACACTGGTTTAGTATGTTCTTGGTAATTAGTGTTTGTGAGATTTGGGGTTAAAATGAATTTGTCGGACTTTAAAAATATTCAGTACCTGTTCAGTCTGCTCTTCAACGCTATCAGAGACAAACTTTCCTGTCTGCAAATGCAAATGCAAAAAAAAATTCATAACTCGACCATTTAGTACATTCTTCTATTATAGCAGCATCTATTAGATTTGTAATCTTAGGTATTAATAATAAACAAAGAATAGTTCGAAACCTCAGGAATTAGGCCCAAACAACCAGAGACAAAAAGAAGATTATTGGCTTTGATAGCCTGTGAATATGGACCCAGTGCAGCAGGTGCATGCTTAGTTTCTACAGCCTCTTTTTTCTCTGATCAAGGTGAAAATATGTTAGTGCTATAAACATTTTTTTCCTTTTTTTGGTTACCATTTCATGAAAATGCAGCAAATTTGTTTTACTTGTTCTTCCAAAATTGCACAATGGGATTATTTGTTTTTACCAGTGGAAAGGGAGGCGGAGATGGAAGCGAAGGGCTTGGTGGATGAGCGGTGGGACCCTCTCGCAGAGAGACCAATGACAGAGACGCAATACAAGCCGGCGACGATCGGCGCGCGGTTACGCAGGGCCCGTAGCCCGATAGCCGGAGCACTGCCTGATCCGGTGACACTCCACGCCATTTGTCAATTGTCACTCTCACTAAAACCCTAGCTAGACACAAGTCTCTCTTTTCCGTCTGCTGTGAAACAAACAATGTCCGGTTCCGCTACACTTGTTTTGTGCTGCATTTTGTGTTGCGACTTACTTTTCAATTGTGGAAAGACTCGTGTGTAATTTTCGTAAGAGATACATAAAAATGTCGAGTTAATAAAATGCTTAAAGAATTTAAGTTCAAGAGAATGTACAATAATGTATAATTATATATAATCTCCTATAAGAGCATAGTTATAAATGAATGATTTGATAAAGATTTGGCAGAGTTAAAAATTCGTGTTCGAAAATAATTCGAAATTATATATTAAGTCTGAATTAGAGATCATATTCTCACAAGTAAGAGTGTCAACGGGTACAATACAAGTCGGGTGAAGATATTTTAACGAAAAAAAAACTTTACCCTTATCCGTTTTTTCGAATACGGTACAGGTTGGATAAATAAATAAAAGTGTCATTGACATCTTGATTTGTGTTTTCAATAAAATATTTGTAAAAAAAAAAGAGAATAAATACAACTAATTTGTATTATAAAAATTTAATAAAATACAAAACTTTATTGCATCATGTATTATCTTCATACAAATATATATCTATATCTATAATTTTATTCTTTGAAAATTATCTTATATGATAACAAAAAAAATTTACCCTTACTCATACCCGATAAGCTAACGAAAAAAAAAATTTTACCCTTATCCGTATTTTCGGATACGATATGGGTTAAGTAAATGAATAAAATAGTGTCATTGACACCCCTACCCATAAGAGAGCAACTTTTTTTTCTTAAAAGTTTGAGAATAATTCGAAAAACTGAATAATACGTGGATTTAGGGGTGTAGCACCCTTTTATCTATTTACCTGACATGTACCGTATCGGATAAGACGGATACAGGTAATATTTTTTTTCGTAAACTTATCTGATACGGATGTGGATAAAGATTTCTTTTCGTTATCTAAACGGGTAAGGGTACGGGTAAAGCCTAGTTCGTACCCATTACCCAATCGAGTAAGAGGAGGGCTCAAATGCCTCCATGTTTTTGTGCCTCCATCTCTCTTCATCATTTTCAAAATTCAAACAGTCGATCCGAACCGCTCAACCTAACCTCCATACTAAAATATGTTTGGAGACCAAATTTTATATTTTTAGGAATTTTTTTACTATTTTTTTAGATAGGTACAAAAATACTGTTTTTAGATGGTTTAGATTTACTGATTTTGTACCTATCTAAAAAAATAGTAAAAAAATTCCTAAAAATATAAAATTTGGTCTCCAAACATATTTTAGTATGGAGGTTAGGTTGGGCGGTTCGGATCGACTGTTTGAACTTTGAAAATGATAGAGAGAGATGGAGGCATGATGGAGGCACAAAAACATGGAGGCATTTGAACCCTCCTCATCGAGTAATTATAAAAAAATTATATATTATATATATATTAATAAGTATTGAAAATAATACTTTAATTGGTTTACTTGCGCTTAATATTTTTTATTAATAAGCATCATCATATATTTTTTTTCAATAAAGTACTATACATGTGTGAAATGAATGTATATGTTTTAATATTTTATTTAATAAATAATAAAAATAATTATTATATTTGTATTACCCGTTATTTACATGCTACTGTTTTGTTATCCGACAACCATAACGGGTAAGGGTAGGGTACGGATAAGATAATTTGTAGCGGGTAAGGATAGGGTACGGGTAAGATCGTAAGATCAATTTGTAACGGGTACGGGTATAAAAATGCTTCCACCCGATCCTTACCATACCCGTTGACAACCCTACGTTGATTGCTTCAGGGAGGGTTTAAATCTGGATTATTCGCAAATCTTATCACTATGCTTATATGTTCAATTGAAAAAAAGAAGAAGAAAAGAATGCTTAGTGAAGTGGCATGAATTATATTTCTCTAGTCTCCATAGAGAGATCACATATTCAATTTTTAAAAATAGCATCTAAAAGGTGTTGGATGTATTATGATCCTTTAATAAAAAAATATTATATATACTTAATTTTTATTGGTCCTTAATACCTAATTGATTTGTCTTTAAATTGCACTAAGGGCTGCTTAATGTTAGTGGAATATCAAGAAAAAAGAAGAAGAATTTTTTGAGATAGATCATTTTTTTTGTCATTTGGTTTGCAGCTTATCCTGCAAATCTTGATCTTTATTCAATTTTTCTTTATTGTGTTTATTTCCTCAATTTTTAATGTGAAAGAAGTAAATAAAAAAAGTAACACTAACTAAAAGATTTTTTGTCGCTGGTGTAAATTTCAATGCGCATGTTATATATAATATACCACGCTTTCCAACAATTTTTTTTTAAAGAAAATAATATAATAAACTTGTCTTTCTGGCGCACTTGTTGGAATTTAAAAACATCATTACCAATTTTTTTTTTTTTTATCATTCCAAAATATGTATTAGTAGATTTATGTGACAAGTTTCTTAACTCTAGTCCATTGACATTATAAATGCATATAGATATAATGGAATCTATTATTTGAATGATCGTCTAATTATGAAGTTAAATGAATCTTAAATGTTCTTCGTGCTCCATCTCATGTTTTTATAATAGATTAAACATCCCAAACAATAAAATTATGAAACCTTTAATAAAATAATACAATTTCTAGCATTGTCCGAGAGTTTTTCATCTCCTTGTAGGTCAAACAGCCTAAGATAATTACATGTATAATATATTTTTTTAATTCATAAATACTTCCACGTGTTTAAATTTCATGATTTTCAGTATAATGTGAATTAATAGTTTGTTGTTTTATAAATGTAGATTATATATCAATCATTCATATTTATACAAAATTAATAAAAAAAAAGCCCCTCATGTTTTATAACTTAAAAATAATATAGATAAATATGATATATCATTTGTATAATTCGTGAAATTCAAAAATAATATAAAGAGATGCTAAAAAATATTTAGATATAATACAAATATCACTCCAAAAACATTCTTACTACGGTTGGCAGTGACCCAAAATAACATGTGCAACACCTGGGACATTTAAATGCCTTGTAATTAATACAACAATTTAAGTACTCTTGACCAATACCATGACAGAATCCAACTATCAAGATTTTTTTATGCTATGCTAAAATTATACCAGAGAAAAATTAAACTGACCTAAAACACAAAATTGTTTTGAAAGAAACCAAACACTACAGCAAAGTAGACACTTTATGCGAGAGAAAAAACGCATTTACAACGGTTGTCCGTCGCAAAAAAAAAAACTAAACAATGAGAGTAGTCCGTCGCAAAAAATCACTTTTTTATCCTCGCGAAAAGTGTCTCGTTCTTGTAGTGAAACTTGTACAAGTAGATATAACAGGAAACTGTTTTGAAACCAGACCCAAAACTCAAATATTTTACAATGTTAAATTATCCTGAGATCGATTCATCTAAGGATAGCTGAATGACGATACAAGAAATGTCATCCTTGCTTCCCCTGCTCAGCGCTTCGTCTGTTAATTTCATTGCCACCCTCCTCGCATCCTCCACGCCTCTCACTGTGTCAACCACTTCTTGATTTGACATCACCGGACAAATCACCAAATTCAAATACTTTTACCATGATGAATAAAATAACATGGCACCATATAACTTTTTATAATTTATTACCTTCGAAATGCCATCACTAGCAAGTATAATGAACTCGGCATCAGCGTGAATGTCTTCGATTACGATGTCGGGGTTTGAGCTGATGTGCTGTTTTACAGTTACATCACCAAATGATCTCGCCATAGACAGATGGCCGTCAACTCAAGGAACGTTACCTGACATTATTCACCAAATTGCATACTGTCAGAGTTAGTTAAACTAAAAGTACACAATTCTAAAACCAAAAAAAATAATGTAGAACAAATTATTCTACATGTTTAACTCTTTTGTGTGTGACAGAGCCACCTCGGATTTCGATCTCCTCTTTCTCCTTAAGAGGCTCATGATTGACTGAGAGTTGCCTGTCAATGCCGCCTTCAGAAATGACGGCAAATGAATCCCCGATATTTGCCACAACAAATGACTCACCATTTATCACTATCACTGTTACAGCTGTGGATCCGCCATGTGTTTTCACATCGTCACTTGATTTCTTCTTCAGGATCTTTCAGTCGGTCACTCAGTTGTATGGCATGCTCTTTTTATCGCTTTCATGGTATCATCCCAAAAATCAGGCTGTTATTAAAAAAAATGAAGATGTCTTATGTTCCAAAGATATCAGAAAGAAAAAAATAAATGAATGAACAAACAAATAATAAAAATCAAGTTAGTGTAGATAAGTGGAGTTTCTGTTTGACCAAAATTATATGTACGACTTCAAAAATTTCCAAGGTGAGAAAATTTTGGCTATCTTATTCATCTGCTAATTCGTTATCTGAGAAAATTAACAAAATCCATAGATACCCGGCCGGCCCCTGTAAAAAAGTCTTCTGTTATATTACTTTTTAACACTCCAGATTCTAATAGGAAAATAAAATTAGATAAACACATCATAGAAAATAACAAGCACAATTAATGCTACTTATGTTGTATTCCTGCTCAAGAATGTTATCAAACAGATGTTGACGGAGATAACTCGCCACATCAATACCCGAATGCCCATCACAAATTGCGAATAAACCGACCTCATTTTCATCGACCTCTTGGAATTTTGCTACATGGTAGTCCTCCATTTTGTGACTCAATTTTCCTTCCACCAAATGAAACCCATGTGTTATTTTCCTTTTAGAACCCTAGCTCTTTCCTTTACCAGTATTGCACACTGGTGCATCATCATCAACACTACTATCCTACCATTAAATGAAGTTTTTTTCATATATACGACGAAGTAATATTAAAATCAAGTTGCTCGTACCACTCATTGTTCTAACAAGTAGTTACTTGGATATCATATAATTTATAATTGAGAAAATATTTTAATTAGTTTCTTTCAAAACATAAAACAACTTTAGGTTTAAAATATATCCTAATCCATCAAACCCTTGTGCATAGGTTGTAGCTTTAAATTATTTTCTAATTCATTGAACCTTTCCGGGTTTAAATGTCTTTCAAGGCTTGTACCAGAGGAGGTTTTTGCTAATTGCAACTTTGTACAGGTTCTAGGCACACTGGCGGTGCATTTCTGTCCCATAGGAATATAACTTGTGCTCATCGTTTAAAAGAGGCGGTGAGGCTTTTTCTCTAAAACAAGGATCTCCTGTTGTTTCCCAGTATAAGAGAATTCGTGTGTTGACTGCAAGCTCTGATGAATGTTAGGGAATAGGGAACTTGCCAAATGTCGCCATAGAAAATTAAGGATGTTGATTATTAATATAAACCACACTTGAGAAATATAACCTGCTATCTTGAAATTTTGTGTATTATTATTTCCTAAAAAATACAGGTGCCCAACAAGACGTTAGGAAATAATACTAGTTAAACGAAATCGGATTTACAAGTTTTGCTTATTTGCATTAAGATTTGCTTTCGCCCGGATCTCAAGACAGATGAACAATGAGAGATGATATCTACACATATCTACACTTTTATTAGCAGACCAACGAGGAAAATAAATAATGCGTTTGCAAATAGTTACCTCTGCTGATACATGCCACGTGGGTTTTATTTCTCTTCGAAAATGTTATTACAAGTCAAAGCGATGAACAAAATTTATTTTATAGAAAAATCAAATTCCCACTCAATAATTATGAACTCAAAATCTCTAAGCAGAATCACAGCTTCACCATATTATCTGGTTCGACAACAACATGCTGCATAGAAAAAAAGTAAACGCAAAAAAATTGGATGATACTAACTTAAAAACAAATTGATTATATAAGACACAAATTCATAAATAGCCTTGTATAGTAAAAAGGTTAAGAAGCAAGTCATGCAATCATAACATTGTAATTTCTTTTATTAATATTATTTCAGCAATTACGTGGAAATTAATGCAGTATTACCCTGTAAGTACTGCTAAATCCAATTTGATTTTGCGAATAGAGGAGCACAAATTATTCCAACCATATTCAAAACTCTTTCATATAATTTTTTTTTTTTAATTATTGATACCCCTGGTGCCGGTATTAATGAAATCTGGAGGGTTGACCTCCACATTTCTTCTTCTTAAAACAAAAAAGAAACTTATTATTTAATTGTAACAATCTTTTTGGGACTGATAGTTGTGGTTCATTCTAATTACCAGCAGACCGAGGAGTTGCAAGGAAGTATCATCGCTAAACTGTCCCAGTATATTTGACACAATATAATCCGGTTATGTTTACTATATAAAGTACATTCCTGTACCTCTCTGAAAATAAGATGTATTTCTGGACAAAATAATGAATTTCTTGTGAATCTTTAGGTATTTTATTAGGATTTTACCTTAATTTGCGTTCTGTTGTAGGTGTAAGTGACGTGTATCAGGTTGTCAGAAGTCTGGATCACAGCTGGATAAGAGAACTCCATGTTATCAGTATTATCTAATGTCAATTTTTCCTCCCAGGAATCACCATCATCTGCGGAAACTGCCACTTTGAGGCAGGCTCTTGAGTCGGTATTGTAAGCCAGTACCAATCTCCCGTCCTTCATCTTAGTTCCATCAATCCCTGGCAAACAGCAGCAATGATTTAAGCTGTTTTGTTAATATTTGTCAAAATTTATGTAAATAACGATTGATTAGGGCTTGAAATGGGGCGGAACTAGAAAATTTAGATTGGGGGAGTTGAAAAGCAAAATGCATAATATGTGAAAATACAGGTCACTGGGATTTGAACCCAAGTCTCCACAACCACTAATAAATGGAATTCTAACCACTAGACTACAAGCACACATTTAGCATTTTGTGAGAGAAGCTAAACTATATAAAAACTTTCAGAAAAATGAAAATTCAATTAAATTTCAGTATGCATGATTATAATTTTTGAAATCACGGACGTGGCTAAGCACCCCCTAGACTATATCTAGACCCGCCCCTGGGCTTGAACATAAATATAGGCCAAAAGCCCAAAATTATTATCGGAACAAATGTCCTTGAGCAGGTACATTAAAAATAACACTTTACCAGTAGATCTGGTAAGGTAGTAAAACTGTACCAGCTTCCCTAGCTTATGCACACCCTTACAAATATAATAAACTATGTTATAAATAAATTTTAGGTATAAACCAGGCCCGTCAACATTTTGGCAAAAAGAATGATAAGATTTTGGTCAGATGCATAGTCACTATGTTATTTTTATACTTATTTTTTGTTTAATGGGTTCACTGGTACTGTGGTACATGTTGGTACTGGATGCCTACCTGAATTTGGGTTTGGAAGTTCAGTTTGCCGCACATAACTCCAGTTAACACCATCCTCTGACTCTGACATGCAAACCCGTCCGATGCCCTCAAAAGAACGTAGAAGAACCCGGTAAGTGCCTTTAGCAGTCTGGTACGGTACTGGTTGAATCACTCCTAGGGTTTCACCCTCTAACCATATTGGTCCATACTTCCTCCAAGTCTTTCCTGAGTCTTCAGTGACCTAAAGGTAAATCAGTTCTAGATGTTATAATGGCAATACATGAGAAAAATAAGAACTCAGCAGTCAATATAATATATATCCCGTCCAAAATGAGAAATATTTCATATATTTCACAAAACATGAGAAAAAATAACATGCCACCATCTCTCAAGGAATTTTGAAAAATATAACCTATCTGCTTTTCATCGAAAAAAAAGAAGTGATAATTTGTTCATCTTTTTAAGGACAAACTGGAGTGAAGGTTATGAACATATTTATAATTTCTGTAAGGTGTATAAATAAAATATTGTTTCCGAAAATATAAAGACATGGATAGAACAGAAATCTACCTCAACCCAAGAACCCCAGGAATTCCAGCTTTCGACTGAGGAACCGCAAAAAAGTCGCCCATCATCGAGCAATATAGGCTGCATTGTTGCCACAAACAAAAAGAAAAGGAAGGAAATGTATAGCAGGGGCAGGGGCGGAGGTAGTAAGAAGTAATGTTCTCGTACACAATTTTCTATATAGCTTAGAGTAAAATACTATGGATACTGTAAAATTGACCTCCATTCACAGCATGAAAATTTTATATAAATGACCCCATTAGTCAGGAAGTTTGGCTCCGCCCCTGAGCAGGGGTAACGATTTAGACCAAAAACATGCACAAACCACTTCCTGCGTAACATGCCATTTTGGTATATGTTGCATTATTTGTTGTATACTCAAACATCCATGGACCTTAGTACCTTACACACTTTTTTGTATACTATATTTATTTACCCTTGGTGATGGCTGTCTCTGTGTTTTTCTTCTTTCTTGGGGTATTTCAGCCCTTCTAAATTAACAAAGGAAGATGCACTATTTTTTTTTAAAAGCCATCTTTTATAAGAAATGAAAATATACCTTGTTTTTTATAGGACCAAGGATGCCAGGTGGCAGTTGCTCTCTCTTAGACCATGTCAAGCCCCCATCGTAAGACCGCTTCATGCAACCACTCCACCTGTTTTATTATACAACCAAGTTCACAAATAAATGGAAAAGTGTGCCTATGCAAAAGACCAGATTTCAGAAGTTCTTGTCAATTTTGTAGAAGTGTATATATAAGTGTATTATACACTGTGTATATATATATATATAAAGAAATGCAAAAAAAAGCTAACTTTTGAACTTCTTGTCCAATTTTGTAGAAGAGAAGAATCTCCTTGGAAGGAAGCTGAAATAAAACTGGGTTCCACATAGACACATTTGTTTGTTCATCCGCTATTTTTGGTCCTTGCCAACAACCATTCTACATAAAACATACAAGATAAGGTTTTTAAACATATATGCTGCCTCTAATTGCATTCTACTTAAATTATTTGACCTTCATGAAATACAGGTTCTAAAGAAATGAATTTGGCCAGTGGCCTCCAGGCTCCAGAGTAGACATCTTAAATGTGCATAATCAGCCTCCGTTTATAAAGGAACCGAACTCCTAAGGCATAATATAGGTAAAATTAAGTGAGACAACCTAAAAATTAAATTATGGAAAGAGAGATGGATTGATTGAACCCACACTGTATCTCTGCACCCAGATCTTGACATCGGGTGCCCCCTCATAGGAACCACCAAAGTAAGCAACCAAGAAGATATCTTTATCAACCTGCCAATTAAATGCAGTTTGAGTTAGTAAAACCATCAAGGTAGATTGTACACGTAATTGTGCCACTATTATACCATCCCACATTACTCAACCGGCAGGTGTATTTATTTTGTTTAAGTGAGATGCTCCTTGCTAATAGTACCAGCCAGTGAGGTACCCATACCAGCAATTGTTATACCAGGTGACTTAAATTGGATGCTACCCACCTGTTTGTTTGTTTTATTTTTATACTGTCCTAACATGTTCATATATTTTGTTACTTAATAGGGCAAAAAGATCAAACAAATGAATAACAGTTCAATGTTAATGGGTTTGCCGACGGGCAACAGTTAAATAAGTGTTTTCTAAATTCCAATTTCCGATTTATGAAAGGGGGTTCATAATCCATCTAGCATACAGGAAAAAATCAAGAAGAGGAAAGGCACATGAAAAAAGAGAGGAAAGTGAACTCCTCTTTGACTGAGCTTTCAAAATTACTGACCTCAACAATTGTGGAGGCATGACAGCTATTGAAAGGGGCCCCACCAGCAGGAAAAGTGAAGCCCTCTTTGACAACTTTCCATCTGTTAGTGGTTTTTTCCTTTGTGAAATTATTAATGGTGTTGTAAGATTTTTCCTCCATTATCCTTCCTTTATGCAAAGAACTATGCTCCTCAGTGCATGCGTTGGTACTCCTGTGTTTTGTTACCCAATAAATTACTCATCTAATTGATGCTTGAAAGAGAGTTTTAAATGGAAAATCTCTAAATTGAACTTACTAAAAACTCCAATGTACCTCATCAAACACATGGAAAATATAAAACAAATAGAGAAGAACCTAGATGATGTGATAAATTTAATGTGGTTCAATACAAATGAATCCAAGGAAATGACAAATCCAATAACACCCAGCTCATTAGATTATTTGCACAAAGATCCCAGTTATCTTTAGTTAAATTTTATTGAAATAAATGAGAAGAGCAAATTAATTGCAGAAAGTAGTAGCTTTGTGCAATGGATTTTAAACTTAAATGTAACAGAGGTTCGATTAGTAGAATGAAATAAGTTTGAAGATAATATGGTAATGCTTCAATTGACTTAAAATCTTCTTTCAGCTGTCGGAGTCAATTGACCAGGGAAAATGAAAAATTCTAAACAAATACAGCACATGCATTTGCAGGTTTTGTTTGAAAATGCAAATAAACTATAAAATAGGGTGTAATTACAAAACCCTGTAAAAAAATGTAGAGCCTTACAAGAACGATTTGACAGAGCCCAGCATTCCTGGTACGAAATGGAGATTAAAAAAAAAAAAGTATTGTCCCTACTTATGAAAAGGAAGCAGATCGGCAGAGGCAGGAGAGAAGGAGATGAAGGAGAGAAGAGAGAAGTAGCAGGACCCACAGCTGCCTGAGATCTTACGTGGCAAGTTTGATTTTGCAAGAATGTATAGAGACAGAAGTCCAAAAGTTATCACCAAAATGTAGAAATGGTGAAGCCTACTGGTACAGGACTCCATTGGTGTGCCTCGACTGTAGCGGGTACAAGAAAAATAAAATCAAGTACTATAATTTTTTTTTAAATTAGAAGGTAAGCATCAAAATACCATATTATCCCAATTTAAGCATTTGAGATTCCTTATAAGCAAAAGTCGGATTTTGTCGCTAAAAGTTCGCTCCAGACTACCAGCAAAGGAGAGTAACTTCTATTCAGGATCTCTCAAAGAAGATACTGACACTGGGGGCCCGCTTACTCTTCTTTCAAAGGAGTCTGATGGAGCCCACTCCGACGAAAAGTCAATGGAAGTCGTATAAGTTAACTGAGGAAATAACTGAGCCCAAATCCCCACCGGCCTGTTACAATAGAGCTTCGAATATTGGTTCTCTGTGACAGTATACTACCGAGTTTGTCGAGCATAACATGAGTGTCATTTCAGTCTGTATAACACTAATTCTAAAATCTATCAAATTGACTTCGAATGATTAATTCAAACTATTCAAACCGTTTTACATTATGAGTGATGCGTTTACATACAATGTTTTTATATTTTCGAGTTATTTTAGTATCAAATCAAGCGGTAAAAATATTAAAAAAATTAATATATTAAAATTAACTTAAAAACTCACACATTTGACCGCTTGACTTAATACTAAATAAATTCAAAAAGTTATAAATTTTGCATGTAAACGCACAACTAATGAAGTAGATCGGTTTGAACGGTTTGGATTCACCGTTTGAAGTCGATTTTGTAGGTTTTAGAGTTGGTGTTATATAAGTTGAAATGACACTGATGTTATACTAGGCAAACTCTATACTACCTTGTTGATTTTTGGTCTACAAATAATATATATTTTAATATTTGTTTCCTCATAGCATTTTTATTCTCCTTTTTACTTTTTACTATGATCTTAAGTATTTGACTTTTACTTCTTCTACAAGCTTCGAACTCTTAAGGTAAATTTAATATTTGTTTCTTTTATAAGAAACTTCATATTTTACTCTTCATAATTTCTTAATCTCTTCGTTCCAATAATCATTTAGCTCTCATCAAGGTAATTTTTCAATTCCTTCTCTTAATTTTACAAAGGTTTCATATACTCTAGAACGTTTATTTTCTAGGTTTTCATGTCAAATTCCATTTTCTTTTCATCCTGACTTTTAATCTTCTTCATGAAATTAACAAGGGCTAGAAAAGACTCAATTCAGCGGTAGAGACTTTCAGGTATGATGAAAATGCAAGTCAAAAGAAATTAGCACTTGCTATTGTCATGCATGAATATCTCTTTTGCATGGTCGAGCATGAGTACTTCATTGATTTTGTCAAATCCCTTCGTCCCTCTCTTTCATTAAAATCACGGGCTACATGTTGAAAGGAGATATTGGAGATGTATAAAGAAGAAAGGGATAAGGTTTATCATTATTTTGAATAGCTTTCATGCCGATTGAATGCAACCATGGACCTATGGACTTCACAACATAATAAGAGCTACATGTGCATAACGGTCCACTTCATTGATGATAATTGAAATATTTAGAAAAGAATAATTAGTTTCATGAAATTATGTGGGAGGCATTCGGGTTTAAATTTATCTCAAGCTGTGATGGAGAGTTTGTTTGATTGAAAAATTGATAAGAAAATGTTTTCGCTTACCTTAGATAATGATGGTGCAAATGGGATGTGTGTACGAGACATGGTTGTTCGACTTAATGAGAATAGTGACCTTTGTTGTGGTGGGAGGTTCTTTCATGTGAGGTGTGCTGCTCATATTATTAATTTAGTTGTGCAAGATGGGATAAGTATGATAAAGAACGCAACCAATGGCGTATGAGAAATAGATGGAAAGGTGAAGAAGTCTCCTATTTTGAGAGAAGAGTTTGAAAAAAGAGCTAGAGATTGTAAATTAGACACAAGTAGAGCGTTCTCCCTAGATGTTTCTATTTGATGGAATTCAACCTATATGATGCTAAGAGATGCTCTCTATTACAATGAGACATTTGAGAGGATGCGCATCCTTAATCCTTCAACGTTTCTTAATTTTTCTACAATAGAAGAGTGGGGGCAGGCAAAGGAGTTGTGCAAGCTTTTAAAGAATTTCCATGCTATTACCGAGCTTCTCTCGGGTACTTCTTATCTGACCTCTAACTTGTTCTTTAAAAAGTTCTGTGAAATTCAGTTGAAAATCGAGGCATGGCTTACAAATGAAAATACAACGGTTGTTGCAATGGCTAATTCCATGAAGCAAAAGTTCGATAAGTATTGGGACCAATCAAATATTATTTTAGCCATAGCCTCAGTTTTGGATTCTAGTTGTAAGATGGGACTGATTGAGTTTTACTATCCCAAAATTTATAAAAATGGTGGTGTAAGTGAAATGATTGTGTTTAATCAAAGTCTTGAGAGAGTTATATGGAGAGTACGCATTGAGGTACCAAAATAGTTTGGATGAAGTGGTTCAATATAGGGAACTGTCTATGCCCGGTGATGCATCGGGCAATATTAGTGATGATGAAGACGATAGTGAGTTAAGTCGATTCATGTTAGAAAAAAGTCAGCCATGGAATATTAAGTGTGACTTAGATCAATACCTTGAGAGACCACCTACTGCATGTTCTAAAGGTCAACCGTTTAATGTTCTTCGCTGGTGGGAAACTGAAGGCAAAGAATATCACATTCTTTCCAAAGTTGCTCGTGATGTGTTAATTGTTCCAGTTTCTACAGTTGCATCGGAATCAGTTTTCAGCACTGGAGGTCGTGTAATCAATCTATATAGAATGCTCGACTCGAAGGCTGTTGAGGGTTTAGTTTGCATACAAAATTGGATTAGAGCCCACAACAAAGATATATTTTTTAGGGAAAACATTATTTTCCCCCGTCCGCTTTCCCCTATTTGTCCCCCGATTTCCTAATTAACCACTAACTACCTAATCTTAACCGAAATTAACGGTAGCTTCTATAATTGGCAGTCCCACATATTCTTCCTTATTAACCGCCGCATTTACTATATTTTGAATTTTTTACTGCGCGCTCTTCTGACGCGACACCGGACGTGATTTTGGATGCGATTTCTATTTCTCGCTCTTCTGACGTGATTTCTTCTCAGGCGATCTGCTTTGGTGTCTCTCTCAGGCGATTTGGTGTTTCTCTCTCGGGCGATCTGGTGTTTGTCTTTGTCAGGCGATTTGGTGTTCTCTCATGCGATTTGGTGTCTGTCTCGGGTGATCAGGTTTGTCAATCATGATCTGAGTATGAATATCTCAATTGATGATATTATCTTTTTTTAACTTATGCAATTACTCTTTCTATACTGTATTGTTAGATTATTCACCATTATCGATTTGGATTTTTAGAATGTTATTAGTATATAATTGCATTTGTTTTGTGCGTTTGCAATTTTGAATTGAGAATTTTATTCTGTTATCAGTTGATCATTGTAGTTCTTTTATATTGATTAGTTATTCATAGTTCATTGTGTTTTGATGATGATTTGTTCCTGTTCATATTTACATATAATTTTCTGTTTTAGATTGAATTTCAGTGTTTAATTATATTTGTGTGCAGGACTGAATACTTTAGTATTTCAATATCTGTACTTATGTATCCTGATATTACACAGTTATGTTAGTTAACATTACTGTTAGATGTTAATGATGGTGAAAATTTTATATAACTGGTTAATTATAAGTATTTATGTTAACATACAGAAACGAATATTTGTGATGTTCACTATGTGTACATAACAATGTTATTATGTTGTTTATCTGGTAAACATGTTACATTATATTTTTGATTGTTTATTAAATGAATTTGTTATGTATTGGTGAAATTTCAGGATGTTATTTGACCTGAATGAGAAGTTTGGCGATGATTTGTTGATGCAAAATGCTAATGGGGAAGTTGATGAGGTGTATTGTATCGATATTTTGAAGATGTTCATCGTGCAAATGAAGTAGTTAATGATAATGTTGGTATCAGAGAAAATATATTTGATTGGAATTTGAATGTTGATGATGTTGGTGAAGTGGAAACAGAAGAGTTTCAAGTTGAAGAAGAAGAAAAGCGTGAAATAGATGTTGTTAATGAGGAATATCATGAAATAAGTGCACCCCAAGTTGGTGATTGATTTGATTCAATTGAGAAAGCTTTTAAATATTACCAGCTTTTTTCAAAGCAAGTTGGTTTTGGCATAATCAAAAGATCAAACCATAGAAAGGGTAACCAGGTTAACCACTATTGTTTTGCATGTTGCAAGCAAAAAGATTCTCAGGTATATGTCAATGGTCTTTTTTTCAGAGAGGGATAGGCCTGTTGTAGGTACTGGTTGTAAAGCATGTTTGAAGTTGAAATATCATTATTTGTCTGAAAAATGGGTAGTAGTGGAAGTAATTTTGGACCACAACCATGTTTTACAACCTGAATCAGCATTTTTGATTTCTGGTTTTAGATATATCCCAAAGAGATACCATGATTTGTTGGATTTCAATGAAGAACAAGATTTAGCTGTTTCGGTCAACATCAATCTAGTGATAAAATGTGTTGGAGGGTATATGAGATGCCCTTTCACTCGGAAAGATGCCCGAAATCATATAGACAAATACAAGAGTAAATTAGATTCTCTTGGAGGTGATGATTGTATATTAATTTTTGAGTACTTCAAGAAAAAACAGATAATTGATCGTAACTTCTTTTATGCGTACGATTATACAAAAGAAGGTTGTTTGTGGAGTGTTTTTTTGGTCTGATGGCCGAAGTCGTGCGGCATATAAGTATTTTCGATGTTGTTGTTTTGGATGTCACATATTTGACAAATAGGTAGTAACATATTGATCCTCAGCTTTATATTTTTTTTGAAATCATATTTTGTTTTGTAATGAATACATCATATTGATGTACTGTATACTTATTACTACTATTGTGGGTAATTAGTTTTCTTTAATTTTTTGTTATGATATTTCTTTGTCAGGTATGATATGCGACTCGCACTATTTATCGGTGTTAATCATCATGGACAGTCTATTATATTTGGTTGTGCTTTACTTGGAAGGGAGAGTGTAAAAGATTACAAATGGTGTATTTCAAGGTAATAATCACTGTTGTAAAATGCGGTTCTATGCGGCCGCATATGCGTTTGCGGTTGAATTCCGCATAGAAAATCATTATGCGGTCCCAATATGCGGGACCACTGATTCAAACCCATTATATGAGTTCAAATCCAAAAATTTCACACCCATTATCTAGGTTCGGACCTTGAAATGTCATCCAGACCCATTATTTGAGTCCAAATATCCAGGTAAGTAACACAGCGTCCCCCTCATCTTCTTTTATAGGAGTTTGAGCGCTTGAAATTTCTTGTTTGATTATTGTGGGACTTATGCTCCGCTGTAGTACCGTTTCCGAAGGCAGCTCTCGCAGAGAAATGACATAGGGAATTCACGTGCAGCCCATTTACATGTGCAGCTCCAATATATTATACGTGCAGCCCATTGGCCCAAAAGAATAAAAGGCAAATTGACGGGCTATTGGCTCCAGTATATGACATTGTCATTTTTTAATGACATTGGTTTTTCTCCTTCTATTAGTGTATGTCTAATATTTAATATATATAATCTCATAAAATTTTAATAGGTGAGAAATTTCACTTATTTGTTAATAAGTTTTTAATATATTTGATATAAATGATTAAAATATTTAATATATTTGATATAGATGATCTAAATATTTAATTTTTAATGAAAAAAATCCGCATATGCGGCCGTATACCGTATATGCGGTATGCGGTGGTCTTCCACATAGCGCATAGAAACTGCATTTTACAACACTGGTAATAATCATTCTTTAAGTGTGATTAATTTTCTTATCAGATATGAATACTTTTGACAGTAGCAGTGAATCATTTGTATTATAATACTGTTTTGTTTTCACTTTTTTAGGTTTTTAAAATGTATGGGTGGTGTTAAACCAGGTGACATACTTACTGATCAGTGTGGAAGTATTGAAACATGTGTCAGACATGTTTTTGGTGCAGAAACCGTTCACAGATACTGTTCATGGCACATTTTGCATAAGCTTACTACCAAATGGGGTCCAAGGAATGATAAAAGTGGTAAAACAAGGCAAGTTAAGAAAGTTGTATGAGTCGCAGACCAGACAGCAGTTTGAAGAAAATTGGACAAAGTTAATGGAAAATCTCGAGAAACAGAATGATCCATGGTTCACTGGTATATACCATATGCGGGAGAAATGGGTACCAACATTTTTAAATACACATTTCTGGACTGGTATGACTACAACTCAATGTGTTGAAAGTATGAACGCGTTATTAAAAACCTATCTGACAAGGAGAGAAAGCCTTCAAGATTTTGTTAGAAGTTTTGAAGAAGCTCTGGTTAATATTTGGGAGAGAGCACAAATATGATTATGATTCAAAGTATAAAGCTCCGAAAGTGCATTCTGAGTTACCTATGGAGTATCAATTTCAGGCTATTTATACTAATGAAATGTTCATGAAATGTCAACAACATTTCAAATTATGTATTGGTTTATCTTGCAAGATAATTGAAGAACATGAAGAAGAAGCACTTTATGTTGTTACTGATTGTTCGAATAACTCATTTCATATTTTATACAAGAGGTGTTCGAAAAAAATATTTTGCATTTGCGGTATGTTTGAAGTAATGGGTATTGTTTGTTCACACTCTATTGAGATTCTGAAGATGGAGAATGTCTTATTTATTGATGAGAAATACTTTGTTGATCATTGGAGAAAGAACATTTGTCGTGAAAATTTGACAATATGTGACCGCTCACATCCAACTAAACCTGAACATAACATGTTAAACTTCTTAATATACTCTTTTTTAGAAATTATGTTAGAAGTTTTGGAGTTTAGTATTATGTAAGTAAGTATGAATACTTAGCTACTTTTAGCTAACTATTTATTTTTGTTAACCATTTCAACAAATGCAATAATCCAAGATCTGCTAAATATTGGGAGTGTAAGTGACAATTTGCACAATGATGTTCTTAATGGTTTGAAAGAGTTTAGGAATAAAATTCAAGGTTTGTTATTGTTATTTCTATTGATTATGTCACACCCCAAACCAGGTATTCTGAATTAAGGTGTGATCAACCTCGCCTCGTGCTTAATTAGTCATTAAGCACGCAAGGTTAATCATAAATAATAAATCAAACAGCAGCGGAAGCAAAATAATATAAATATCAAGCATCAATCACATAGCAATAAATAAACATACACATACATAACATATAATTCGAACCATCTCGGATCCAAATAACACCATCTATAGAAGGGGATATATGATCTATCGAGCCCGTATATATAACACAGGAAATACGAGACTCGCAAACCTAATCAAAAGCCTAACCCTAACTAGGTCAAGTGGTGTGGCCCTCGGGGACAGCTCTTGACATCTCCTGCTGCGGACCGCCAGAACCTGTACCTAAAACCCACGAAACAACTTGTGGGTGAGCGATGAATTGCCCAGTATGTGACCCAGAATTATCCCCTCAGGGATCCTCTACGGTCAAAGCACTTTTATTTATAAAATGAATACAATTAAAAATATGCACATGTGTGAACCTATATTAATATCTAATAGAATTTATAATACTTTTGAATGATGCCATGATGCGATTATTCTATTATGCCAACATGCGGAATAAACCCAAAATAAAATCAAGGTGTAATATCGGATATAAATCAAATCGAAATCCAGTACTCTATGCACTGTGTGCCCAAATACAATAATAATAGTAATAATATGGATAAAGTAAATCACCCCGTGCCGTGCCAATAGGATCAAAGATCTAAACAATATAATCCAAGGACTGTGATCAGAGTGCAATGATACGCGTTGCCTGGTGACATCAAGCATTGCCCACAAGATAATAGCACACTAGCCGATGGTTATATCAAATCCAGTGTGTCATCTCGCCTAACGATTCATCACCCAAACATATCCAATAGGAGAAATCATACAATGCAAGTCGTAAAAAGTTAATCTCTTCTCTCATGAGCAGGAGAGAACTCTACCGTCCGGCCAGACCAATAGGAATCAGGGGCTCGACTCGAGCTCGACCCCGTGCACCAAGGCTCGCCGACCTTATGCACTTGCACTTCATTCCTCAAGACCCGCATTGGGCCTTAGGAACTTCCGTTCTAGGCAAAGTAGCTCCTAATGTAAGGAAGGAATAAATTCCCGAATCGTATCGTGCCACAGAACTCGAGATCGGAACTGCTCACGTCAAATAGTAAAATGATCGAAAATGATATATAATTAAGTTTATACATATAATATAAATCCTAAAGCCATCCAAGGATCAAGTGACCCTCAGCTCAGTGGCTGTCGGGCCGTCCCATGCCAAGTGACACCAAGACGGAACGAAGTCACTCGGCTCTGCTCAGCTCTCGCCAATGCATGCGTATGCACGTATTATAATAATAATATATTGTCTTCCACGAGGAGGAGACAACTAATAACCTAATATTATAATAATATATTTATAATATTATTTAATTATTCTACTCCTAAAATACAGTAAATTCAGGTTTTTCAGGGTTTATGCAATTCTACATACAGTGCAGAAAGGATAAACATGCTATAAAGTTTTAATGCAACTACTTAAAATTAAACTGCGGATGTCAGGTCAGATGGATCGACTGGTAAGAGTACACCAACGAAAGAAAATAATTCAGATATCCCACACCTGAGGGGGCTGGAGTCTATGTCGCTAAAAATCAGCGTGCGCCACGTATGCTCCGAACTGCGGGTCAATCGGATCGGCCCACGGGTCAGACTCGTACGGAGTTGACTGATATGTGATCACGTAATTTAAACTAATTAAAATCTACGCAAATTTTATTCTAACTCTCATTCCAGTTAATGTGCAAGTTAAATTCTCGATGATTTCGATTTTATAAAATTACCGATTCAGTCAGTCTAACTGATCCGGTTAGGCATATATTAATTGTTTACTTTTATGTCATCGAGCTTAGCATTAATCTTAATTTCTTTATAAGTTCGTCAGGTATTGATTATTCACTTTGATCTAAATTAATCTAACTTAATCCTAAATTAATTCATATTTTTATTAATTTAATTTGAAAATATATCGATTGTAGAAATTAAAATGTCAAATTATTCGTAAATAAAAATAATTGGTCGAGAGCTACGGTAAATTACACGTGTTTTACTTAACTAATATATTCTAATTGCCTATCTACTTGATTTATTTTAAACAGACTACAGTTAATTTTAATTGATCGAAATTCAGATTCGAAAGTTAATTTATAATTAAAATCCCTAATGCTAATATTTTAATAAAATATAATAATTATATGATTATTGAAATTTTATAATCAGTTTTAATATAGTTCAGTTATTTTATTTTTTTGATGTATAATTCTTTTATAAAAATTTTAGAACGGAACCATTAACTATTTTACGCGTTTTCTAATTAATTTATTCCTAAGTCGCGCAGTTCGTTATTTTTATAACTAAATTAATTCCTACGTATAATTTGTCGTTTTGAATCCAAGTCAAGTAAATACTTTCCATTGTTAAATAAATTGGTCCTTTAATAATTAACAACGGAGTTTTTATAAAAGTTTTGAAAAGTTTAACAATTTTATTTAAAACTCGTTTATTAGACTTTTACTTTAATTTAAAGTGTGAGGTGTGTTCGCGTGAAAGCGCAACGCAAGTTTCGGTACGCTTGGGAGCGTACCTTTTAAACCGCGGTTACACCTTCCGATTAGGGTTGCAAGTGCACAACCCTATCGAGGAGTATAATCGGGTATCGATCCACAGGGACGGTTTCTTTATCTAGAATTTTACTTAGCTTAGCTAAAGACTAGAAGTGAGAAAAAGGGGTTTTGGTGTTTAATTTTCCTAAGGAATCAACTCAAGCAATCACACAATGATATAGAATAGTAAATGTGCAAGAAAAGGTATAAACTGTGTTTTGATTTGGGATAAAAGGTGTTTCAAGGGTTTCAGACTTCATCTCTGATTTGCCTCTAGTGGTACGGCCCTTACCAAGTTGGTACGGCCAGGCCGCACCAACCTGGTATGACCAAGCCGTATGGGGCCTGGTACGGGTAGGCCGCACCACTCTTGTAAGGGCCGTACTGGTTTACCAGAACAGAGCTTACAAGTTCGAGTTGATGCATTTCTTGCTGGTACCTCGTATTAAACTCTTGATAAAGGTTCAATTGACCATACCTAAGGTTCCTAAACCTCAACTCTCGTGTGTTGGTTCAAGATCTAAGTTTTGGATTCAATTCTTTACCTTCTAGGGTTTCTAAACCTCAACTCTCGTGTTTTGGTCCAGATCCTCTAGTTGATTGATTGGAGATCTAAGGTAACCTCTAATCTGTCGATTAGAGGAGAATTCAACCTTTCGGCTTCAATTCGATCAAGTCTACCTAAAGGGATTGGTTTGGTTGAGAGAAGGCAATGGTCACATGACCTTGTTAGGGTTGATCTACCACTATAGGCACACCACATGCAATCACAGAAACACAAAGCAATCAAGACAAGCAAATTCACAATCAATTCAATCACAAGAGTTCATACAAGATCCAAATCAAGAAAAGCAACACAAATCAAGAAAATCCATCTACAAACCCTAGAAACGAAAGTCTACTACTCACAAGTCATGGATCTGTCCAGATATACAAGAAAAGAGATAGAGAAAGTCATGAAAGAACTAGATTGAAGATCGGGAATGGAGAAGGTGTAGATCCGTCGATTCTCGCCTCTTCCTCTTCCTTGATCTTCTCTTCTTGCTCCTTTGCTCTCTTTCTCTCTTTCACTGAGCTCTCAATCTGGAATGAAGTGGAATCCCCGAAAATGGAGAGATCCCCCGCTATATATAGCCTCTGCCAAGATTTGAATTATGTCAGGCGGCACCTATGTACGGCCCGTACCAATTTGGTACGGCCAGGCCATACAAGGTGGGAAGAAGGCTGAAACGGCTAAGTTTGGTACATGCCGTACCAAGTTTGGTAAGGGCCGTACCAAGGTGTCCAAAAACGTCGTTTCTTCGTGTATTTTGCTCCAATCCTGCAGAAAACAAACAAACTCTCAGCAGTACCAAATTCTAAGAATATATCAATGAAATGCACATGGTTTTGACAATTTAGAACGTGAATTTGGTACGAAATCAAGTCAAATATAGGCTAAATATGCGAGGTATCAAATTCCCCCAAGCTAAACTCTTGCTTGTCCTTAAGCAAAGATCTGTTCTTTGTTACCGGGTTGGACTCTAAATGCAAGTTAAGTTCCTAAATGTGAAAATTTACATGAGTTGCTTAAATCAAGAACCTCGAGAATCTTTATGGTATGATTTGGACTTTCCTTGATCAATTTTGATTCACCCCACAAATTGACTAATCAAACTTCAAGTTCTAGAATGTTTTAATACTTGCAAAGCTGAATACTCGAATTGATCAATCTATCATTCTTTTACTAAAACCAAGCTCTCATTTGTGGAGATTTTCCCTTTTTCTCCCCCAAGCTTCGAACAAGCTTAGGTTAGCAAGTCCCGGACTTCGTGTGTTGATATATGCAAAAGTTATTTTTTCTTTTCTAAATTTGGGAGACGAGCTCAAAGGCGCCCAATAGGACTTATTGCCAGTACTCTTATTTTCTCCATCTTTTCTTTCTTTCTTTTTTTTTTAAATTTGGGAGACGAGCTCAAAGGCGCCCAATAGGACTTATTGCCAGTACTCTTATTTTCTCCATCTTTTTATTTTTTTATTCTTTTGCTTTTGCACATACCATGAATACACACATCCATTGGTATTCATTCATACCAATGAATATCCAAATCTTTCTTTATTTAAAATCTCCATTTCCCTATTTAAAAGGCACAGTTCAGTTTCAAAAATTGATTTTTGATACAATTCAAGTTTTCATCCTTTCAAGTTCTCAAAACATCCCTTCCTAATCAGTTCTTTGATCAATTATGAGGTTAGTTCTAATTTTTCAAAGTCATCCAAATCACAACCAAAATTGTTCAAACAAGTCCTCAACTCAAGTAATCACACAAATTTATCACCTGAAAATGCAAATTTTGGAAAAATAAACATGACCTAAATGCAGATACAGTTTTCTTCTATTCACTCCCCCAAGCTTGAATGAAGCATTGTCCTCAATGCTTGAATTCACACAAGAAAAAGTAAGTAGAAGAAAATATGGAAACTAACCAGACATGGAGTGAGGGGTGAGGCGGGGGCGCCTCACTGGTTGGTGGGAGGTAGATCGGGTGGTTTTTGGTGGAGCGCCGCGTCGAATGTGTCGGAGGGATACACCATTCTTTCTTCATAAGGGTCGGGTGGTTTTTTCTTTCTAACACACCAAGGAACATAATGCATCGACCAGGTTGGTTGTGCACGGCCCGTATGCTGGTCTGCATGGTCCGTGTGTCTGTGATCATCCGCTGGTAAGGTCTTGTGCATGCATGTGGCTGGGTTTGTGCCCATCAGCTTCTCGATCAAGTTCGCGATCACATTTCGCTGAGTTTGAAAATCCTCAAAGTGTCCAGCAGTGCAATACGGGGGCAAATCTGAGTGGAGCGTCGTGTTCTCAAACACTTGCAAAAGAAAAATCCACCCCGTATCTTTCAAGTATTTGATCGAGCATCCGATCGCGCTTATGTGAGCTTTCAATTTCCCCAAGAGTGTGGCAGTCCGATCAGGGTTGAGATCTGCATTTAAGATCACAGGACAAGTTTTATCTGGATCTAGGAACTCATACCTGAAGTTTACTGGAAGAGGCTTGAGTTCAGGGGTCGGACTCTCTGTTTGGATTTTGACGCGACCCGCGTCTGGTGCAATCGGCTCGCGTGCGGACCCCACGTGGGTTTCATCCGACCCGCTTCCTCTGGTCTCCAAGTCTTCAGGTTGTGGCATGCGACTCGCGTGAGATTCATGCGGCCCGCATCCAGGTTCTCCCAGGTCGACAGTAGTCACATCTGCTCCATACTCTGATTCCAACTCGCTTGTTTCAACCTTTTCAGAGCTTGATGCGAGTCGCATCTCTGGAATGCGGGTCGCGTCAGATGGGACCTGACCTATTAGGTTGGCTGGTTCCTTGTATTGGGCCCCACTTCTCAGAGAGATTGCTTTTACCTCTCCTCTTGGGTCTGGTTCTGGTTGAGCAGGTAGCTTTCCAGGTTGAGGTTGGCTCGAGGTGACTATGTGACTCAACTTCTCCAGCAACTTGTTCTGAGCAGCTAGTTGAGTAGACATAGATTGCATTTGATCCCACATGATTTGATTCATTTTCCTTTGCTCGTGTGCGAAGTCACTCACGGCGGGATCAATGTACGGCTCGGGTGGATCGGATTGGAATGAGTAATTGTTTGAGTTATCGAATGGTGCATTGTTGTAGAAATTGCTACTGTAGTTGCTGAGATAGTTGACCTGTTCGGTTTCCTCATCCCAATCCGCCAGTGGGCAATACTCATAAGAGTGCCTCATGTCCCCACACATGACACATGGCTGTGGTTGATGGTTACCGACTGCTTTCATGCTCATTTTGATTAAAGCCTCTTGCATGGCCTCCTCCAACTCGGCAGCTCTAGCATATAGAGCTGTGATCTGATCAACCCTGTATCGACCGCCTCCTCCTCCTCGAGAATTGTCATGGCCGGACCACTCTTGGTATGTTTCCATAGCGTCTTGAGCTTCTCTGTCTCTTCCACGCGAGTCGCGTCGGTTGTGATGCGGGGTGCGTCGAGAGGTGGTTGTGCAGGAAGAGCTGTGTTCCTGTGGTAAGAGAAAAAATAAAAGAAAAAGATACAAATTAAAATCTAGATTAGATAAGATAAGCAAAAATCCAGAAAATGATAGCCGTCCCCGGCAACGGCGCCAAAAACTTGTTCGCGTGAAAGCGCAACGCAAGTTTCGGTACGCTTGGGAGCGTACCTTTTAAACCGCGGTTACACCTTCCAATTAGGGTTGCAAGTGCACAACCCTATCGAGGAGTATAATCGGGTATCGATCCACAGGGACGGTTTCTTTATCTAGAATTTTACTTAGCTTAGCTAAAGACTAGAAGTGAGAAAAAGGGGTTTTGGTGTTTAATTTTCCTAAGGAATCAACTCAAGCAATCACACAATGATATAGAATAGTAAATGTGCAAGAAAAGGTATAAACTGTGTTTTGATTTGGGATAAAAGGTGTTTCAAGGGTTTCAGACTTCATCTCTGATTTGCCTCTAGTGGTACGGCCCTTACCAAGTTGGTACGGCCAGGCCGCACCAACCTGGTATGACCAAGCCGTATGGGGCCTGGTACGGGTAGGCCGCACCACTCTTGTAAGGGCCGTACTGGTTTACCAGAACAGAGCTTACAAGTTCGAGTTGATGCATTTCTTGCTGGTACCTCGTATTAAACTCTTGATAAAGGTTCAATTGACCATACCTAAGGTTCCTAAACCTCAACTCTCGTGTGTTGGTTCAAGATCTAAGTTTTGGATTCAATTCTTTACCTTCTAGGGTTTCTAAACCTCAACTCTCGTGTTTTGGTCCAGATCCTCTAGTTGATTGATTGGAGATCTAAGGTAACCTCTAATCTGTCGATTAGAGGAGAATTCAACCTTTCGGCTTCAATTCGATCAAGTCTACCTAAAGGGATTGGTTTGGTTGAGAGAAGGCAATGGTCACATGACCTTGTTAGGGTTGATCTACCACTATAGGCACACCACATGCAATCACAGAAACACAAAGCAATCAAGACAAGCAAATTCACAATCAATTCAATCACAAGAGTTCATACAAGATCCAAATCAAGAAAAGCAACACAAATCAAGAAAATCCATCTACAAACCCTAGAAACGAAAGTCTACTACTCACAAGTCATGGATCTGTCCAGATATACAAGAAAAGAGATAGAGAAAGTCATGAAAGAACTAGATTGAAGATCGGGAATGGAGAAGGTGTAGATCCGTCGATTCTCGCCTCTTCCTCTTCCTTGATCTTCTCTTCTTGCTCCTTTGCTCTCTTTCTCTCTTTCACTGAGCTCTCAATCTGGAATGAAGTGGAATCCCCGAAAATGGAGAGATCCCCCGCTATATATAGCCTCTGCCAAGATTTGAATTATGTCAGGCGGCACCTATGTACGGCCCGTACCAATTTGGTACGGCCAGGCCGTACAAGGTGGGAAGAAGGCTGAAACGGCTAAGTTTGGTACATGCCGTACCAAGTTTGGTAAGGGTCGTACCAAGGTGTCCAAAAACGCCGTTTCTTCGTGTATTTTGCTCCAATCCTGCAGAAAACAAACAAACTCTCAGCAGTACCAAATTCTAAGAATATATCAATGAAATGCACATGGTTTTGATAATTTAGAACGTGAATTTGGTACGAAATCAAGTCAAATATAGGCTAAATATGCGAGGTATCAAGGTGTTTTAATTTTTGTTTTCGATTGGAGATCGATTTCTATTATGTATAACATAGAAATACAAGTTCTAACTAATCCATACTCTAAAGATCGTAATTTAGAGAATTTTACGAATGTTCTTTTATTAATTTAAGCAACAAAAATACGCTATTTACTTGTTAATCTATTTATCTTGATAGTTTGTCATACTTAAAATACGTATGGAATAAAATACCATGTTATTAATTAATAACTTTTACACTTAGTTTTGAATTTAAAACTTTGTAACACAAATTTTTATTTAACTACGATTTGGGTGGTTTTAAATTTTATTCGATTTCTTATTTTAAAATATAATTTTAAAGCCGTGTTTTAATCCGAGAAATTACGCATTTTAGATATCCAAATTCCATAATTTATACACAATCTTAAATGGCCCAATTCAATTCAACAAGATGTGTCATGGATGCTGCAATGAATTTTTTTTCATCTGCGAGTGTTGCCCAATCTATAGCATGAACACATAAAGGAGTTAGCGAAAACCCCCTTTCTTCACGTGTTCTGCTTCCCTGTCAACACACAAGTGAACAATCCCGTGTTGTATTCAATCCTGTTGAAATGGGACGCTGGGAAAGGTTGTTTTATATTCAAGGATAAGCAGTTGAAGTTTACTGCGAATGAAGTTGCTATGGTTTTGGGGCTTGGTACTGAAGGGGGTGTTGTAGTATACAACAGAAAAGAACTTGATACATCTGGTCTGAGGCACAAATATTTCAAGAACGAAGGTGAGATTACTCGGAGCCAGCTTGAGGCTGCAATTTTACAATGTATTGAGAGAAATGCTTCTGCAAGTGATATTGTAGGATTGCTTGTTATGTACTTGTTTACAACGGTACTATTCCCTCAAGCATGTGGAAATGTGCCGATCCACATGTTCCGATATGCAGAAGATATTAACCGCCTGAAGAAATATAACTGGTCTGAAGGAGTGTTCCGTCTTTTGATGGAAAACATTCCAAACAATGCTGGTGCCAGATGAGATCTGATGCAGAACTCAAAGGTGAACCAATGACAGAGAGTCCTGAAGTTCAAGTTAGAGGAAAAGAAAAGAAGATCGAAGAAGTGTTAGGGTACACTACCTGGTTGTGCATTTGCATTAATTGTAAGTTATTATAAATCAATATTATTTAGTTTGATAAATTAGCAGTTTTGGATCAGATCAGTTATAAAACCAGAAAAGTATTTTGAACAAATCTGTTATGTGTAAGTATTAAGTAATAGTAGGTATGAATACATTATCTGATAATGGTGGATATTTTTTTCTGTTTAGTTATACAGTATACACAAATGTTTTTTGAACAACTTTGTTATGTCTGAACTTCTTTTGTTTTTTTTTTTATAGGCTTGGTTTTATGAACACGTTGAGATACCGGATTGCAGGAAATTTACGAGTCACATTCCTAGGTACTTAGATTGGAAGTTGAATGTAAGTTGGAGGAGAGCACACTTCAATTGTCATGTATTGGATTGAATACTTATAAGGGCAAGTATTCATTCTTATTAATGTTGCCAGCTATTATTATAATCTATTGGAAGAATTTATGTGAATCAATATTTGTTTTGTATAAGTATGTGAATCAATATTTAGTTCTTTGTTTACAACTTGTCTTTTAATCTGTTTTGTGAAGATGATTAATTTGTTCTATGGAAATGAATACTTTGTTTACTTTCAATGATTTATTTTGATGCAAATGACTATTTTTTTTAATTGCTGTTTAGCTGATCAATCTTGGAGAGAAGTTCAATACCAGTGGATGGATTGTCCCAAGCAAGCCAAAGGATCAAAAGACTGTGCAATCTTTGTCATCCGTTATATTGATTGTCTGAGAAGAGATGCTCCACTAGACTTCAATCAGGTTTTTATTTATTCAATACAACTTCATATTCATTAATAGTTATTTTTTTGTTATCTAACCATTTATGTTTTAATAATGTAGGACATGATCAGCAAGGAACGGCTTCTTCTTGCGTACCGATTCCTAATTGATGATAGGAATGAGGTGAAATTCATTGCCTAAGGTGTAATGAATTGTGGTTATTTGATATTTCTGTTTTGATGATTGGTACTGTTATGTGATAATATTTGTCGTTACTGTCATGAATTTGTGGATGGTTGGTTGTTGTGTGATGTTAGTTGCTTTTGTGATTTGTTTGATTATGGAACACTTTCATATTTATTTTTTTGTGAACTGGTAATGGATTGTGAAAATCTAGTTTGTAATGTGATTGTTATGTGATGACAATGGTTTTGTTGTTCTAAGTGATATGTTTTAGTTTATTCAAATGAATACTTTCAGTTTATACTTTATATTAGTTGTGGTTACATATGATATACACTTAAATAAGATGAAAAATAGTCTTTATAAAAATGAATACTTATATAATTAACTATTAATACTTCATACATAGAAAGTTAATTTCATACTATTTTTATATTGCTCATACGATAAAAGGGTGAAGTCATATGCATGAATATTACTGAGTTTTAAAATTAAAAATTTTGTTTTATTGCAATGAATAATTTTGGTTTTATTATGAATGATTAGTAAGGCTTATGTAACTCTTTTGCGGTCCCCATTGACAGTTAGACACAGTAATTTTTCCATTAAACACATTTTCTGAATGTTAATCAAGGCTCATGTTGTTGTTTTGCGGTCCCCTCCAGTCAGTTATTGGTCCCCATCAACAGTTAAACGCACTTTGTTTCTATTAAACGCATTTTGTTTCAGTTAATAAGCGGTCCCCCCACTTAACGCGTTTTTTTTTTGTCTTCTTGTGCTGGTCCCCCCCAATTAAACGCGTTTTGTTTTGTCTTCTTGTGCTGGTCCCCGCCATCTTATGAGTGGTCCACGCAATTTAACCCGTGGGGCCCACAACGGGGGATGAATGGGGGATTTTATTCGGGATATAGTTAGTCGATCCCTTTTTTTTTATTCAATTGTGAAATAGAGACAACAACTAGTAGTTGGAGGTGACATCTATTTCTATATGGCTACAGTCTAGTTTCTCTGATCTTAACAAGCCTTTATATTTTACTCCACCTCTTTTTAATTATTAATTTCTTACCACTACATGCTAAGATCAAATAAAACAACATAGGTGTTAAGTGAATAATGATAATCAATAAATCAACTAAGATTGATTAATAGGGCATGATTTCTGAACAAAACTAAACGGTTCAATTTGTGTCAAAAAAAACATAATGGTATGTATAATTGGTGTTAATTGTATAATTAATTAGAATAAAAGAACTATACTTGTTGCTGGTTCAAAAATTATGTGTACATAAATTATGATTCCTTTTTGTTTAGTAAATTGATTTATTAAACTACATCCACATGTATACTTATGATTGATTATTTATATATATAGGCCACATAGTATATATCGATATATGATTTTGTTGAAGAAGTAGAAGCAGAAGATGTTGGTTCAGAAGAAGTCGTTTAAAATTGGCATTGTTGATGCAGATGGTTCAAGACATTTTTAGTTGTTTCTAGTTTTTTTTGTTTATCCTATATGGTTAAAAATAAGGAAAAATTGTGAGAATGTCACTCCAAAACTTTGAAAATGTGAAAATACCACTCTAAACTTTAAAATTGGGAAAATGCCATCCTAAGCTTGATTAATTGTGAAAATGCCATTTAGAGTGTATTCTTATACTTAAAAAATAAAAATAAAATTAATTCCTAAAATACCCTTAAATCAATAAAAAAAACCCTAGCCTCCTCCGCCCGGAGAAACGAACACGCTCTCCCCTTCTCCTTTTTTCCCCGCATTTCTTCCATCTCCGCCACAACTGTCTCATTCTCTTCCATCTCCGCCTCAGCCAGTTGTTTCACCTCCATCTCCGCCCAGTAATTTACCAGCACCTGTCTCGTCCCCGCCTCCACCTAGTAATTTACCAGACAGGTAGTCTTGAACAGAAGGAGAGAGCTACAACTCAAGAAGGTCCTTCTATTTCTCAGACTAGGTTCGGCCAGGTAAGCATATTGTGTTATTGTTTAATTATTAGTCCAGAGCATAGGGTGAATAATTTATTACTGATATGTAGTGAACAGAACGAGCATTGGGGTAACAGACTTGTCAGAGGCAACAAATAACCGAGAGGTTGGGGCAAATGAATTTCAGATAGAAAAATTAATTCTGAAGCTTTTGCCTTCTAGAGATGGCGTTGTCTTACGAAGGCTTCTCATGACTGCGGTATGCATTTTTCATCTACCCATCAGAAAAGTTTAACCAAGTGCTTGTTGTATTTAGCAAATGAGGTTGGAACATAAATGACAATATCAAAGGCATTTGAAAGAAAATTCTAAAATCAAATGTGTGATACTTTATTTGCTCATTTTTGCTTTTCATATCATCATAGACAAATCTAAATTATCATATTATGTTTATTAAAACAAGCAACTCAGTTGTATATTGGCGAGTTAAACATTTCCTTGCAACTTTAAATCTAACATTGGCATTATTTGCAACTACGAAGATTTAAAATTTGAACTATAATTCTTTGGAACTGTTGATTCTTAAATTTGCGCTTGTAGCCAACCAACCAATTACCAAAAAAAAAAGAAACTCCAAGTAATTACATCCATCAAATGATCTGTTGTTTTGAACTGGAGCAGGATGGGGCTTCCTTGGTAGAAGCCATGCTTTCCAAAGAAACCATCTTTTTTCGCTAGTTTCTTGTAACTGCTTTTGCCGATTCCATTTGCCAATGGCTGGTGAAGACTACAATTGGCAAAGAAGGGACCCGGCAGCTAAATAGAGAAACAACTTCACAATTGCAAGCAATTATAACAGATCGCAGGGTGAGAGTGGTACTATTCAAATTGGTTAGAGATGCGAGCAGACGGCCCTTTGTAATGCTACGATCAGCTTGTGCATTGTTAAAAGTTTTTGTTGTTGCCTTGGCAAAAGCTTTGCACCGTTTTGTCGTGCACTTGTCAGAAGGATACTTACCATCATTTTTGCTGGTACCAAGGCAAATTGTGGGCAGTACATAGAATAGCTTGAATGGTATTTCTGACATGAAGAATTGTAATATTCTGTTTCTGTGACATGAAGAATTGCAAGATTGTAATATTCTGTTTTCTGTGATTTCTAAGTATTGTTTCTGTGATTTCTCTTCACATTCCATTGAGCTTATTTCAAAATTGTAATATTTGTCAGGATTTTAGTATGGAGTTTGAATTGAACTTGTGTTTGTTTTAGGGCTTTTTTTGCAAAATTGTAATGAATTGTTTGCTTCTGGTATGAATTGTTTGTTGTTTGAACTCATTTGATCTTTAGAATTGTAAAGCAGGTGAAGTGTTTGTTTGAACTCATTTGTGGATTTTTTGTATGTAGTCAAAGAGACGGTTGCACTTGCACAGCAGCTGTTAATTGGGGATTAATAATCGCCTTATCTGACCAATTTAAATGGAACATTGATTTGACATGCGTGTTGCAATTGAACCAATTTAAATGGAACATTAACGTATAATTACATCATTATAACCTTGTTCATTAGTTGGGGAAAGTGGTTTGGTTTGACCAAAATAGAAAGATTCTTACTTTTTAAAACCTTTGATTGAAATTTCGTTTAGGTGAGGCATTATATTCCTATTTAACATCTGAAACAAATTACACCCCCTTTTCATCAGTGGAGATTGCTACAACCCATTTTAAAATCATAGCTTAAAATCCAAAACAAACACAATTCACTTAACTTCCTAACATAATGCTCTAATTACATCAGTGCGCTTGTTGGGACTCACTTAACTTCCTAACATAATGCTCTAATTACATCAGTGCCTTTGCTGGAACTCTCTTGACATTTGATTCTGAACTGCGCCTAATACCTACACATTGAAAAACAAACCATAAACCAGAAATTAACATTATAATGCAACGAAAACAGAAAATCAGAAAGTTTTGATGGATATATATATAAATTTAAGAGTTAATTGGTTTTAGTGTTGTTACAAATGAACTGAAAGGAAATATACCGGCTGGTACGATAACCTTATACAATAGTACATAGCCTACCTTGTGTCAATCTCCCCCCACATATCTCCAGAAAATTGGCAGAGACAAAAAGAGAGGCTAACCAATGTACAAATATGTCATGCAACAATGAGTAAAATCTGAAATAGAAAGAGCAAAACAAAGCTCTTAATTTTGCAACAATAATCTAGGTCCCTACAGTCCAACTAATTAAACAAAGAACAAGGAAATGAGATAGAGACCAACATATTCTTATTCTGGCTGTTAGATGCGTACCAGTATGGGCTAGTACATGCTATATAGGTTTTAGTTTTGCAACAATTGATGAGCTCCCAATTATGCAAATAAATCTTACTAATTTCTACTAATTTGGTTAATTGATGAGATAAGCATCTAGCTTTTTCACAAGCTTTGATTAAGAGGAAAATTTAGAGGAAAAAATAAATATGTGGGTCAGTGGGTCAGTGGGTGGAGATACAGAGCTGTCTAATGTTATAAATTAAACAAAAATTAACCGAAATTGCAACAAGCCGTCAAAAATTAAACAACAATTGTTGAAAATTCACCTGTCAAAGGAAGCTTGTTCAGTTTAAAAGTGGAGGAAATATGGAAGTTCGACGCGACTGTGGGGAGGAGGCGCGGCGTGGTAGGATCGAGGCGGAGCGAGGGAGAGACGGCCATTGGTAGCGTACCCCGGCAGAGGCTGAGTGAAAGTGAGAGCGATTCGAGATAAAGGTGATCAGCTCGCCGCCGATTCGAGAGCGAGAGAAAGAGAAGGGTTCTGGTTTGAGGCGGAGGGAGGAGGCGAGTTCCTGGAGGCGGAGGCGAGTTAATCGCCTGAACCGAAGAGGTTTGCGTTTTGAAGAGAAAAACGATTACAACTGCAGGCAGGAGGGGGCAAATAACCAATTAATTGTATGAAGGGTATAATAGGAAATACAGAAATATGTATACCAAAATAGTATTTTTCAGTGGATTTTTAATAAAAATAGTGTAAGAATACACTCTAAATGGCATTTTCACAATTTAAACAAGTTTAGGATGACATTTTTCCAATTTCAAAGTTTAGAGTGGCATTCTCACATTTTCAAGGTTTTGTAGTGGCATTTTCACAATTTTCCCTAAAAATAATGTTATTCAGCTTAGGTTGATTATATTGATGAACAATATGATATGATTAGTATCTATTATTTTGTTAACATGATATATGTTTTATAACCAACAAATTTATGAAAAATATTAAATCTAAAAAAAATTATATTTAGATATTACTTTTTACTAGAATGTGCATTAGTATTTTATTATTAATTATCCGAATTATATTGATATCTGTATCCGTATTCGTTTAACATCCGATCCGTATCCGAGACTATTCGTATCCGTATCCATATCCAAAAAATTATAACAAATACAGATACGGTTTGACCACTATCTGATCCGTATTCGACCATTTAACAACGTCTCAACTCTCAACTAATGAGTATTGAGATGAAAAGTTGCCTCAATTGTATTTGTATCTCCCTAATAGTTTGAAAATATATGGTGCCTTCCTTGTAATTAATATATAGAAAGAACATCCTCATTTTTTTTTTTAGGAAAATAAGCTAAATCTGCCGGTTTCATTAATTAGCATCCTTATTTTTGAAATAATGCATCGCAAACTTTGATGACGATACAAGTGTCATATCTATAATTGTGTTATGAAGAATTTGTAATTGTCAATTTTTATAACAGTGAGTGAAGTTATAACTTTTCCTTCTTGGTTAATAATATATATCTAGTTGGCTTATACTTAGGTTTTCTTTTTCTTCTATTTCTTTCGAAGAAAAAGGTTTGGTTTTCTAAATTACTTAGGTTTTTGGAAGAAGAGTAATCAATGTATCTGCGTATAGTTATATATAATTCGCAAATCGACGATATATAGGTGATAATCAAGTAGTCGTTTTCTTTTTGTTTTGCTAAAGAATGATATTTTAGTTATTTTTTCATTGCTGGAGAATGCAAGTGAACATGTTTTTCTAGTACTATCAATGAATTGCATTTACTTTTCTTGCCCCAAAATATTAAATAAGGATTATATCGCTATCCTTGTTGCCTGTCTAGCACATTTTTCCCCGTAAAAATTGTTAATTATATGCCTTCAAATTTGAAGCATGACAATAAATTTTGGTAATTAATCACTTTAAATATGTCTAGAATTAAACGAAAGCATCAAATATCCATAAAATTTGCTTCAAATGCATTACTGTACATTTGTTTGCGTAAAAATTGTTTTTTTTTTCTTTGTTGCTTTAACAAATATTTATGCACATATTAGATTATTTTTTGTGGTGTAATAACTTAAATGACTCCGAAATTAATCGAAAACTTTTATTATGCATGTAAATTGTTGCAGAAGCTATATATGATCGATACAGCTATTTTTGCGTAAAAAATGATGGATCGATGCTTCTGAGTTGCTTTTGGATTTTCTATGACATAAGTTGTTCACCTGCATACATCTTCTACGGAAATGCTTGAAGGTTAATTAATTCGATTTTTCCTAGTGGATCAATCATGATTTATTATTATTATTTTTTTAATACTACAGAAAAGAAAAATCGGAGAGGACCAACAACGATTGTGCAGACCAGGTGCTAGCTAGAAAACAAGGGACTTGACTTTTTCCCGTTTGCTCGGTCTGATTCATGATACATATATAATATTAATATATTATAAAGATTAGATGGGAACACGAATATACTCCGGATGTTAGCAATTTTATAATATCGATATTATTATCTGGCAGTAAAGAAATGGGTTGATCTGTATATCCTATCACTTGCCGTTGGGGCTAACATAATAAAACTACGAGAGCTTTTGCAGAATTATCCACATAAAATCTTTCCTTTTCATGGGCATTCACATCCACATTATTGTTGTTGGAATTTAAAACATAAAAAAGTTGTCAATTTTTACAAGAAGAGTGTTAACTATTGTTGCATGATTCAATTTTTTTTTTTCACTTTAAAATTATTGTAAAAGATATGGTTCCTTTATTTTTATTTTTTTCCTAACGAGCAACATATTTCTATTTTCTACACCAAAAGTGCGTCATACAAGTATACAACTACTGCCAAAATATTTTCTTGGATAGCATACTCGACTTATTTTTCTACCTCTTTGTTGACATGATATTGGCTTATATCTCGTTTTTAACAAACAAGAGTTTTTCTTTCATTTTTATAATATTTTAGTGAATTTAGTTTTTATATGCTTACTAGTCGTTTAAAAAGAATTAAAAGTAGCATACATAAACGGAGTGTTAAATATATGTGTTTCTAATGTCGCATCATAATGACAACTTTTTCATTAATAATTAAAAATGAAAATTCCAAAAAAATAAATGTAAAATATTAGTCTTATCTAATTTATGTCCAAGATGAAAATTTTGGAGTTCATTTTTGAGCAATATTAAGAAGAAAAAAAATTAACGGTTATTTTGTTACCTTCCATCACTATTTTTTATTTTTTAATATATATATATATATATATATATATATATATTGTGCAAGTAAACTCAAATCTCAAATTTATAATCATTTGAATTAATTTATTCAGTCTCAACTCGAAAATACTTAAGAAGAAATTATGTTATTTAATTTTGAGTACGCAATCATGACATAACATAAGATGTTCACATTTTTTAAGTGTAAAACATGGTTTATATTTAAAAATTTTGTTTATCAAGAAAATTATATCTTTGTGATTTTATATTTTAACTCTTTAATATAATTCATAAATAAATAAAAACGCTAATTAATAATTGAGCTTGGGTAGACATCAAGCTTCATTCGAGTTTTATTAGTATGAACTCGATAGTTAGATTGATTTTTAATTTGCGCTCAAAAGATTATTAAAAAAAAAAAAAAAAAAGCCGAAGCTGTAATCTGCTTCCTATAGCTCGATTCATTTCAAACCCTACTCCAACAGCTTTGCTGATACTTAAATTTTAGATTTTAAATTATAAGATTTTTTTTTTTCTAAAAAAAAACTAGAAGTATAATAAAGACATTTTTGTATGAAAGTGGAAACAAATCCACCGATTTCATTGATATTTACATTAAAATGAACATATATGAATCCAACTCTACTGTGGTTGTGGTACTCTCTGGTTAACTAAGTGACAGTAAATCCTATTTGTTATCGCTCAATCTATTTATATTATTGTATTTGTATGAACTCCTTTGATAAATTGGAATTGTGTGAAATAACAAAAAAAAAATGAGAGATTTACTTTTGAAAATTGTTCAACGGACGGAGGAGGTTATTTCCATTTTGGAACTTAAAAGGGAAATATTTGTAAATGTCGGAACTGGATAATAAAAATGAAAAGGAAAGAAGTAAAAGTCCTATAGAATAAGAAAATAATATAACCAGCTGAGAGACTTATAAAAACGAATACATATCCTCTATGGTAACAAAATATTTGTGTTTAGATACAGACCGTCCGATTAGAATCTACACGAATATTAAAGAATTCCCGTGCTTTCCATCTCCGGCCCGATCTGCTAGGATTCTCATCAACGGTCCAGATCTAAAGAGAAATATTTTGTTACCTCAGAGAATTTGGATTCGAATCGAAACCACCTCGATACTGTTTAGTTGGTGTCACGACACATAATCAGGCAATCAGTCTCTTCATTTTTCTTAATTTTCGCCACTTTTGAATTTTTTCTCAGTCGTCGCTTTCTTCTTTCTACCTCTTTCTTTTGTCTCCTCTTACGAGCCTTTCAAGGTCAGAGATCTCTGTTATCTTTGGAATTTATCTTTATTTTGTGCTTTATCTACACGAATCCAGTAACTCATATTTAAATTCTGGATTTCTCTACTGAATTGCAAATCCGGATATTTTCTTTCCAAATTAAGTGGTACATAACTAAAAAAAAAAGTTAGAGGTATTGTAGAATTAGTACTATTGTAATTTTCTAAATTGAGGCTATTTCTCTCATTTGCAATATCCAAATCTGCTGTGAATTCATGTCAATTTAATTTGTGCAAAGCTACTAGGTTGCGACCTGAATTTCCTGCAGCTATATTGAGGAAAATTCCAAATCGGGTCTTTCTTCTCACAATGTACATCTGAAAAGTAGCTCTGAATTTGTAATTTATATACTTCTGGTTTTCGTTGTTTTTGTCAAAAGATCTAAAATTCAACACATTTACTTGTGCATCCTTATTTATTATTTTTCATTTTTATCTCTTTCTTCTATTTCAACATATCCCTTTTTACTGTGCAGCAAATAAAAGGGTTTGGTAAGCTGAAGAGACTTTACTTTTAGAGAGAGATAGAGATGGGGCAGTGTTGTAGCAAGGATCCAGCTGAGCAGCCTCTGCCCACACACCGAAGTGGCGGTGGGAGCAATGGGTCTTACCAGACCGAACCGGCACATGCTCCCCAAAAACCCACCACCCCAACAGCTGTACCGTCGCCACCTCCCTCAGCGTACCAACCTAGTGCTCCTGCACCCGTCACCTCCACCAAACCCATAGTACCACCTATCAGTGCGCCTGTACCAGTCCCACCCAAACCGGCAGTGGCACCTGACACTATCCTTGGGAAACCTTATGAAGATATACGCTTGTTCTACACTTTAGGCAAGGAGCTAGGCCGGGGCCAATTTGGGGTCACATATCTCTGCACTGACAGTGCGACAGGTCATCAATATGCGTGCAAATCAATCTCCAAGAGAAAGCTCGTCAGCAAGGCCGACAGGGAGGATATAAAGAGAGAAATTAGTATAATGCAGCATTTATCAGGCCAAGCTAACATAGTTGAATTTAGAGGTGCTTTTGAGTGCCAATTTTTTTAATTTGCAATTTGTTCTTGAAATAAATTGCTTACAATTTACTCAAGGAACTCCTTAGTTTTAGTTCAATCTATGGGTACAATGGTACTTAATGTATGGATACCTCTGCCCACTATGTCAAAAATGACATTTTACCCTGCTGTAAGACGAAATCTTGGCCATGAGGCTACAAATTGTACGAACATACCATTTTACCTCTACATATTTTCATTTATAAATAAAGGGTAAAACGGGCATTTTATAATTCTAAAATGAGTTTTAATAGGAAAGGCAATAAATTGGGTACATTTGTGAGTTTTTAAAATTTAGAAGGGTAAATATTTTTAAAATTTAGAAGGGTAAATATTTTTAAAATTTAGAAGGGTAAATATTTTTAAAATTTAGATGGGTAAATATGATATTATGAATTTTAGATGTGGAAATACGTAATTTTGAAGTTTTTGAGGGGTTTACATGAAATTCCCTTTCTGAAAACATCATAGGATGCACATATTTATTGTACCTGCTATACTGGTGTATTTGAAGACATCATAGGAGGGTAAAGGAGTTACTGGGTAAACCGAAAAAGAAAACTCCAAATACAGTGAGTTATTTTTACTGTTGTCATGCTCTCTGACAGGTGCGTATGAAGACAAGAGCAATGTGCATGTGGTGATGGAGTTGTGCGCAGGAGGAGAGCTGTTCGACAGGATCATTGCCAAGGGGCACTACTCTGAGAGAGCAGCGGCCACCATGTGCAGAGCAATAGTGAATGTGGTGTACACCTGTCATTTCATGGGGGTGATGCACAGAGATCTGAAACCCGAGAATTTTTTGCTGGCCACTAAAGACGAAAATGCCATGCTTAAGGCCACTGATTTCGGCCTCTCCGTGTTTATTGAAGAAGGTTAGTTGGTTTCATTTGTTATTTATTTGTTCATTCTATATCTTTGTTTCAATTATATGCCTTGTAAAAATCAGATTTTTTTTTTTTGTATATTCGTCGTAAAACTAGGCCTGTGTAGTTTCTACCCATCCTGTCCCAAGCCAGGAAAAAAAGGAGGGTTGTGATAATACAGCCTTTTATGGAAATGAAACCCTCCCACCGGGACTCTGGTTGGTTGTTTCTAGCCTGCCCAACTTGTTTAGGACTGCTCGGTTGTTGTTGTATATTCATCGTAAAACTGTTTGCTGTGTGCTGAAAAATAAATTGTGTAATGCTGGTACTTGAGAATGCGTGATGCTACCTATTGGTGCTGCTCAGTTGTACCAATGAGTTTCTTTATTTTTTTATTATACTTCCCAGGATTTAAGGTTTCTTTAGAGGAGTTGTAGTGTTATTCCGTGTATCAATTTATAAAAAGATAATTTTATTTTGTGAAAGGTGTGATATTCTTCTTTTCTTTGTTTCATGATTATGAAATTTTGTATGATACATACTAACAAAACTCTTCAATATTGAAAACAATGCAGGGAAAGTGTATAGGGATATAGTTGGAAGCGCCTATTACGTTGCACCTGAGGTTTTGAGGAGACATTATGGCAGAGAGATAGATGTGTGGAGTGCTGGTGTTATATTGTATATTCTTCTCAGTGGTGTCCCTCCTTTCTGGGCCGGTATAATACATTTATTTTTCGGTTGCATGAGTAAACTAAGATTGTCTGAAATTTGATTTTGTTGGGTCCTTTTCACAAATTTATCTTGAGCAGATTTGTTTTCTTGGATAGTTGATATTTTGCTTGTACACATACAAATTGTAGATAATGTGAAATTTTGCTTATACACATTAATGTAAAGCTGCAGGAATATACTCGTAGATAATGTGAAATTTTGAATCAGGTTGCTGCATAGATAATTGTTATCAATAGGTTAAATTCATATCCAGAAATGTCTTTATGCATCTCTCTGTAAAGAAAAAACAAGGACAGATTTTATTGCACTTGTTTGAACTTGAATTTAATGAGTTATTATGAAGGATACTCAAGGGCTTTAAAACACTTGATGGCATTTTATTTTGAATAAATAATTACTAATACACATTTCCTATGATATCTTTTTAAATATTTAGATCAAAATATGTATTCTTAGAAAAGAAAAGAAAATTTCACCTTATATGCACCATATTTGTCAATTGCAGCGTTATATATAACTTTATACATTTAACCTCCTCTGATGCATGTAGAGACCGAGAAGGGAATATTTGATGCAATCTTAGAAGGAGAAATAGATTTTGAGAGCCCACCATGGCCTTCTATTTCAAGTAGTGCCAAGGATTTGGTAAGAAAAATGCTCACTCAAGACCCCAAAAAGAGAATCACCTCTGCGCAGGTTTTACGTAAGTTTCTCCTATGGTTCATGATTTTCTTGCAGATTTCCTTTGCATGATTCTCCCAATTCAACTAAAAGATTCTTTATCATTTTTTCATTGTTTATTTATTCAATTATTTATTTTTTAACAGAGCATCCGTGGCTGCGAGATGGAGAAGCATCAGATAAACCAATAGATAATGCGGTTCTTTCTAGGATGAAACAATTCAGAGCTATGAACAAGCTCAAAAAAATGGCGCTCAAGGTACAGTACAACACCCAGCGATGACAAATTGTGATTTTGAACAGCTTTTTTTTTTATACAGTACTTCATTTGTTTTCTTGCCAAGTATAGTCGCAAGCATTAAACAATGGATACCCATTTTTGATGGTTTTGTTTCTTTTTCTCAACTTTGGTATTTTCGTTTCTTAATTAGTAATTGAAAGAAGCAATTTTAAAATTCTAAAACAGAAATCTTACTAGTTTTTAAGTGAAGAGGTGAAAACGAAAATTTAATTTAATTTTTGGTAATATTAGAGAACTAATAAAAGGATATTTTAGAACTTTTGTAATGTCTACTTCAAATTGGTTTCATTATTAAAAAATGAAATGCAAAAACTTCTGAATTTTCATTTATAATGGCTTACTTCTTAAAAAATTACCAACCCCAAGCTAAAGATGATGCTTGTACTAATTTTAACAAATTTACGCCTCACAGGTTATTGCGGAGAACTTAAATGAAGAAGAGATAAAGGGTTTAAAACAAATGTTTCTAAACATCGACACCGATAATAGTGGTACAATCACATATGAAGAACTGAAAGCTGGTCTGGCCAAGCTCGGGTCAAAACTTACTGAAGCTGAAGTTAAGCAGCTAATGGAGGCGGTGAGTTTATAAAAAATATAAAACATGAGAGTTATAAATTTGACTACAATTTGTGTTTTGTTTCTTTTGGTTTAAGAGCCCTCCTAAAAAAGAAAGTGTCATTTCTGTGAAACAATTAATAGCTAAAATGATAAAAAATACAGTGGCAGTGATTTTCTTTGTTCTTTTAGTTTACAGTTTTAATTTTTTAAATTGGAGAGCAAGGTTTACTAAATGTTTGCCAGATGTATACCTCTTACATACTCATTGATTAAAAACAATTTTGAGGTTACTGATTGGGGATGATGCGTGATCTTTTAAATTGAGAGCAAAGAATTACCTTTTTTTTATATATATACAATATTTCATTTCCTGTTCAAACCTTAGTTTTTAATTGATATCAACAGGCTGACGTGGATGGAAATGGGTCAATAGATTATGTCGAGTTTATAACGGCCACAATGCACCGGCACAGGCTAGAAAGAGACGAGCACCTGTACAAAGCCTTTAATTATTTTGATAAAGATAACAGCGGGTAAGTTTTCATACCTACCGGTACTTTTAAAGAACATGCACAATATGGACCCAAATCAACTTTAATTTGGAATCAATCTCACAGGTACTTTTTAAGAACATGCTTTTTGTGTTTTTGATTACCAAAAAGGTAGTATGGACCCAAATCAAATGTTTAATTTGGAATCATTCTCAAGAAAAAGAAAGCACTTCTAGTCTGTAAATACAATAAAGATATTGTGCACACTGAATGCTAAATGTTTCATGGAGATTTTCATGTGCATAGATGCCCATATGAACAATTATATGTATATTGTTTCTCAGGTATTAATTGAAAATATCTTGCATGTAGTGCAATTCATTGATGTTTTTGTCTTGTAGTCCTAATTTGAACATTTCCTTTTGTTCTTGTCAAAGATTAATCTTATTTTTTCAACTTGGGTGCTAAGATTTTTACCTTCATTAATAAAATGTTTCATACTGTGTGTATCGATGGTGTATCCTAATTATGTATATATTGTATTGCATGAAAGTTGGTAACTTGTTGGGTTTTTCACTGTATAGCTTTATTACAAGAGATGAATTGGAGGCAGCATTGCTAGAACATGAAATGGGTGATGCAACTGCTATCAAGGAAATTATATCAGAAGTTGATACTGATAATGTAAGGCTAAATACAGAAAGTACCTAACTTCTTTATTTTTTCTAAGATTGTAAAACTATATCTATACTAATTACAAAATAGACCAATGCATTGCACTTGAAAATTTTCACGAGCTATCACTGATGAAAGCATGAGGTTTAATTTTCCAGATGAATTCAGAGTAAATTTTTTTTATGCTTATGCTTGAAATAAGTCAGAGACGTATAAATTTTCTAATTGCATCTTTATCCATGTATTTTTATTTTTTTATTTTTTAGGATGGAAGAATTAATTATGAGGAGTTTGTGGCCATGATGAGAGGTGGGGGGATGCAACAGCCAATGAAGCTAAAGTAGATGTAGAGCTTGGTCCTTCATTTATAGCAGTTTCTCTTCAAATTGTAAACTGATGTTGTAATTTGTATTATTCAATGAGATGGATTTTTAATGTTGTGTTATGTATTATTTTCACGAGAATCAAAGTTTGTTTGTAAATCTTGGTTTTTAGTTTTTGTGCTGTACTCCTCTGTTGAAATAATGATATTGCTCTCAGGGGAGTAAAGCTGAGAATTGGAGAGGTTTTTTTGTTTCAAAGATTGTGGAGAGCTCTTTCGTATCTTGTAAATTTGTTATTACATTTTGTTGTCTAACCAGAGATATTTGAGTTTGTGGAAAACATTAATTTTTAGTAATACCATTTTATTTTAATTTGTTCTTTTTTAACTTGTGAATTGTTGTTTCAGTAGTTTGGTGGATTAGGTATGATGGAAAAGATGTCGTGGTGAAAATGGATTAGATACGGAGCGGATGGTAGTCAAACCGTTTGTATCCGTTTTTATTTTTCTGATAAGGACACCTATCAGATTGAATATTTATTAAAATAAATAAATAAATATATATATATATAGAGAGAGAGAGATAGGCTAATAAACAATCAATTGTTCCTAGCCTTCCGTACAACCAAGTGGTTTTCCAATTTTTAAAGTCCAAATGATCGATCCAAACCGTTAGATGTGATCTCCATATTAAAATGTGCTAGGAGACCAAATTTTATATTTTTTTGGAATTTTTTTACTATTTATTAAGTCACTTTGAAAATCGTTGATCCAACGGTACCTTCTGATTTTACTGTTTGGTTAAGTCACCGTTGGATTAGCGATTTTCAAAGTGGCTTAATAAATAGTAAAAAAATTTCAAAAAAATGTAAAATTTGGCCTCCTAGCACATTTTAATATGGATATCACATATAACTGTTTGAATCAATTATTTGGACTTTAAAAATCAGAAAACCACTTGGTTGCATGGGAGGCTAGGAACAATCGATTGTTTATTAGCCCCCCCTCTCTCTCTCTCTCTCTCTATATATATATATATATTTTAAGAAAATATCCAAGTTTATAATATTTATTTAATTATAATAGTGAATAATATATATTTTTGTAATATATATTAAATTATATAATATTAGAGGATTGCTAAAACCCGAATGGGTAGTACCCGTTTTGTCCGACCCGTATCCGTTACCCAAGGTACCCGTACCTGTGCCCGGGTATAGGCGGGTAAACGGGTACACGGGTACGGGTTTGGGACGGGTAGGGTACCAATATTTGGGAAAAAAACCCGCCCAACCCGTACTCGCCTTACCCGTACCCGAAACCCGCCTATCCGGACCCGTTGTACCCGTACCCGCACCCATTTACCCGAATACTTTACCCGTTCTACCCGCATACTTTACCCGTTCTACCCGCACCCTTTACCCGTTTACCCTTTATCCGTTTACTTTTAAAATTCAAATTTTGAAATTTTTTTGCCACACTACCCGTAAAAACAGTAAAAAATAGAAAAAAATAACAGAAAAAAAAGAAAAAAAAACAGAAAAAAAAACAGAAAAAAAATAGGAAAAAAAGGAAAAAAAAAATATATATATATTAAAAACCGAAAAAAACCAGAAAAAAAAAATATACTTGTACCCTACCCGAGGTACCCGTTACCCGAGACGGGCACAGGTATGAAACGGGTAGGGTACACTTTTTAAAAAAATTACCCGACCTACCCGTACCCGTTCTACCCGACTACTCGTCCTACCTGTACCCGCCCTACCCGAGGTATCCGTACCCTATCCGAGAGCACAACACTATATAATATATCTACTATTTAAATAAGAATAATTAAAATTTAAAATCTTATCCGTATCTCTACGAACATTGGATTTGTATCTAATTTCTAAATATGGATTGAATATTATCTACTTCATTTTCACCCCTAAAAAGATGTCAAAATATATATATGAAAAACCAAGCTTTAAGAATGGTATTGTTCTGTTTTGAAACTAGTGAAGGAAAAAAAATGATGTGAACAAGCTACTAGCTAACACATCATGACTTAATCAACGTCGTCGCAATACGTATACAAATTTTTTTATATGACATAATATTAAAATGAAGAATAGTCATATCATGCAAATGACAATATCACGTGTTATATTGCGATCACGTGATGTGATCAAATGTGATGTGATAAATGATATTTAATTATTTTTTAGATTTTAAGTTCATCAAAAATAACAATGAAAGATAGTAAAAGTAAGATAATATTAAATAACAAATTATAATAAAAAAAAAATGTTAAAAAAATTGGCCACCTATGACCTAACATCTCATGTGATATGACCTGACAAAACATGCCATGCCATTTTAGACACAAACAATAACATCCGCAACAACAGGCTGTCTTAAAGAAAATATATATATATATATATATATATATCTACGTCATACAAAAGCATCCAGATATTTTCTAATGTCATAAATAGAACTAAGTTTAAATAGATGAAACAAGAAAAAAGAAAGCTAAGAACTAGATCTGTGCGCACTTGACATCAACAACTAGGTGCAGAATATGGGGCCCATACCACTTCACACGCTCTATATGATGTATGGTTACATGCCATGATAAACCTGGGGCACAGAAACACAGTCACTAAAGCTGTTTTGACATGTGTATTAAAAAAAAAAAAAAAATCAATAGTGCTTGCTACCTTCCTTTTGGGAAATTCTGGTGATAGATTGTACAACATGATCAAACCATGTGGCCTCTTCTGAATCATTAACGTTACCATGTATGTGCAACATACCTCCCTCCGCTCTGACATGGAAAACAGTATACATTTGTGAAATTCATTTATAGTTTTTTTTTTTTTTTTTTTAAGTTAAAGAAAGAAAAATAACCTCAGAGCCCTGACGGCAGTAACCCAACTACCTTCACTGGAAGGTAGAAGGCCAAGACAAACACGGTCAGCAACCGCCTACATTTGATCAGTAAGATAAAAACAAGTAGTCATCAATCAGTGAAAATTAGAAATTATTATCAAGAGTGGAGTCAGGTCATGATCCTGATCGGAACCCCACTCCATTAACTGTCAGTGTTCAGGTCAGGGGGGGAGACAGAAAGATGCTAACTTTAGGTGCAGTGATGCAGTTATCTCCTTGGAGTACAATACACCGATCAGCCACTGAGTTGTCATGAATATTGCGTCTCAGAGCAATTAATGCGTTCGGGTTCCACTCGCATGCATAAACCAGCTTAGCATGGGCTCTGATGACAAAGTATGATCCTTTAATTTTCTAATGATAAATTAAAAGGACAAAATATTTAAACACTTTGCATGAGATTCCCTACAAAAACTCAAAACATCACATGCATGTTTGTAAACATGGAAATACTTTTGCAAATCCAAGTAAAGAGAATATTATTCGCATGCTTCTAAAGGGAGTGAGACGTACTTGACTAGGAAAGGTAGAACAAAGTAGCCAATACCAGCAAACAAATCAACTACGACCTCATTGGTACAGTCTAAAGAACCCATGCGAAGCTTCTCTGAGCGATTTCCCCAAGAAAACATGCATTTTGTGGCATCAAGAGAATAGCTTATACCATTTTCATGATGTGTAACCCACCCATCAGACCCCAAGAGAAGCTCCAACCCACTATCTCTTGTACCAGTTGACATCACACTACCCTGGGAAAGAAAAGGAAAATAAATAAATGAGAGGTGGCAACTATTGCCCAATACAGGGTTCATCTTTTTTTTTGCTTTAAAATTCATGCAGGGTCTCACTCTTGAGATGTACAGGGTTCACCCTTTTTTGTGCATCAAAATTTGTGCCACCGCACTGAGCAAGAGTTAAGTGATTTGCCCGGGCATGTGAGATCATTCCCCTAAATGAATTTACTAAAAAAAAAGTTTGGACAGTGCCAACACAGTGGTACTTCACTTGTATTTGTGCTTTGGTTACTTGTAATCCTTGAACATTGCCAGCTTGATTCTCATATTTTCATTCTCTTGTACAAAAGGTAAATGTATTAATTGAGACAGGTACCAGTATGAACTGTGTAATATGATTCTTACTTGGCGTGCAAGGCGCTGAGTCCCAAGTGAGTTAGCAATTATTGACCACAGCTCCTTGGCAATGGAATCCCATCGAGGATCCTTAAATGCATTCTTAGGTAGCACAACCATATCACCAAGTTGCTCCCACCTGAGTAACAATTTACCCAAAAAAACAAAAAGATAATAATATAAAAGCTTTCAGGAGTTAAGATTACTTAGATTGAGTGAGGCTACAGTAATATGGATATTACAGATCAACCGGTGCTATGGATCCATATCTCTATTTTTAAAGTTCAAACAATTGATCCAAACTGTCCAAACTGTTAAACATGATCATCATATGAAAATGTACTTGGAGACCAAATTTTACACTCTTTAGAATTTTTTTTTTACTATTTTATTAGATAGGTAGAAAATCACTTGATCTAAAAATTCTTGACCATCAGAGAGTAGTGATTCTACCCATCTACAAAAATACTAAAAAAATTCTAAAAATATATAAAATTTGGTCTCCAAGTATATTTTCATATGGAGATAATGTTTAACTGTTCGGATCACCTGTTTGGACTTTGAAAATAGAGACATAAATCTATAGCACAGGTCGGTCCATAATATGCATACTATTATAGTGTCACTCAATTAGATTTATACGAATTTACTGGATTTAAGTGTTTCATTTCATTTCATGTTATGTTCAAATGAGATCAAGTGAATCAAGAGTCCAAACTAGAAATAAACCGAAGTGCCAACAATGAATGTACCAAATGTATTAACTCCTTACGATGAGAGGAATAAACAATATTATGCAATACAAACAAAATTTAGCTAGGAACTGGTACTACAATGCTTGTAAAAAACTAACCTTGTAGGAAGCTGCTCAAGCAATTCTAGAGGAATCCCACTGCTCTCCAATAAGGGCTTTACTAACTCTCTCATTAAATTTTGAGGGGACTTGGGCCCCTTTTTGTTGATGGTTAATTCATCTTTTTCCAAAGAGCCCCCGCAAGACATCAAAATTTCCTTTTCATGATTTGCCTTCTCGCTAAAGAAAAAATCACAAAAACCCCCGTTTACAGGAAATAGCACATAATGCCCATTTGGGGCCACTTTAACTTTTCTGTTGAGATCCAACCACCCTGATTTTTTCAGCACATCTTTTATCTCTTTTGCACATTTCTTCTCAACTTGAAAAACAAAATTTGAATCTGAATTCAAACCATCTATGATCTTCAGGAAATTCAGATTAAGTTTCATTGGTGGATTGAAATATGTTCCAAATGCATAGCATGCAGCCCCACCACCTACCAAAACAAGCTCTTCATCAATTACCACAGCCGAACTACGAACCCACATGTTCTTTTTACCGACAGATTCAATTTTCTCATGAACCCATTTCTTTCTATTGAAATCCAAAAGAACTAGTTTTTGGTGCTCTTGTTGTCTAAAAGGGCACCCACCCAATATCCCAATATAGTGATTGTAGACAAACATTGAATGTGAAAACCTTGCAAAAGGAGGTTTTCCGGAAATAATTTCTTTTTTCCAAATTAATAATTCAGTATCCAAGGAGTATAGGTCGCCAAGTGGTTTCTGACCATTATGCCCTCCAAACAGAAACAACTGGGAGCCGTGGGCCACCATTGAATGAGAGTGGCATGGGCCCGGCCAATCTCCCCTTTTCTTAATCTCTTTCCATTGCATGGATTTGGTGTCTAATACAACCATGCAAGAATATATTACTTCATCACTAAGGCCGCCGAATACATATATGTTTGAGCCCACAACTGCTGCAGCATGACGGTGCCTGTGCACATGACAAGAAAATTCAAATTACTAAAAAATGATTAAAATTTAGGTTTTCTGTCTAAATAATCTCAAAATTTAGTATATCACAAGGGGAAAGGTAGAACTATGAAGCCTAAAACTACATTGATAAACCTAACAAAATTATCCTCTGACAGTATGCCAGTTTAAGCAGAAGCACAGAAAGTTTTAGAATGTTCAACACAAAAAAAAAGAGTTTCAGTATTTAGTTCTATTTTTCATATTTGTAACTAAATCCAAATTTTAATAGGTGAAAGATGTTGCAAATAGCACCAGACTGTGAGATCAATGTGATGAACAACTTATATTCCATTATAAATTATCTATCCAAAACACAAAGAAATCTAAAATCAAAAGTGACCCCAAATGGGCAACACGTGGCAAGTACCTTCCGAGTTTATATCTGCTTGTTACAGATTGATTTTTGTAGGTCAATATGTTAATTAGCTTTTGTTTTCTTAGTTAGGTTTGGCAAATAGCCAAAGTAAAGTCAATGCTTGATATAAGTATGTAATTTGTCATGTGTTTTCAAATATATAGAATAGCCAGTTGCAGGGGCGGAACTAGAAAATTTTGATAGGGGTGGCTGAAAATTAAAATGTACAATTGTAGTAAGTGGGATTTGAACCCAAGACCTCTCAACCATAAAATAGAGTTTTAACCACTAGGCCACAACTAAACATATGTCATTTATTGAAGGTGGCTAGACTATATAAAAAGTCTAAAAAAGATAAAATTCAATTAAATTCCTATACATATAATTAAAATTTTAAAATCATAGGGGTGGCTTAGGCGCTTAGCCACCTTTATTTTTAGGTCAAAACACAAATTTTTGTTTAAGATAAACAGAATTCATTTTTTGTTTTTCTTTGAAAAAATAATTGAAGTCAAAGTAGCTCAGTACCTTGGTTTAAAGACATCTCCAGTGCACTCAAGTCGCATCCATTCATTGGAATTTCTCTTTAGAACCCACACATCATTTAGTATTTCTACAGGACCCGCTCTTCCCCCAATAACATACACATCCTCTTCGACTAGACTGACAGAGTGCCCCATTCGTTCCAACGGGGGGCCCGCAGCATTTAATGTCGCTAGCGAGCCTGAACTGGGGTCCAGAATTAGAGAATAGTTCCTTCGTGAATGACGGCCTATGCCACCAAATCCGCCAAAAATGAGTACTCTGTTATTGCTATACGCACAAGCTGATTGTCCCCAGAGGAACAGCTTCTCAATTGGTTCACCTGTTACATTCAAATCTGAAGTAGAGAGACTGTGGTTTTGGTTTGGCACCATCTCCTTTATTAAGGCTGAATTTGAACTGTTAAAAAAAAAATAAATAAATAAGTGCACTAGTCTCGGTTGCAGTACAATCAACACGAAGATATATACCAGCCAATACTTGTTCTAAACTGGCCATATAAGAAATTTCTTTCTTGAACTACATTGCTCTTTGTTTTTTCCTGCTTTTCTCTTCAATTTTATTTGTTTCTTTCTAGGAAGTTTGACACAGGGAAGAAGGGGTGGGGGTGCCATGAATTCACATCACCTAAGGTACCTCAAATTTTGAGTTTGGATCTGGTCCAATGATCTGCTTCAGCACAAATACTAGAGAGGCCCTGTGCAATCTACCTCAGACCGGATTGGCCCCGATTCTGATCAGACGGTCCAGATCCAAACTCAAAATTTGAGTTACTTCAGGGGATCCGGACTTGGGTTGTCATGGTGAGGTTGGAATGTTATATGAGAATCTAGTACAATATAAGCTAATATGTACCATTACCAATCAAAACCTAAAGTATTATCATTACCGAAATCAAAACCTTTTGTGAGTATTGGCTTCATCAGCTTCCTCTTTACATAGGCAACCAAGCTCAATATTAGAATCATCAAGTGTTAGATCACTGATTCCATTTGGTACCAATGAGGTTGTACTAGTACCGGGTCGCTCAAAATTGTTAATCTGCTCTGATGGCATTTCTTCTCCACTGATTGATGCTAATTTTGCATGCAGAGCAAGGAGAAAGCCATCTGTTCTCTGTTTGTTTGCCTCCATTTTGTTATTTGCAATGCCAATTAAGTACCTAACATACTCATCTGAAACAAGCAAATTACCAACTTGTCCAAGAGGTACTTCCATACGTATAGAGCACCGTACTGCGACCATGATACGTTTCTGTACGCTTGTTACACCTGCAACTAACATAAATTACTCGTCTGACATAGATAATATCATAATAAGATAACATATACCAAAGTTTGTTGTACTACCGTACTATAAACGTTGAATCTTTTATTTTTCATTAAAAAATGTATAATATGAACATTTCAAATATACGCATTACTACAAACACCTTACTGCAAATGAAAAATACTTGCCAGATTCTCTAAAACCAGATGAAACAGCAACAGTGACGAGGTGACGTGCCGCATCCAGATCTCTACAATCGACAGCCAAAATCATAGGTTCAAATCTCAAAACTGCCTCAAAACCCACATCTTGTTCCTCTAGGACCCCAAAAAGCAATCCGAGTATCGTCTCCAGATCAGGCTTCTCATGTGAAACATACAACCACCTACCTCCTCCCGCCTTCTTCTTTTGTTGAGTGGAGGAATCAGGGTTAGAGAGAAGGATGGAAATACGCCCGGAGCAGGAGGAGGTGGTAAAGAAGGAAGGGTGGGAATTGAGGAGATCTAGAAGGGGAATGATTGGGGCATCGACGCCACCTTTGGGGGACTTATCCGGCGCCGACGATTCCAGCTCAGCCATCGCAGCCGCCTTCCTCTGGGCGAAGGTGTCCATGGCGATGTAATTTAGGGTTTTGGGGGGTTTGAATTGGTCGTTGACTAGTCTTTAGAAGATGGACCTGAACTGAGCATAGATACGATTTGTCGCTGCCTCGCTGGTGATGGACTTCAGATCCAGTGCAGTATCTCACTGAGTGCAATAAAATCTGAGTCGTCAGTTTTAATCTGGCACGAATATCAAAAATACTTTCTCTATCGAAATTAGGGGGTGTAAACGGATCGGATATTATCCGATTTTGAACGAATCCGAATTTAAAAAATTACTTAAATTATCTGATCCGTATCAGTATCCGAGACTATTTGTATATGTATCCGTACCCGAAAAATTATAACAGATAAAAATACAGTAAGATTTTAACTATCTGTAATTATCCGTATTCGACCGTTTACACATAGAATATACATTAGTAATTGATTTATTAAATTATATAACAAATCTATTTTATGCTCTTAAATTGATTTATTAAATTGCATATTCATACCAATGATTTATTAAACTGCATATACATATATATTTTGATGAACAATATAACACTGTGACATAATTAGTGTCTAATATTTTGATAATATGATATATGTTTTGTAACTAACAAACTTATTGTGAAAAATATTAAATCTAATTTATGAATAAAAAATTATATTTAGATGTTATTCTTTACTATAATATACATTAGTAATTTATCTTTAATAGAGAGAGTAAGACTACTATGTTTTGCAAATTAAAATGGTTGTTTTAATTTGCGTTCATATCTCTAGTTTTAAAGTTCAAATAGTCAATCCGAACTTCTCAACACGTTATTCATATTGAAATGTGCTTGGAGACCAAATTTTACATTTTTTGGAATTTTTTTTTAAAATTGCCCAAATTATCTGTTTGGATTTCTTTTATATGTTTCGTTGGTGATCGGAGGTAGAACTTTTGGAGCATTCGCATCGTGCGTCATATGATTAATGATTTTATTTCAGATCAATCTATTTCCTGTCAATTTCGTCTCAGTGGCTATTCTGTTCCGGACGGAGAGGTGCATTCCGCCCGAAAAGTCACTGATCATCGTTTCTGCCCGGATTTTGCTGAAACATGTCTCTTGAATGGAACAAAACGGAATTTCATATCCGACCCGAAACGGAACGAGTTGACACCGGCGTTCAATGGATGGATGCTTTCTGAACGAATTTACCAGAAACGACACAATTTCTTGCGAGACGTCTATTGCTTAGAGAAATGGATTCAAACAACGAAGAAGAAGGAGAGATACAAGAAATCACCATCGACAAAGAATCAGAGAAACAGGGACCTACTACACTACTAGGCACTGAGACTGAGAAAGAGGGAATCAGTATTGAAGAAAGTAATGCTAATACTAGTGTGGAGTCACAGAGAGAACTAGATGAAAAAAAGAAGACGAGGAATGCACTAAAGGGAATTAAAGAGATTTTATTAGAGTGGAGATCTGAAATAACAAGGCGATGTCATTTCATCTGTGGTTATCCTGATCAGCGGGTCCCTCGTGTCTGTGTTTATCAAGTTTGGCCTGGCAAGAATGTAAGGATCAATACTATGTATTTCCCTCTTGTACTATTCCTTTTTTCCTTTTTGTTTTAGCTATTGCTTCATGATGTATTTTAAACATTATTACTCTATTTTAGATATTTAGAAGCAAAGAATTCGAACCTATGAGGGTAGTATTACTGTAAATGTGTGTTGACTGGCAGGCTCGAAGCAAATTTAGGTGTCTATTATGAATTTAAATGTTGATTTTGATGATTCATTAAACTTATAATTAAATCATTTTTTTAGTGACATACACATACATCATATTTTCATTATTGAGTGAGTTGAGACCGTTTATTGCTACAGGAAAAAAGTTTGGTTCTTAATTTTGTTTACACTTGGGGGACTTTATACTGGATGTGTAAACTTTTGAACACCTTTTTAATGATTTCAATCTACTTTGACTATGCATTATCTAAATTAGAAAGTCAATTATATATGCAGGTCTTTTTCTTTAGAGGCCGCATGATCTGTGGTCCTGATCCACGCGGCTTTATCCTGACTGTGATTTCTATTATCATTTGCGAGTGGATCTTCTTTTCTTACAGAAGTGATGTTTCACCAAAGATCTTGGCTGTAGTTTCTATAATCTCTGTGACACTATCAATTATAGTACGTAAAAAGATGTTCAAATCAAAACAAATCTCTGATTGTTTCCATCTGTCTTTTCTAGATTATTTCCTCTAATTGTATAATTCACTAAATTAACCTCTTGAACAATCATCCATGTCTTTCTCAGGTTCTTACAAACTTGTTTTTGGTCGGGACAAGAGATCCAGGAATAATCCCTAGAAACCAAAATACACAACTAATGGAAACCGGGACAAGCGCACAGAGTAAAAGCATCAGAAGGAGCAGAAGCAGGAGAGTTAATGTCAATGGAATAGAGATAAAGGTCAAGTATTGCAGAATATGCGAGATATTTAGACCTCCAAGGAGTTCTCATTGTGCAGTCTGTGACAACTGTGTTGACAAATTTGACCACCACTGCCCCTGGACAGGCCAATGCATCGGACTGGTATCCAAACTTCTACATAAACTGTACCTCTTTGACTACTCAAGAGTCTCAGAGGCATATAATTTTTTCCTTTAAGATAAATATGGTGATCAAGTCTTCAAACTTAAAATATTCACAATAGATCCACTTGCCAGATTTTTAACCTAATTTTTGTTTCCTGTTCTGCAGAGAAATTACCGGCACTACTTGATGTTTGTGTTCTCGGCATTTGTATTCTTTCTTTTTATATTTGTAGTGTCATCATGGAGAATTATGATGAAGATGGCTACGACAAACAATAATACTTTGGGAATAATTAAACATATGCCTGAAATATTTACATTAGCAATTTTTAGCTTGATGGTAGTTTGGTTTCTTGGTGGACTCCTGGTATTTCATGGATATCTCATCTCTCTTAATCAGGTAGTTTATTATATCCTAAGTTCAATGCTATGTTAGTACTAAGTAGAATATATAACAAGTTTATTTCCTATATATATTGTTTAACAGACAGCACATGAAAGATTTAAGCAAAGGTATATCAACTCTGTGAACCCATATGATAAAGGTACAAGAGAGAATATAAAGGAGGCTCTATTTGCAAAACTTGAACCTTCTCGACTCAATTTCCGAGCAGTTGCCAAACCTGAATGGAATTCAATTGCAAAAGCATTGAGTTACTGCTACTCTCCTGAAAGAGCTAAAAACGGAGATGCGCAAACTGAAATGCAGAGGGATTCATGTTCAGGTCATAACATTGATCCAGAAATTGAAGATATCGAAGTATAAAAGATCAAATTGCTCGGCACTAGTGTATATTGTGTACTTTAGCTTTTCTTGTTGGTTTTGACTTTTGAATAACAAGTAGTGTATGCAGGAACTTGTGTCTTTGATTAGATGAATTAGGAGAAAATATAAGATTGATAAGGCAATTAAGAGCAAGAGCCCTCATGTTGTATTAATTTAAAGAAATTTGTAGACCGTGATTTAGACTTAATTACAAATCTCTCCTGTGATCTTAATTGGTTTCATGCTGCCTGTTATATTCAATCCCACTGCATTAACGTCAAATGCATGTTGGTCGTTGGATGCTCTGTTGTCAACGAAAATGTATTATTAACAAATGCAATACATAAACTTTATGTTATTGATTCTTTAATAGGGCTCTATTGGAAGAATACCGGTTAAGATAAAATTTCCCTTTTATTTGTATTTGTCATTTAATTGATTCTGTGCACGCAATTCTTTAACTCTATTTTTTCCCTCCCATTTTGTGGTGAATAGCATGATCCCAATTCTCAATCTCACCCCTCAAAAATAAATTTCCAGATACTCAAATTTGATAATCCTAATACGTTTTCATTTTATATTGTGTAATTGTGTTTACTTTGTCATACCTTTGGCCTGGGCATCCTTGGTAGTGCTTGCTGTCAGATGCCACAGAGAAAACCAAATACTGTGACTTACTCAATGGCACTTGTCATCAAGCATCTGTGTTATGATGCAGCTTACCTACAATTTGAACAAGTTCTGCATCACCAGAGAATCATCAGAATTATATTATATGGTCACCTGGAGCGACAGCCTCGATTCCAAGCCATTATATCTGTACAGGTAGAAAATAAGTGATTTGAGGTTATACAAGGCAGACTTAGAAGGAGGAGATTTATAAGAGAATGTGAGCAATTAATGTGATGCGAGGAGACTTGGGAAGGGGGTTTAAGAAAAAAAATAGGAACAAATGAGTTTAATTCATGGTATTTATTGTTGAATACTTTTTCCCAGTATATTCAACAGCATAGTTGGCGAACCAGTATCTTATTTTTGTTTAATAATAATGTTAATTATGGCGTACATCATAAAATATTTGTTCAACAAATTATCTTTCTTCTCATTGCACATAAAAGCAAACATGTAATATAATTGGAATTTCTTATACTCGTACAATATTGAGAAATTATAGCAATTAATGGTAAGACCCATGTAGTACCAAAAAGTATTTCTCTCAAATGAAGTATTTCAATGAACTGGAATTGATACTTCCAGAATATATTAAAGAATAATTTTATAATTAGGATTTTATAAAAATGAGAATTTCTGATTAATTAGGGGCTATATGTAGCTTTTTTATAATCCACCAATGCCTATTGTGGTTGGATTAAAGATCCAATATATAGGAAAGGTTACAAATCTTTTAAAGAGTAATATTTATGAAATTTAAATTTCTAAAGTCGAGTTCGGTAAGATTAGTTAAAAGTTAAAACTCTAATGCACATTTTGTTATCAGTAAAAGATGTTAAATTACTTTCAATAAAACCATGGAACATACAAGCTTTTTTTAAAAAAAAAAATAACTTTAATTTGAGTATCTGAATAAATGAAAACGTGCATTGTTGGACAAAATGAAAACATATTGGTGAGGATCAAAATGAAATTTTATCATTCAACAAAAAAAAAATACCAATGCACTTTAATTTCTCAATATTGGTGGAAAAACATCTATTAAAAAAATTGAAAACAATCATATAAATTTATAGGTAACTTGCCCCTTGTTTAAGTTAGTTAGATATTCCCACATCTCTTCCAAACACTGAAACAAACAATTGCTTGTGCATATTTTTGTACGGCAACTTACATTTTCTCTCTTTTTATTCGATTTTTTTTTTCAGATTTTTCAATTTTTTTTCTGATTCTTTTGAGATACTTTTTGGGTGAGATTGACTCTAGATTAATATGAGGATTTAATTTTTCAACAATGATAATTAAAGATAGTGGTAAATATAAAAGTTATAAAAACATTGATAAAATAAGATAAAGATAGAGATAAAAAAAAAATTATAAGATGTTAGGTATCCTAAAAAATTATATGTCATAAAAAAAAGAGAGTAAGAAGATAATTCCAACCGTTACTATTTTCTTAAGGTAGGAGTTATCTTTTCTTTTCTTTTTTCTTTTTTTTTTGTTCTTTTCACCAAACATAACGAAAGAGTGATTTAAAGAGATAGGATTTATTATCGTATGTTTTTATCATTTCTTACCAAATATAACAATAGACTGTATTTTAAAGAGATACACTCAAAAAAAAAAAAAATTAAATCTTATCCCTCTTGCTCTCTTCCTCCGTCTCTCTTCACTCCATTCTAGTTCAGCAAATTTGATCAGGCTCCAGGCAATACCCCTTTGTTATTATTCTTCAATAAAACCATGGAATAGACAAGCTTTTTTTAAAATTCTGTAAGCTTCCTTGTTTATAATCTTGATCGGTGTCTTTTAATTAAGAATCATAATTTTTTACTGGAACCATCCCTCTCATCAGTCTCACATTTTCTTTAGTGAATTTTTTATTGAACTTACTGCTTTTACTTTAGTTTTTAAAGATTTGCAATTTTCATATTTAGTAGATATGAACTTGAGAGGAATAAAGTTGTTTTCTTTTGTTTTTGCACAGATATTGTGCTGGCTTGTCAGGTGTTTGAGGAAAAGTCTCTGTGAGAAGTAAATGATCAAGGACGCATTGTGATCTGCTCAACTCGCTTCTTAGATTAATTACTCTGTGTTAGTTTTTCCATCAATCATCTTAGAACAATGATGAAAACCTGGTTTTCTTTTCTATAAATATTTTTTCATTGAAAAACTTAGATTTCAAACAATATTTGAAAGAGTAAACTGTATGATCAAGGAGCTAATTGATGATAATTTGCTATTGGAGGGGATAACAATTGCAACTGATAAAACGGTCTACAGATTAAAAAAATTCTGATTTTTTTTTTTTTTTGCCAAAAGCACAATGCATAGCTATAGCAGGTTCATGAAATATGAAAATCTGTATTTGGTTGAAACTTTTTTTTTTAATCTTAACAGCATATGCATGCTTTTTCACTCTTTAATTAGAAGACAGGAACATAATATAGCAGAATCTTTGCAGAAATTGTAAGGGATATATGTGCTGGGGAGATTTGAAGGAGAGACGATTAATGCATATTTGCCCCCATTCACTGAATGTTAATTTTTGCATTGTAAATTTGTAATACACCATGTAGCAACTTTTAGATACAGTATATAGTTTTTACCTGATAACTCTATTCAATGAAAGTAAATTAAGCTCTTATAGCTATCCTTCATTGAGATACACCATGTAGCAACACTGCAAATACAGAATATAGTTTTCACTTGATATAACAACCCTATAACTAACCTTGAAAGCATATGAATTTCCTACTTTAACAATGTAACGAATAAAAAGAATAAACGAGAGGACAATATAGTTTTTACTCGATTCTGTCACCACAGAGAATTAATGTACAAATATCTAATTAGCCGTAGCAATTTCGATTTGCTCCTATATGTGTAACACATCAATCATAAGTGGACAATTCTACCCTCACTTTCCTATCAAACTCATTTATTTCAGTGAAGGACTTCTGTCATAACAATAATTTGAAAACCATATATTATTGTAGATAATATATCAGACCCAACATCAGAGATTAATAAGCCGATGTTCTTTTTCATACTTTTAACGATAATTTCCACCTTGAGATGTTCTTGTATTAGTAAAAGTTTGTGCTAATATGGACAGAGATGAAAGCATATGATTTTCCTATTTTTCCATGTAACCAATAAAAAGGATAAAGGATAATACATACTATAGTTTCTTTTGAGATACATACTATAGTTACAAATGTCTGTGCCTATAGGGATCTCTATGTTGGTTAATGTTTTGTGAGAAATTTGCTATTACTTCCGAAGCAAGGATTTCATTTGAAGTTTTAATCTACGTGCTCTAGAGCATATCTTCACAATGGTGTATCTTGTAATATTCTAAAGTACTTGTTGTATATAAAAGTTATCGCAACTAATGTTTACGAAATGTCATAAAGACTGGCTGCAACTTTCTTTGTGGTTTTTGCTGTTTCGCAAACAATATTAGCGAATGCAATCTCTGAAAATTCAGTATTCCAATTGTAGGGGTTCAAAAATTAATCTTCTTAATGAAAGTTATTTTTGTTAATTTGGATGCAATAAATGAATGAACTTATTTTTCACTGTCAAACGCAGTACATCCCGTAATTATATATGTCCCTTTTGTAAAATAAAACTGAAAAAGAGCTCAATGTTTGACATGTTTGATGATGGTACGTGTGTCTTCCATATTAGTAGGCATCTGTGCCTCTCTTATTAGAGATAAAAAAGAGCAAAAGAACCTTAGTAGGCATATGTGAAGTAGAGCTTTCATTTCATTACCTTCTTTTCTCCTTTAAAGGATTTAGATAAGATCGTACTGTCTAGAATTTTTTTTTTTTTTTTTAGGTTTCTGTTGGTCAGTCTCACGACTCACGAACACCTTATATTAGGAACTTGGCGAATGTTTGAGCAAACAGGCTATAACAGGTAAAGAAACATTGCCATGTCTCATATATATTTTATTTTTTTACCTTGGTCAGGTGTTGCAAGTCAGCATTAGGGTGCTCTGTGCTATTGAATGCTTTCTTTTCGCCCTCGTCAATGTGTTGAATGCTTCTCTCCAATTACTGCTGGGGTGGGTCCCTTTACTTAGTTGATCTGTGTCTCTCTGTGATGCTTCCAACAGGATATCATTATTTATGCGCTAAACTTGGTGATGGATAATGAAATTGAAAATGCAGTTTTCAACTTGGTGAACCTACCCTTTTGAAGACCAAAAATGTAGTTCATTTTTACATGATTACTTCAGTAGATCCGTCCCAGTTTGTTATCATTTGAACAGATAAATACTGGAACAATTGATTTGTTGCTTGCTTCAATCGGTCCAATCCTTGCTTTTACTGATCCAGCGCCTATATGTTGACTCAAGTTTTGTTTATAGATAATGGTGATGGTAATGGAGTTTTGTAGTTAGCAGCAACATGTTGTCTGAACCCTTTTCTTTAAATTGAGCAAATCATTTCAAAGATTGTGTTTTTTGTGTGTTTTTAAACAGAGGAGTTGGGCAACACCATGGACTGGTTCTGTAACCTGCCTGATGAAATATTGACCCACATCCTCTCCTTCCTGAATACAAAAGAGGCGGTTCAGACATGCATCCTATCCAAAAAATGGAGACATGCATGGGCTTTTTTGCCGGTTCTAAAATTTTCCATTGATGATTGGGTGGATACTAGATTCCTTGATGTTGAAACAATGATAGAAGGCGAGAACAAATTCGAGAATTTTTTGTATGGCGTGTTGGAAAATCGAAGACCAACTCAGTTGGACATGTTTGTATACAATAATTGTGTTAACGATTATGGTTCTGAAATTTCTTTAGACTTTCTTGACCATGTAGCGCTGCTAAAGCCTCGGATGGTCTATATCAATATTTGTAGAATAAATCAGTTGGATCTGCCTGATTTAATTTTCTCTTGCGCAAGCCTAGAACTTCTTGAGTTGCGTATCTACACTGGTGAGAAGACTATTATTAGGCCGGAAGCAGTACATCTACCTTCTCTGAAGGTTCTATATTTGATGGGCATAGCGCTCAATGATGATGATAGATTCATACAAAAGCTTTGCCTGGGATGCCCTGTCCTTGCAGCTCTGCTTCTAAAACATTGTCATTTGAATATCACCGAAATTTCATCTGAGGTGTTGAAGGGATTGGCTATCTTTGATTGCTATCAATCAAGGAAAACTCGAATTTCTTGTCCTTGTCTTGAAGTTCTTATCATTGATTGTGATGATGCAGTGGCAGGTATTGAACTCAAGAACACGGCATTGCTTCAATATGCTAACCTCAGCATAGATCTGAACGAGAACCATGGTGTTCTGAACCTTCTAAACAGTCTTTCATATGTTTCATATCTGCGTCTTGGTTTGTGGGGTCCTCAATTCAAGGTATATTCCCTTCTCAAATTAATTAAATCTTTTTTTAATGAAACTTGGTGTCAGTAGTATGTAAGTTACCTATCATGTTTCATATATGAAACGGGAACTCGTATGCCTTTTTTTCAAAAAATGAAACTTGGTGTCCATCATCTCTGTGGCCATGAATTAAAGAATTTGCAATACAGATGTGTGCAGATAGTTGCGACTTGTGATACAATACCTCTTTAATTACTAAGGAAATTCTTGCTTGCATATTCAAATTTATATTTCATTGGGTGCTAATCATGTTGATCCATTTATTGAGATGATATGTGTTATAAATGACAGTTAAATAATAAAAATGGATTTTTTTTCTTGCTCATTCAAATTGATGTTTCTTTATTAATATAAAGGCAAAATTGGAGAAGGACATGTCTGAGTGTAGAACCTTCAGCAACTTGCAAGTTATGGAAATTGCCTACTGGGGTTTGAGTTATGACATTGATTTTGTGACTCGTCTTCTCAAGCATTCTCCTTCTCTGGAAGAGCTCGTTTTGCATCCCTGTGAAGTAATCTCCCTTCCTCTCCCTCCCTCTCTCTTATTATTTTTTTTTTCAAAGTTAGTCAGAGGCTACCATGTATTTATTGTTAAAGAAATAAGTTACACCATTTACCAGCCACAGAACAAAAACAAGACAAAAATAATTTCACCACCATAGCCCTTGTTCAGCAAAGAAAATAACAAAAGGAGTGATCATCTCTCATCATTTAGAGTGTTCCTCACAATGATCTCTGGAGGAGCGGTGTGCTCTCTCTCCCTTGCAAATCTCGGCTGAATTAAGCTCCAAACATCGTTAAGAATCCTTAAAGAGGTGTTGCTAAACGGCCCTTGTGTACTTTACTAATAAAAATAAACTAATAATTGGTACGGCTAATAACATCCACTTGGTTATAGTCTGGTTATATAATAATTTTGCTTCTCTCTGCTTGGGCTGATATGTAAATTGTGGCCAAAGCCAACCTTGCCTTATCACTCTGATTAATAACAATTTATGTATAAACTTTATCGTATGAAGCAATGCCAGTGCTATTATGAACTAGCTGGTACGTACTTATATGATGATCACCTTTCTTATTAGACTAATATGAACTTTTTTTACTAATATAAAGGTGCTGGACATTGATCCAAAAGAAGAGCCAAGCCAGGAGGAATTGAGAAAAGAAAGAAATGTGTTATTCCAAAGGAAGTACCTTAAGACGGTTACAATTGTAAAACCAAAATGGCGTGATATGGCGGTTGATCGACTGATAAAAAAGTTGCATGCTCACATCAAGACAATTGAAAAAATTATTATTAGCTGATGTTTCAATAATTTTTCATGATGTGAGTTTGGTGTTTTAATTATGTGTTAGACGTATGGATGTTTTTTTTTTTTTTTTTTGATGGTTAGCGACAAATTGTCGCCAACGATATATTAATTAAGAAAAAGTTTTATTTACACAATTTTGGGCTAAGTTAAAGCAACCTAGCCCGATAGAAAAAAAAAGATGTAAAATTAGTTCGAAAATATGGTCGCCAGAAGGATGCAGTATGCTCCTGCTAGCTCCATGACCGCAAATGAACTAAGCAAAGCGCGACCAATAAATGACATCCAGAGTTGTATCATTTATCAATTGTCTAGACGTATGGATGTTGATGTTATATCTGTACCTGTTGATTTGTTTCCATGTTCTCAATTTGCCTGTGACAAACTTGTAAGGAGTTTTTGCTGTTGCAAAAGTTAAGAGATCTAATGGACTTTGAATGATTTAATTAGTAGATGCAGTTTATGTAGGGAAGCTGCTTTATAAAATCAGATTCTTGCTAAAAAGAGAAAAAAATTAAGTTCATTTCGACAAACTTGTTGTTCAACATCAGTGCACCATATTGGGTTAATATGATACTCTGATTAGAAATTTGAGGGCCGGAGCATTTGTTTTCCATGTAGTAGTAAAAATAGATTCTTTTTTCCGAGAGAAGCAATTAATGTAAAATAGTCCTTTTTTTTTTTTTTTAAACCTTCGCAGAAGCTGCGAACAAAAAATAGTCATTCTGATTTTTGTCTTGTCAATTTAAGAATAATGATCAGGAAATATAACAAAAAAAGTTATACGGAAAGGCACTCCTGTTTTGATAGCTCCCACTATTGTGCCTTAAAAAGGAATCATATAATTATTGTATATTTGTAGTGTTTGGCTACTCTACTTCCATAAGTATTGGGAGCTTATACTTATAAGTCAGTTTTGTATTTTTAATGTCTAAATGGTTGTTCTGAAGCACTCAACATGTTCTCCATATTAATATGTGTTTGGAGACCAAATTTTACATTTTTTGGAATTTTTTACTATTTTTTCATAATTTTTCAAAACATGGTTTTTTCATTTTTTTTATTATTTTTTTAATATTTTTTATAACTGTTTTAAAAAATTCTGAAAAAATAGTAAAAACATTTCAAAAAATATAAAATTTGGTCTCAAAGCACATTCTTTTTTTTTTTGATAACTGGGCAGTAGCTGCCGAGTGCTCAAAGCACATTCTAGTATGGAGAACATGTTGAGTGCTTCAGATCGACCATTTTGACATAAAAAAATGCAAAAATAACTTATAAGCATATGCCCTAGCTCATATGCTTGTAGAGTAGCCAACCTCATATTTGTATATATAATTTATATACTTCCTAAGATAAACATTTTATACTTTATAGAGCCTACTCTTCTGCATCTAATCTTGTTTTGCACGTACTAACTAAGATAAGGAGAAGTGGATTAATGTTTGATTTCAATTTTATATGAACCAGATATGAAAATATTCAAGTTGTGTTAAAGAAGCCAGGGGCAGGACATGATTCAGTGATTTGTTGAGTTTCCATGAGATAAGCGGGGGCAAGGCAAGAGATGCTTTCGAGAGAAGACGATTAGATCGGACGTTCAGTTTCCATTTGCGAAGAAGTTAAGTTGAGGTGCTTATGAAGCATCTTCTTTCTTTATCACTTGTTCAATTGTGTTGGAAATTAATTTAAGGAAAATATCCATTTAAAACGTAAAGACATATTTCTCGATTCAATATTTAAAATATGAAATAAAAAAATTAAATAAATAAAAGAGGATTGAAAAACAAATGTTAAGTTTTTATGGGGATATTGGATATTATGATATTTCATTAAAAAATTGAATAATTTAGATGTAATTCTTCCAACTTTTATATAAGATCTATTTTTATCTTAACAAAAAGAAACCACCCAAATTCTCGAATGTATTTTTTTAATATTGCGTGCACATATTTTAGTACATAAAAAGAATTATTCCAATTCAAACTTCTAATATAATTTAATTGTACACATATATAATTCATTATTTTGGAGGTATTTACCTGCGAATTTAACATATGCATCAAAATTACGACAGGGCCACACAAATTATAGGCAATCGCTCCCTCTACTTCTTTTATCCGTCCAATTATTATCATATCATATTATTCTACATTTCAATTGGAAACGTAAATTAAAATTTTAATAGTATATATAAATTTATAACGATTGACGACATAAAATTTACGGACAACTTTACAAAATTATAATATTACATCTCAAAATATTGCATTTCACAAAGAAGAAATTGGATATTATATAACCACGCCTAGATCACAATCATATATTAATTCTAAGTTATTTTTTCGGAAAATTATATAAAGTATCCCATTTTTTAGAAAAAATAAAAAAATAAATTTCTCTTTCAAATTTATACTAAAATTTTGAATTAATTTAGCGTAAAATTAAACGGTAAAAACAAATATAAAAAAGAATGCCAAGTTCTAGTCCAAGTTTTTTATATATTACTCGAAGCACAGGTATCAGTTTAGGTGATTCAATCATTTTAAATGAAAACGTCTAGTATACATGTGATTTGCTTTAAATGTACTAATATAGCTTTTAATTGCGTAAAATTAATGTATTGTTTTAAAAGTTGCTCTCATAATTATTTGAAAAATATATATATATAATCGTATTACAAAGCCACCGGTAACATTACATGAACTAAATTAATCTCGAATCACGACATATTACTACGTTTATAATATATGAATGTCACACAAAAACGTAACCTAGCTAGAAACACCCATCACAACAACTTTAAAACTGTATTTGCTGTCATACCATAATGACGACGAGAGCAACAATGGCATGTGATCTTGACTGTCTGATTTAAATTGAATGTGCACGATGCAGTGCTATGCAGTCTTTTCGGACGTTTTATAAGATCCGTACAAAATTTCAAACAAACGGTCGAGATTATGAGCAAGATGAGAATTCGCGGTGAGTTCGATTAGAGATGAATGCAAAGCAAGCTGCAACCATATACAAGCCACGTGTCTCGCCATCGGCCCATGTTTGCAAAGCGTAGAGTGGAAAATTTGTGTCGTGTTGTATTGTGACTTTGATCTGTATCGTGTTGTGCCGTGATCAAAATACTGAGGAGTAGTCACGGTATATGAATAATTATGCTGTAACTAAATATACCGTAACATATCACGTTAGTCATGTTTGATCACATTTGACTATTTTCTTTAATAATTTAAATTTGTTTATTGAAAAATTCATTAAAGTTTTCAAAAAAAAAATATGGAACGATTCTTTAAAATATTAAATGAAAAATTAATGTTAGAAAAAAAAATTATCTTGACTAAACGTGTCGTGTTTTGTGTCGTGACCAAAACAATTTCGGTGCCGTCTTTTTTTTACTAACAATTAGTTACGATACAGAAAACGCAAATCACAGTACGTAATTGATGCACATACCATTAGTGTGGAAAAAATGGCACGCCAGAGCCAGCTCCGTCACGGAACGACACGGCACGAGTGTCAGTTACGTGCCGTGACCAATTGTTAGCAAAAAAGACACGGCACGCACAACAAGAATGAGATACTTTTCGCGAGGATAAAAAAGTGACTTTTTGCAACGGGTTACTCTCATTGTTCAGCTTTTTCTTTTTGCGATGGTACTTTTTGCGAAGGACGACCGTCGTAAAAGCGTTTTTTCTCTCGCAAAAAGTGTCTACTTTGTTGTAGTGACGACACAGAAATTGACTTGGACACGGCACGGCACTGAACACAGCAAGGCATGGCACGGTAGACACGTTAGACATGGAAGATACGGGAGTTGATTCCAATTTGAAAAAATGTTGGTCATCTGGTATCGTCGGGTGGCGTCACTAGTATCATAGTGTGTGTCGTGCAACGTAGAAAGGTACAAGGCTACGAGAGTAGAGAAGTTGATTTGACATCATTATTTTTATTTTTTGAGGGAAGGTGATTTGACAATTAGTGACACCCAGCGTAACTTCACCTCATTAATTCTCACTAATTCTCTTTCTCCATTCAGCCCAACTTCCTTTATATTTATGTTTTAGACTTCTGTTTTATTCGGATAATCTAAACAATGATTTGTTTGAACGCCATGAAATGTCCCCTAGACTTACTTTTTATTTGCCATGAAATATTTATAGTCTAGACTTATTATATAATTGCCTTTCTCAATAAATAAATTTAAATAACGTTAATTGCGATCAAACGTGACTAACGTGATCGGTCAAGACACAATTTGGTCACGGCACGTGAGTCATAGCGTGACTCGCGTGCCGTGACCACCCCTCATAATTTTAGTCACGGCACGGCACATGAAAAATTAACTTGGTCACGGCACAGCACGGCACGTGAAAAATTAACTTGATCACGACACGGCACAGCACGTGATCAAAGTCACGGCGTGTTAGTCCCAACACGGCACGACAGGGCATATTTTTTCCACTCTACATATTGTGCCGTTTCGTGACAAAGCCGACTTCACCATGCTATTTTTCTCACTCTAGCACAGAGCTTTATCATTCCATTTGGTACTGATTTTGTCTGTTGCCCTAAATTATTTGGTTCTGTTTGGTACTGGTTTTTTTTTTTGTTAATTACTAAAAGAAATCTATTTTTCTGGTCTCTTCTCCCGTCCATAGACAACAAATAAGCACTGGTTACTGTTAGAAATGTACTATAGGCCAGAATATTTATGGGCCATATTAATAGTTAATATGGATCAACTCTTTATTGGACTAGGCCCGAATTTCTGATATTCTGATATGATCTGAAATGGATAAGTCTTTTGAAAGGGTTCAACGAATTGATGCCATGAATAGGCTCAAACGAACTGGTGCATATGCTTTATAAATATGCAGTGATCTGTTCAGAATTGGTGGACTATCATTATTCAGATTTTCGAAAAAATAGAAAGAGAGATAGAAAGAAAGAGGGGCTGTTAATTCGGTACTAGCATATCGAATTACAGAAGTTTATCAATATGTTCGTGTGGATATTGATAAAGGTGTGACTGCTGAGCTGTTGCGTGGATCTGACACGAAGGAAAGGAGAAGAAGGCTACTGCTAGACTTGAAGTTTCCGCTGCGTGTCTAGTGGTAAAATCTGTTTTTAATCCTAGAATTAGTTTTATACTTGAATTCTGATTTTCGGGTAGTGAACAAATCTTGAACTGTTTCAAATTGTTGCACTATAACCTACTCGAAATCCCAACAGTTACATCAAACATATCCACAACTTAGTTCATAAATTTGTATTCCTACCATCCCCTATTTTATTCTTGAATGCTGAGTAGTATAGTCAGCAGTTAAAATTTTAGTTCTTCCTTTTGTTAGTTTATAAGATTGTTAGCAACATAAACTCGTAATACCAATCTATACATACAAGCAGAAATAGTAGAATTAATTGAGCTCCTTGCACGGGTCCCATTAATAAAACAAGTGCCAAGCATCAATCAGAAAAATATGTACCAAACATAAAAATTACCTTTCTCATTATTAAACAAATTATATCATAATAACCCATTAATTCTATGTGTGTGATGGAATGTATTAACAAAAAAAGTACCAAAATTATATGCTGGATCTTATGTATATATACGTATTTTGCCATTCAGAATCCACTTATTGGTTTCTCGCAGAAATAATCAGATACAAATAAGATTCACCATCTTGGCAAAAAGAAGAAGTTTACACTCAAGTGGAGAGAGAGAATATGAAACATGGATCTTATGTATCTTAACCGAGAGCATCAGCACCGGCCACAATTTCCAAAATCTCTCCTGTGATCTTGGCCTGCCGCTTCCTGTTGTATATCATCGACAGTGACTTCTTCAATTCCGTAGCATTATCTGATGCACTGCTCATGGCGCTCATCCTTGCTGCCAGTTCACTGGCCAAAGACTCCTGCAAAATAGTTGACATGTCATATGGAGCTTAGGTTCTGGGGTGAAACACTCAATATGGTAATCCCTAATTTTTTTAGTTTTTGGGTTTATTTTATGTATAAATTGAGTTTCACCGGAGGATTTTTAAGTACATAAACTATTCTCTTATAATAGTGTCCGAGTTTTGCTAATTGATTGAGTTTACTTCCCTTCGAGCACTCCTTCGGTTTTTCCATAATTGATTTTTTCTCTTCTTACAAAAATAGTATGATTAATCATAAAGTTAAACAGAATTAGACCGTGGAATGCATGGGGCCCCTTTAATAGTGCCAGAGCAGATCAGACAGTCCAGATACAAACCCAAAATTTGGGTTACTCTAGGGGAACCGAATTCAGATAATCAATACCTCGATTGACCCAATCCAAATAGCCCCCATAATGTTACTTTCTAACTCCCAATAATTGCTTACCTGCAATGCCCTGAGAATCTGACTGTTGAGATACAATGGAAGTAGCGCATCCAATATCTGCACAGGATCCTGCTCGAATTGCAAGATCGCCGAGAATGAAGTTGTCGGTGTGCGCACGGTCTCTCTCTCAACAGTCAACTTTCCCTCCTTGGTGGTGAGGCGGAAGAGTTCATCTTCAGCTGCATCAACACAAATGCCATTGATGTCACAGATTTCACCTTTAGGAGAGAGTGGCAAGAGTGTGTGGATCACTGGATCAGATTTTACGAGCGAGAGAAATTTTGTGTAGAGAAGCTCCACCTTGTCCACCTCCTCCGATACAAACAGGGAGAACACATCATCTGCTATTGCCTGCCATTCAGTATTGTATTGCACCGAGTCAGTTCATTGATTTTTCTTTTTTCTTTTTTTTTCTTTTTTTTTCTTTTTTTTTTCTTTTTTTTTTTAAGATGAGAGCAAACACCACCTGAGTTTAATTTCCAACAATTTTTCTTTTTTGCATTTATTAATTAGTATCAATATGAATGGTTTATAAGAACAGTGTGGCAAGTAATGGTACTGGACCTAGCGGGTGCATGTACTGATAAGGGAACCAGTTCTTTCTGATAACAAATAAAAATGACAGAGCAAAACTTTTTATATTTCTAACAACAGAGCAAACTCTCTTTTTTTTCCCGATGTGTTATCTGAATTTGTTCACCTGGGCATCTTTGGTAGTAGGCAAGCTAGCGCTCTCCAAGAAGCGGTCAACTGGGATATAGGGCCGTCTCATGAAATACGCGTTGCCCTTTTTCCCAACACTGACAACTGTGTATTCTATCCCCAATTGTTTCAGGTCTGCCATTCTTTCTTCCGCCTTCTTTAGTATGTTGTTGTTGAAAGCCCCGCACAACCCTCTTTCACCCGTCACTACTACCAGTGCAATCTGTTTCAAAAAATAAAACAATTTGTTGAAATTTTTGACTGGGACATTTCTTCGAACACCTTATGGGTATCATTATTCAAAACATACATACAGACCTTTTTGACAGGGCGAACCCTGGTAAGTGGGACGTCGATGTCCTCAGTCTGTAATTGCTCATTGATATTAAACAAGACATCAACGAGGGCTTCAGAGAAGGGGCGGCCGGATACAACGGCCTCCTGGGCACGCCTGACCTTGGCAGCGGCCACAAGCTTCATGGCCTCAGTGATCTTTTTTGTATTGGTGACGGAGTCGATGCGGTCACGCAGGTCTCTGAGGGAGCATCTGACGACGCAGAGAGAAGAACGGCGGGTGGATGTGTTTGCGGAGAGTGGAGTGGGCTTGGCAGAGGTGCTGGCCCACATTGTAGAGGCCATTTGAGAGAGGGAGAGGTTGTGGGGGTTGTAGGGGTTGTAGGGGTTGTATGGATGGAGAGAGAATGAGAGATGGTTGTTGATTGAGAGATCAGAGAAAGGAAAGGAACAAAGGAAGGGAAGTGAAATGAGAGGAGGGAAGCATTGAGAGATTGAGATTTGGATTACGTTTGGAGATAAGGGGATCGATTTTGACCGTTGGCTTGGGCCACTACAGTAGAGTTCGGATCCTCTGAAGTAACTCAAATTTTAAGGTTTAGATCCGACCGGATGATGCATGGGGCCCCTTTAATATTCGTGTCACAACAGATCGGAGACGTTCCGGATCTAAACTCAAAATTTGAGTTAATTTAGGGTCCGAATTCCGTTCTCAGGAGTCGGGAGAGGTGAGGAACCATGAAGCCTTTATACATTGTACTTCATACCAAAACAAATAACAAAATTGAAATTTCATCAATTTTGCATTCGGGTGCCAAATTTCAACAAGTCTACGCTCGTTTTCCATATACATTTGAAATGTCTCTATCTGTGAACTTCATCATTCAGAAATACATAAACAATGCATAAAGTTTGTGTGCATTGCATCGTTTTTTATTCAAAAAGTTTGAACAATATGGTCGTATTAATAAATTTAAGCAGGATTACTTCACAAAATAAAATTTGTATAGGTGGTTACATTTGACGAAAAAAAATTTGTTGTACAGGATTTACGTTCAATAAAATTTGTATAGGATTCACATTAAACGGTAAAAATAATTGCACAGGCTCAACACCTGCTCTGTCAAGTACAAATTTGTACTGAACTCAAATTTGCTTTATTATGAGCAAATCCTGTGTAAACATATTTCCAAGGGTAAACCTTATAGAAATGTGTTAGCTAAGCAGGAACTCTGCACAAATTCGTTCATGTGGTAAACTTTTTTAGTTAATTTAATTATCAATTGATTAATTTAGTATCATAATGAAGAAATAAATTGAAATTAAAAACAACATTAGGCCATACAATCCGCCAGAAAATTAATATCATTTTAGATCTAAAAATTAAATGTTCGAAAGCTGTGAGCATGAAGTGACTAAAGCTGAAATTTTCAAACAAGCGAGGGTAGATGATTTTCTTTATGCAGCACGCTCTTGCCAGGAACAGTTTCCTCAATATAGTGTGAGTAAAACTATGGTGTTCTCAATTTCATAACAAAATTTAGTGACCTTTAACTCCAAAGCTTATCGAGAACGTCGCATGTTCAAAATTCAGAAAAGGAAATCCTTGTGAATATTAAATAATAAGAGGATTTGACCTCCAACCTATACTAAAAAAATAAAAATAAAATCTTGAAAGCCTATCAGATTAACTTCAAATAACGAATCTAAATCATTAAAACTGATCTACTTTATTAGTGATGCGTTTACATGTTAAATTTATAAATTTTCAAATTAATTTAGTATAAATCAAACTATCAAAGGATGAAAAATGAACTAATTATAAAAGCTTCTTTCTTTTTACCACTTGTCTTTATACAAAATTAATTTAAAATTTTATGAATGTGACATGTAAATGCATCACTTAGAAGTAGATTTGTTTCAATAGTTTAAATTCATCATTTGAAATTATTTCAATATATTTTGAACATAAGCTCACCAAATGATCGGGGAACTTAAGAACCTAATTATATCATATTGCATCACACGGTTACACCACTTAATTTCTTATTAGTCGACGAGCGGGCAGTTTCTTTTTGCTGAGGACAGTTATAATACCTAACTCCGCCTGTGTAGTTTCTACATAGTCTATTCCTAACCAGGAAAAAGGATGAGAGTTTGTGATAGGCTTGGCGAGCTAATGGTAAAAAAAATAGCCTCTTTATGGAAATGAAACCCTCACGAATTGAGCAAGAGTAATACTAAGATAGGCGACCTCCTGGGAAGTCCTTGTGTTGTTGATTCCGATTGAGTTTCATTTCTAACCTATCCCAACTTGTTTGAGAAGAAAGGCTTTGAAGAAAAAAAATAAGACAGTTATAATACCTCAAAATATGAACTGCAGAGATTTCTCATCATACTGATATAAAATTGGCTACTTTTTTCTCGAGTCCAAGGAGGCACTAGATTGGGGAATTTGGGAAAGGCATTTACTGGTATGATTCTCTGCAGATACTACACTTGATTTGGAAGCAATGAAGGTTTACTGATGAAAACACAGTAAGCCCGTGCAGGTGAAAGATCAGCATGAAAATTTAAGCACAAATACCCTAAAGAAATGCACGAAAAAACAAACTAAGCAGGAATATATGGAGAGCTGATGTTTTGTTTTCAAACTTGTGAATACCAGATTGTTTGTATTACTTGCTTTATCAGCATGGTTTGTATAACTTGTTTGTATTTCGTTTTGCTTAATTTAGTTGAAGTGTGTGATAGATAGATCTGTGCGATTTATGGAAGGGCCAGCGTAAAACTATACCGGTGTATACAGCAACAGTAACAGGTGGTCTGACTGCACCAATTTTTGTCTAAAAAAAAAAACGAAAACAACCTAATTGGTGGGAGAAAGTTGTGATTTTCGATAAAAATAATTCAATCTGAGAAATTAAGATAACAGTTCATTGTTAACACAAGCTCAGTCATTGGTCCTATTAAAAAAATAAAAAATAAAAAGAAAGAAAGAAAGAAACAGAAATAAGAAAAACGAACAAAGAAGCTATTAAACTATTTCCAAAAGAGAGGCAAAATAAGCTAAATGATACAAAACTCTTACAAATGTTCTTAACCTGCAAACAAAGTGAAGACAGTAAAAAGTTGTAGGCTTACCAAACCACTAAAGAATTTGAGGAGCTTTCTTAGCTGGGTTGTATACACTGTGCTCGCCAAAGTCCCGTTTTCCACTGTTATTGAACAGAAGTAAAAAATTGCACATGTCAAAGATCAGAAATCAATCAGTGCCACTTTTGGTACATGACAAGGTTCAGGATGTTCATAATTGGTTATTTTTGTTATTCACTTTATTATTAGTATTTTTTTTCATTATGTTCCTTTGTGGTTTAAGCAAAATGAGCACTTACTGAGGTCATAGTACAGCATTCCATGCAAAATACAATATTTGCTGATTCTTGCAGTAATTATATTGGTGTACATAATTATATAAAACTATCTCAACTTAACCTGTGCTTAATATTCCAGCCGCCAGGTAAAAATTGGGGATGAAGCGCCTCGACAAACACTTGTCTCCATTTCTGACAGAACTGGAGAATCCCTTCCTCCCCGTAATTTTCAAGTAATTGCTCCACTACTAATTTACCATGAGGCCCGTGACCCAACAAACTCAACCTTTTATCAGTCTCTGAAGCACCGACCTCACAAGTCTCAGAAGAGTCATTGTTGTCATGACCATTTTCAAGCATATGGGAGGGGAAGCCATTTTTTAGCAGTGTGGTGCCTCTATAATTTCCGCTCAAGGAAAGACCCTTCTTTTTAAAGCGCCTTCTCTCATGCGGACTCATGCCTACAAGTAATGCCGCTTCAAGATCCTTTTGAGAAACCTCCCTTCCTCCATAGTACGCTTTCACTGTCTACAAGAGAGAGAAAATTCTTCAATAGCGGCAGATCTAAAGGTAAGTCAGAGGGTGCTTAGCCACCCCCATGATTTTTTTTTTTTAATTATGTATATTGAAATTTAATTAAATTTAATTTTTTTGTAAGTTTTATATAGTTCAGTCTCCCTCATAAAATATCAAATGTTTGCTTGTAGTCAGTCTAGTGGTTTTGAAGACTTGGGTTGAAGTCCCAGATACGACAAATAATGTGTGGGTTTTATATTTGTTTCAGCACCCCCCCCCCCCCCCCCCCCCCCCCCACACACACACATCCCCCAATCTAAATTTTCTAATTCCGCCCGTGAAACTATTAGTACCAACAGCCAAACAAACATATCAATCATACACATACCAGTTCAGAAACTGGAAGAAAACAAACCAAATTGACAAAATGTAGGCCCCACTTACATCCATCAACTGACCACGCCTCTCAGACGGCATGCTTGATCCATGCCGCAGAAGAGCCATAGCAGCCGTCCTTAGCTGAAGAGGTGACACCCCCGTACCACCACCGATGCTATCCATGTCACTAGTTGGCCCAACTGACGCAAACACCTTCTCCTCACCTGAATCGACAATCTTTTGCACAAACAAGGGTATCCCAAACTCTTCTGCCACCTTCCTTTTGTACCTGTTACACCACAAAATTATTGTTTTGGGAGGCATTTGGTACCTGCACCTTCCTTTTTCGTAACTAACCCTATCAATTGCCTTTGTAGTGTCATAACTTTGAACCTACAGGCTTTATCATAATTTAAATATCCAATTTTTTTAATTCCATCTCCTGCACATTACTTCCATCTTAGAAGATAAATGTTCAGAGTAGTACCTCTCAGCAGCGGTGTGTGCCTTCTCATGGCAGTCAACACATAGAAGCACAATGTCATGGGAGCGGTGGCTCTTCAAATGCTCAGGGAAGTGCATTCGGTAGCATGATGGGATGATGCGATAGCGAATGTAGTGTTTCTCTTCGCCACAACTAACACAGATGTTGCGTTTGCTCTGGATGTAGAAGTCATTGTCTTTGTCATCTGGCCGTCCCTTCGGCTCAAACAGTAGAACTATTGCCGGTGGATCATCTTCAACCATCTTCGCCAGGTCTCTCTGCAGATACCTAATTTTTCCAAAATTAATGCAAGAAGGTAATTCTAAGGGTGGATTTAAAAAAATGAAAATCACTTTCAGTGATATTAACATGCTCCAAACAGAAAGGGGTCGGGGTTCAATTTCCATTGGTGCCATGATGAATAGGCCCATGTGTTCAGTCAAAAAAATATAAGAAGATAAATAATAATGAAACAAAACAAGAGAAAATGAAAGGAGCTAACCATTCCAACTTTTTCTTATCGCAATAGCATAGAAGCCTCCCATCACTGGCATATATGCGACAATTGTGATAAACTGGGGACTTACAAGAGAACTTTTTAATGAAAAGATCCCTTGAAGCCCTCTTATTTCCTACTTGGGTGACCTTCTCAGCGCCGTTCAAAGAAAAGTTAAACATCTCCCCCCTTTTTGAGCTAAGTTGTGACAAGAGAATGTAATTGTAAGCCGACAAGGGGCAACGACCTGTCGGGTCGAGACGCCTCTCTAATATGTTGTCAAACAAATCATCAATGCTCAAATTTGAATTTTGCAACAAGTTGCACAACTCCTCAATGTGCCAGACAACAATGGGGGAGGGAGATTCTGCTATTGTGTCATATATCTGTTGAGGGTCTTTTGGTAATTTCATAGCAAGTGCAGAAATGGATTGATCTGATAGTGTGTAGCGCAAGCTCTCTTCATGGATGCGAGCCTGTGATTAAGATAATTAAAAATAAAATAAGTGACAACCACCATTGCTAAAAAGTAGTTATTTTTACTTTTTCCAAATGTCACTACTCACTAAACAATGGAAGTTAACACTCATATAACAAAACTAGAAATCTCAGTATCATAGCTGTTGAGAATTATGTATGTTTATCGTATTATGAGAGTTGTAGGGTTATATAGGCAAGAAAAGTATTATAGAAGTTGTAGGATTGTGTATGCAAAATGTACCGCCTATATAGGCCCAAAGGAACACAGGAATAAAGACAGTTCGTTTTTGAACCATTTCTATTTGGTATCAGAGCAGAAAATTAGGGTTAGCCATTTTTTCCATTTTTTCTCTCTTTTTCTCCGAATTTACTGTAGCACCAGCAGATCCATCAGAACAAAGGCAGAGGGGAGCCGCCACCAGTCAGACCGCCGGGTCTGAGCGTCGCCGGAGCTCCGCCTGGCCATCGCCGGTCGGCTCACCTAGATCTGACGACCCAGATCTGCTTTGCTGCACAGCCGCCAGATCAGCCTGCTGGCTCCGCCTACCTAGCTCCACCCCTTTCGCTCCGCCTCCGCCCAGCACAGCTCTGCTAGCCACCGCCTCTCCCTTCTAGCTCGCCGGTCTCCGCCTAACTCCGACCACCAGCCGCCACCAGCCGCCAGCTTCTGGTTTTCCGCCAAAACAGACCCGTTTCACCCTAAACAGACCCGTTTTTTCTCTTCTTCTCTCTTCTAGGGCAGGTCAGCCTCCAAAAGTAGTCTATTTAGGTTGATTAGGCCGACGTGGGGGGCCTTTACCCCACGATACCCGAGAAGCGGGTTCGATCGGGGTTCCGATAGGGTTTGCGCTCGAATCTTGATGAGATAGATCAAGATCGGGTTCAGAAGAGAAAGAAGAGAGGGGGAGATGGTCTAGATCCGTCTTGAGGAGCAAGATCGGGTCTTTAAGAGAGATACAAGTGATCAGATCGAGAAAGGGAAGGAAGTCGGGGGGATCTGTGTGATCGAAGACTTGGATCCTTTGAGAGAAGATGTCCAGCGAGGGTGACAAAGGGAAAGGGGTTTTAGAGTGCCTGTCGGGTGTTGATCCGGAGGTTCTAAAGGTGTTGGTTGGTCTCATTCAGGGAGCCAGTGTTCAGACCAATGCCTTGGCACGTGATCCACCGCAGGTGAAGTTTGATCTCCAAACTGTGGAGCTTAAGCTTGATGGACCGGCCTCATATATGAGTTGGTCGCGTCGGATCGAGACTGCTCTGGAAGGGAGGAAGCTCAAGAGGTATCTGACAGAGGATGAGCCAGCTAGTGCTACTGCTCAGGCTGAGGAGTGGAAGACCACACATGCTTTGATCTACACCTGGTTGCTCAATTCGATGAAACAGTCGATCGCCTCTTCAGTCGATGGCATCCGACTTGTGAAGGACATCTGGGCAAAGCTGAAGAGGACCTATGGTGGGACTGAGAACCACATGAGGGTATTCCAGATTCAGCAAGAGATATTGGCTGTGGTGCAGGGTGATAGATCGATTCAGGATTACTCCTTGAATCTGGAAAAGCTATGGGCAGAGCTTGATCACTTCTCACAGGGGTTGAACTGTTGTGATCCGAGCTGCAAGAAGGAGGAGCTCTTTCAACAGACGAGGACTATGCATTTCTTGGCTAAGTTGAACTCGGCTTTCGATCAGAGGAGATCAGTTCTCCTAGCCCAGACGAAGATCCCTTCATTGGATGAGGCCATTGCAGCGATGATGCAGGAGGAGAGTCGCATGGTGATACATGCTGAGCCGAGTGGACCTCCAGGCGCACGATCAGCTTTGGCTGCCTCGAGCTCAGGTATGACAGGTGCCAAGGGGGAGACTCGCAGGTGTTACAACTGCGGGGAAACAGGTCATCTGATCAAGGCTTGTCCTAGGCCACCAAGGGAGAGAGATGCAGGTGGTAGAGGGCAGTTTGCGAACCGTGGACGCGGCCGTGGGGGCAGAAGAGGTGGAAGAGGAGGCAACCGGGCAAATCTGATGGTTGCAGAGGAAGAAGAGGAAGCTATTGTGGGGTTATCTGAGGAGGATCTGATCAGGGAGATAGTCAGGAGGAGGCAGAGAGGAGCAAGTGAGGAAAAGAGTGCAGTTGATGATGCATCAATCACGGGTAACATTGCTTCTGTTGCTTACTCAGCCACAGGTACTTGTGATACTCTTGCTATCCCCTCTATATCCACCACTAGACAGGTTGCTAAAGAAGATCCGAAGTGGAAAGCAGCCATGCTAGAAGAGCTCGAGGCCCTTGCGAAGAACAGAACCTGGGAGCTCGTGTCACTACCACCAGGCAAGAGGGCAGTTGGATGCAAGTGGGTCTTTACAGTGAAACAGAATCCTGAGGGTCTGGTTGAGCGCTACAAGGCTCGGTTGGTAGCGAAGGGGTACAGTCAGACCTATGGAATCGACTATGATGAGACCTTTGCACCCGTGGCGAAGATGAGCACAGTGAGGACACTGGTTTCCTTGGCAGCGAATGGAGGATGGAAGTTACACCAACTCGACGTGAAGAATGCGTTTCTTCATGGTGATTTGTTAGAGGAGGTGTATATGGAGATACCATCAGGGTTTGGCACGAACCAGACAGTGGGTAAGGTGTGCAGGCTCAAGAAGTCGCTGTATGGGTTGAAGCAGTCCCCTCGGGCCTGGTTTGATAGGTTCAGGAAGGCTATGGTAGGCATGGGCTACCAGCAGATCAATGCAGACCACACGGTGTTCTTTCGACAACATGGCGGTCACATTACTATGTTAGCTGTGTATGTTGATGATATGATCATTACCGGGGATGACGAGGGAGAGATTGCACAGTTGAAGGCAAAATTGGGGAAGGAATTCGAGGTGAAGGATCTGGGACTGCTTAGGCACTTCCTTGGAATTGAGGTGGCTCGTGGAGCAGAGGGAATTGTTCTATCCTAAAGGAAGTATGTCCTAGACTTGCTCACTAAAACAGGCATGTTGGGGTGCAAGCCTGTGGTTTCTCCAATCGATGTGAAGGCCAAAATAAGTGCAGAGGCAGGAGAACAGGTTGATCGTGAGAGGTACCAGAGACTGGTAGGCAGATTGATCTATTTGAGCCACACTCGTCCCGATATCTCATTTGCAGTGAGCGTGGTGAGCCGCTACATGCATGACCCTAGGAAGGGACATATGGACGCAGTGTATCACATTCTGAGGTACCTGAAGAGTGCACCAGGAAAGGGCTTGATTTTCAGGCATAATGGGCACATGAACATTGAGGGCTATTGTGACTCGGATTGGGCTAGTTCTCTTGATGACAGGAGGTCCACAGCTGGCTACTGCATGTTTGTAGGGGGCAACTTGGTCTCTTGGAAGAGCAAGAAGCAGCCAGTTGTTGCGAGATCAACAGCAGAAGCCGAGTACAGGGCTATGGCATTGGCAGTTGTTGAGATGGTGTGGCTGAAGAGGTTGTTGGAAGAGCTCAAGGTGAATAACGGAGCTAAAATGAAATTGTGGTGTGATAGCAAGTCCGCGATTAGCATTGCCAACAATCCTGTGCAGCATGACAGAACCAAGCATGTGGAGATCGATAGGTTCTTCATAAAGGAAAAGCTAGAGGGTGGACTATTGGAGCTGAGTCATGTAGCTACTAGAGATCAAGTAGCTGACTGTCTCACCAAAGGACTTAGCTCGATAGATCTAGATAGGTTTTGTGACAAGATGGGCTTGAAGGATATCTTTTGCCCATCTTGAGGGGGAGTGTTGAGAATTATGTATGTTTATCGTATTATGAGAGTTGTAGGGTTATATAGGCAAGAAAGGTATTATAGAAGTTGTAGGGTTGTGTATGCAAAATGTACCGCCTATATAGGCCCAAAGGAACACAGGAATAAACACAGTTCGTTTTTGAACCATTTCTATTATAGCAATCAGGGTAGACAGGTGTACAAACAAGTTTGTATATTTAGTAATGTTATTTCCAATTTTATATTTCCTTTTCTTAATGTCACTACCACAGGAAGTTACATTAAACATATATAAACTGGGAATCTCTGTACCATAGCAATCAGGATTGAGAGCACACTACTGTTAAAGTCGAAGCAGTATTGAAATTTAACAGGACATTAAATTAAGAAAGGCATGGTTATCTTTTTCTTGAAAAAAAAAATATTCTTTATGTCAGTACATGCAAAATAAGGTTGTTTCACTTACAGACCATTAAGTCTCTCCATATGCATAGCTTCCATATTATATCCTACAAAACATCAGTTTTACAAATATTTCAGTACATCTAAACTTTTACAGTGGTACTCAAGAAGCAACCAGTGGGAGAGACTAGAAAGTGAAACAAGAATTGAATACTAAAACTAGCATATGAAGTACCTTCAATTCAGAAATTCTAGATGGGTCCAATTCTTGGTTCAAAATTCTTGAAAAAATAGATGTGGCAGCCGAGGCACCAGGAGAAGGTTCTATTTCCTTTGTATATAGTTGTATGCAAACTAAATTTGAACGCCGGCTGGCCTCGAAGAAAAAATTGATTTTGTCATCGGAAAAAGATGAACTGTCTGATTACAGAATTGTAAAAATAAGTTTAACATGGAAAACATAAAAGAAAGAGAATAAAAGCACTTTCATATACATAAAAATAAACTGTATTACCATTTCCATGTCCATGTAAAAATTGGCAAATATTGTTTTAAATAAGGCCCAATGTTTATGCCAATTTATTACCCAAAATCAAGTTCAATTAAAGTTCATATTTTACTTTGTGTTGTTCAAGTAACAATGACTGGGCTCTATTTTAAGCTCGAGCTGGGTCCAACTCCCTTCTAGAAATAGTTTAGTTACAAAACTTGCTGGACCTAAGGTGTTTGAATTTTAAACCTCTATGTTTATACTACATCAGTATAAATCATGTTATGGTGACAGCAGTTGCATACCAGAGGTAGTTTTGCTATGGAGCTCAGAGGAGAGACGATCAGCAATGTATAAAAGATAATGAGCATCACACCGTGCATACTCGATCATCTCCACCGAGAGTGGCCGTATCCTCCAATCCTCCCTCTGAAATTTCCAAATGCTGTTACTAAGTATACCCTTGTATTCATAATATATCTTGTTGGATTGTTTACACTAACAAAACAACATCATTGCATCATAACCTTTTGTACACTAGATAATTAAAGGAAGAATTTTAAAACTTGCATGCAAAATCTGATATACTAGGCTTGGTACAGGCTCGAAATTTACCACAAATGTGTGCATCCCAACAAGACATGTACCTGTAAGGTTTTGTCAGTTATTTCCAAATGCCAGTTACTAAGTATACCCTTGTATTCATGACATATCTTGTTGGATTGTTTACACTAACAAAACATTGCATCATAACCTTTTGTACACTAGATAATTAAAGGAAGAATTTTAAAACTTGCATGCAAAATCTGACAGGCTTGGTACAGGCTCGAAATTTATCACAACTGTGTGCATCCCAACAAGACATGTACCTGTAAGGTTTTGTCGGTTATTACTCCACAGTACACCTCGAGAAGATATGCTAATGACTTCTGTGGCTTTGAAAGAATCTCACAGGCCTGACAGAAAACATATAAGAATTGCACAAAACTAAGGTCAAAAGACTCAAAACAAATTAGTGAAACAAATTAAACAAATAAATAGTGGGTATAGTATACTTCTACCTTGGCGGTGTCAAACATGTTAACGACATATATGTGGAAGTCACGTTGAAGCCAAATGACATCATTGTCAGCCCCATGAAATACCTAAATTAGTACTCATCATTAGGCACTGTACACAATCGAGGAAATATATATACGTGTATTGAGAGAGTATATCACCTAGGCCATTACAAGCTCACCACAAAAATACAATAACTAAACAAATTTATATGTTCCCAGCAATAAATAGGCTGATGAGAATTTCTGTTCTGGTATATACCAGGTGAAAACCTGACAACTATATTGACTGTGGCAGCACAAATTCATAACAGATAAATGTAACAATATCAGTTGTGTGTGAACGTACCTTGCAAATAGAAGAATCAGCAAACACTGGTCTTAAGATACCCATCGCATCATGTAAAGCAATAGTATCAATTAAGAAATCCTCCTCCGCAGTAGATATCTAGAAAGCATGATACATTGTTAATTGTTAGACTTAATTAAGCAGAAAGAGGGGGGGTTTCAAAATATTATTTATTCAAGTATCATCAAACGCCTCACAGACAAAGTGATAATCTCAATCTCATATACACCCACCTCAAGAAGGGCAAGTCATAAATGATATATCACTTTTATCAGGAGTGTTTTGATATTGAACTTAGATATATTATCTTCATCTTCTTCTTTTTTTCCAAATACCTGCATCAAGGCAGTAAAACCAAGAAAAGATCGGAAACTATGCTGCTCGGTATCAACTGCAAAAACTTTTTCTCTCCTCAGTAACCCTGCTAGGGACTCCAATTGGGGTTCTGTATCAACCCAAGTGTAAGAGCAACTCATATCTAAAGGTGCATTGCCATTATCAGACACAAACTTGGGTAATGTTGGGGGATTGAGCAGCAAATGTGTGATATCTTCTTCATATGGATGGAGCTTAGTGGGAGAACCTTCATCAAATTTTATGAAATGAGCACTTAAATATCAACAAGCACATAGAAAAATTGACAACCCCTAGTATTTACATTGGTTTCTATGTGAAGTAGAACAACTAGGAAAGCTTAGCTCTTGTCAGAAAACTAAAAGGTATTAATTATAAATGGCTAATTTTTTCAGATGGAATCGGAATAGTCGTGTACTAATAGGTTTCGAATCGCCCTTATTGAACTAGAGCAGGTGTTCTTCTTTCAGCTTAGGCTGCTTAGCTCATTTGAATATGTAACCTGATCAAAACATGCCAAAAAAGATGAATTTGTAATCTGATCATGAAATTTAAGCAGCTGAGAGAAATTCAATCACCTTTAGTATCGTGATTCAAATGCTTAAACGGGGAGTAGGAATTGTCAGCTAACAGTCGCTTGAACTTCTCCTGTGGTTTCTTCTCGCCCGAATCGGAGCACCTAAACTCTCGTAAATCGCCCCTTTTGGTTCTAGGAGGACTCGACCTGTGGTGGCGTCGGAGGAGAAGCGCCGCCGAGATCGCCGCCACCAGGCAGGCCACAGCGATTGCGGCAACAGTCTTCTCTGGGCTACCTGGCATTGTGCTCCGCCCCTTTTGGAGTTTGCTTTAGGCGGCGGTGGATCGGGGTGATCGTACTTCGAGAGAGAACTTGACATGCGAAACAAGAAAGAAAGAATCGTGTAGAGCACTAATTGCGACCCAATTTGCTTGGAACGGGCACGCATGTTCGTTTCTAGGGCTGTTCGTAGTTCGTGATTGATTTGAGTTCGATTGGAAAAAAGTGCGTAATTAATTCGATTCGAAATTATTTTATTTTGAAACAAATTAAATCATGAGTTCGATTCTTATTCAATCAAATTCAAACTAAATATAATTTGTTTAAAATTAATTTACCAACTAATTATGTTCAAATATCAAATAATGTAATTAATGAATTCAACCATCAATCTTTAATAATACATATTAATATAATGGTAATTTATAATAGAAAAATATTTCAGTATCGTAACAAATTAATAATAAAATAAGTTTCATTTAACTAGATCAATATCGTAATTTTAATCAAGCTAGCAGCATAAAAAGTAAAAAAAATCTTGATCTAGCTTATAATTCATCAGTGTAAATTCATAAAAGATAAAAAAAAAAAAACCGTATAAATTCGTAAAATCACTCTTAGCTTACAATTCATCAGTATAAATTCATAAAAGATAAAATAAAAAAAAAAGTATAAATTCGTAAAATCACTCTTATGAAGAAACTTCCAACATGTAGTAGATTGATTAATTCTACGTATCATTATGTATTAGCAGGGTTCGACGTGGGAGAAAATAAAAGCTTTCTTGTGTGCTCTCTGGGAGAGTATACAGAAGTATCCATTAATTTCTATTGATTTATCCCTCTCTAGTTTAATGTAATTGTTTTATTTTGTAGTATTATTAAGATTTTTATAAATCATTCTTCAATGTTGTACAAAAAAAATCTCCTTAATGAACATTGAAAAGGTTCTCCAATCTTATCAGATTTTGGCTGTTTGTGTTTAATTATTATCACGTGTATTCCTTGAAAGACAAAGAACTTAAAGTAATTCTGATAAAGTATTAATAACAAGAGGAGGTTTCAAATGCCTCCATGTTTTTGTGCCTCCATCTCTCTCCATCATTTTTAAAGTTCAAACAGTCGATCCGAACCGCTTAACCTAACCTCCATACTAAAATATGTTTGGAGACCAAATTTTATATTTTTAGAAATTTGTTTACTATTTTTTTAGATAGGTACAAAATCAGTAAATCTGAACCATCTAAAAACAGTATTTTTGTACCTATCTAAAAAAATAGTAAAAAAAATTTCTAAAAATATAAAATTTGGTCTCCAAACATATTTTAGTATGGAGGTTAAGTTGAGCGGTTCGGATCGACTGTTTGAACTTTGAAAATAATAGAGAGAGATGGAGGCATGATGGAGGCACAAAAACATGGAGGCATTTGAACCCTCCTCTAATAACAATACTTACAGCATCATTGTCCGCTGTTGTTTAAATCTAAAGCAAGAAAGGATTAAGCCTCCTTAAAGCTTAATCCGCTTTCTTTAGCTTTCTTAGCCGCTTAATTTTACCGAACACCGGTTCTTTAGCGCGGATTAAGAACACCTCCTTGAGCTTCTTTTTGTCCTGATCATAATTCTCTGCCCGGACTTTAAGGCACCCATACCCCTTCCTTAGCAAAATCCACGGATTAAGACAACCGAACATCGGTTCCTTAGCGCTCCTTAGCGCTCCTTAAGCTCTTAATCCTTCACTCTTAATTCTTTGTTGCCGAACGACCCCAATGGAACCTCAGAAAAGCAAATTCAAATGTGACTTGACCGTTGGTACCCGATTAACCATGCCCATTTGCTAGAGCTGGTATGTTGTTAAGAAAATTTCATCATATATAATGCTATCTATATTTTGTCAAACATATATTACATTGACTGACTTCAAATAACGAATTTAAATCTAAGTTATTTTATGAGTGATGAGTCTCAAGCAATAATTGATAATTTTTTAACTTATTTACTAACAGTATTCTGTGTCTTTGAACAATATCATAATATAAAGACATATCGATTAATTTGCTACCAACTAATTACAGGAACTCACAAAACATTTCGCAAAAAAAAAAAAATAGCCCTTATACTTGATGAAAATAGATCCAATATATTAACCTCGTAAGAGCTGGGCTCTCTCAAGTTAACATAATTTGCGTTTTATTTATAAATAATTCACGAATAAAATATTTTTTTAGTGTTTTCGAATCGAATGATGAATTATTTGACTGATCGAATTATTCACGAATAAAAAACAGAAAAAAAAATTATTTTTTTTTGGATTTTTTTTTACTTCTTTATAAAACCGAATCATTTTCAAATTATATTCAATCATGTCCAGTCAAATTGAATTTGAATAATTTATTTGTTACTGTGCTCTTAAAAAGCGCTCAGATTTTTTTTTAACACTATCCGGCACATACTTCAAAAAATGGTTCATGCATGTTTATGAGGGGAACCCATTTTTACAGCGTAAAATTTTGTACGTACAGCGTTTGAATTTTTCACAGATCAAAATGCCCTTCTACTCTTTTCTCCCCCACGACACTCCTGTTTTTTTTTTCTGATTTTTTTTTGTTGTGGGTCCGTCGGTCAGAGGAAGAAGAGGGGAAAGAATAGGGGTCCGGACCCGAAGTAGGGAATTGATTTGGGTTAAATCCTCTCCAAAAATTAAATCCAATCTTTGAGATTTGTGCTATTTTCATTTAAACGGCTACATGCTATTCTCATTTGAATGGTTAATTTATTTTATAATTTCTAATTTGTCATGTAGCGATTCAAGATCAGATTAAATTTATTTGCTAGCTAAGAGTCAACGGTATTTTTAGTATGCATAAATTTTATTAATTTTAGGTAATAATATTCGTTCAAATTTCGAATCGAATGTTCGTAAAATATTACAGTGTCGTACGAATATTATTACGTTGACTCTTAGCTAAAATTAATAAAATTTATGCATACTAAAAATACCATCGACTCTTAGCTAGCAAAGAAATTTAATCTGATCTTGAATCGCTACATGACAAATTAGAAATTATAAAATAAATTAACCATTCAAATGAGAATAGCATGTAGCCGTTTAAATGAAAATAGCACAAATCTCAAAGCTTGGATTTAATTTTTGGAGAGGATTTAACCCAAATCAATTCTCTACTTCGGGTCTGGATCCCTCTTCTTCCTCTGACCGACGGACCCACAGAAAAAAAAAATCAGAAAAAAAAAACGGGAGTGTCACGGGGGAGAAAAGAGTAGAAGGACATTTTGGTCATAAAAAATTCAAACGCTGTACGCACAGAATTTTACGCTGTAAAAATGGATTCCCGTTTATGAGTCAGATGAGATTCTGTACTACCCTTAAATTTAGTAATAAAATAGATGAAGTTACCAGTAAACTTGTCATTTATCACTGGCCACCAAGCTAAAGCTGTTGTAGTTGTACTCGTCCAAAAACAAGAGAATTTTTTATTCATGGAGAATATTATAGAATAATATAAGAAAACAGAAAGAGTACAGATTGAATCGGCAAAAATTACTGATTAATTTTTCTTTCTGTTTTTTTCAATAAAACTGGGTGGAGTCTTCTGTGGCAATTAAGGCAACGATTTTTTAAGATATTTTTGTTTTTTAAGGCCAAATTTGTCCGATCCATGAAGGATTCAAGGCAACCGGATAAAAAAGAAAAAAGTATTGCATATGGAATTCATATCGCCTAAGGTAACTCAAATAGTGCTTTAATGCAGATGATACCTGCTCCAGTCTCCAGGTAGGGCTGTAAATGAGTCGAGTTTGAGCGAGTTAACTCCAACTCGAATTCGGATAAACGAGCGAGCCAACTCGAGTTTATATGATAATAACGAGTTGTAGAGTCAACTCAAACTCAGCTTGTTATCAACTCGAGTTGGCTCACAACTCGTTTATAATTCATTTAACCAGTGATAGTATTACAACACAAGTTCAAACATATTTTGCACGAATCTCAAAGCACAAATAACAGTCTAGAGATTCGAATTTGATTATTTTGGAATTTATTGTGACATTTATGTGACTCAAGTTATAAATGAGCGAGTTGGGGCCAACTCAAACTCAGCTCATTTATTAAACAAGTTGGCCAATTTGAGTTGTAAGAGAGTGAATTAAAGCGAGTTGTAAATGAGCGGTTGCAAGTTCGAGCTCTTTTGCCGAGCCCTACCTCCAGGTGAGTCTGAATCATTTAAGTCTGTGCGCTGTATGAAGCCAAAACTTACTTTTAAAAAGTAGTTAACACAACACCAATAATATTGTTGATAAAGTAAATGAGTTTTGGGTTTAGAGTTTAGATTTGTCATATTCAATTAATAATTTTTTTTTTTACTAATTCAAATTTTGGATTGAGAAAATTTATACCGATCTTTCTATGCATCGTCAAAAATACACTTTCTGTTTTCCTATATTTTTTATAATATTTTCAATTAATAAAAAATTCTCCAAAATTAACATGATGTCTCTAATTCCACTCAACTTGGTCCAGTGTGGTTTCGTATTGTAATTTTGCAGGCGATACACCGCAAATTGAAAATCCTCACATATCATTGGGCCCTATTTCTTTACCACCATCAGCGAACCATCCCTTGTTAAAATCAAGCAATAATGTGCTGAAAATTCCTCAAGACATGGAACAGTTGATAACTCGTCCAGTAATGTCAGATATCAGTACGATACGATTCGATTTGGTTGCATGTCCTGTTGAAAGAATGAAAATCCTTCCCATGTGATGCACAAGAAATTTCATGAAGGTCGGGACTATCATTGTCGGGTGTTTATTTTTGCCAGATATATTTGAAAGTTGAGAAGTTTTGGTAAAACCCAACAGGTGGAAGAGGGACAATTTCACGACGGTTAACATTACGATCAAGATGATCAAAATCAACACGAAAGATAGCATTACGCGCAAAATTATAGTAATCCTCTTTCACCTCTTTCTTCGACTAAAACCTCATTATGCACTATTGCACTCCATGTTTGTAGTTTCATGCCCACACACCGACTTGAAGCGGAGAGGGATTTGACGCAGTTTACACAGTCTACTGATTATGCCAAATCATGTAGCGTAAATTATTATCTTTTTTTTTGAAAGAGAAACAAGGGAGTCAAGCTCCCAGATTCCATTAATAATTACACCAACGGTGTAATATAAGAGTCTGTACAGAGTGATATATACAAAAATCAAAGAAGAAAAGGATGGAAGGAAATAAAAATAAAAATTAAGTAATCATGCAAAAACATAATATAACAGTGGTTTATTCCTCAGGAAACCAAAGTTTGACTTCATGCCTAGTCTCGTCACACACTTGTCGCTCTGTTTTAATTTTTTCTTGAAAAATTCTTTTGCGCCTCTCTTTCCATACAGTAAACACCGTGGCAATTTGCATTCTTTTAATCACTTTGAACTTTGATTTCAGCATTGCATTGTAATAGTGACCTTGAGCAAAAAAATTGCACTGCCCCAATTGTGGTTGATCTACATGCAGTTCCTGCCTAATTCGAATTGTAAAATTACAGTGTCTGAACAGATGCCTTACCGATTATGCTTGCTCCTTGCACAAACAACATCGATTAACCATTTCCCATCCTTTGAGAGTCAAATTGTCTATAGTTAATATTCTATCAAGGGGTGCGTTTGGATGCACTAGAGAATAGCGAGAATAGCTACTGTTGAGAATAGTAAATTAAAAATAGCGAGAACAGCTACTATTTAAGAATAGCGCTAACTCAAAGCTATTCGGAAGTTGTTTGGATTGAACATTTAGAATAACTACTGTAGGGATTGAGGCTTTGAGAGAGTTCATTTGCTATTCCATGTTTTTGTAGGAATAGCGAGAACAACGCTATTCTCGCTGTTCCTGAGTACGTTTGGATGGATGAGAATAGCGTTGTTCTCGCTGTTCTCGCTATTCTCGCTGCATCCAAACATACCTTGTTCAACATCAACCAATAGAAAATCATTACTCTTATTGGTGCTCCACTCTTCCATACCCCGTCGATTTGATCTATGACGTGTGGTCCTATTTCATATGCTCGATAATAGGACCTCACCGTAAATTTCCCATTTTTTTCCCAACGCCAGCATAATTCATCTTGTCATGTGCATGCCATAGGTACCAGTACCAGCTCCCCCATTAAAGATTCATGCTGTAACATTGCATCTTGGCTTAGTTGTGCAGAGAAAGGTATGACCCACTGCCCCTCATTGATGGCTTCTCTGACCGACATATTATGATTCTCTGCATATTCATACAATAACGGGTATCTATCCATTACGGGGCACTGTAACCACGCATCCTTCCAAATTTTACAATGTTCTCCTGATCCTTTAGTGAACTGTACCGATCCCCTCATAAATTCCTGAATTGCCCTCATGTTTTGCCAAAATGGAGTTGTTATTGTTAGTTCCCAAGGTCTGATGAGAGGTGAGCTTAGTTGCGCCATTACCATCCACGCCGGCCTCTGCACTTGCAACCATTGCCACATCACTTTTCCCAATAGTGCATGGTTAAAGGTGTTGAGATTGATTATCCCCAGACCCCCTAACCGTTTTGGCTTGATAACTATTTCCCATGATATTAAACTGATGAATCTCGCATTTTGCTCCTTATGGCCATGCCATAGAAATTTTCTTCTCACCTTATCAATTTGATTAATTACCCATTTAGGCATCAAGAATGTTTGCATCATATAGACCGGCATGGCCGTGAGAGTGGCATTTATGAGAGTCACTCTTCCTCCAATTGATAACATTGGTGCCTTCCACATAGCCAATTTTTTTGTAATCTTCTGTATAAGTATTTGGTAATGCACCTTTTGTAGTCTCTTGTTTGATAATGGCATGCCCAAATATTGAATCGGGAACTGTGATGGCGTACAGTCCATGATTTGCGCAAGAACTTACGCATCTTGCATGCTTGCCAAAGTCATCAAAAATTCTGATTTTTACAAGTTGACCTTAAGCCCTGATAAATCGTGGAAGATGACCAATATGACCTTGAAGAACTGCATTTGCTGCATTGTGGGTTTCATCAAAAATAACGTATCATCCGCAAAAAGGAGGCAAGATTGGCATCCAATAAATGGTGGCTGTAGTAACCCTCTATTTATTAGGCTTTGGGTCCATGGTGATAGAAAATCCATTGCCAAAATGAAAAGATAGGGGGATAATGGATCCCCCTGTCTAAGCCCTCTCCTTATCTAAATTGTTTTTCCTGCAACTGAGTTCAATATGACATTCGATGAGCCTGTAAGAACTGAATTTTGTATCCAACTGATCCAGGTTTGTGAGAAACCCTTAGCTTGTAAGACTTGCTTAAGGAAACTCCATGATAGAGTATCTGTTATATTCCGAAATTTTAAAATAATAATTAATATGCTAAATCAATTATTATGCCTAAATAATTTTTTTTATGTTATTTATTTATTTATTTTTTTATTTAGTTCACGACCCTTTTCGATTTAATCTGGTTGATTAAAATGAATCTAAAATTTCGACATATACATGAATTATGAGATTAGGTATATTAAAATTTAGAATTTTAGAAATAAAATAAAGTCTAGAACCTATAATAAGTTTGTTTTTTTTTTATTTTTTTTTTATTTTCTGTGAGATTCATAAATTGAAAATTCATCACAAGTCGTAAGATTTAGAAAAGAGAATAAAATAAAATGATAAGATTCATATGAATAAATAAATAATTGAATTATAATTAAGAGTATGATTATACAAAATTATTCGTACAAACAAATTATAGAATTTATAAAACTCGTTCATTTAGGAAATTTAGAGATTTAATCGAATGTATATATATATATAAATTGATATCGAATTATTCGGATTTCTAAATTGAAATATAAACATTCGAATTATCAGTACGAACTTAATTGTAGAATTTACGAAAATTCGATTCGGACTTTATAAGTAAAATGGACCATAGATCAATTAAATTAGACTATAATTGAAATTCGAATTGATTAAAAAGATAAACTTAAATTATATAGGATTTTGTCAAATGTATAACTTAGCTTTATAATAATATCCTGACTAACGTCTAATAATTCATACAAATTTTCTAAACGCAAGATTTCTGAATTAATTTGAATCCGAACCACCTCCTTTAATTGTTAAGCTTGTGTTGTTCTAGAAATTCTTCCGACCGTCCAAGTTAATTCAGCACGAATCTCAAAACAGCCCTTTTAATAAACCCTCCCCCTCCTCTCCGTTTCCCTTCTTCCTCTCTTTCACTGACTCAGCGCCCCACCCCCGCCCCTTTGCTCTCTTCTCTCTCGCTGAGGCGATAACCCCACCCTGACTTGCGCCTCTCTTCGCTCTCCTTCCTGGAGAAGAAAACGGAAGGCGATTCGATCACCTCTCCCTCCCGCGCGCTGCCTTTTCCCTTTTGTCGTCGCTGTCTTTTCCCTTGTCAGAGGCCGTACGGGAGAGGGTGAGACGAGGGGTGGCCGTGCACCTGCTCCCTGACCCGCTTTGACTCGTGCTCTGCCTTGTGCCTTCTTTTCTGGTATAAGTATACCCCCTCTCCTCTTTGGTTGGTTGCTCTCTCTCTATTTTCTCATGTGTTGAGACAAGTCTCTCTCTCTCAATTTTTGCCTCTAATCTGAGAATCTGAAAACCCTGGAAATTTGGGGTTTTCGTTGATTGATTGTGAGTGTGTTCTTGTTACTCGTGGTGCTGTCTTTGCTGATTTCTAGAGGTGTTTGAGACTCGTTGATTTGTCGGATTTGAGGAGCTGTGAAACAAGACCCCCTCTTGGCACCGGCTTGCTTGTGACTTCCTCTTGTGTGAATTGGCCTCTCTCGGTTAGTCTAACACCTCTTAATTCTGGTTTGCGTAATTAAATCGAAGGTCAGCTCGGGTTGTTGATTTTCCCGGCCGACCAGTGGATTGATCGAGGCCGATACACCCTTGAACTGTTGTTGTGACGTTTGTGCTCCTATATTGAATCGGTACCGGCCTTTTTATGGAAGTTGAGCGTTCGATACGATAATTGATATAGTGCCGGCTTGTGCCTTGTTTCGATTCTGATCTGACCATTGCTATAATTTTTCCTTGTTGGTTGTTACAACCCTTGTGTGATGTCTTTGTTCATGTGATTTTGCTTGTTGAGTTACTTGGCCGAATTCTCTGTCTATGTGTGATGTTGCGACTCTAGTGTTGCTGAGATATGGTTGACTGGTATATTTACCAAAACTTGATTTGGTAGGGACTTATAAGTAATTTAAGTAGAATTGGGGGTTGACTGTGTAAGAAATCAACCCTTATAATCATTAAATTAAGATGGAGGGGTTTAATGCAAGAAAACCCTTGAATGTGTAATTAAGGTAAGTAGAGGGGCCTCTATGCAAATCTGAATTTTATTTTTAGTATATATGCGGCCTTGAATTGATTGTAGATTTATGTGGGCTTTGGGCCTTCCCTTGCTGGGCCGAAATAACATGTATAAAAATATAGATGATTGGATTAAAGGCTTGGGCCTTTAATAAATGCATACTTAAATTGCTAGAATTAAATTGGGCTTTGATTTGGCATGTGAAATAAAATTATGGAATTTGGTTTAAAAGCCGAGATGCCTAATTGTCAGATAAAATGCGGCTTTAAAATTTAGGTTTTAAATAAGTAATCAAATAAAACTAAAACATCCAACACATTAAAATAAAATAAAAATTTCATAAGAGGTTTTTTTTTTAAAATTAAAACATTCCTTTTAAAACATTTTCAAACTTGTACGAAAACTCATTGCTAATTAATAAATGACAATTAATTAGTAACGAAAAATATATTATTTCTGACTTAGATTTGACACGACTAATTATACGTAGAATTAGATTAGTTATAAAATAACGAACTGCTCGACTTAGAAATAATTAGCAAAACACATAAAATAGGTATACATTTCTTTTCTAAAATTTTCGTAAAACAAGTTTACGTATCTAAATTTTAATATAACTAAAGACATATTATAATACTTATTAGTTTAGTAATAATTACATAAGTTATGCATTTTTATAAGAATAGTAATATTAGGAATTTTTAATAATAAATTAATTTTTCGAAAATGCAATTCGATCGGTTAGAATAATTATAGTTAAGTTAGAATAAATCAAATAGCTAAGTAATTAGGATATATTAAATAGGTAAGAACATGTATAAAATTTATGTAACTCACGAATAATAATTTTACGAATATTTCGACTTTAGAATTTTTATATAAGCAACTTATCTTCAATTAAATTATTAAAACTATAAATTATTTAGAATTAAAATTTGGATAATTTAAATCAAAGTAAATAATTAATATCTGACTAACCGGTTCAGTCGGACTGAATGAATCGGTAACCTTTATAAAATCGAAATAATTGATAATTCAATTTACATATTAACTGGGGCGAGGGTTAGAATAATTTAGCGTAGATTTTAATTAGTGTAATTTCGTGATTTCAGATCAGTCGACTCCGTACGAATCTGATCCGTGGACCGATCCGACTGATCCACAGTTTGGAGCATACGTGGAGCACGCTGATTTTTAGCGACAGAGACTCCAGCCCCCTCAGGTGTGGGATATCTGAATTATTTTCTTTCGTGGGCATACTCTTACCAGTCGATCCATCTGACCTGACATCCGCACTTTATTTTAAGTAGTTGCATTAAAACTTTAGAGCATGTTTATCCTTTCTGCACTGTAGGTAGATTTGCATAAACCCTGAAAAACCTGAATTTACTGTATTTTAGGAGTAGAATAATTAAATAATATTATATATATATCTGATTAGAATATTAGGTTACTAGTTGTCTCCTTCTCGTGGAAGACAATATATTATTATTATAATACGTGCATATGCATGCATTGGTGAGAGCTGAGCAGAGCCGAGTGACTTCGTTCCGTCTTGGTGTCACTTGGCATGGGACGGCCCGACAGCCACTGAGCTGAGGGTCACTTGATCCTTGGATGGCTTTAGGATTATACTATATATATACACTTTGATATATATACCCTTTTTTCGATCATTTTACTATTTGACGTGAGCAGTTCCGATCTCGAGTTCTGTGGCACGATACGATTCGGGATTTATCCCTTCCCTACATTAGGGGCTACTTTTCCTAGAACGGATTCCAAGGTCGAGCTACGGGAGCCTACGGGAGCTACGGGAGTCTACGGGAGTCAACGGGGGTCAACGGGAGCCTACGGTTGTGCCGGGCTCACACCGGACCCAATGACCGGACTCATAGCCGGACTCATGGCCGGACTCAGCCGGTCTCAGCCGGTCTCGAGCCTTGTGGAATCATGCGTGGTGTACCTATTAGACTGGCCAGACGGTAGAGTTCTCTTCTGCTCATGAGGAAAGAGATTAACTTTTTACGACTTGCATTGTATGATTTCTCCTATTGGATATGTTTGGGTGATGAATCGTTAGGCGAGATGACACATTGGATTTGATATAACCATCGGCTAGTGTGCTATTATCTTGTGGAGCAATGCTCGATGTCATTAGGCAACGTGTATCATTGCACTCGGATCACAGTCCTTGGATTATATTGTTTGGATCTTTTTTGGCACAGCACGGGGCGATTTACTTTATCCATATTATTATTATTATTATTGTATTTGGGCACACAGTGCAAGGAGTACTGGATTTCGACTTGATTTATATCCGATATTACACCTTGATTTTATTTTGGGTTTATTTCGCATGTTGGCATAATAGAATAATCGCATCATGGCATCATTCAAAAGTATTGTAAATTCTATTAGCTATTAATATAGGTTCACACATGTGCATATTTTTAATTGTATTCATTTTATAAATAAAAGTGCTTTGACCGTAGAGGATCCCTGAGGGGATAATTCTGGGTCACATACTGGGCGATTCGTCGCTCACCCACAAGTTGTTTCGTGGGTTTTTAGGTACAGGTTTTGGCGGTCCACAGCAGGAGATGTCAGGAGTTGTCCCCGAGGGCCACACCACTTGACCTAGTTAGGATTATGCTATTGATTAGGTTTACGAGTCCCGTATTTTCTGTGTTATATATGCGGGCTCGATAGATCATGTATCCCCTTCTATAGATGGTGTGATTTGGATCCGAGATGGATCGAATTATATGTTATGTATGTGTATGTTTATTTATTTGCTATGTGACTGATGCTTGATATTTATATTATTTTGCTTCCGCTGCTGTTTGATTTATTATTGATGATTAGCCTTGCGTGCTTAATGATTAATTAAGCACGAGGCGAGGTTGATCACACCTTAATCCAGAATTCTTGGTTTGGGGTGTGACAGTATCAAAGGCTTTGTAAATATCTGCTTTAAATAATCCAACTTTCTTTTTTTGCTTTGTTGCCATAGTTACCATTTCTTGTGTGTACAAAAATCCCTCATTTATATTCCTCCTGTAAATTATTATATATTTATCAGAAAAATGACAAAAAGTGAATATAAAGTAGTCATTTATGCAAATGTGTTTTTGAGTGATTTTAGCAGGTTTTGAAGAAAATTGTGTATTTAGACTAAAAACATAACAAAAATATCATATTTCAACAATTATCAAATGGCCGGCAATTATCTAATAATTATATAATTAAATAATTAAATGAAAATAGGATATTCTTCAAATAATAATTAAAAATAAATAAATATTTTAAAGACAAAAAAAATTAGTTTTTATTATATGTTTTCACTGCGATATTTTGATTTAAATTTGATGATATATTTATACTTAACTATTTTGTCAATAGATAATATTTGCACAAATGCACAATGTGAGTAGAAATTCAGAGTATTTTAACTTTACATATATATGTTGACATCTCATTTCGGATTAGACTAAATATATAGTTCAAGTTTTAATTTGTTTAAAAAAAAATACAAAGAAACAAAGCCCAGGCTTAGAGAAGAAAATTAATTATGGCGAGATTAGTCACATCACATCACATCACGTGTATTGATTATGTGATATGACTGCATTTGAACGAAAATTACATGTCACGTCACATCACAGTATGAAACATAGAATATTCAACTTTTTCTGGTACACATAGAATATTCAGATTTCTCTTTTAGTGTAGGTTCAGTGATATTGGTACTCATATAGTACTGATTTTTACTACTTTAGTCTAATGAGTATTTATAATTTGAATTTTTAAAGTAATGTCAAATGTCCAAACGTCTTTTCTCGAAAAAAATTACAAAATTATTTACTTATTATAGAATATTTAGAATTTTTCATATTTTATATATTTTTCTATATTTTCAACAACTTAAATTAAAATAAAAAAAATTTGACATAACTAATTTAGATTACATTGTATGGTCACGGGGTGACTATACACGTGATCATTCAGGTAACGTAACCGTTTGCTATCATTTTAGTCACATCATAAAAAAAAAAAGAATTAATTACGTCATGTCACGTGAGCACGGCATGTTTTATCAGTTTGTCACGTCAAGGTTTCCTTCTCTACCAAGGCCCAAGTCGGCTCAGACTTAACTCCGCACGAACAAAATAGGGACCACAAACAATTTCAGACCTTGAAGATCCTGAACAAGTCAAAAGTAAGAATCTATATCCTCTAGTGTACCGGACCGTTACAATTTATTTAGAATACATGGGATTTGTTTCGAGAATCATGTCATATTCAAACGAACAACTCAGATCCAGGGGCGGATCTACTGTAGCACAGGGGGGTCAGCTGCCCCCGCTGGATTTTCAAAAATAGTGCTAAAAATCTGCTTTTCAGACCTCTGCCCCTCCCTGGAATTCAAATTGCCTCCTCTGTAGCCCATTTTGGAATTCTAATAGACAGAACGGAGCTCATATAAACTCTGAGCGAAACAAATTAGCGGAGCCCAAATAGGCGCTGATCCCAAATAGCGAAAATTAGTTAAACCAAAATGTTTTTATTTTTTATTTTTTTTTTAATTCAAAGGCAGAGGCTGCCAAGTTGAACCAAAATATTGATTTCAAATTCCCTATAAATGTTGAATTGTTGATTTTTTTCAAGTAATTCAGGATTTTTATTATATTGATTGGTATTTTTTTTTGTTATGTTGAATTGTACCCAATAAGCTATTTGCATCCGATTATTGTCTCGCCCTGACAAAAATCCTGCGTCCGCCCCTGCTCAGATCTCATTGTATTCGGTGCGGTATTGCACTGGATCTGAATTCCAAAAGGTAAATCACTCTTCTTAGTTCAAGTTATATGCTAAGCGTTAGACTTTCTTTCTCCGATCATCAAAATGCGATTCAATATCGCACTTTGCCAGATGCTGGTCTCTCCAATTAAAGAGAAAAACATCTCACACGCTCGTTCTCTTATTAGGGGCGCTGCACAGAAGGGCGCTAAGCTTGTTGTCTTACCTGTAAGAATTAATTACATACACTTTTGTTTTGCTTTTGTTGTTCAATTCATCAATTTGACCTGAAATCCATCTGACCAAAACAAAAATTTGCACTTTGGCCTTTTTTAATATAACTAAATAATGTGCTGACATGAAATCTGAACTCTGCCAATACTGTTATGAAATAATCGAGCAATATATGACTTCATTTGAGAGAGCTCTTTATAGGAGATGTGGTGTTGTCCTTACTCAATGAAGAGCTTGAGAGATCATGCCGAGGATATAGATGCTCAATCTGCACCGTCCATCTCTATGCTTTCTGAGGCTGCTTCTCATCACAAAATAACAATTATCGGTGGATCAATTCCCGAAATGTCAGGTGATAAGCTGTTCAATACTTGTTGTGTTCTTGGTCCAGATGGTGAAATAATAGCCAAGCACAGAAAGGCAAGAAGCTCTTCACTTGACATGACACTAATGAGTTATCAGTTGATGAATCTGTAGCATCTATTGTTCATGTAAAAGTAGACAATATATCTTACTGTCAATGGACTAGTACCAGTCCATGGTGAATTGTACATAAATTAACTGGTTCAATTATATTTCTGTATATTTCTTATCAATCTGATTATATGATATCTTAGTAAACAATTTTTATCACATTTGTTTTCAGTTGCATTTGTTTGATGCGGAGATACCAGGGGATCTAAACTTTAGGGAATCTGATACTTTTGCATATGGAGATGGACCCACTGTTGTTGACACTGGTACTATTTAAAATCCAAAACATTTAGGAGGGATTCACTTACAACATCTTACAACAATTCAGTACTGTGATTTTAAAAGTCCAAATAGTCGATCCAAACTGTTCAAACTGTTCAGCATGATATCTATATTAAAATGTGCTTGGAGATAAAATTTTACTTTTTTTTTAAATTTTTTTACTATTTAAAGAGAGATTTGAAGAATTGAATCTTTATTCATTTTCTTGTCTTTAACAGTACAATGATTCATGTTTATATAGCCAACACTTTGCCATTACATGATCTGTCTAGAATCTCCTAATCTCAATCTTAACCAACTAACTAACTATAAACAGCACTAACTATCACTTATTAGTGCTAACTGCCTAACTAACTAAGTCAACAGTAGCTTGGTCAACAGTCTTGTGATTATCTCCTTTACTATTTATTAAGTATTTTACAAAACGGTTGTTTTTAGACAATTTTGGACCACTGAAAAACAGCAATTTCGTAAAATACTTAATAAATAGTAAAAAAAATTCAAAAAAATGTAAAATTTTATCTCCAAGTACATTTTGATATAGATATCATGTTAAACGGTTTGGATCGACTGTTGAACTTTTAAAATCACAAAACCGAATTGTTGTAAGATGTTGTAACTTACAAATAATTTCTTGCTTGTTTCATGTTTTGAATTAGTTACCTTCTAATTGCAGATGTGGGTAGAATTGGCATAGGGATTTGTCATGATAATCGCTTTCCAGAGTTGGCAATTTTATACAGATCAAGGGGTACAACTCAAAACTCCACATGCTACTTAAATAGAATTATCTTTTTCAAAAACGAACTAAGTTTCTAATGTCACCTGCTCAATTGCATATATATGCACATAATATATCATTTATTATGTGCACATATATATATATATATAGGTGCTCATCTAATTTGCTATCCAGGGGCATTTAACATGAGTACTGGAGAGCTCCTGTGGGAGCTCATGCTAAAGTCAAGGTACTACTAAACTAAACTAGGTTGAATAATTTAATACAACGATTAAGTAATTCTTTGTATTTGTATAATATAATCTTTCAAAATCATCACATTTTTTGTTCTTGTATTTATATGTGCTAAACGAAACATGCAGGGCTGTTGACAATCAGGTATTATAAATGAGGATAGTCACAATCAGGTATTATATGATGAGTTTAGATAAATTCGTAATACTTGTGCAGTTGTTTGTTGCGGCCTGCTCTCCTGCCCGGGACCCAGATGCAAATTCTGATTATATGACTTGGGGTCATTCTAGTCTTGTGGGACCGGTATGTCATTTAATAGAAAGATGTGCACTATCAAAGTATAATAGTAAAAAGATGCATTTTGGGTATGTGTACTATGATTTACTTTTATTGTGAATAATATTTATTGTAGTTTGGCGAAATAATAGCAACAACTGCGCATGAAGAGGATGTTGTCATTGGTGAGATAGACTATTCCATTGTTCAAACAGTAAGGTACTAGTATTTTTAAATTTAAGTAGCAAATTTAGTACACAGGTGATGATTATCTTCTTATGCCTAAAAATGTATGAATCATGAATGTACAGAGAGAATCTTCCTTTGGAAAGGCAAAAGAGGGGAGACATATACCAAGTGATTGACACCAATAGGGAGTAACTTTGTAATCTTAATTGAATTTATTAATCTAATGGTGCATGATATTAGAACACTTTAGCCCTTTCTTTGAGGGATCATTTCTCCTTGTATGCGAGATAATCAAGAACTCGAAAAATAATGTTTCGAATTGCACTTCATATTTATTTTATAATGAACATTTATGAGGTTTGCAACAAACACCCAAAAGCTTTTACATTTTTACATGTCAACTATATAAATTACTTCAATTAACGGTGTAGGTACCCCATAAATTTGGTTTGCCTTATAGGTACCACAAGTTAGAAACTCATTGAGTTCATGGTTACAAACTAATTTTGGGATTCCAAATTGTATTGCTTATTTGTGGTATAGTTATTATTTGCCTGGCTAGCATTGCCAATTATAAACCTCAAATTAGCATTTTTCAATTATACGCACTTGTCCAATAGTGTCTCAAGTTGGTATCCTTTTTTTCATCTAATGTAACATCTTTAGTATACCCTGCTAAAATATTGCCTACTGTCAATATTGACTTGGCAAAGGAAAAATTAGGACTACCAACAACTACTACACAAAATTACATTAGCAACGTTAGTAAAAAGGAATAACTTTTAACCAATTCGTACAATGGTGGCAATAGGCAGCCTATTTCATTGAATCAAAAGGGTTTTAACACTTTACATGCATTACTCTTTCTGGACCGCTCTAACCTGCATAGTTAACAATCTCCGTAAGCAAGTATCAGTAAACAACCAAATTTCATATATATGTTCTCACCAGTCAGCATTTTGCAAGTGAAAATCAGACAATTTGAAAATTTACAACAGCGCCCCTGTCTATTTCAGCAAATTCAATCCCCATAGAAAGATTCAAGATAAAAAGAGTACCAGAATCTATCAGCAAGTTTTGGTTCACCACAAATCTTATGTCAGCCAAAACGCAAAACATACAAAAGTTACCAGTGAAGCCTTCTAAAATATAAAAATCAGCCTGTTAGGTACCAGTACCAGAAAGCACTCATCTGAGCCTCTATTATTCAATTGGCAAATTTTGCCCATTACTTCAACATCAAAATCAGACATGTTTGCAGAATTACTAAGTGCCCCTCCCAGTTTTTCAGAATTTAACAATGAAAACTACTTTATGACAAAACTGATCAGAGGTAACAATACCATGGTACCAATACAAAGACATACGTACCGGTTAATTTGCTACCAAGTAATGAACCCACAAAACAGTTCACAAGAAACCTAATTGAGCCCTTTTACTTCAAATTATTATTTTCATCCGAGTATGTATCCATATTCTAAAAATTTACTTGGAATAAGTACTCATGTCTAGCTTAGTATTTTTAGTTTCTTCCGAGTCCTTAATTCTACACTGAATCATGCAGCTAAAATAATCTATGTCTATTTATATATAGTGATTATCATCTTTATCTTTTTTCTCTCAGCTCGTATTTTTACACGACTAAAACAAAAATATTCAGGCCGTTATTGTTTAGAATATTTGCTATTTTTCGACTCCTCTCTTCTAGTTGCATGCACATTCACAGTACCAAGGGTCTTTGCAAACAGCAGTAATTGTAGACGACGGACAACATTATTCAGAGAGAAGGTAAATGCCCCAATTTCGCCAATTAGAGTGGATTTTAATTGATAAATTAAGCTGGTTAGTAGTTTGAATTACAGCATATTAATTATACTTCATTTTATTGAACTTCTTTGCTTGCGTATGCAACCTGATCCTTTGTATGTAAATAAATTGAATTTTTTTTTCTTCATGGATTTTAATTCCTTTTGGATGTGTGATTTGATTTGAGAGTTCCTAGTTTAATTTCGTTTGAGCATCTCACAAAAAGTATATTACCAAAGGTGTCCTTTTCTTTTCATAAGATCTGTATTTTAAATTACAAGCAAGTTGAGAATGATTGTTAGCGATAATTGTTATGTTATTATTCATTTCCTTGCAATTCTATGTTTGGATAGCATCCTGATCTCACTGTCACAAAAATGAATTCCTTGAATTTGTTCTCAACGGGTTGAATTAGATTGTTTCAAATATAATTTTATCATTTTTACAAGCTTAATTGAAATTTGCTACTGACATCGATCCCATAATTAACTACAAAAAATAACCTTATAAAATTACTTTCCTTAGGACCTTCTATAATTCATTACTATAAAAATGTATTAATTCATCATATATGAACCTGACTTGCATTTGATAATGTACAGGTGTACTATCTATCCATACCGACTTGTGCATAAAAGAAGGAATTAAGATTAATTAATGGCTAACAAATGCAGTAGTGTGCCAAAATTTGACAGGGCTGAACTAAATCCTGATTTGCTACCCTTCATTGCACACAAATTAGGTAACGCCATTGATTGATTTTATCTGCTTCCGTGCTGTGTGCAAGAAATGAAGATCTGTCACCAACTTGTCAGATAATCCCCTCAGTTGCCTGGGCTTATGATGCTTAAAAAATATCATGACATGGCTGAGGTCTGTTTCCATGCCCTTCCCTCTGGCAAAATCTTCTCCTTCTCTTTCCCTTAACCATAGAGATTATGCCATGGCGTACAATTGCAAAGGGTCTAACGAGTTTCAATTCTATGAAATAGATGAAGAATGCAATCTTAAAGACTTTATTAAGAAATTCGTTGCACACAACTAGCTTGGTCTCAACATGATCGATGGTCGTGATCAGTTGGAAATATCTCTAAATTTTTTAATTCTATACTATCTGGCAAAGTTAAACGCCTCTTAGTGGCAACCCCCTTAATGAGATTTGCATACTACAGGGGGAGGAATTTCAAGTTTGGAGATGGACCTAGAACAGTTGTTGATGTTATTGATAGCCCCACTGGAAAAACACACTCAACAATTTCTCGTCCCGGGTAAGTTACGCCCGATTCTAACTTGATTTCAACAAGAGATGGTTTGTTGATCGATGCTCTCAAAGAAATATGTTCAATCTCGTGATCAAGATGATAAACCATACTATGATTATCAATTTGTGGTGCACCGCCTTGAGAATTATGATACTAAGCACCCCAACTGGATCAAGTTAAGTGGAATTGGAGATGTGATGTTGTTTTTGGACCATAAAAATGCTTTTAGCTTGATGGCCACTCAATATGGTCATGATGGATTTAGGGGTAATTGCATTTATTTCATCACTCGTTTGAAGCGAAATCCTACATATAGTAGCTGGATTTCTATGTATCAATATCATTATGTATTCAGGGGCGGAACTAAAAGTATATATAAAAGAAACAAATTAGTAAGAAAAATAGTTGATTAACTCTCCCAAAATTTAATTTCTTCTATCAAATCTAGATACTTGATAATACAATTTTGAAAAGTTGGAGTGGCTCTGCTAAGCTTATGTTCCGCCCCTGTATGTATTAGCCGGGTTCGACGTGGGAGAGAGCAGGAGCTTTGAGGTGTGCTCCCTGGGAGTATACGGTGCATTGCATGAATATTTATTGGCTTATCCCTATCTAGTTTAATGTAATTGTTTTATTTTGTAGTATTATTAAGATTTCCATAAATCATCATTCTCCAATGCTGTGCAAAAATAAAACATAAAAATCTCCTTAATGAACATTGAAAAGGTTCTCCAAATATCTTATCAGATTTAATTTTGTTGTTTGTGATTCTTATCATGACGTGTATTCCTGGAAGGACGAGAACTTGCATGTATGTAAATCTGATGAAATATTACTAATAGTACTACAGCATCATTGCCAGCTGGAGTCGTTCAAATTTAATGAAACCTCAGAAAAAGCAAATCCAAACGTGACTTGGCCGTTGCTACCTGATTAACCATGCCCTTTTGCCATAGCTGGTATGCTGGTAAGAAAATTTCATCATATGTAATGCTATCTATATTTTGTCAAATATAATATTAGATTGACTTTAAATAATAAATTTAAATCGAGTTATTTTCCGAGTACATGTAATAATAGTATTCTGGCAATTGAGCTATTCTGGCAATCTATAATGTTTTTTGTGCCTATTTCATTAAATCAAAAGGGTTTTTAACCGTAAATGTATTAGTCTATAAAAAAACTAGTACATGTTTTATCTTTCTGGGCCCCTTTAAGGACCTGTATTGTCAACGACCTCCATAAGCAAGTATGAGTAAACAACCAAATTTCGTATATATCTTCTCACAGACAGCATTTTGCATATAGAAATCATGCAATTTGAAAATTTACAACAGTGCCTCAGTGTGTTTCAGCTAATCCAATCCCGACAGAAAAATTCAGACAATAACTAATTGTCTACAAATTATAAACTCATAAATATTATAATATACACAATCAGGAGTATTTTGATCCTTTGTTAATTTGTTGAGCATTAAATTAGTAAAGTAACTATTAGAGAAGGAGAGGTTGTTGTCACTTTCATAATAGTAATCGATGTTATATTTAATAAATTTGCGACTTAATTAAAGATATGTTTAAAACTGATTTATTTTTCCGACAGATAAGTGACCCTTTCTAATGTGTACTGCTTGACGATGCACATTGAATCTCCACCTTACAACTAAAAACTTGCTTTAAGATTTGTGCTCAAATTGACACCGAACAAACAATTGAGTGTTTTGTGTAGGCTGACAAGAAAGCCCGTAGCTTGGTTCGGAAAAATTTGGTAATTAGTTTGCCCGATTCTAGTTCGGTTTGTTATTAAAGAGTTCAATCTTGATCAGCTCAACTCGTTTCTCAGCTTGTTGCAAGGAAATACACATATTTTTTTTCTTTTCTTTTTTCTTTTTTCTTTTTTACTATCTCTATTTGTATTCATCATAAATGGACGAAACTCATTGTAAGAAAAAAAATATATTCTTTACCGACATGTGATCTATATGCAGCTCACTAATACCAAATTGACGAAAAACTTTACTATGTACATTGCTCACAGCATCAAGAACGGATCTACTGTAGCACAAGGGAGATACCGCATCTCTGGATTTTAAGTTTTAGTGGTGATGTATTGGTACTTATCGACTTTGTTTCTCCTTGGAAATTTTTTTGCCCCCCCTCTGGATGTTTGATTTGTAATTTTGATTAAATTTAGTATTAAAATTAAAATATTTTTTTTGAATTATAATTGATAATATTAATTATAAGTTATAGAATTAGAAATTATAAGTCAGTGCATTGAAAAATATAAGTCAAAACATTGTTTTTTTATCGAGTACTCAATTAGTTAATGAGTTTAAATCCGATAAGTTATTTAAACCCGATTCGATTTTTTTTGCCCCCGACAAAAATTCTAAGTCCGCCCCTGCACAGCATTATTAACTATTAATGCTCTATGTTAAGAACATCGCCTTATAATTAAAAAGTCAATACTCAAAAGATATTAGCAAAAAGGACAAGATATTTTTCATGCTTAAAGACCAAGATATTTTCATGAATATTTTTTTTTCCTTCTTTCATCTTTCAATGTTACCTCCATTAATAATAAAATTATATTATACTTCTTTTTAGTTGTACATACGAAGGAATTGTTGTTAGTTTATAAAAAAAGGAACTGTTTATACTTCTCACGAAAAATACTTTTTAAGTTAATTCCGAGAGCTCTACTTATTCAACAATGTTTTTAATCTTTACTTTTTTATAATTATTTAGGAGGTTGACTTGGATGAGTCATATCTCACCAAGCGTTTGTACTTCAAGCCGTATTTTTATTTTGAAAGTCCAAACGACCGATCCGAACCGTTAGATGTGATCTCCATATTGAAATGTGCTTGGAGACCAAATTTTATATTTTTTGGAATTTTTTTACTATTTATTAAGCATTTTTTAAAATTGCTGTTTTGCTGTGAACAGTAAAAAAAGTAAAATTTTCTGGACCATCAGATCAGTAATTTTCAAAAATGCTTAATAAATAGTAAACAAATTCTCAAAAATGTAAAATTTGGTCTCCAAGCACATTTCAATATGGAGAACAAGATGAACGGTTCGGATCAGTTGTTTGGACTTTCAAAATGGCTAAAATAAGTCATTGCTCACCAACGCGCTATGAGCCATGGCTCATTTTAGCCCAGTAAAAGATGATAAATTATTTATATATTATGTATAAATAATAGCAAGTCTAGACATATATTACGTTTAGGTTAAGTATAAATATTTTTACAGTGTAGATAAGAGATGCAGAATATGAATTGTAAACAAAAAAAAAAAATCTAAGTTTTAATCACAGTCTTTCCTTTCCCCTGGAAACTAAATCTATTCCTCTCTTAGTAATAAATGCATTTCCTCTTCTCATTTATTGCTTCTAATGGCAATCAAGTCTTCCATTGATCATGTCGGGATCAAATAAAAACACATTTAGCAATAATTTAGGACTTGGTGTATGCAAATGTTGCTATTGTATCTGATACAACGCCAATAAAAAATCAAAGATAAAATACGGTTTTTTATTATAAATGTTTATTTTTATAGTATATTTAACTTTTAAAAATTTAACAATATTTTTCTCCTTTCAACAAATAAGAATGTTAAATAAATATGTATATATTTATATCTAATATTTTTTTAAAGTACATGTATATAAAAGTAAAAGAAAAAAGTTAAAAGGATATTTTTGTGCATGAATAATTATTGACCGTAATGAAGAAGAATTTTAAATTATTGTCAGTATCCTAAGTTAAAAAATTAAGAATAATATTAAATTATTAACTGTGTCCCAAGTAAAATATTAAGAAGAAAATTTAAATTATTGACTGTATCTTAAGTAAAAAAACTAAGGAGAATTTAAGTAAAAAATAACATAAAATTTAAATTATATCCGTATTTGTTATTGTCAGAATCCTAAGTAAAAAAATTAAGAAGAATATATTTAAATTATTGACTGTATCCTAAGTAAAAAAAATTAAGAAGAATTTTAAGTTTAAAAAAAAAGGTAAGATAAAATAACAAAGAAGAATTTAAACTATTAAATATGCAAGCAGGAGTATTCACTCGCTCTGTATTTTTCTACAAAGAGTATTTCGTTACCTCATTTTTTTTCCCCAAAAACTGCCACAAATTTTTGCTTTAGTATTAGAAGTTTTAAACTAAACCCGTATCGGATCCGGATAGTGTAACAATTTCTTAAAATTTAACATTCAGACAAATTTTGCTTGATGACTTTGTTAAAGTTGAATGGGTTTTGGAAGTTTGATAAACTAAATCATAATTTGACACTGACCATAAAAACTGATTACTTTAAATCACATGTAATTTTAGTTAAGAGATACAAAGAACTCCATGAATCATGCAACAAAACTAATAAGTTTGACCTGACCTTAAAAACAACTTAATTTTTGTTTGACTGGACGCGAATCGGTTTTTGATTACATCAAAACAAATATATCACGATAATAGTTACAAAACATTTTTTTCATCTGGCAACAAAAACACAATGTCTTCCATGTCAAAAAATGCAAGCTAAAATCAGTCCAATAAAATAAATTGTGAAAGATCTAGGAAGGAAAATTTTACATAATATCATACTTTTTTAAAATATAAAACAAAATATTTTCATTTAAAATTCTTCACAAAATGACTATGTGGACCACACTTTTCTCCTTTCTTCTCATCCTTCACTCCATATTTTCTCTTGTTTATTCTTTATTTAAGTAAAAAATACATCTATTATCTCATTCACGTTTTGAATTATTTTTTACTTTTTGTGTATAGAGAATTAGAATTAAAAATTACAGTGTAAAATTTTATAAAATTTTGGAGGAACGAGGAGCCGCCTTCTATTCATCAAGTCCATTATGGGGTGATGCCTCTCTTCAATTAAGCAAGCTTTTGATGAACTCCAGTTAATAGTTAATTATTGTGAAAGATTTGCAATTACTTTCAACTCTTTCAATTATCTTTGATGAATTGATGATACATGAGTGTTTAGAGGAGGCTATTCAGGAGAAAGAGGTCCTGCCTCTTTTAGGTGGAAGTAGGGGTGTTTATCGGCTCGGTTCGGTTGAAACCGAACAGAACTTGGCAAACCAAAGTTATAATTCGATTTTGAAAATAGAACTAAATCGAACCAAAGTTTTATTTCGGTTTGTTCAGTTCAAACCGAAATATATTATTATTTTTATTTAAAACAATTGATTTATAATAAACCGAAATATATTAAGAAATAAACCACGTATTAAGAAATAAACCGAAGTATTTAAAGCAATTGATAAATAAATAAACCGGAGTATTAAGAAATAAACTGGGGCGGTTCAGATCAAATTAATAATATATAAAAGTTCGATCGGTTCGATTATTTCGGTTTTCAAATTTTTCAAACCGAACCAAAGTTATAATTCAGTTTTAAAAAACAAACCAAATCGAACCATTAAACAGAAAAAACGAACCGTTTGAACCGAACTAATTCAGTTCGGTTCAAAACCGAATAAACCAGACCCAATGAATACCCCTAGGTGGAAGAGACTAAGAGAGTAAGAGGAGATATAGATCAAGAGTGACACGTATCCTAAAAGATGATGGACTTTTATGCTTTTTTGTTAAGTTTCTAATCTTCTTAGTAGTTGGATTATGCTATGCTATTTTGTTTGCATTTTATATTGTATTTTGTTGTTAGTTGGCATTGCTTTAGGAATGCTTATATGATGTAATATTTTAGGTCAATTTTTTGTAAGGGGTGTGGTACCAGTGATTTGGTACCAATTCCCAAATACTTGATTTTTAATAGAAATCGGCGGGAGTTACCCACTTTTATCAAAAAAAAATTTGTGAAAGATTTGCAGCCTCATTAGTCGAGTTTAGATTAGTAATTAATGAATGAATTAGTTCATGCTCATCTTAGAAATATTCATACTTATTTTAAATCATAATCTTAATTTCGATCCATTGATTTTTAAAAATATTTTGGTCATGTATTTGATTGAGTGGCAAATGCACATGGTTTCTATGTGAGATGTCATGAATTCGAAATTCAAATGAAGAAAATATTTTATTATAATAACAATGGTATTAAATAGTTTGATGACTTGATATCTAATTTTTACTAAAGAAAAATGGTCATTAAGTAAATTTACACAATGTTTAAAGGTCGATTTTAGTTTATTTTAATAAATTAAGCGCTAAGTAAATTTTTAGGAGGCTGATAATTAACCCCGCACCTCCCACCCCGCAATTAACCCCGCACAAAATGTCAAAAAACGTCAGCTGTCATTTTTTTTTCATAAGGTATTAATACTTACGTACAGAAGTATTTATCTCTAAGAACGAAAGTATTTATCTCTAAGCACGAAAATATTTAGGGGACCATGCAAGTTTTTTTCATGGAAGGTGGGGGGAATCTCAAATCACATGGGGGACCATGCACGTTTTTAGAGATGGGTTTTTTTTATCTCATTTCAATCTCGTCCACATTTCTCACAATCTATGAGAAATTTTGCGAATCTAAAACCACGAACGTTTTCTACGTAATTTTCTCTTTCAAATGAGAATTATGATGACATACTTCCGAGCAAGTCATTACAGAAGTATTTATCTCTCATCGTGCAAGTATTTATATCTATACTTGAAAGTATTTTTTTGCATATAATACTTATAATACTTGATATTAATACTTTCATATGTCAGTATAAATACTTATAATACATGATATTAATACTTTCATATGTCAGTATAAATACTTATAATACTTGATATTAATATTTTCATATATCAGTATAAATACTTATAATAATTGATAGTAATACTTTCATATGTCTGTATAGGTATAAATACTTGCACGATGAGGGATAAATACTTTTGTAACGACTTGTCCGAAAGCATGTCATCATGGATCTCATTTGAAAGATAAAATTACGTAGAAAACGTTCGTGATTTTAGATTCGCAAAATTTCTCATAAATTGTGAGAAATGTGAACGAGATTGAAATGAGATAAAACTAATTTGGAGAGAGATAGAGTGGGGGATGGTGGGGGGATGGAATGGGGGGAGTAATATAATTGTTCAAATTTTTAATAATAAGATGTTAGATAATTAAGCAACACGGAGTAGACATCTTCATGGTACATAATTTCACTTTACGTTCCATAAAATGTGCAGACGATAAAAATCAATATTGATAAAAAAAAAAAAAAAAAAAAGTTAGTCGCGCCGTCAAATATCTATTCAACATATGCGACTCTCTCACCAAAATCTCTCATAACTACGTCAACAATAGACTACAATAATAAAATCTAGGTCCGGCTGAATTCGAAAATTTAATTTAGGTAGAGCATCTACATTTCTGACCCTATTAAAATTTCTAATTCAGTTTCAGAGATATGAAAGACTTTCTTATTTATCTCTTCTTCTTTTTTGATTGAAAGTCCGTAGGCGATTGCATTGACCTAACGATATACAAGATAGCTATTACATAGGTTTCTTTTGATTAAAATAAAAAAAAATATGAGAACCTATACATTAAGCTACCTATAAAATCATCTAATTTGCTATGTTAGAAAATAACAGATACGTGAAGCCAGAGAATGCGAATTGGTATATTCGCACCCGATTAGTAAGTAGGTGGACCTTCTGATTTTCTTCTCTAGAAATGTAGACATAGCAGTAATTTTTCGAGTTGCATGGCTAACGGAGTACGCCATATCAAGCCCTTTCTTAAGGACGAAACGTCTTCTTCTTTCCAAAATTGACGCTGCCCCAGAGGAATTCGCAGCCGAGAAGCACTGAATCAAACCAGACCGAGACAGTCACCACTTAGAGAGGAGAGAGAAGAGGGCACTGAATCAAATCGGACCGGAACACAGTCACCACTCAGCCGAGAAGGCACTGGATCAAATAGGACCGGGAACTGAATCAACTGGCCCAGTACAGTCACCACTCAAAAAGGTGGAAGAAGAAGAAGGGAAAGAAGAAGGAAAAGAAGAAGAAGAAGAAGAAAGGGAGGAGGAAAGAGGCAACTCTTTGCAATCTCGTCATCATCAACAATCATAAAAACACATACCTTATTCACATATATAGATATAGTATATACTACAAGGATGGAAACGAATATACAACACCCTCAGTTGAACCCGAAAAGTAGAGATGGATGGGCGAGATGCCGAGCAAACGAGACAAGATGAAGCGAGATAAGATGGACCGAGCAAACGAGAAGTGGTGGAGACGAGACGGAGCGGAGCAGTCGAACTTATATTGCGACTCTCAAAACAGCAGAATTTGAATCGCCTTCAATGTCGCTTGAGTGATTTTACCGAGAAAACCTGCGGAGTTTACGACGTGCGCACTACATGTTTTCATTTCTTATTTATCTCTTAGTAGACTACAATCGAATCAGTTAAAATTTTGATTTATTCAACGGAGTGTGGATTTTTTATAGCACTTCCAAGTCAAGAAATTTAATGGTTGGACCTAGCTAAATCCAATTAGGTTGTTTAATTAAGAAAATATTAGTTATCCACGATATAGTTTGTCTCACCTTTAACCCGACCCCACTTAACTTTATTGATAATTTAACTTAATTGCATAGATAATTTTTTAAAAATTTTGTTGGTGGCAACCATTTTATACATCTTTTACTGGATTAGAAAAAAATATATATACAATTATATACTCATTGATTTTGATTTATAAGATTATTTTAAATCCAATGTCAACAAGAAAAACTAATTTTGGATAGTGGCCCCCGCTTCCTAGCTTGATATACTCCCAAATTGTGTAATGTATAAAATTAGACACACTTGAGTATATTTGATGAACAATCAAATTAAATAATTGTACCTCTGACTTCCATCAAAACAAAACATCAATTTCCACCGTTATTATATCTGAAAAAAAAGGTCATTTAAATTATGGTCATGTATCAACAGTCCGGTAAATACTTTTTATTTTCATATAAAGAAATACTACCTTAAAGAGAAAATACTTTGAAAACTTAGAATATTTCTATTTAGTTATATTTTATTTAAAAAATGCAAAAATTTGGAGTTAATAATCACCTTTAGAAGAAAAAAAATTGCATTAATTGTATTATAAATATGTGCAACTAATTAGTAGTCCATTTATTGTCAGTTATAAAGGTTACAATGTCTTCTTCCAAGTTCCTAATGAAATGCTACTTTTTGTTGCAATGCAAGACGTTAAATATTTTTTTTTGAAAGAAAGATACCTATCCACGCACAAAAAGCAAATATAAGGTAATTACTCAACTTCAAACATTGCAATTCATTGAGACTCTAGCTTACAAGGGATAATTTTAGTGTAGCTACAGTGCATATACTTGACATGATACTTTCATTCATTTCGTTTCAAATATAATTAACATGATATGAAATATCTGGTACATATTATGTTAAATGTGACTGCTATTAACAATCCCTTGAGTTTATATGTTGGCTAATTTTGATCAGTGGATTAACAATAGATAATTTTATCGAATTAAAAAGTCATTTAGACTTTGGTTAGATTAATTTCACTTAAAACCAATTAAGTGCCGGTATAACTTATTTATCTTTTATAACTCATCTCATAACTTTGGTATACATTCATACGAAGAAAAGCATAATGTTTGCAATTGCTAATTATCCATAACTGTTTGATAGAAAAGGTGTCAAGTTACTTCACAATTGGCACAAGATATCAAAATTTATCAGGATAAAAAGTAAATTGGTATAATAATTGAATATTATCTTTGATGTGTATCGTATATGTAAAACCTGTCAAGATGTATTCAGAAGCGGATCTAAGGCTTAATCAAAGGTGACTAAGTCACCCCTATGATTTTAAAATTTTAATTATATCTATAGAAATTTAATTGAATTTTTTTAAAGTCTTTATATAGTCTAACCACCCTTAACAAATGAGAGATATTTAGTTGTAGCCTAGTGAGTAAAACTCTATTTGTGATTAAGATGTCTTAGATTCAAATTTCACTCACTACATTTGTACATTTTAATTTTCAACCACTTTTATTAAAATTTTCTAGTTTTTCTGGATGTACTCCTAAAAAGAGCATTCGATTAGATGGTTTGAAAAATTGTAGTTGACTTAGAAAATTTCCGACCTAATATAGATCTGCTTGAGAATCCATGTAAAAATTCAATCAATCCACTTGAAGCATAACAATTTAAACTTGATTAAAGTTTAAGAAAAAGAAAAAGAAAATATATATATATGGTGACTTACTGACTTGCAGAAAAAGAGAAATTTAAAATTTTGCAATCCAACCAAAAGATATGCTCATAATAGTTATATATAGTTATTAACTGCATTCATATCAACTCATATACAGTTCTTATTCAGCAGGCATTTGTACTGCTGTTTTCACAAACAGTTAAGTGACTCGCTACAAGTTTGGTCACAGAAATTCTCGTAACAGAATTCCCAACTCCAGAGTGGCAGAGTCAATTGTCAACAAGTCAGTTGGACTGATGTCGTCGTCTCAACTGCCTATTCCTGGTGCGCAACACCGTAGAACCACCATAAATATTCGAGTTTACTAATCCGTGTGCCATTAATGTGTTTTGAAATTTTATGAGAGGGGATGAAGAAAAGAAAATCAAAAGGGAAAGGAAATAAAAACCTTTATATTTTATTTTTGTAAATTTTAAAATAAAGGAAGCAACCATAAATTATATTCACCAAACCTCAGGAAAAACGACAAAGTATGCTGTTGCCTGTTTAGTAATGCCAATTTGCCTCCACCAAGAAGTTGTTGAAATTTAATATATTCCTGGACCACGTATACAGATACGAAGACAATCACTCTGACATGTAGGTCCAACTTATCAGGCAGAGAGTTGTTGTACACCGGGTTTATATTGCCGGTTTAAATTGACAATTGCCAAGTAACCTCTCTCACTTTTCCTCAGTTCTACCAACAAAAAAAAATAAACCGCTACACTCTCAAGTCTCAACACAAGGCCGCCATTTTTAATCTCTCTTTCCTCTCCACCTACCTCTTGATTTATACCTCTCTCTCTCTCTCTCTCTCTCTCTCTATCTATCTCTATCTACCCATTAATGGCGTCACAAGCAATTGGTAACGGGGTTGGAGGAGTCTCTCCCATTACCCCGCGAACCAGTCTCCTTCGTAAGAGCTCTCTTGGCACTAGCGTGGTAGAGAGAAAGGAGGAGCCCGATTCGTCTTCTTCGTTTTCAAATTCAAATTCGCAAGAGCAGTTCAAAGGATTGCGAAGTGGCGACTTAGAGAAAAATGCTCGAGCTCTTACCAGGGATTGCAGCTCTCTACCAAGTGGGTTTAGTCTCAGTTCTCAATTTGTTTTTTTTTTTTTTCAATTCATGAGAATTTATCGTTTCTCTTTATAAAAATTTCAGTTTCGCTTTTTTTTTTTTTTTCTAGGAACTTGGGGGATTAATATATCACAAAAACTGTATATTTAATTTAATTTTTACCAGGTCGGTGTTAATTGTGATTCTTTCACAATTAGACTCTCTTTATTTTATTTTTTGTTTTGTTCTTTAGATAATTCATCACTAATCAATTATAATTTGTAAACACCCAACAACCAATCAATCCGCTGAAAGACAGAACTCAAATTATGGGTTTATTTTTATTTTTAATTAAATAGAGAAGGCCATTCCGTCAAATTTAGAGGCTTTTGATTCTCTCAAAATTAGTTGACTAAATGGAATTACTGTTCCTTGTTTACCCAATCATATCTTGTATCACTGAGGTAGCCTTGAATTATGGTTATATCATTGACTCAAAAGTATTACGTATGCTCTCTATGCAGTGTGGATTGATGCTTTAGTTGACGAACAAATTAAACTTGTTTCATTAATAGAATAGTCACTTGCTTCATTAAGTGATTATTCTATTGTAAAATAAGGTGCTTAATAGCTACTTTTGGTAAAGAGTACAATTAGTGTGGATCATGTAGAAATCTTATGTGGTTTAGTTCCCCCTCACTGCTCTCTTTTTATTATAGTAAAGTTAGCAATACTGCAAAAAATGATTGCGGCCTCTTCTGCTATTTTTTTAAATTATAGTATAAGTTAGCAATACCGCAATAAATGATTGCGGGTTTTGTTATATTATAGTTGTTGTATACTTGTATGAATAGCATATTTGGTAATGCAATATACTTCGCATAGTTGATTTCCCTTATTGAACATACAGCACTCATGAACAATTAAGTAGGAGTTAGATATGGTTAGATTAAACAGATACAATCTTTGATATTTTAAACTTGTAGCAATTAATGTTCTCATATATATAATTTTTTTTTTGGTAGAGCCTTTGTCTATTATGGATTGCTCGACCTCTAGTGAAGCATCAGATATTCGTGTGGCATATCAGGTACATTTTAGAATAGTCAACACATATTTACTTATATTAAATATGATAAGATGGGAGAGAACAAAGATTGATTAACTTGTATTGTATGAGATATTGATAGTACTATTTTATTGACCTTATTGCCCCCTTCAAAATAGGGTTCACCGGGAGCTTTTAGCGAGGCTGCTGCACTAAAAGCATACCCGTATTGTGTGGCTGTTCCATGTGAGCATTTTGAAGTTGCATTCAAGGTTTGATTTTGTTTAGCATCTCAGTACTAATGTAATATGATTAAGTTTTAGGTTTCTATTGATAATTTTTTTCTGGATCTGGTATCAATCAAAGCCTCAAAGGGTATTTGTTGAAAATTCAATTTACATACAATGAACTGGCAAATGAAACCACACAAAATTCTGGTACCATAGCATATCAGTTTGTCCAAAAATTAACCAGGACATTTTACAAAATTCGTTCACAGGGTACTAATTTTTTTCATTTAATTAATCTTATTCTTTGTTGATACCTTACTGGTACTGCTACTGTTTGCAAATTTTGCAATCCCTGACCAAATATAAGCTGGTTTTGCTATTTTTCATTCTCTCTCTGTATTTGGTTGTATGATGTATTAAAATAGTTGTCTCACACTATTAACCAGACAACTATTTTAATACATCATACAACCAAATACAGACAGAGGATGAAAGACATGCTATTTCCCTATAAATTAAAAATCATATGCCAATGAAGTTTGTATTTTCAAGATAATATCAATTTATTAAAATATTCAATTTACAAGCTCTACATCTTAAAATCCTTGACAAATGGGATGGATATTCTCCTATAAAACACAATATACAGTTCTACAATTAAAAAAAAAAATTACATATTTATACTAAATATTTTTTTTTCAGGCTGTGGAGATATGGCATGTAGATAAGGCAGTTCTTCCGATTGAAAACACCTTAATTGGGAGCATACACCGAAACTACGATCTGCTGCTCAGCCATCGACTGCATATCGTAGGTGAGGTGCAACTAGCCGTTGACCTCTGCCTTCTTGCACTACCTGGTGTACAAAAGAAGGATATACAACGCATCTTTAGCCATCCTCTGGTACACTTAACTTCTTTTAATGAAATATAAAATCTAGATAGCCTATATTTGCAAAAGAGAAATAAAAAACAAAAATTCATACTTGGTTGATGGTTTTTATTGTGCGTCTGTAGGCATTTCGGCAATGTGAGAGTGCAATCTCAGACTTCAAAGCAATTCAAGTTAGCTTTGAGGATACCGCCGGGGCTGCTCAGGTAAATAAATAAATATATTCCAAGTTAATTTTGGTTTATTACAGGAGTGTGATTAATTAAACTCTAAATTTTGCTTACTCCAGTTAATAGCTGAGAAAGGGATGACGGATGCGGCGGCAATAGCGAGCGCCAGAGCTGGGGAGCTTTACGGCCTCAATATACTGCAAAACAATTTACAAGTAAGAAAAGTGCGGAACAATCAAATTTGCAAGTGAGACCGGTTATATTTTAATTTGCCCGTCATCTATTCATTATAACTGGACTCGGTTACAGAATTTGTTTCGTAGAGAACTATGGCTTATTTAGTTTTATTTATATGAAACATTTGTGGCATTTAATTTATTCATTCTTTATGGCAGGACGAACAGATCAACATCACCCGATTCTTGGTACTGGCGAGAGAACCGATCCTACCAAGGACAGATCGGCCTTATAAGGTATTGATTTCAGAGACCCAACTGCTATTTCATCCATGAATGGATCATGTTAGAATTTGTTTCACCTTATACAGACAAGCGTTGTGTTCACTCTGGAAGAGGGGCCCGGTGTACTGTTCAAGGCTCTTGCCGTGTTTGCTCTCAGAAATATCAACCTATCAAAGGTATTAAATTAAATGTATGAGATGGTTAAAGTTTTAATCAACAAAAGTTGTAAGATTTTAATATTTAAAGACAAAAATACTGAAACAGATTGAAAGCCGGCCACTGAGGACGAACCCCTTGAGACTTGTAGATGACTCGAACCATGGCACCACTACGTAAGAATTTAAGCTATCTTGATTTTGTGTTTTGAACCTTTGGTAATAAATTTATGTAATAATTGCTTGAATTAATCTCATTGTCCAGGTACTTAAATTATTTATTCTACATTGATTTTGAGGCGTCCATGGCCGAGACCCGTGCCCAAAATGCCCTGTTTCATTTACAGGTCAGAGTTATATTTTTATCTAGTTTAGTTGTTGTATATATTTATTTGTAAATTATTTGTTTATTATTGGTTTTCTTTTTTGAGCTTCTAATATATGCCAAATTATTCATTTCATTTGTTCCCATTAAGAAGTAGCTGCAAGTCTCTTGCAAATTTCACTGTTTATTTCTTAATTATTTTTTTTTAACAATCACAATACCTCAGAAAATTAAATTATAATTTGCTTGCAATGTGCAGGAATTTTCTAAATTTCTTCGGGTGCTTGGCTGTTATCCGATAGATACATTATCATAATCTCCAAAAGGCAGAACTTCAAATATCTCATTGATTTAAGCTGGTAGTTTTCTGATAGTTTAAAAAGGAAATTTAGAGAGCAAATGAAGCAAATAGTTTTATACCTAGCTTATAATTTCTTTTTTTCAGTATTTGAGGTTTAATTTGCTTTAAATATAAAGAATATTGTGCAGAAATGATATAGTGGTTGAAAGATTTTAAAGTGTGGCAAATGGTTAAATCTCATTTTTCAGTTGCTTTAGAAAATGTTTTTTTTCTAGTGAAAAGCCCCATGTTTTTCCCTTTAGAAGCTATTTAAATGATCAATGGTGTTCGGTAAGAAACTGCAAATTAATATAACTGAAACCTGATACTGCTTTCTTTCTTAATAAAAATGATATGGTTAGAAAATACAAGATAAGGTACGATACGAGAAGGAAAAGAACTGAAGGTATTAGCACGTAAGATTGGTAAATAAATAAACGGAGGTAAAGGCGATGGCCATAGCAGAATGTCCTGGTAGGCTGGTAGCTGATACTGGTACGGCACCAGTAATAGGGAGGATGAAGCAGACTTGAGACCCAAAGCTGTCCCACACCGGTACTGTACCAGTGTTGGGGAAGAACAACAAAGCAACAGAATCTCATGTCTCGGATCATAATAGTAGCGCCTATACCATATGAGTATCATCATGGTAGTACTCTACCCACCAGCACCGGGGATGCAAAGAAGTCACCACAGACTGGATACGTCAAGGCACGGCATGTTTGCCGGTCATGTGCCGTGACAAACCTTCAGTTAATTGGCACTGCACGCAAAATGGTCTGCTAACAGCATGGTACGTGGTCAATCAAGACCGTTAAATCTCGATCGAATGGTAAATTTTAAATAAACTAACTTAAAATTATGGGAAAAAATAGTTAAACATGATCATACGTAATAGTAATGTTTGGATATGACACGTGGTCACAGCATGACTAATGTGCCATGTCCATTCTCTCTAAATTTGATCACGACACGTGACCCAAGTAACCCATTTTGATGATTCTCTTTGCTTTGTATGGGTACCACTTATTTTTTAGTTATGAAAACCAAAATTCCTACAACAGAAAATTTTAGGATGATGTGAAAGAGGGAAGGACAAACAGTTGCTTAAATGGAAGGGCAAATGCAAGGGGGGCCCTTTTGTCTTTAATGGAGATAGAAAGAAAGGCCAAACTAGTTAGGAAACAGATATTTGATATGAATTATTAGAAATTTGGTTGGCAGTACTGTTAATTATTAATTATCACTGGGTCCTTGAGACCAGGTGTATACAAATTCTTGTAGATTTCAAGAAATTAGTGTCATGTTTTATTTGGATCTAACTGCACTGCGTAGGTAATTAAGTACAGTTTCTTGCTAAGCCTCTAAACCAGCAATTTAAATTGTTAGGTCTATAGCTTATTTGGATTTTTTTTTTTTAAATAGAACTGAATTTAATATTTTCAACTGTACAAGCACCATTGAAATATTGTTCTTTCCCCAACAACTGAACAAGCATCATAATTAGGATTGCAGGTCACTTAGGTTATATATAACCCCAATTTCAAGAGGTTCCTATGTTGATTTATCTCAGGTTACGTACACCAGTTTCTGTACAATTTACACTAGGCACACAGATGCAATTGCGTTGTCAGATTTTGAAAACGAATGCACTCACTCTATATGATACTTTAGCAACATTCCGTTGTGAAAACCAGAATCAAGAGGGGACGTACAAGAGAATTCGGATCTCCTAAGGTAACTCAAACTTTGATATTGAATTCTGACTGTCCAACCAGAATCCGAAGAAATATTAAAAAATAGCATAAACTATTTTCATTTTTGTATGGGCATTTTGGAAAAAAAAAGAAAAGAAAAATATGAATGGAATGTTTGTCTATTTTTTATGTGCGTGCTAGTTGTACTTCATATAAACCGTAACATTATAACAAATCGTATAAATAGATTGCTTACCCAACTATGAGAAAACGAACTTGCCTAAACTTCCATATTTCTTTCACAATTCGAGTCCATTATAACATTATATTTTGCATCCATCCACATATTGCTCACCTACATCATACAATAAAAACATGGAAAAAGAAGTAAACAATTCGATTCCATTATAACTATCCACTTCTCTAAATAGGTGTTTATGAACAAATAGTAAATACCCAACTCAAAATTAATTTTTTTTACCACTTCTCTGAATAGGCAAATAATCCTTTGTTTATAAAGAGAGGGTTATTCGCTAACCACATGAGAATGGGATTCTAGGAATTTAAAAATTGGAAGTTTTATATGCGTGTCTAAATTTAAGATTAACGTGACTACAACCGATGAATTTATCAAGCATAATAGGTGACTTTCAAATGCCAAAAATCAATTTCATGCAATCGTTAAATAGATCCAATTATATCAAATTTCAACATGTTTCGAATTCAATAGATATGTATTTCCAACGCAATTCAAACTATAAAACAATACTCAATTATTTTTATGAATTCATTACTGCCAATAATAAATCAAGATTTATGTCATAAAGTAATTTTATTACCTTAAATAAAACTGAGTAGAAAACATAAATCAGATCGCAATAATTCGTCGAAACTACAAGCAGTGTAGGATCATATTCAATCGAACACAAGTCGGCGCAAGAAAGAGAGGCAAACGCTTCTTAGGTTTTCTTATGGACGACGAATTTATAGAATTGGACCGTTTTTTAAGGGCTGACGTGTATTTCTTTATTATTATTATTTATTTTATCGAATCTTCTAAAAGTTTCATTGAAGGCTTTTTATTTGTTATTATTATAACATCGTTAATTGATAATTACCAAATAGATATTCAAACTTTCAAAATGTTACAACTTTGAAGAACATAATAAACATTTTAATATTACAATATTGAATGTGTAATTCATTAGCCACTGTCAAGAGTTTCAAAATATATATATATATATATATATATTTAATTCATTATTTTTTCAGTATGAATGCGAATTTGGTAATTATGCTGAAATTAAATTTATAGATTAGCTTCATAATTTTTTTGATTCAATTTTCAATCTTGATAAATTAGTTTAACAATGCTACATATGCATTTAGTAATGGTGTTAAATGGTTTAAAGTTGTTATAGGTTAGTGTAAAATGATTCATATAATTTAACAATAACATAGATGGAAATCTTAATTTATAAAGTTTACGTACTTCAATAAGCGGCACATGAATTTATCCATGCAGCATTTTCTTTTAGTTTAACAATATTACATTTTTTTTTTTTTTGAGATACACTGAATGCTTTGTCTTAGTCATGAGACTAAATGTTGATTCACGATTTAGACACTCCATCTCATCTTATATATCTAATGGTTAGATTTTATACGAGCTACTTTATATAACCAGTGTTAAAGCTACGTAGATAATAATAAAAAAAAAAATTAGACTGTCTGATAGTGATAAACTGTTCATATCAGCATGACTTGAACATCCAATATTTTTGTTCTATCTTTTAATCATTTTTTTTTCCTTTTAAACTTGCTCGTGTTATATTTTGACCCCCTCCATCTCCATGCTGGATCCGGATCCCCTGAAGTAACTCAAATTTTGAGTTTAGTCGGGATCGTCATATCACAATTCGGCGTATGCGACTTTTAAATTGTGTGGAAATATAAACTCAAAATTTGAGTTACTTTAGGGAATCTAAATTCCATCTCCATACCATCAACTGGGAATTGAAAACATGAGCTTAATTGGACATTCAATTACACTTCTAAGGTATTCAATTACATTTTTTTTTGGTGACACCGGATTACACTCTTTCAAAGTCTAAACAGTCGATCTAAACCGTTTAATATGATAGATATGTTAAAATGTACTTGCAGATCAAATTTTATATTTTTTTTGAATTTATTTATTATTTATTAAGATGAGTACAAAAATTCAATGGTCTAAATATAGCGATTTTGTTAAATACTTAATAAATAGTAAAAAAATTCCAAAAAATGTAAAATTTGATCTCCAAGCACATTTTAATATATTCATTATGTTGAACGGTTCGGATCGACTATTTGAACTTTGAAAATTTTAAAAATCGAGAGTGTAATTCAGTGTCACCAAAAAAGATGTAATTGGATCACTTGTCATATATTGTAATACGTATTTTCTAGACCTCCAAAGCATAGTTCTCGAAAAAATAAAATAAAAACTATAATTACGCTGCTGACATTAAACATGCATGCTAAAACTCTTACAAAGATTAAAATATCGTACATATCAGCCCATTATAAACTTTATATGTAAATGCAAAATAGATCGGTTTCAAATATTTGAATTTATTGTTTAAATCATGTTTGATAAATGTTTCATGCAATAACACATATTGTTATACTATTTTAAGTGTCCACTTATGGATGTTGAATAAAAAAATTAGTCGATGTATTAGTTATTGCATGTTTTCAGTGAACAAATTTATCTATTTTTCAACCAAATTCTTTTTTTTTTCTAACTTATATTTTTCAGCTCAACTCATTTTCTTAGGGACCCAATTCCGGAAATAAATCAGTTATTATTTTATAAATCAGAATCTGTTATTTTGATTTCAACTGTTCAAATTTTTTTATACGCGAATTTTAACCAATCTTTTTTATTATATACAAATTTCAACGAAAATCAACAATTAAAATCGGAATTAATAACAGGTTAATGTTATTCCTTATTTCCCCAATTCCGCCCCCTCACGAAAGGGAAACTTTATTCGGCCTTTACTTACAACTTGGCTTTTGGGAAGCTTCTTTTAAGTGCCTACCAAATTAATGCTGCTATCTTATTCTAACACTTTCATCCTTTTGTCAAATCCAATAAAATAAACTGTTGACAAAGGGATTCCGTCCAGGTCAGAAATTATATTTCGGCCTTTAATCTTTCTTAATTACACTTGAAATTTCGCTTTTACAGTTTTACTGAACCGTTTAATTATTTCATTGGACACCAACATTTAATAATTTTCTCAATCTTGAATCATGAGGAGCAAAGATGTATTTAAAATGCACCTCAAAATTTGAGAATCGTACAATTATCTAGCGGCTAAGATGTTAACCTTTTTATGTAAATGATCATTAGTTTAAAATTTAATACTCGTATAGAAGCTGAGACGAAGAACTTTGACTCTCATTATATACTAAAACAATAACATTAAATTATTTTATTTGCTAAAATTAATTCTCGCAATAGAGAATCAATATTTAATATGGTGACAAAAACAATATTTTTTTGTATGAAAAAGTTACAAGTTCGAAATCTAAATGAATAATTATCTTGTATATGAATATTAAATAGTCAAGTGATTTGATCTCTAACTTTTATTCAAAAATCTATTCTGATTTCTCACAGTAATATGTTCCTTGGACGCCTTAATTTTTTATGCCCCATTATATTTTTATCTTTAAACTTAGACAATTACAAAATTTAAAACTATATGTTAAAATAAAAATGAGTGAGGTTATAGTAATATGCATATTACAAATTAGTCTGTACTATGGATCAATAGTCAATACCTCCTTTTTCAAAATTGAAACAGTTAATGTGAAATATGCAACATAACTTCTATTTGAAAATGTACTTCCAGACTAAATTTTATGTCTTGTAGAATTTTCTTACTACTTTATAAAATGGCCGAAAATCACTACTTTTTAATGGTCTAAAGTATTTATATTAAGTGATTTTTTATCTTACTAAAATAAATAAAAATGTTTTTTTATCTTTCTAAAAAGATATAAGTTTTAAAAATATAAAATTTAATCTGCAAATACATTTTCACATGAAGTTCAAGTTAAACTGTGGAAATCGATTGTCTGAATTTTGAAAATAAAAATATTAATCAATAGTCTACTCTGTATAATACCGTAGCCTCACTCATAAAAACGTTTAAAAAATATTGTAAGAAAATATTAATTTTAAACCATTCCTAAATTGTGCATCCAAAGTTTCGGACGAATAGATGAGCTGGAGAGGGTAAAACTGCGGAGCGAGTGGTCAAGTAAAAAAAATTTAAAAATTTAAAACAAATAGAAAAGTAAAAGGAACAGTCAACAGTCACAGAGAGAGCGAAAGGAGAGGAGAAATGCCAAATAAATTCCGTTGGCTGAACCTGGAACAGGACTTTTCTGAAATTCGTCTACGAAAGATGTTACCGCGTGGTCCCGCATCTCTGTTGGTATTGATGCATCGAGTCTACCAAATTATCTCGTCAAAAGCAAGACATATTGGAGAGAGAAATTAAGAAGAGATGTTTGACCTAGACCCGGGCTATCATTACTTTCTAAAGAATAAAGATATTACTTCTCAAAATAGAATTTCTACTTCTCATGTATCTTCTTTTTAAAGAAAGAGCTCATATTTAGATAAAAATATTAAAAAAGGGAGAATTAAGATATGTCTACCATATTATATGATTCTTTGTTTATGATAAATTAGTTGGGTTTTCTAAAACTATATGAGGGTTTTTACAAATATTGTGATTGTGTTGGATTGATTAATAAAAGAAAAAAAAAAGGCTTAGTGGTGCCCAAATATTAAGATATGTTTAGCTTCCACGATAATTAATAACTAGTATCGTACATGTACGTTGTAATGGGAATATATATAAAATAAAAAAGAATCTCACACAAAATGACTTTTTTTCATAAAAAAAATAGACTAATAAAAAGAATAACTATTCAACAATGTTCATGAATAATATTAAAATAAATTAGTTTTAAATTCAAATTAAAAAATAAAAAGTCAATTAGTATAATAAGAGAGAAAATATAGTTAAAACTAATCAAATGTCGTATGGACAACAATATTTAAGAACCTACTAAATTCATTTAAATGACCAATCAATTATCAATTAATCTAAAAGTTCCTTAAATGATATTTAAAAAATGAAAATAAATCATGACTAGTTAGAAAATTGAGTATCTGACAATCAAATAAGAGTGTTTAGGAAAGTTTTCGAAAAAAAATGAGGAACAAGAAGGAAGCATAGATTATGTCAAATAGAGAGCATTGAAGAGGCGTCAGTGAGTACATGTCTAAATAAATTTAGACTTTTACACGTAAAAAAAATAAAAAAGATGCATAGAATCAAACAAAGACAAGTTATTTGTTCGAAGAGCTGAAGTTTCATCTTTTAATCACAACCATTAGCAAATCAAAATATTTACATACTTAATGAGAGAGAAGTGACATCTAATGTAGTTGTTAAGAGACTTAATTAGGTTCACGAGTTGGTTCTTTTTTAGATTATTATTTATTTCTGTTGAACAAGTTTGCCTACTTTCAACTTATTTTTTTCTCAAGCAATTGATCTAGTTATTCTTTTTTTTTTTTTATGCACAACTCAGATTTGCCTTTTTGTTCTTTTCAACTACAGTTTAAGTTCGACATTTTTTTCCGCTAAAGACTGAACATACAAAACGAAAAATTGAATAAGCAGTGAAATAAAAAAATATTGTATGAAATTTGTACGCTTCTCATTATTTTTTAAATATCCATGATCAAATATCTAAATCAGCCCCTGATTATTTAACATACTAATATATACCAACATTTTTGTTAAAAAGATTTAGAGTAAAAATTCTCTCAATTTATCATTTTGTGTGCACTCACATAACAAGTGCTGCTGCAAAACCAAATAGTTCAAGTCACAAAGGGATTAGACAAATACAAAGGACAATCTATTTTGTTATGTGGAGAGAATTACATAGGCGATGAATCTTTAGAAAAAAGAAGTTAAAACTCTATAGTTGATAATAATTAAAATTACAAATGAGATTGCAAACTAGTACAAAAACATGGAGGGAAAATATTAGATAGCAGAGTAAGGCAAATAACTGGTATTTATATAATTGAATTGATTGTCTTGCATCACAAGTTTCAACATTTTACTTTGTCTTCTCATTTGAAAGATAGATTGATATGAAAATGGTCACAAGATGATCATTTCACTGTTCATTTTTTTTATAAATTGTTAGAGTATGGTGGTATCCCAAATTCTGAATATGATACCATTTGGAAATCTCACATCCCTTTAAAAATCAAAATCTTTTTTTAGCTTGTCCGACGAGATAAAATACTAAGGTTAACTTGGAAAAAAAAAGGTTGGCCAGGAGATCTTACTTGTGCATTTTGTGACCAACATGAGAGCGCTGACCATTTATTTATACATTGTTCGTATGTACGCTTGATATGGAATTAGATTGCAACATATAATTCATTCACCTTTACATGTAATTCTTTAGATGATTTGTGGTTACTTGATGCTTCTATCCCCTTAAATGATAGATTACTTGTAGAATTGTTAAGGAGAGCTATTTTATGGAATATATGGTTAGAAAGAAATATAGTTATTTTTAATGATAATACTACTCCTATTTCTGCTAAATCATTAGAGTTTAAGATAACCTCTTTAGCTACTTTTTGGTGTAAGTCTAGATATGAAAATTCATACTTAAAATTAAAGTCTAATGCTTCCATGTGATGTTAAGGACCTTCCAGATCAGATACTGGAGGAGGAAGAGGAGTCAATCCAAGCTCTTGGAGCTGGCAACCCCCCAGGTCATATGTCTGGAGACAAGATGTCGGATGAGGATTTACTGGATTCCCAGTCTCCTAAGATATGATTGATTTTTGAGATTTTTATTTGCTTAGTATTCATTTTGTTTAAATATTAGCTTTTGATGTGGTACTATTTTTACTTGTATACTTTTATGTCTGTCGATGTTGACCCGCTGTATGACTTTTCATATTTGATCTTGGTATCTATTTTGAATACCAAATCAAGTATGCTTGATTTCTATGAAATCGGTGGTAATACCACTATTTTTCAAAAAAAAAAGATAGAGCGTTAAGTGTCTTTCAATAATATTATTGTATCTTTGTAACGTGTAATTTTCTTTCTTTCTTCTCTTTAAAAAAAAACTTCATAAAAATAAACATATTTTTTGTGCATATCAATAAAATATAAAGGTTTGACTTCTACATTTCCCGTAAAAAAATATATTTCGTCAATTTAAATTTTTTGAAGGGCATTTATGTGAAAGGCTCGGAGTTAAATGATGACCGACTGGCTCATTTATGTAATAAAAGAACACCCACACACACTGATGGCATCCTCTATTCCTCTCCTCTCATTTTAGAGAGAGCAAGAGAGAGAAGGAGATCTGCTCTCGAAAAAAAAAAAAGTCATACTAGTGGCCAGAGTTGGTGAGCGAAGAGTCATACGCAGACACAGCCAGAGAGAGAGAGGGAGAGAGAGACAGTGATAGTGAGAGAATTATTAAAAAAAAAAGAGAGGGGAAGAAAATTAAAACAAGCAAAAAAAAAAGATAAAATCAGGAGAGAGAAACTATTATTGTAAGCGATGAAGTCTCAGCTCCGCCGCGGCCGCCCGCCTCGACCGCCGCCTCCGCCTCCATCGCCGTCTCCTTCGCCTTCTCCACCTCCATCTCCGCCTCGTCGCAACCTCCGACCCCGCCTCACACCTCGTCCCCTTCTAGAAGATTTCTATGGCATGTCTTCTTCTTCTGGGGATGAATCGGAGACCGAGAGGAAGGGAAGGAGGAAGGTCAAGCTCGTGACGAACCTATCAGGTGGGAGGCCAACTGGAGGGCGTCAGGTAGCGGACTCTGATTTGTCGTCTTCATCTTTTGTGGAGGATGAAGGGGGGAGTGAGGAGGAGGTCAAGCCTTTGAAGAAGAGGCGGATCAGTGGTGGTCTAGGTGGTAGGGTAGACAGATTAGGTTTTGACAAGCCTCCTTTCCGGGAGGTATTTGTTACCTTCACTTTTTCACATTTTACAACACTGTGAGATTAGGGTTTCACTTGAGCAGAGTATTACCCCTAGCTATGGTTTTAGGTGCTTTATTATGTTTTCAAAATGTTCCCGAGTGTTATGTGTTTGCTTTGTTTAGTTAATTATTATTTATGTGCCAACAAAGTGATTGTTTCTAACTAGTCATGGGATGTATCATTTCATTTCATGTTTGTTCACAGGTCCGAAGGAGCAATGTCAGTGGTTCTGGATTGAGGGGGTTTGTTTCAGGTTAATATTTTATCATCTCATGCTAGTTTAGTATTTAAAAATTGATATTTCAAGTTTAATTAATGGCTAATTTATTCAATTAGGCTTGTCATCTAAGTCTGTGAAGAGAACTCCTTTACCTGACCGCAGGACACTCGAAGAGATACTCGATAAGCTGCAAAAGTACGAGTTTATAAACATTTTTGTTGGTGGTTATTATTTTTAGTTCAATATTTTGATTTATCTTGGTTTTTATATGTTCTTATTTCAGGAAAGATACCTATGGGGTATTTGCTGAGCCGGTCGATCCAGAAGAGGCAAGTATAACCAACCAAAGAGTTAATGTATTTCTTTTGTTTTATGTTGGAACTTAAAAATAATTAAGAAGCGCATCTATTTTAATGCAGCTACCTGATTATTATGATGTGATTGAGCACCCGATGGATTTCAGCACTGTAAAAAGAAAGCTTGCTAAGAATGTCTACAGTTCGTTGGAACAGTTTGAGGTGAGTCGACCTTTGTAGAAAATAATTGTTTACTTCTTTTTGTGGTTCTCAAATTGGTAAAATTTCTTTTAATATTGGATTTACCACCACGTGTAGTTTAATTTTCATGTTATTTCTTGTTTTTACTTATTTTAGTAATATTAATTTACAATTTCCTTTAGTTAATTGTTTATGCAAGCTGTTACTTTGTAAAGATAAGTATTGATTTGTCGAGATGCAAAGAGTTGTGCCAGTACAAACATTGCATGTAGCATGCACTTGTGGTCGCAAAAAGAAGGAAACTTTTTTGTTCTTTTGTGTATAATGTCACTAAAAGTACAGAGTCTACGGTTTAAAGCAGGCAGTCACTAATATTTCAAGGTATATGCTTTGCTTTCGTTTTTATTCATTTATTCTCTTAATTCTTGTGCACTTGTGTTTAGTAAATCATTTGTCGTTTCTATTGCCAACTTAATCTGGGCTCTGTAAATGCACTCAATAAGTAAGCCACATTTGGACCTCTTCCTTAAAAGGAGCACACCTTGTGGTATGATAATTTATGTTGTCAATTGTCTTACTGATTTGTTGTGAAGTTGTGGTCTCTTTAGTAAATCATTTTGTTTTTCTCTTACCAGAATATATATACATATATATATAGAGAGAGAGAGATTGACTAATATGCTTTCGGTAGCACTTCGGCCGAAGTGCTACTGATCCAAATTTAAAAAAATCGAATTCGAAACTTCGAACTAAGTAGCTCAGTAAATTGGTTATATATTGAACTTGTAGAATACCAATTTTTACTATTTTTTATGATTTATGAAAGATGGCAAAAAATGGTCTAAAAATAAAAGAAAATTGCCAATATTTTAGGCCATTTTTTGCCATCTTTCATAAATCATAAAAAATAGTAAAAATTGGTATTCTACAAGTTCAATATATAACCAATTTACTGAGCTACTTAGTTCGAAGTTTCAAATTCGATTTTTTGAAATTTGGATTGGTAGCACTTCGGCCGAAGTGCTACCGAAAGCGTATTAGTCAATCTCTCTCTCTCTCTATATATATATATATATATTAGGTTAGTGACAATTTGTCACCAACATATATTTAAATAAAAAGAGAGTTATTTACAACTCAGTTCCTATGCGACTAATTTTGTACGTAAATTTATATTACATGCATCTAACTTGCAAAAATGGCTGATAAAAGAATACAGTACAGAAGAAAATCCTGACTCTGACCCCCCCAGCGCTGTAAACTCTAACAGCTAAGTCTCCAGTGTCGAATCTCTTGGATTTTATCATCTATTAAAGCTATGAAACTCTTTCGCTTACTAGAATAAATTTATGGTCTAATAAATGTATTTTGTCATTGACCTTACAATTAATAATCTATGTTTGTGGATATATGGTGTAATAAATAATTTTGTCAATTCGGTTACTTCTAGTGATTTAATGGTTCAGTAAATTGTTCAACATTCCTCTTACCAAAATAAATTTGATGGACTGTTTGCAAAAGTACTCGGTAAATAACCATGTTTGCGAGTGAGCCACATTTGACCTCTTTCTTTAAGACAGTACCTAATGCTTTTAATTGGTTACCGGATTGTGGTCTAGTTAACCCAGTTTGTCATTCTTACTCATTGTTTTTTAAGTTATGGCACATCATTTTCTTCTTTCTCTTACCTAAAAGAATTCAATAGACATTTTGCAAATGGACTCGATGTTCTACAACATTTGTTAACATGCCATTGTTGACCTCTTCCTTTAAATGACTCGCCAGAAGAGATCTGCTTTTAATATAGTTCTAGATTGGATACTTTGGTTATTGAAAATTTTCTATTTTATATTTGGCAACTAATGTTTGATTATATATAGACAGCTATTATTCTTAGTACTGTTTTAAATTGTCTTTGTAATGCTGAGTGATGCCAAGAATAGACTTCAGATTTAATTACAAAATATAAAATGTTATCATTTGCAAATGAAGTAAGCTCAAGTTCACTTTTCCAAATCAAGTCATGTTCTCGTGGGGCCCAGATCCTTATCTCTTGAAATACGAAGTACCCAGATTATGGAAGGCCATAATGTTTTATTTTATGACAAGTGTTGAGTTTTGAACAAACTCACCATTTATTATGTCTACACTGCTAATGCAGTTCACAAAGTAGTTAGCACAATGGAATATGAAATAATGAAGTTCCCATGTAATTGGACAGTAAAGAAAGGACTTGAAGTCATGCACTGATTTAATGGACAGTGAAAGACTACTTTTGCGTTATCCCCTTGAATGATTCTATTCCATTTTCTAATGCTAGAATACTTGTTAAAATATCACTTGAGATATATTGGACAGGATAAATACAGTAAAATAGACTTCCATCACTTTTGAAGGAAGTCAGCTATTTAGATTATAATAGTTGCTCTATACTAAACTTTTGATGGTCTATTTATTTGGTCTTTCTTTGCTGTTAAATGAAAACATTTGCTATTGCAGGATGATGTGTTCTTAATTTGTAGCAATGCCATGCAGTACAATGCACCAGACACCATTTACTTTAGACAGGTAATACCTTTCTAAGATGGTATTAGAAACTTGGAATTTATTGTAGTGACATGGTAGCCTGATGGGGATATTGTTACATGCTAATTTTGCCAATTAGTTCTAGTTTAGCATGTCCATACCAACATGCAACAATCTTGGTACCACGTTTGTGAAAAAAGCTGAAAAAAAATATATTCAAGGAGAACACACTGTTACAAAACATAAAATATGTGGGACAGAACAAAGAAAAGCATGAATCACATGGTGCAATTATGGTGGCTGTTATGTAAAGGAAGTATTTAATTCTTGATTTTTTTTCTTTAAATTATTACTTAGGCACATTCAATTCAAGAGCTGGCCCGAAGTAAGTTTCATAAACTCCGAGATGGTGTAAAACAACCAGAGACTGTAGATAGGTTAGAGATTAAAACTCGCACATTCCAGGAGCGGGACCCAGCAATCAGGGAGAAATATCAGGTCAGAACCAGCATAGGAGAGAAGCATCATACAAACAACAGGAGAGAAGAGAGAGAAATGGTGCACAGAGTTAAGAAGCGCAAAAGAGAGGAGAGGAAGGTGGCATCTCCACCAAACCACTCATGGGAGGAGAGAGGAAAGTTGACTATTAGTAACAGTACTAAAAAGAGGTCATTTAGTCGGTTTGGTCAGGAGCCAATCAGCTCTGACATATCATCAGCCGGGACCCATGTCTCCACTGAGGAGGCTGGGACTTCGCTGAGTGCTTCACATGTCAATACCATGAATGATATAGTTGATGATGATCATGATGACGAAGATATTAACATCAATAATAGTAGTAATATCAAGGAGAAGAGTGTTGAGTTGAATGTAGTCGTTAATGGATTTGTCGATAACAATTGCTGCTCATTGGGTGACAGCCAATCTGAGAAGGTCGGCGAGTTGTCAGGTTTTGTCCTTTTAATTCTTGTTTTATCATCAATTTGCACATTAGTCTAGTTTCCACAAGTAACTTCTTCCAATGTAAACTGAGTTTAAACCGTATTTGGCCTTAATTATATGCTCAACCGGCACAATAATGCACCAATTAAGCATATAATTCATGGGTATACCTTTTGCTTATGCTTGTTTATTATTGGCTGAGGAATTAAGTGTGAGTAAGATCAATGGATTAATTTCTTGTACCTAAACAGCTGCAATTAGTTGAAATAAATCAGGGATAAGGTTGATTTAGACATTTTTTTGATGAAATTTTCCTGCTCATTTCAGCAAGGGAGTCTCCATCGAGGCCAGTGGATACACCAGTTGCGGATGAGAATAGGCGGGGCCCTGATGAGATTAAAAAGCCTGTTGATATGAATAGACGCAAAACATATGGCATGTGTGAACAACAACATTCACTAGAACTTGATCCCATATTTGACATCTTTGCTGATGACCCAAAGCAACTCCTCTCTGTATGTCCATATTCGATATAATTATCTTGTTCACACTGTTGTTAATTCTGAAGTTTTTTATTCTATGTGGTTTAGTATGGTGCCTGGTCAACAATTTACATTATAACCAAGTTAGTTATTTCTGCAGTTATTTATTTCTGTCAAATTTTTGTTTGCTTCATTAGATTGGCCTGGAAACTGAACACTCCTATGCAAGGAGTTTGGCCCAATTTGCAGCATTTCTGGGCCCCACAGCATGGCAAATCGCTTCTAGTAGGATTGAAAGGTCTTTACCTGCTGGCACCAAGTTTGGTCGTGGCTGGGTCGATGAATGTGAGCCCCTGTCACCTCCCATTATCTTTGTATCTAATCAAGTCGAACAACCTAGATCATCTCGATCCATCAGTAATGCCTCTGCAGATGCACATTTGGGTACATTTAGCACACCTAGACGTACTGATCGGAATAATAATAACGTCAGAGAGGTACAACAAAGGAGTAAAAAGGTGGGCCACACAACTGTTGTGAGTTCTCAAGTTAGAAAGAACTATACTGCTTCGCAAGGCATCGGTGAAATGCCCCAGCCATTCTTAAAGCCACCGGAGGTGAGCACAACAAGGCAAATGAGTAGTGCTACAGTGGGGCAAAATCGTAATTCTGTGCAAGCAAATCCAATGGGGTTTATCACAAAGCACCAAGTGACGACGAATCAGTCAATGGCTATTGCTCCAAATGCTAGTAATGGCAACAGTATTGGAATTTCGAATGTGTCGCTTGGTGCCCTGAATAGAGGTGCGAGCTCTTCTAAAGGTTTTCTGCCTCCGGTGCAATCAGTGAAAAAAGAAGTTGAGAGCCCCAAAGCCGTGGGTCCCCCTATTTCTGGTCAAAACTCCTGGATCTCCTTTGGTGGTCCCCCGTATGAGACGAAACCTTCTCTGAATGCACCTGTACCAGCGTTAGTTCCAGGACCTGTGCCAGCTTTTATAGGTACTCAAGTTAGACCAGTGTCTAATAATGTTTCACACAATGCTCCTGTATGGAGGGTGGTTAATACGAGCTCTCGGGGCAGTGGCACCGTTAGCAACGCAGCTCAGCCTTTGCAAGGGCAAAATTGTAATAGCAACCCTGGTATGGTGATATTTCCGGTGCAAAGGGATTTGACAAGACTCCAAGGTCAGCTGCCATGGCAAGGTTTTATGCCACATAATCAACATATGCAAATGAAAGAACCACAAACACTTAGACCGGATTTAAATATCATGTTCAATTCACCCGGTTCGCCACCAGGTCAATCGTCAGGTATTAATTTGGAGGCCCAACAGCCCGATTTAGCCTTGCAACTTTAGCTTTCAGGATTCTTGCTTATTAATGGTCAAATTATTAACTTGAGGGGGAAAAGCTGGAGCCGGTGGTGAATATTGTAAATTGGTTGGAGCTTCTTTCTTAATTATTTTGTAGTTGCGGGGAAAATTCGGTAGATCTAAAATTTGATAGGGATAGGACTGGGGACTGAGGGCTTAGATTCTCGGTGCAAAATTATTTTTGGTGGTAGATTAGGATTTACTTTGGTTTACTTCTACGGTGTTCCTAGAAGTATTGTATTTTCTGTGCTGTTTGTGGTATTCTTGTACTTGTAATGTAAATGGCTAAATAGATTTAGACTTAGAATTAAGCTCTCTTGCCTCGTATTTTGGTGATACTCGTCGCAAGAGTACCGTGGACCCGAAGCTCTCTTTATGACATGAGGTAACTAAATCTGGAGCCATCAAATGGTGTAAATTTCTGTGGATTTGTTTGGTATTTTTATTGTCGCCAATAATTGTTGTGCTATGGTGAAAACCAATGGCTCCTGGCTCATACTATAATAAAAGAAGCACATATTATCTGATATGTGACACATTGGAGTTCATTGTTTCATTTTAACGTACTTTTTTTTTTTTTTTTCGCCAAACAGCCCTTGGGCTTTCCATTGATATCTAACTTGTCCATATTACAAGTTTTTGGAAGTCGGGAAGGTAAAACCCTGGTATCTAATTCTGCTGACCGTAACATTTGGGAATTTGCTATTAGGGATTGCTCCGCAATGTCGTGACTCGTGACTATGTGAGCAACTTAACAAAGAAACTAGAGGCCTATCCAGTATAGACTACACATTGAAGCTGTCTTTGGAGTTGAATTCATACTCTGGAGGAAACACAAAAATTAATCATAATATAAGAATGCTCCCTCGAGCATCTCTTTCTCCGGCCATTTTTATTAATATCCCTAAAAACAAAGAAAATTTTAAAAATGCCCCTGTTCCCAAATTTTTATCAAATATGCCCTGACCGCCTGGGCCCAGGGCGGCCCAAAACACACAGTGAGGCGCCCGTGGCTGGGGCGCCCCATGGCCTTTGCCTTTTTTTTTTTTTTTTTTTTTTTTTTTTTTTTAGAGATGTGAGTATTTTGATTTGAATAATTTTGTGAAAAAAAAGTTTTCTTATTTAGAGTGTATGCCAAAAAGTAAAATATTTGATATATTTACGAAGTGATGTTAGTATTTTTTGGTGAACTTTGATTTTTTTTATTTTTATTTTTTTTGGTGAACTTTGGTTTTATTTGTCAGTTGGATATCACAAGTCTAAATATAATACTAATAAGGACTTGGCTTTTATTATGGTTTTTATAATATATGTATAATATACACACACATATACACATACATATACACACACATATACACATACATATACATATACTAATAAGGACTTGGCCTTTATTATGGTTTTTATAATATATGTATAATATACACATATACATATACTAGTATTTTGATTTAAATAATTTTGTGAAGAAAAAGTTTTCTTGTTTAGAGTGTATGCCAAAAAATAAAACTTTTGGATATATTTATGAAGTGATGTGATGGACGAACGATCAAGAAATTAGAAAAAGTAATGGAAAGATAGATTTGGTTCTGAGATCACACATTAAAAACTCAATTCTTTGATAAAACTGAATACATTAAAAACTAACTTCTGCCAAAAGACATGACTTCTATTTAAATACAAACCCTAAAAACATAAAATACATAAAAAAAAAAACATAAAAGACCCTGAAAACTCTAAAATTATAAAGAAAGGTCCAAAAGTCCATGAAGGAAGGCTCGGATCGCGAATCTGAGCCCGAAAATGGGTGAAACGAATCTATAGATTTGTTTCTGATCCGGTTTTGGGCTGTGGAGTTCCTGTCAAAATTTCAGCCCGATCCGACGGACGGATCAAAAGTTATGCCCCTTTTCGTGAAGCATGCGCAGGACCATATTGCATCATGATGTCGTAAATTCATATAATATGCAATAAATTTTTTTGGCAGGACCATATTGCATCCGACGGACTAAAATAGTATGCGTATATATGTAGCTTTGTATATGTATATGTATATATGTATGTGTATGTGTATATGTGTGTGTATATGTATATGTGTGTGTGTGTGTATGTGTATGTGTATATGTATATGTATATATGTATGTGTATATGTGTGTGTATATGTATATGTGTGTGTATGTGTATGTGTATATGTATATGTATGTGTATGTGTATGTGTATATGTATGTATATGTGTATGTGTATGTGTATGTGTATGTGTATGTGTATGTGTATATTGAGGAGGGTTCAAATGCCTCCATGTTTTTGTGCCTCCATCATGCCTCCATCTCTCTCCATCATTTTCAAAGTTCAAACAGTCGATCCGAACCGTTCAATCTAACCTCCATACTAAAATATGTTTGGAGACCAAATTTTATATTTTTAGGAATTTTTTTTACTATTTTTTTAGATAGGTAAAAAAATACTGTTTTTAGATGGTTCAGATTTACTGATTTTGTACCTATCTAAGAAAATAGTAAAAAAATTCCTAAAAATATAAAATTTGGTCTCCAAACATATTTTAGTATGAAGGTTAGATTGAACGGTTCGGATCGACTGTTTGAACTTTGAAAATGATGGAGAGAGATGGAGGCACAAAAACATGGAGGCATTTGAACCCTCCTTGTGTATATTATACATATATTATAAAAACCATAATAAAAGTCAAGTCCTTATTAGTGTTATATTTAGACTTGTGATATCCAACTGACAAATAAAATCAAAGTTCACCAAAAAAAATAAAAATAAAAAAAATCAAAGTTATAAAAATTTACGACATCACTTCGTAAATATATCAAATATTTTACTTTTTGGCATACACTCTAAATAAGAAAACTTTTTTTCACAAAATACTAACATCTCTAAAAAAAAAAAAAAAAAAAAAAAAAGGCAAAGGCCATGGGGCGCCCCAGCCACGGACGCCTCACTGTGTGTTTTGGGCCGCCCTGGGTCCAGGCGGTCAGGGCATATTTGATAAAAATTTGGGGACAGGGGCATTTTTAAAATTTTCTTTGTTTTTAGGGATATTAATAAAAATGGCCGCTCTTTCTCAGCGCATTAAAATTCATATATTTTAAGATATTCAGATTACCATGGAGCAATCCAGATTGGGGCAAAATCTAAAAGATTGTAAGCTCTAGCCATCCGTTTAATATTGATAGGCCCATGTAAACAAGGCCTTAGAAGAATAGATTTGGGTCATGAATAACCCGGTCTCGGATCCCGGAATGGGCCAGGCCGGGACTAAGAATGAGACCCTCATCTCCAGTCAAGGCTGCTCGACATAACCAAGGCCCGAGGCCCGTCCAGGGCAGTCCCAAACAAAGCAAGACGAGCCCAAAACTGACCCGGTCGAAAGGCCTCTTCGGCTGGATCACCCTGTGGGCGTCCGCAGGGACGCCACGAAGGACAATATGCAGACTCTGACAATTCTGACAACGCGGAATGATTGTCAGAGAATAATCTATATAAACCCCAAATCCCGAGGTATTAGGGGCTGAACTTTTGGACAATTAAAGGTACCAACAGGTTAGAGTACGAGTACCTCCATAATTCCCCTAAGTTCCCATCGCGAGGCTCGAACCAAGCTCTTCGGGGTTGGGACGAGTCGAGCTGCCGAAACCACCAAACCCTTACGGTTTCGTTCTCCGGGACTTGATCCGTATCAAATATCAAATCATAATGATCAAACTTGACTTCTATTTCAAAATCAATAATATAATAGCAAGCACCCATTTGTACCTTTTTGTTTTTTGGACCTTGCATAAACAGTAGACACTATTGTTTTGGACCATTTGGTAAAAAAAAAAAAAAGTAGCCAATTGTCGATATGTAGTGGAATTTATGAAAGGCATTGTTCTTTGAGTTAATAAGGAACAAAGTAAAACCTGTTCTCATTGAGTAATGAAGAGTTATAGCTAGGTGATTTGATAATTTCTACTACTGATTTTTTGGCAGGAAAAGAGGGACTGAATTTGAAGCTCAACTGTACTGTTGCTTGCTACTAGGGGTGCATAAAAAGCTCACAACTCAAAACTCAGTTCGGAATCAATTTGAATTCAACTCGCTAATAACTCGAGTTTACTGACTCGCTTGATTTATGAGTCGAATCCAAGTTATCCCCAACTCAGTTGAGAATCAACTCGGATGAACTCACAAAAACTCTAATCCATATATTCCTAATTTTTGCGTCCCCAAACCTTATACATGTTTTCTACAATCTACTATATTGTTGCTTGAAACTAAAAAAAAAATCACCGCTTCTCAAACGACTAAAACTTTATATGTTTTGTAATTTTTAATTATGTACTATTTTGATATTTTCAAAATTTTTAATTATGTATTGGTTATTGTCTCATTATGTAATGTCTTTCATTATGTATTATTTTGATAAACTATGTAATATTTTTTTTGTTAGAATTAAATTAGATTGTCTCACTATGTATCACATTATGAGTCACGAGTTGACTTGCCTCAACTCAAGTTACTCGCAAGTTGATTCTAAATTAGAGTTTTTGACTCGGAACTGAATTAGCAACTTGGACTCAACTCGGCTCATGAATTCGCGAGTTGAATTCTAATTGTCCTCAACTTGGCTCATGAGCAGCCCTACTTGCTACTAGGATATTGCAAACATCACCTCAAAAACATATCCTGTTTATTGTCAGATCTTGGAGAAGATAACTTCAATCCATCGGATGAGGAGATTCAGAAGCACAACATGAACAGAAGGGCACCGTAAATGCATTCTGATGCGGATGTAAAAGATGCATGATGCAAGCTAGAATTTATTGGTAACTTTAGGTGAATATATGATAAAAAAAATAAAAAATAAACTAAATTCATTACAAATTTTGAACAAATACAGACAAAAAGGTATTTAAATGCATTCTAGCAGAATTTTATACATAATATTTGAGGTATATGTATTTGTTTGATTTGAGACAGATAAATAGATGCATATATAACATTCTTGGTCCATATGCAAAGGATCCATGATTTGAATTCTGCTTACTCCTAGTAACAACTTTGTAACATTAAAATATGTTTCTGTCTGCATTAAATACGCATAATCTAACTTTAACTATAATTAAATTTAGGGAAAATTTTCAGTGTACCCATTCAAAATTTTAAAATAGTCAATATCCCCGTATAAACTCAGCTATATTTCTATTATATCCTTTTATTTATTTTATCCTTTATTTAATCATTTTAAAAATAATATTGACAAATTTACCCTCATCCCTTCCACTGTCTTTCTGTCTAAATCACTGCATACAAAAAAAAAAAAAAAAATCTCATGGTCCTCCCCCAATCAACATCTTCATTGTCTCATGGCTTCCTCCATGACCTGGGGAGAATTACCCCAAGACACCCTCTAGAGGCAAGAAGAATCTGGAGTCCCCCCCTACACAATAACAGATAACTTCTTTAGTCGATTCTAATTTCTAAAGCATGAGAACAAGTAGCACTAGAACTCCTCGCTGTTGATCAATTGTATGTAAAGCTCAGGAGACAGCCTTGGATAGTAATTAGAATAATCATTTTAGTATCCACACCTCCGTCCCCGCACCGTACTCACATATTTTCCAACTCAGTCAACCTTCTAATTTGACCGTCATAACTAACAACTTTCTAAGATAGACTCTCTCTCTCTTCCCCCACCTCCATTAGCGATATATATCAGCTCCCAATCTGATCCGCTTGCAGAGAAAATAAAAAATTCTCAAATCGTGTCGATGGCCTCTGCAACCCGAATCACCTCTACCTCACTAGCCTCCGTCTGCGCGCCCCCAGCGTGCTTCCTCTACTCGCCACCTCTTTTTGGCATTATAGGCATTAATACTTTGTTACATTTATGTTAATACTTGATTGGATATATATCTATATTACTTGTAACAGATATTAATACTTTCCATCTGTAATATATAAAATGTTGAACTGATAAATAATTTTTATTTTATTGTTCAATATCATAATGAATATTGATCTAAATGTGTATTTTTGAGATGATTTATGCATACAAGATAAATAATTTTCATTTTATGATAACTGTATAGTTATAAACACTTTTTGAGATTGTTGTAAGCACAGCGTAGTATAAATATAAATAGTTTCAATACTTAGATATTAATACTTTCAGTCTCCACATGCAGTTATGGTTCCCCCATGCCATTTGAGTGGTTCCTAATGCGGGTACGACGCCAGAAATTTCAAAAAAAAAGTGCGGGTACAATTATTTAAAAATAATTAATTTATCATCTGCATTGTTTACTATATAGATATAAATACTTGTGTTCTGTGGACTACATACTTCAAGGTTTGACTGCTAATATTTAAAAAAAAAAGTTACAGATCTAAAACGGTTGCAGTCCTCACAAGTAATTATGGCAGTTTAGGTGCGGGTACGACGTCAGAAATTTCAAAAAAAGGTGCAGGTAGGATTATTTAAAAATAATTAATTTATCGTTTACATTGTTTACTATATAGATATAAATACTTGTGTTCTTTGGATTACATACTTCAAGATTTGACTATTAATATTTTAAAAAAAAGTTACAGATCTGAAACAGTTGCGGTCCCCACAAACAATTATGGCAGTTTAGATGCAGGTACTGTGCGGGTACGCAAGTGCGGGTACTCATATCAGCTTCCTAGTAATTATTAGTCATTTTTTTATGTTCTTCTATTTCTTTTATAGCTATGATGAATAATATTTTTTTTTAGGGTGGGAAATTTTATAGAATAAGATGCTTTTTCTTTTTTCTTTTGCCGGACTCAGATAATTGAAGTTAGAAAAGAAGGATTCATTTCTACTGTAATTTATTTTCGTTGATTGTTTAGATCCAAACAAGATCTCAGAAAGCAGGAATTAAGCAATTAATCAAAATAAATATAAAACGAGTGATGACATAATAACTCCCCAATATTAATTGCAAATCAATCAAACTTAATATGTTGTCCGTGTATAGTGGAAGGAGAGAGATGAGAGAGGAGGGTAAATTTGTCAATTTTATTTTTAAAATGATTAAATAAAAAATAAAATAAATGAAAGGAGATAAAAGAAAGAAAGTTGAGTTTATATGAAGATATTGGCTATTATGATGTATTGATGGAGATATTGACTATTTTTAAAATTTGGATGTAAATTTTCCCTTAAATTGATGTCCCTTCATGCCAGCTGGCACCTGAATAACATTACTCATTTTTATATGGATCTAGATAAAATCACATATTTGGTATCTTTCTAGCTAGCTGTTTTCATTCACAGCTTGTGTCCTAAATTAAATCATTGATAGATAATTAATGAGTCAGCTACTATGACATTAATGTCATTTCAATCTATATAACACCAATTTCAAAATTAATTGAATTGACTTCAAATGAAGAATTTAAACCGTTTAAACCAATCTACTTCATTAGTGGTACATTTACATGCAAAATTTATAATTTTATGAACTTATTTAGTATCAAGTCAAGTGATCAAATGTAAGAGTTTTTAAGTTAATTTTAATGCATTCATTTTTCAACATTTTTTACCTCTTGACTTGGTACTAAAATAACTAAAAAAAAATTTAATTAAATTAGCATTTAAATGCATAAATCGGTTTGAACAATTTAAATTTATTATTTGAAGTCTATCTGATAAATTTTGAAATTGGTGTCATATAACACTAATATCACACTAACTGTACTCATTATATCTTCTTGGAAATTTCATAATTTTCATTACTATCAATGAAAAGACTATCACACTTAATTAAACATTCTTACAATCTTTCTCAGAGTTACATATATTGCATAAGCTTTATTAGAGGCAGCGAGTTATTATATTAAATTGAGCGTTCACAGTGATGCACTTTATCTAGTTCTATATTATGTTGGTGGTTTTTGTGTGTACACATTATGAAATAGAGTATAAATTTTATGTGCTACTATTTTGGATATTTGGGCCGTAATTTCGAATGTTAAAATTGGAAAACTACATTTTTCATTTAATTAGAGTGTGTTTGGATCGTCAAAAATAGCATGGAATTAGTACTGTTTTTGAATTAGTAACTATTTTTCTCCACTATTCTACATTTGAATTTTAGAACTATTTTGATGTTAGCCCTCCTCTTGGTAACTCATCCAAAGAATAAAATAAAGCTAATTTTAAGTTAGTATTATTCTTGCTATTTTTAAAATTGTCTATAACACATAATTTAGTTACATTAGCAGTGATCAAATACGCCTTGTATATAACACATAATTTAGTTACATTAGCAGTGTTATTCATATTATTATAAAAAAAAACAAAATCAATCCCACAATATCTGCATATAATAAACTAGTGGGTAAGTTGTATTTAATTAAATTTTTTTGTGTACAGAACAATTCAGGAAGTCTTCAAGAATTTGTGAATCAACGGATCCATACTTGTTGGCTTGTTGTTTGTTAAATTGACAACCATGATTGCAGGGAACACTACACCACCTGGGCCACAGGAGATCAAAGGAATTAATAACGGATCGGATTCGGATTAGGATAGAACGAATTAATAACGACAAGAGACAAGACACGTTGTTTCAACAAACAGTGTGCCCACTGCCCACACTCTCCGTAGCACAGTGTTCGAGAAGTGAGTACAGTTGTAATCAACAGGGTGTGAGATTATCAAACTCAGCCGATACGGTGTGGGCCCTGTAACTCTGTTTTTCCGTACGTCTCCAGTTGTACCGAAATTTTTATTAATATATATATATATATTTTTTAAAAAAAGCTTCACTCAAATAATAAATCTGACCGGTTAAAATCCGTCTACATCATTTTCTGCATATAAATTTTTTGAAATTTTGAACAAATTTTGTATAAAATCAAGGGTTAAAATCAGAAAGTTTATAAATAAATTTTAATGCATTTATTTTTTTATGTACTTTGATCACTTGACTTTATACAAAATTAATTTTAAAATTTTCACATATAAATGCATCACCCGTAAGGTAGACGGATTTTAACGATTCGTATTCATTATTTGAAATTAATCCAATAAATTTTAGGAGTTGAGTTCACAAAAAGACTTAATGAATTTAGAAACACCATAGTTTTCTGCTGTATTTCATTGTATCTTTATATAAGAGAGGAATGAATGTGTTGAAATAATTTTGAATTATTAATGTAAATAGTTCAATAAGAAAAACTAAATACATTATGAGGGGCCTTTTTCATATTTTTTTAGAACCATTAATTATTGAGATAGCACGAATTTTTTTTTTTATATACGAATTAAAATTCGAACAAGTTTTATTTTTCAATAATAAGGATTTTTCAAATAAAAATAGATAATTTTACCAATGAGAAAGTTCTCCAACACAACATTTGGATCATATATAAAAATCTTCTAACCTATAATTTAAAATGGGATGGAACCAGGATAAAGAGGGCGGGGCACAAAAGGCTAATCACAAGTTCACAACACAAAAAATAAAATAAAATAACATTCAATCATAACCAACTAATCTGTTACAATATTACACACCATTACATAATTAGATTCAACAATACCTTAAATATCAACATTTCAACTAAAATGCAACTGAGTTGTCTGAGCTTAGTTGTGAACTGAAATTATTATATATATCTATAATAATTTCAAACTCCAGCCATCTCTTCAAATTGAGTAAGAAAGAGCTGGTGTGAGAAATCAGTATTCCCATTAAGGCTCTGTTCGGTGCACACATGAAATTGAGAATGAGATTAGGATATGGGTCAAAATGAACTATCTATTACTGTTCACGTGGAAAAAAAAATGAACTGAATTTTTTTCTTCCCACGCGAACAGGGCCTAAGTGTAAACATTTTTCTCCAATGTAGTAAACGTTAGCTAGTATCTTATATCAGAATTTGTTTTATTAAAAACAATATATCTTTTAACTAAAAGCAGGAAATTGAAATCCTCTCTGCGCATAGAATTATAGTGATTGTAATGACTATTTTGAAGTAACTATGATGTACGTCATAATTGCATCGATCCCCACCACCAATCATTACTTCCTCACCAAATTGTGTGCAGTAACGATTTCAAGCAATACATATGGTTCCAGAAAAAATAAATTGAGCATTAATTAACAATCAATCATCGTCTAATGCTCGTCTAAACTTTAGTATTAAAAATATCCTGCTTGCTTTTGAATATCGAGCGTTGCTGCACAGAATAATGTTACTCAACCATATACAAATATTTAATGCACCGGAAATAATGAATCATGTATATGTTTTAAATTAAAGAGTCTTTATATTTTCGGAGCACACAAATTTCCAATGATGTGTATATTTCTAATGGCCGATTAAATTTGATCTATATGATATTAAATAAAAGATTAAATTCACGGCTTTAATTTGAAACCGATTAGGAGCTAGACGTCATAGTTTACAATGTCTGTATTACATTTTGATAAACAATATAATATGATGATTTCGATATTATGAGTTTTATCTTTTTAAGCTCTGAAAACCTACATAAAAAATATTTATCCAGCAAAAGTATTTATACATAAAAATTTCAAAATATTAGTTAAATATGAGATGTTGGAGGATCATTTCTAATACTAATTTATATTTATATTAAATACTTGAGGTGAGGCGATGACCGTGGCCTTTTGATTGGACTGCCTCTATCTCATTACCTAGGTTCTATATATCCTTCTATTACTTTATTTTATTTGTAATTTACAACGTACAAGTGTTCAAAATTGATTTATCAAAAAGCAAGAACCACAGTATGGGTATCTGGTATGTTAATCATTGTATATGTTTTATTCTGGGAAGCTGATAATTAACTCCGCAATTAACCCCGCACAAAATGTCAAAAAACTCCAGCTGTCATTTTTTTTCATAAGGTATTAATACTTACGTACATAAGTATTTATCTCTAAGAACGGAAATATTTATCCCTAAGCACAAAAGTATTTAGGGGACCATGCACGTTTTTTTCATGGAGGGTGGGTGGGTGGGGGGGGGATCTCAAATCACATGGGGGACCATACACATTTTTAGAGGTGGGTTTTTTTATCTCATTTCAATTCCGTCCACATTTCTCACGATCTATGAAAAATTTTGCGAATCTAAAACCACGAACGTTTTCTACGTAATTTTCTCTTTTAAATAAGATCCATTATGACATACTTTCGAGCAAGTCGTTACAGAAGTATTTATCCCTCATCGTGCAAGTATTTATGTCTGTATAGGTATAAATACTTGCACGATGAGTGATAAATACTTCTGTAACGACTTGTCCGAAAGTATGTCATCGTGGATCTCATTTGAAAGAGAAAATTACGTAAAAAACGTTCGTGGTTTTAGATTCGCAAAAATTTTCATAGATTGTGAGAAATGTGAATGAGATTGAAATGAGATAAAACTAATTTGAAGAGAGATAGAGTGGGGGATGGTGCGGGGATGGAATGGGGGGAGTAATATAATTGTTCTTTATTTTGAGGGATATTAGTTTTGTGTCCCCTTTATTTTGTATGATTTATTGGCATTAATAAATAAAATTTTTACATAAATGGTCCAAATTTTACTTCATTCTGAGTTTCAAAATCTTCAAGACCGACTCTGATTGACAAGTGTTATAATACACTGACTTGGTCAAAATCGCATTGACAAATGTGTTATCAATAAATAGACAAGTGTGCATTTTAAAGTGCGTGAAAAGTAAATGTTTAGTTGTGACTTATGAAGCCTGTCAAATTTATTATAAGTTCAATTAATAATAAAATATTATAACTTTCTTAAAATTTGATATTTTTGTTACATTGTGATATCTCTGTTGTCTTCCTTTCTTCAAAATAAGAACAAGCTCTATATTGTAGCTAATAAAAATCATATTACTGTTTTATAAAAATTATAATTTTATTTTCAAGCTTGAGTTATATAATATCCATCCACTTTGAGACCTTAATAATAATGCATACGGTTAGGCTCTGTTCGGCAATGAAAAATTTTCAATATGGAAATGGGAAATCAATTAGCTAATTCCCAGCTTGAAAAAATCCGTGAAAAAAAATTAGAACTGTTCATCAAGTATAAGGGATTTTTTTTTTGGAAAGTTATATTTTCTGCTCTTTACAATTAACTTTTTTTATAGAATATGTTGTGCTAACAACAAACCTACTTGTATCGGATTCTCAAAGAAATCTAAATAAATGAATTGCAAGCTAATTATATTTTATTTATTAATTTTTGGCTCGTTAAGTAGTAAAATTAAACTCACTGTGTGTTCAAGTATCAGGTTTTGAAAAATATTACAAGGAGGCTCCACTTCAAATAGTTCAATACAATTAATTTACAATATGTACAATCCGCTCAAGTGTAACAAGGAGGTTCTGTTGACACTTAATTTACAAAATGATAAAAAAAAATTCACAGTTTGTCAAATTCATAAAAGAAGAAAATTATTTCATGGTAGAATATTTTTGGTTTTCAAAGAGAATTCAGCCGTGTGGGAATAAAAACGAAGCTCTAGGCAATGTAATAAAACCATTTTGAAAATTTGAAGTGAGAAAAAAATCAGACCATCTAACACTTTACAAAGAAAAAATACCTACAAAACCTTTTTACCTAGAAAAAGTGAAAAACCCATGAGAAATGGGGTTGCTTGCCGAACAGGCTCTTATGCCATCTTATCCGTTTGTGTCGAAATGGAGATGAAATAAGCTTTATTTCTCACGTGATCCGATTAACATGTTGATAGATTCAGACATTGTACGTACTAAATCTGTCAGAGTAGATCAATTATTTCTTTTTCTGTACACAACTTCATGTAGTGTTAAGCAACAGTACTAGACCAGTTATAGTTAGCAGTCAGGCAGGAACATATTTCCAGTGAAGGTACGTCTATAAAATTATTCTACAATATAGTAGTTATATAATTTTAAAAATTAAGAATAATTAAAATTAAAATTTAACTCTTTCTCTGTTATTAGAATAATACTATAATTTTAATTTTGTGAGTGCAAATCTTGTCACTGTTCTTTGTGATCGTTTTTTAAGTGAAATACTCTTCAAGTAAGATCATAGAGTAATTGACACAGAAGATCTGAAACTAACCTTAGTCAATTACCTGTTGCTTCTTTTAAGAACCCGAGGTCACTATAGATGGGTGAGATCCGCCACAATGCAAAGATTTTTTTTTTGTTGGGATAGTTAGTTGCTGAGATGCACAGATTCGTGTGAAATCACATCAAAAGAAGATCGAACGGTTTTAACCGACTGTAATTTTCAGCCAAAGAAGGAAATGCTTCGGAGCACCTTTTGAGGATTATATAGTTATATGCCTGTTTAATTTCTTTCTGAAATAATTTTTTTGCCAAAGTGAAATTATTTATTTTACAATTAATTTCAGGGATCGACTAACTATTCCCCAGTCAATTTCCCCCATTCATCTCCCAGTCAATAACTACTTGTGGAGATCATTAACTAACCGAACTTCATTAATTATTTGGGAACTACCTAATATTTAATAGATTTTATAACTGACGCGTGCAAATATGGATACATATGCGCATAAGTGTTAATATATAATATATCAAGTATTCATACCTAAGATACCAAGTATTTAAAAAAAAAAAAAAACTGGACACATCACACACATCTTTTACACGTTTTTAGAGTTGGGTTTTTTTTCTCCGTTCAATTTCATCAATATTTATGACGATCTGTGAGAAAATTTCTAAATCTAAAATCATGGACATCTTCTACGTAATTTTTTTTTCAAATGAGATCCATGATGACATACTTTTGGGTTGTTCGTCATGCAAGTATTCATACCTCGTCGTGTAAGTATTCATATCTTATTGAGCAAGTATTCATACCTCGTAATGCATTACCTGTGGGGACCGCTAATTAAGTGGGGGGATCACTAACTACTTAGGTAACCACCTAATATTTGATAGATTTTACAACTGTCACGTGTAAATATGGATGCATATGCGTGTAGGTGTTAATATATAATATATCAAGTATGAATACTTGCGCGACGGACAACTCGAAAGTACTTCATCATGGATCTCATTTGAAAGAGAAAATTATGTAGAAAACGTCTGTGACTTTAGATTCACAAAAAAATTCACAGATTGTCAGAAATATGGGCGACATTGAAGTAAGAAAAAAAACCATAAAATATGTAAAAAATGACTATGTGATAAAAAAGATTGTTTAAAGAAATACTTGATATCTTACATATGAATACTTACTATATTAGATGTTAATACTTGCGTGTATAAGTATATATATTTATGCGCATCAGTTGTAAAGTTTTTCAAATATAAGTGGTCCCCCAGTTAGTTAGCGGACCCCCACATTATTAATGGCTGATACACGTTTTCTTTTGTCTTTTTGTGCTGGAAGTTGTGATCCCCTCGTATAATTAATGATTGGGGGATGGATGGGGGAAAAAAATTGAGGGAAAAAAATCTTTATTCTTAATTTTAATATTAGTTTCTATGTAAAAACTAAAAAATCTTTTTTTTTGGTTCGTTTTTATACATTTAATTAGAACAACATTACACATTGTAAATTCAAATTATTATTTTATCCCAAAGATTAAATAGCGTTTATTGCGTCATAGCGAAACGACTAAAAAAATGACGCTATGCCCATATTGCTAGAGTGGAAAAAAACGTGTTGTGTCGTGCTGTGAATAGTCACGCCACGTGAGTCACACTGTGTCCAAATGTGTTGTGACTAAACATGCATCACGTGACTCGCGTGGCCATTTAATCATTATTTAAGTTATTTTATTCAATATTAACAATCTAATCAATATCTAATGGTCCTAATTACACGTGACTCGCGTGACTACGTGTCGTGCCAAAGTTTCAAATGATGGTCACGGCACGGGACACGCGAGTCACGACACGTAACTGACACATGTGCCATGTCATTCTGTATCGTAACCGTGTCGTTCCGTGACAGAGCTGACTCTGCCATGCCATTTTTCCACTCTACATATAGCGTCATAGATTTTTATAGCTCAAAAATGCTATAACGGCACTATAGTACACTATTTAGAACCATGTTTTATCCTTATTTATATATCAGTGTTTCAGCATACATTCTATATTATTTTCATTTGATTATATATGAAAAAGAAAATAATCAGTGGAAAGATATTGCAAATTTAATTTTCTTTTTTACAGATTATAAAGTGAAGTGAATTCTAATTAAATTTTTTAATTAATGATGAAGAGGAGAAATATAGAAGTTTTCTTAGTTAAGGATAAATAAGCACCTGTAAAGTTTTGATGGAGAGATAAGTAACGAGAGCTAATTAAGGGCGAATGAAATCTGCTCTTTTTCTTGAGAAAAGGAGGACCCTCCTATTCTTCAATTCGAACGGTTCAAAATCGATGAAACGACTTCGATTACATTTGATTCATTTTAATAGATTATATTGATATAAAAGAAAAATATAATTAAAGCCATTTGATCGATTTTAAACCGTTCAGATTGAAAAATAGGAGGATCCTCCTTTTCTTGAGAAAAGGAACATACTTGCTTCCAATTAAGGGGACAGAAGCGGTGAGATGAAACAACCCAACAAAATTGTAAAATAAAAGGAAAAGAAAAGAGAGAATGAATGGTGAGTGGTGAGACAGAAGGTCATCACCCATCTCAATCAATGCTATTGCTGTTTCATGCAAGTATCCATCAAAAGCGCTCAAAAGTGCTCCATGCCTCCATATATTACCATGCAAATATCAGAATTTTTTTTTATAAACCATAAATAATTAAATTATTTTTAGGAACCAATATGATTACTTTTTTTTTAAAAAAACCATAAGGACTGGACGGTCCGTCCGGTCTCAAAATCAGTTTTTTCCCAGACCGGATGGACCGTCCAGTCTCACTTTTTTTTTTTTAAAACAAATTTTTTTTTTGTATTAAAATACAATATAATTTGATTTATTAGAAAGACTGCAACAAATAACCCGGATCAATATTTTTCAGATCGGATTTTTCGCGGCTGTAAGAAAAATTAATATATTTCTTTATGTGTTATTAGAAAAAAATAAAAATACTTAGATTCTGAGTTATTGATCCCGGTTCAAAAGTCACTTCTAGGTAATCCAGAAAATATTGTGATGACATTTAATTTATAAAAAGTTGTATCTATTTTGAGAATTTTTTTGAATAATAATCATTAAATAACTTAAAGTTTTTATTTTTTTTCAAAAATAGATACAACTTTTTATAAATTAAATGTCCTAGAAGGATCACAATATTTTCTGGATTACCTAGAAGTGACTTTTGAACCGGGATCAATAACTCAGAATCTAAGCATTTTTATTTTTTTCTAATAACACAAAGAAATATATTAATTTTTCTTACAGCCGCGAAAAATCCGATCTGAAAAATATTGATCCGGGTTATTTGTTGCAGTCTTTCTAATAAATCAAATTATATTGTATTTCATCTATTTTCAAAGAAACATATTCAACATTTCTAATATTTTAATACAAAAAATAAAAAAAATTATTAATTTTTCTGTTTAAAAAAAAAAAAAGTGAGACCGGACGGTCCATCCGGTCTGGGGAAAAACTAATTTTGAGACCGGACGGACCGTCCGGTCCTTATGGTTTTATAAAAAAAAAAAAGTAATCATATTGGTTCCCTAAAAATAATTTAATTATTTATGGTTTATAAAAAAAATTCCAAATATCAAACCCACCATTTGCAAAACCAACTAAAATAATGAATAAGTTATTTTATGAAATTACAGTGTGTTGAAATTGTAGATATGAAAATTACGTGTAAGTTGTTTTTGAGATATTTGAAGAGGAGATGGGACCAATATTAATAGATCGGGTGAATTTATACCTTATATCAAATTAATGTACATAAATATGAAGAGAAGAATGCAACCAAGCAAGTGGTCCAGACTCCGTTCTCAACTGACAAAACTATTGAAAATATGTTCCTAATAGGAATATTTTTGGAAGGAAAAAATTAAAATAGTATGTACTAATTATGGCTCATAATTACATCTCAGGATGCGGCCAAGTCGAATAATTACAATAAAAGCCACTGTTTGTAAACTATTGCATGACATGTTATAGAAAAACCGAAGCATTAAAGTCGACGCGATCGAAGATGCAGTAACAAGTAAAATAAATAAATAAAAAATTACAGAGCCCAAGAAAAGGAAAAGAGAAACAAAAAGAAAAAGAAGCTAGCTTGCCTCAGTAGCTTTTGTCCAGTCCGAATCTCCTGTCGCTCATCCCGGCATTGCCGCCACCTCCTCTCTTTCTCTGATTCTCTTTACCTCATCAAAAGTTGTTAGCTTAGACCCATCTGTCTCAAATTATTACTATTTCACTCTTTACGTGGCTCGCATCGTCGATCCTTTTTATTAAGCCGACATATAACACACTACTGTCACTATCACACTTCAGATCAGATAGAGACTGAGATAGAGCAAAAACCCTTTTAGAGAGAAACATCGATACAGAGAGAGAGCAATGGCGACGGAGGTGAAACCCCAAAAGGGGCAGCACCACAAAACAACCACCGCCGCCGCCGCCCCTCCAACTCTTAACCCCTCCGACTACTCACACAGCCCAGCGCACCACTTCGTCTTACTCAACAATGGGGCCCGCTTGTCAGCATTACTCGCCTCTCTCCCTTCCCTCTCCCACCCTTCCTCCATTCTCTCCCTCGCTGACTCCTCTCGTGAATCCTCCCTGGCAGCCACCGTGTCAGCCATCCTTGACCGCCGCGATGTTCCGGGAAACGATACTCCTCTCCACCTCGCTGTCCGCCTCAACCGACCCCACCTCGCCTCTCTTCTTCTCCGGGCCGGAGCCGATCCGTCTCTCCAAAATGCCTCTGGCTGGTCCCCGCTCCACCTTGCTATCTCACTTGACCACCACCGCCTCGCCAAATTGATGCTCAAGCACTACCGCCTCATTGCCTGGGCCAAGCTGCGGCGCCGGCTCCACCTGTTACTACCAGCTCTTAAACAAATGCAGGATTCCTACCTCGAGATTTCGTTTCGGCTGGAGAGTCCAATCGTGCCTTTCTTGTCCAGGGCTGCGCCGTCCGACACGTGCCGTGTGTGGAAGCGCGGTGGAAATGTCAGAGCAGATGTTTCCTTTGCGGGTTTTGACGGGTTGAGGTCGCGCCGTTCTGAGCGGTCCTTTGTTTTTTTGGCGGCTCCTGAGGATCCCAAACTCTCAATAGGGTCACTCCTGGTACTTCACCATGGCCGCCATGAGGTATTTTAATCAATTTTGTTTTCTTTTAATTAACAATGGTTTCTAACTAATCCCCATAATGCAGTCAAAAGATTTGGGTTATTCAATTAGCCCAACGAATTTACATTTTTTTTTTTAGTTGTTTGTCTATATATATCAAAAATTAAATTAGTGAATATCAAATTAAACTAAAGTTTGGTAATTGAGAAGAAAAATTTAGGTGCATATTTTATTGAACTGAATTTCTGGCACATGAGATTAGATAGTTACATTTTTTCTTGAACCCACCAACAATTACATTCTTAATTAATAATTAACCAACTTATGTGCGGCACAGGTAAATGATTTGTTCTCTGGCATGGAGGACACTGAATCTGATGATGAACTCATTGCCGACTCGACCGCATGCCGCCCCGGTTTAAACATCACTTCGGCTGAGTTGGTCCCACGAACGAGTTGGCGCGGTAAGGAGAAGACCGAACTTGTGGCCGGCACTTGGAAGGCCAGGTCATATGACCTAAACAACATTCTTTTCACCTTTAAAACCCTCCAATCCGAAGAGAGTAATAACAATATTGCCACTAATAATGTCAATGGTGATGATAATAATGATGATGATGATGATGTGATTCTCGAGGAGGATGATGTCATGATGCCGTTACGGATCCGCGAGGATGACGGAGAATTCTTAGTAGCTGATATTGCACCGCCACGACGCAGCTGTTATGAGCCCAGGCGGCGTAGCAGAATAGCAGAGGAGGCGGATGTGGGAAGGAGGCGGCGCAGTGTGGATATGGCCATACCGCCGCCTCGTTTAAAGGAAGAGAGAAATAGGTGGGAGAAGAAGGTAATGCACTTTCCGTTTCCATTTAGATTGTCTGTGTGTGATCTATTATTAGTAGGGCTCTTCATTGGGTCTGGTTTATTTGGTTTTCAACTGAACCGAAAAAAAGTTTGGGTTAAATGGTTAGGATTTTCAGTTTAAATGGATCGGTTCGGTTGAATTTTTGAATTTTCAGGTTTTTTATATTTGGTTCGGTTTAGATTTTTCAAAACCGAAAACACCGAACCGACCGATGTGTAATGTCAGCCACTTATATATATCTGGTTCGGTTCTTGAATTACTTTGGTTCAGTTTTTTTGTATGGAATTGAACAATATGTGTAATGTCAACAGTTTGTATATATAATTCATAATTATTTCTATGATGATTAATTGTATTTGTGTGTGTTAAGTTTTGACCTTTCAAAATTTAATCTCTTATTTCAGTTCAACCAAACAAACAGAAATTTACTTCGGTTATTTTGGTTCAGTTGTTTTTTGGTTGACAAATTTAATTCGGTTGGTTTGGTAATATTTTTTAATACTGAATAAAATTTTGGTTTGACAAATTTAATTTGGCTTTAACCGAACTGACTAATGAACACCCCTAATTATTAGTTTACTTGCCAGAAAGACACCAGCTCTGATCAATTAAACTAACCTGGTTCTACAGTTAGTCGGTTTTTGGGTTTTACAACGGTTACCTGTAACCATATCTGATTGAATTTGTGGCAGGTGAAATGCAAGGAGAAGGAGACAGTAAAGAGTTTGCGGCCAACTGTGTGGCTTACTGAAGAGTTCCCATTAAAAATAGAAGAGATTTTACCTCTCTTAGACATTTTGTCAAACGGTGTCCGTGCAGTTAGGCGGCTAAGGGAGTTGCTCACTAACAAGTTCCCTCCCGGCACATTTCCAGTCAAGGTAACAATAATAAGTTCTAGGGGCCTAAGCAATAATTTATTTATTTTGGGGGAATTTCATTGGAGTGAAGCTTCTGTAATCAAACTTAAAAGTTTATACATGTAAAAATGTTGTTTTAGATTTAATACTTGTATTAATTATTATCATTTCTCATGTACCCCTGTTAGGTTGCTATACCTGTGGTCCCCACAATAAGGGTAGTTGTGACATTCACAAAATTTGTGCCTCTCCAACCTGAGTTATTTTTCACGCCTCTCTCAAGCCCGAGCTTCCTGGAAAGAAAGGAAGAGAAAGATGAGCGTCTCAAACAAAAGAAAAAAGAAACATCCAACAGGGCCTCGTCATGGCTTAAATGGGCCACCTCGAGTAACAATTCACAAAACAAGAGCACTCTATGCAGATCCAAGTCTGTTAGCCCGTCAGAAGCCACGACAGTTTCCGCTGGCACGGCTGAAACAATAGATGCATTCTTGATCCCAAGTAACTACAGTTGGGTCAGTATTGGTTCCAGAAATCAAGAAATGAAGAAATCTAGTAGTAGAAAAGGCAAAATTTAGGTTTTGGTTTTCTTTGATTTTTTCAGCTGATGAAGTTAAATATTTTCTTCACTTTTTCCTTGATGTATTCTCATTTATAAATGTAAAATCATGGTAACATTAGATAGACTGCAATGAGGCAATATGTCAGTAGTAGAAGACTATAATGCTATGATATATACAATTTTATGTACATAACCATTAACATCTGCTTTTTATTTATTTACTGTAAACGTGGTCGAAACTGCCTGTTTCTGTTGTAACAAAAAAATGAGTCTCACATTATATCTGGTATTCAATACTTCCTCAAAATAAACCATCCAATGGTTTATTAGGCAGTGTTACACCATTATCATATATATTAGGGTTATTCATATTAATTCCTTTATAACAGTATTCTTTTTTTGTTAATGCCATCATTGAGGAAGGAATGCTATATTATTATTTTTCTCTAAACTTTTGGTTTAATTAGTTGCTAATGTTACCTTTCCTATTACACCCAATTTTGGGATATTGGAGCCCTCGTGTGCTGTTTTTGTTATTTGGAAGCGAGATGTATCTATCTTTACATGCATACATTTCAGTTGTCACATTGCATATCATATAGCTATGAACAATAAAGAGGTGCATGGCGACATTGGTAAAATCTATATAAAGCCTTCCATTGTGAAAAAAATAGCAGTTATAATTTAAAAAAGAGAGAGTGCTAATTGCATCCTTTATCCGCACTCCTTGTCAGTTTCCCAGATGTGTTTACACTATGAATAAAACTTATGTTATAATGATTTAAATTTAAGTTAATTGTTTATGATCGATCATTCAAAGGAGAACAGATCGAGATGACAAGCACTTTAGAATTATGATATAAATAACTTCTATGTAAATATAAATATTTTTAGGATGCATATTAGAAATGTCTAAAAAAAATATGTGAGGAAATAGGGACGATTGAGTTCAGGATTTTCCTTCATACTAATTTCATTTACATTGTACGCTGCAGTCTAACAAAAAATAGCAAGAAAATATATTGTCTTATTATATAAAAAGATATATAGGATAACAAAAAATATGATATGGTTAAATAATGGAGAGTATCTTGACTTGATTTTCTTGAGATTTTGATTCTGTTGAGATCAAATTCATAATAATATCACCACCCAAGGTTTTAAAACGCTGGCACTGCCAAACTAGCCAAGTGATTTTCTTTTAATTACAAAACCCCAAAAGAATCACCGTTTTAGATTTCTTGTGAAACAACATCATTCCTCCATGTAAAATCGAAGTTTTAATATCTGGTTTTAGATTTCACAACAAAACCTGAAAAGGGAGTCTAAAATAGTTCATTGCAGAAAATATTTCACAACACGTACAACGTTCAAAGGCGAATTTCCAATTACTTATATATATTGAAGACAATATAAATTTGATTATCCATTGCCAGTTATACAAGAACTCTATATATGAACTACCCACAATAAATCTTAAATTTGCAATTAATCCAAGTCATATTTTGAATCTAGTCCTTTAAGCAGCAACAGATGGATGTTGCAACCGGTGCACAGTTTGCTCCAGCATGAAATCCATTGTTGGTACAATTTGTCATGCAATCGTTTTGATTCGCGCAAGTGCCCAGGTAATGGCAGTACTGGTTGTTGTCAGAGGGATACGCATTCGCAATACTACTCTTCTTGTCCCGCAAGCAGCAGCACATTGGTGTCGCAAAAATCTTACAGAATGCTCCGGCAGAAACAAAGCCATTTTTGGTACATTTTGTCATGCAATCTTCATTTGCATCATTACTATTATTGCATTCGCCGAGGTAGTGGCAGTACTCATCCTCGTCAGATGGAAGGAAATCCATTTTTCTTGCTTCTGCATTTTAATTCAAAACCATATTTTTGAGGTTACAACATGTCAGCTGCAAGTGGTGGAGCAAAATGTTCTAATAAAAAAAACTGATAAAATTTATATATACTATGAAATGACAGAGGTTTTTTTTCTCACATTCTGTTGGTTCATTATGTGAATTATCAATCCATATTTAGTCTACTCGGAAATAATATAGAGGAATGTAAATATTGCTGCTTTTTCATAAGAAAAAGTGTTACCGGTGACAAGAAGCAAACATACAAGTGCAAAGGCAAAAACTGTGATCCTAACAGCCATTGTTTATGCAAAATAAAACAGATGTTAGTAAACGTAGAATGAACAAAGATAACAATTTATCCGAGGATGTGAGGCATTTAAATAGGCCGTTACAAAAAAAAAAGAAGGAATGATTGATAAATACAATGCACACATATCTTTTCAAATATTTTGTGTTTCATTATCCAGCTATATATACAATACTGGTAATTAAGAAGTGAATATCTTCCTTTCTCGTATTTATATTCATTGGATACACAATAAAACACTGCAGAATGAATAGGGATATGGACAATTAAAGGTAAACATTATCAAATCATTATTGATGTAAACATTAATAGGGATAGGGACAATTAAAGCAAAAAAAATGTTACCTCATAAACAATTAGGGTGCGCCTTTTTTTTAACTCTTGTGGAAACACACCTCTCTGAAAATGAAAGACTTAAACCTGGTACACATAAGGCCATAGGGTGTCAATGGCACCCTATTATCCGTTTACCCGACCCGTATGTATCCAATAAGATGGATACGGATAAGATCTTTTTTTGTTAACTTGTTAGATATGGAGATACGGATACGGGTAAAGTTTTTTTGTTGTTGTTGTAGACTATTTTGTACCCTTATTAAATTATATATATTGATGAGTGATGAATATTCATGTGTCCAACTGCATTATATTAAATTCTCGGAGAGAGAGAATGTTGAAAAAATGCATTTTGATCAAATTATCTGGACTTGATCATCTAGACAGTTGAGCGTCTTATGTATTGTGATTAATTAACTATTAAATTTTAAAATGCATAAATGATTATACCACAAATTTGATCTGGAAATTTGATCGTGCCACAAATTCCAATACACTTTAGGGCCTACATAATTTATTTGCCCGGCGGCATATAAAGATTTCCAAACATATTAGAGAAATCTCCAATTGTTTATTTGTATCTACCATATTTTTCATCCGAAATCAAAATCTTCCGATTTCATTGACATTATGTAATATTTATTGTTTTGTGAACAAAATCCAACAAACTGACAATCATAAAAGCAACAACATGAATGAGAAAAATGATGATTAAATTTCAATTGAGAGATAAGAGTGATGACTAACGAATATAGTAGTGTATATGAAAATTAACCACTCAATCAAAACAAAATTAATAGTTCATAACCATTTTTCTAATCATTACAAAGTGACAAACAAACAACAACCAAGCCTTTAGTCCAAAACAAGTTGGGGTAGCCAATTACAAAGTGACACTTGCGTTAAAAAAAAATCGAAAAAGAAATCGAAACTCTAACCCGGTGAAATCTAAAATGCAGTATACAAGCTTGCATGAGAGTCAACCTGAGACCACGAATAGCATGTTCATATGACAGAACAAACTTTTGTACAGAAAACTTCTCCTCACTTGGGTTTTTAAAAGAAACAAAAAATTTAGATTTGGCACATGAAGTCCTTGACATGAGAAGTTTTCTGGCAAGGTAAGTGCATTGCATCAGACGGTTGACCATAATTAATGCATAAATAAAAACTCCTGATGAACAAGCAATGCCTAATTCCTTAGCCATCTCAACTACCTTTTTCAGACTGATAGACAGAACTAACCTGATCTTGTAACTGCTGGAGGTTAACTCTCATTAGCAGCAGCTCCAAACACTATCTATCTTATGCAATGCAACATGCAAGCTTCAACATGCACATGCATAAAACGAGTAACAACATGTGTTCTCCAAGGGTGCTTATGAACATCAAAATATTGCAAAATTCCATTTTCAAGAGCATTTCTATATCTCCTAATGGCAACAATTTGCTCAAAATTTGTTTCAGACCAGAGTTCGTCAGAAGACCAGCCTATCTATTTACACAGTTCCAACAACAATTAGGATTGGAAAAGATGCAATGCTAATTAAACTATAGTTAAACATCTTATTCCACAGAACAATCAGGTATGGAAGAGAAAACGAAGGTCGGCCTCTGTCAACTTCGCCATTGCTTCGGCAGAGTCACCTACAGTTCTGCAAAATCATGAAAAATACTCTTAGCATAGGCAACCACTTTAAACCATAATTATTAAGAAATAATAAGTTGGCACTCACCCTTCGAACACAAGTTCCTTCTTTTCTTGCAGTTTAAGTATCCTTTCCTCCACCGTGCTCTCTATCACAAACCTTGTACAGCTAAAAAATTTGATTGAAGAAACATTAATATCTAATTATGACTTTTGAAGATCAATCAGATTAAATACATCTATAAGGAAAAAAGTTCATTCTTTTCAATTTTGCATAGTTTCATCTTATAAATTGATTTAGCATGTATACCAGTTCAGCGCCACATGATTCAACATTGTGTCGTTAGAAGAAGCATTTTGGTATTAGTAGTACCTGATCGGCTTAAATTGGCCGATGCGATGAATCCTGTCCTGGGCTTGCTTTTCCACTGCAGGGTTCCACCACGGGTCCATCATAAAAACCTACATAGATATAATGCTACACAATTAAATCCATGCAAACGTTTACTTTTGATGTTCAATTTCAGACTAAATCCAACAACTTACATGAGAAGCGACAGTGAGATTGAGCGCCACACCTCCAGCCTTTAAGCTCATAAGAAATATTTTACAATCAGGGTCATCAGTAAAGGTCTTGATCGCCTTTTCCCTTTCATTTATTGTCATGCTACCTACCAACTGCACACATTTGATGCCAGACTGCACACAAATATTTTCAATTTAGTACAATAAACAAAGTGTTTTCTATTCCTTTTATTGAACTTCATTACCTGACGAAGAGAGAAACTAATTAAATCTAGGAACGATGTAAACTGGCTAAAAAGAATTCCTTTTGCCGAGCCGTCATCTTCAACCATGTTCCTTATTTCTTCTTTCTTCAATGAAAAAGAATTATGATTAAATAAATTGTAAAAAATACACTAAATTGAGAAATTTAGTCATGTGCAACAAACGGTCTGCTAATTTTGAAATGAATTTTGAAAATACTAACTTAGAGTATTGTAATATGTAAAAAAGAGTAGTAGATTGGCCAACACTAGCACTTCCACATAATAATTCCACTAAAGGGTACACCAGCAACAGTATTGACTGCCCAATAAACAATTTGGTCCTGAGGTTAGAAATAACCAGTTACATGCCGATAATACACCCCAATACCACACCTTGTAACCTGGATAAAAAGACCAGAAAAAATTATTTGTTCTTAGACACCCCCTTAGAAATTATACTCATAATATACTAGATCCAGTTGCATTCAATTGGAATTGAGAAAATAACCTAATTCAAAATTGCAGTGAGAATTGTTCTGCAAAAAAGTTGGTCATAAGAAGGTTTTGTTATCTCACCAAGGCCTCGATCTTTGTGCTCGTCTTAAAATTAGATAAATTAATCCGGTTCAGTATACTTGAACGTCTGTATCCTTTGACCTTACTAGCCTTCTGAAACTTCTCTCCACAATTTCTAGTAGTGAGGTCAACTGTAAGAGGTGTTGAGCAGGTAGGGCATGAAGGAATTCCCAAACTTGAGCAATAATCAATGAGGCATGATTTGCAAAAAGAATGCTCGCAAGAAGTTACCTGAGGGAAGTACAACATATAATCCATGTCAATTGTGAAACAGTAAATAAGAAGAGCTTGTATTCATATGTTTACATAAGAAATTTTTCAACTAAATTTATATGTTTCAAATTAACAAATAATATCAATTTTGTAACTGATATTTAAATATCAACTACACTTTTTTGACATTGAATTTGCTGTATAGAATTCAGTGTAGTTGGTCAAAATGTGCCAATGTCCCGTTACAAATGGTGCTTGCACTAAACCATTAAATAATGATGTTACTTTCCAATCTTTACATTATTTTATTTGTGCATGCACAAAAACCATTGAAGTATGAAACAAACGGAACATAGCATACCACCACATCTTCGGCTTCAAAACCACCGCACAAACCGCAATCAGTTTTGGATGCAGCATAATCATGGCAACCTTCAAGAGCCTGAGAAGTTGCAGAGTATAGAACAAGATACGGATGATCAACCGCCTGCAATAAAACAGGCATAAAGTTCAAATTAATTTCATTTAATTTTCTTTTGCAAATAATTTCATGTTGTGTCTAAATCAAATCTTCTCCAGTAGTAATCAAAACTAAAAAGGAATATATACCTATGTATAGGTATAGTAAAATTTACCTGACGCAACCTAGTTAGGAGGTCAAAGATGTGTGCATAATTATTCATTAAAGTGCCAGCCTCCACATACCTGAAAAGTATAATAAGAGGCATAACATAATTAAGTATGGTTCTGAAATACAAGTGATTCAAATGAAAGGACAGTACTAGATTAAGAAAGCAACACGCACGAGTCAAACTGAGTACAGCTTTGAGTATACAATGCTTCATAGAACTCGTGTTCTTGTTCATCCATCAAATCCCGCCTTAGAACAACCTGCAAAGCACAATTATAAGGATTTGACTGATAATATTACAATAACCAAGTGGTTAATTTATGATAAAATATATAAACTCCGATGCCATACAAGTTTAGATGGAAGCGCAATATCAGCAGCACGCCCTTTCTTTGTTCGCCTCAATACAATATTTTTCAAAACCTTCCCTCTTAACAATGTCATGGCCCTTTGACCAGCCTTTTGACTTGATGAAACTTGCATAGGTCTTGCAATATACTAAAAGAACAGGATAATCAGACTTTCAAATTCAAGCAAAATCATCTCATAAAAAAGGTTACAACAGAAGAAAATTTTCAAATACCACAGAGCCTCCTGCAAAATGGGAAATATCTCAAATAGACATACAAATTTTCAGATATCACAGAAACTTATGCAAAAAATAAAAAACCTCATACATTCAACTATTTTTCTTGCAGAGACCAAAATCCATTATTGCTACTTGCTAGCAATAAAGATTAGAGCAGGTTGTTTTGTAATCATTCAAAAGGAGATGGTTAGATCTAATTGTAAAATTTAAAAACTGGTGCCTTTTGCGACACTTTTCTGACAGGTATACACTGCTAACAAAGATGGGAGCAGGGTATAGAAAGTGGGAGCAGGGGCGTTCAGATGACCATCAGATCAAGTCTAGTTCGATGGACATCTAGATCGTTTGGAAGTGTATCAAGATTCGTGCCCTCAATTCAATTTCGATCTAACAGAGCACTTCCCTCAATTTACTGTCAGCAGCGAAAAGGAGCCTATCTCTAATTCCTCCGCTCTCGTTCTCTCCCTCCCTCTCTGTACCTGCTCTCATTCCCTTAATTAAATTTGGAAGTTTGATCTTAAAAGAATAAGGCAACATTAGTCATTGTTGCTATCTCAGACTCAGATTATGTTTACCTCAATAGACTACTGTGGCTGCTGTGATAGTGGTGTATCATAATCATAATTAGTACATAAATACTGCCCCTCTACACACTTCTTTAGGTGTGGCCGACAAAGAACCCCTTGAATTTTTTTTTGTAACTATTTGTAGTTGATGCCTTGTTACTATACCAGCTTCCATCATACCAGGATTCCTGATTTTTAAGTATGCTAACTATTTAAATTATAACTTTTTGGAAATTAAGTAAGCCTTGCAAGGTGAAAATTGGCCAAATTTCCACTACTTTATGCATTTAAGCACAAAATTGATCTGTAACTCAAAAGATGTCAAAATTCAAATTAGAACCTTGTATCTGATTACCAGTATATGGAAAGCATATGGCATTCTTCAGAGAATTAGATATTTGCTGAAATGTTTAATATTTCAGTCGTTTCCTTGACTGGTTAAGTGCTCACAATCAGGAACACCCCTTCTTCCATAGAAAGTAGTTTCAGAGTTAACAGGAGACAACATGTAAGATAACAAAACTTCATAGAAAAATGTACCTTATTCCACCAGCAAAAGTGGCGAACACTAGAGTGCCCACAGTCTGTACAAACTTTGGAAAAACTATAAGAAGAAAAAAAAAAATTCTTATCAGAACTTGAAACAAAAGCAGTAATAATAAATAAAGATTAATATTTCAGGAAGTACATACTCACCTGAAATCCTGTAACCTACAATTGCAATCCTTGCAAAGGTAGTAGGAGTAAGGGAAGACTTCCAGAAACCGAATCTAGCATAGTAACACAAGAAAATGCACAAATTTGTAAGTCCAAATAAAATCGTTCTTACAGAACAAACAGACATAAAAAAGGTTTTTATTAAATTACCAGAGAGTAAAGCTCTCCAACTCTGTTTTGTAGAGGGGTCCCACTAAGGGCCCACTTGTACTCGCCCTTCAGTGCGAATACCGCTCTGGCGGTGTTGCTTCTCCTATCCTTAATGCAATGCGCCTGCATAATAATTCAATCAAATTTATGAAACAAATTATAGCTACACAAAATGCTTGTGGAAAATTGTTGGGTTACTAAGAAACACCAGGGACTTTGCTATCCAACAGCAAATGGTGACTCTCCTCCAATTTTGTATAAATTATATAATTGTACAATTGTGTGATCGACAAAATAAAACAGTATCGCCAGTACAAAACTATTATAAAATGTTCAACAATGCTCAAGTAGAAATCTGAGTTACTGTGCAACTACTCTTTATTGCAGCATATATTGTATTCCGGAAACCTAGTTCCTTGGCAAGGAAGGGCAATAAAAAAGAAATTACCTCATCAAGTATAATCCGTTCCCATTTCACAGAGTGAAGTGGCGATTTACCGCGTGGAGTAGACGAGTTAGCCAAATCCTCCACAAACTCATCACCCTTTGCCTTCTTCTTCTTAGTACCCTTATTCATATTCTTTCTACCATTTTTTTCATTTAATTCACTATCAGATTCGGAATCCGATGACACCAATTCCACGCTTTTCATGTCTTTTGAAAGCCCTCTATTTTTCTTTGTCTGCTGTCTGGCCTGCTTTTCAGTTTTAACGTGACCAGGCCCACAAAAATATCTGTTAAAAAAATTTCATAACAGAAATATCAATCTGTAACAACTGAAAAAAAGTCATAAAACCCATTATCAGTTACTTTTCTAAAAAAGTACCTCCGGTGTGTGTCAAGCTTGGCTTCGCTAACAAACCCCTTCCCGCAATACTGGCACTTCTCTTTTGGTGGCATTATATGCTTCCTATAATCTGACTCAATTGTTGCATAGGTAGTGAGTACAAAATCATACTGGCCAAAATCAACCTCACCTTTAGCCCTCTTCGCACCATGATATACCAAAACCGTAACATTCCCCTTCTGTGTGTGCTTCGCAATCTCACCGGCCCACTGGATGACCGCCACTACTGGACAGATTACAAGTGTAGACTTGTTATCAAAAGAAATGCTGGTACCGGCACCTGATTTTGCGCGCATATCCCGGGCCGTCAGAACCAGAGAGATTGCTTGGATGGTTTTACCCATCCCCATTTCGTCTGCTAAGATGCCGCCTTTTATCTCAGAATCCTCTTGGTTTAAGGCCCAGCTCAGCCATTCTTTCTGAAACCTTAAGAGAGGAAGTAAGACAGCAGTTGATGGATCACAAGCCTTGGGATTATCAATCGCACGGTCAGGATCATCTCCTTCAAGCTCATCTATCCACTTTTCGTTTTGTTCAGACCAGTTCTCCCAGTGCAATTTGGGTCTGGTCTCTGCCTCACCTCTCGATTTCTTACCAGCGCGAGAATTTTTTGTTTTTGTGGGTTGTCTTTTCTTCCTGGGTCGGGTCTGGTTTTGAGGTTCATATAAATACAAATCTGTTTCGACTTCAGAGGAGAAATCAGAATCAGAATCTGAAAAACGGTCTCCTGATTGAACTTGCAAAGGAGACCAGGCTTGATTTAAATCAGGTAAGAAATGGCGCTCCAATGTCGGCTCAATCTGAATTTCACCTCTCTTCTTCCTATCAGACACAGATTTTTCCCGTTTACCGACACGTTGCTTTTCTTTCCCGGGTCGGTGTACGGTTCCGGGTTCAGATTGATCACTATCGCAAGAATCGGAATCGGAAAAAGAGGATAACGATTCGGCCATGAAATCGGAACCTGAATCGGAGTCGGAAGAAAGAGAATAGACCACCTTGCGAGACCTCTTGGCGCTGCGTTTCACGGCCATGGCAAGAGGGTTAGGTTTTAACCCTTCGAAAAAGAAAGAGAGGAAGAGACGGGGGAGAAGGTCGGAATCGGAAGGGTTTTAATAGAGGGCAAGTACACCGGGGGTCAGAGCACCAAATCACTCTGACGAGGTGGGGAGCATTGAATCTATTTATGTGTCGGATGAATGGTGTATCCTACACCAGGTGCGTGAAACGGTTTTCACGTAGAGGCACAAGCATGCTATATGGCGGGAAAGTACCATAGTCGGCGTGTCGGAGAAGACTCGCTCCGGACTAGATGAGATTTCATTGATGCAGAAAAGTCACAAAATCGTGTGACTGTATGTGTGATAGTTCCTGACGGAAAATATTTGATTTTAGTCACAGTGACAAGAGAATGATTCGGATTTAGTTTGACGGGAAGTTCGTCATTAAGGTATAAGTCAAATATAATTTAGGAATGATTTGATACAATAAATAAAGAAGCAAAAATTAAAAACTCATAAAAGAATCCAAAAAAAATTCGTATTTTCCTCGCAAATAATTCGTGATTCGTATTTTATTCACGAATAAAATGCAAATTATTTGCAAATTATTAGTGTATATTGTCACTATGCTTTCAGCTGAGCATCCAGGGGTGGATCTATTGTAGCATGGGGGGGGGGGGGAGTGCAATCGCCCCCCTAGATTTCGAGTTTTAGTGGTGATCTATTGGTACCGATCGACTTTGTCCCTCCCTGGAAATTTTTTTGCCCCCTTCTGAATGTTTGATTTGTAATTCGGGTTAAATTTAGTGTTAAAATCAAAATAAATTTCTTGAATTATGATTGATAATATTAATTATAAGTTATAAGATTAGAAATTATAAGTCAGGGTATTGAAAAATATAAGTCAAAACATTGTTTTTTTATCGAGTACCCAATTAGTTAATGGGTTTAAATCCGATTCAATATTTTTTTGCTCCCTCCCCCTCTCCCTCTCTGACGAAAATCCTAGGTCCGCCCCTATGTGGTCGTGTGGGTTGTAATTTTGCAAAAAAAAAAACAAATCGATAGATAGGAAAAAAATTACAGCGACAACACATGTTACGTTACGTGTGCATGACAGTCACGTGAATAACACATCATGCAAGTAAACTATAATACATCGTGTCACGACATATATCGCAACATGTCACATATAGACACATAGACACATTCGCAACAAATACGTTTGGTTACGGATTAACACCCGTGATTATATTAATTGGATCTTCATCGAACGGTTAATTTTGAAAATACAAATAGTGGGTATTGAATGACACGCGGACACATAATCAAGTGCATGACTGTGTTGTGTGACCATATTAGAGGTGCTATCGGGTCGGGTCGGGTCCGGGTACTATTATATTTGGACCCGGACCCTAAAAGTGTTCGGGTCCAAATTTCGATCCATATACTTATTTGTTTCAAATCGGGTTGGATCCGGATCCGGATACCTATCTACCCGTAGATATTTCGGGTCCAGTCTTTCGGTTCCGGGTAGATAGATACCCGTAACTTGTTTGTGGATTATCGGGTCCTGTTCGGATACGGGGCGGTTCCGGATCCAGAGCGGGTATAGGTCACAACTCCAAAGTATTCGAGAAATTATTTACATTTAAATATAATTATAATTTCTTAAACATCTCATATAATAAATCATTACAATATAAATTAAAAACTACTGCAAAATAAAAAATTATACTATTAATCATGTTTATAAATAATAAAATATATCATGCTACATAGCAAAATAAAAATAAAAACTCTAAATTATTAGTTGGTTGTTGGTTGTTTGGAGTACTCATGGTGTAACAAAAAATATTGAATTCAGTTTTTTGTTAATAGCTTTTGAATTCAGGAGGATGGAGGAGATATAATTTTTAGAAAGTAAAATATTAGAGATGATGATTTCCTTTTCTATAATTCAAAAAAATCTATGAATTAAATGTAATAGAAGAAAAAAGGTATAAAATAAGCTGGTTATGGAAGAATAAATTTGACAATCATGTGTCATGTGTCACATGTGTATAATATAGGACAAAAATTAAAGGGTGTAATTAAAGGGCTAGTTAAGGATGTAATTAAAGGGTAGTGTAAAACAATAGCATAAATTTGGTTAAGTTTTATCAAATTATAGCTCAGCTGAAATATATTATCTAACACAAAAACTTGATGCAGAGTTATTAATATATATTTTATCGGGTATTTATACGGGTATCGGGTCGGGTCCGGTTATGGGTCGGATAATTAAATGATACCCATATCCTACCCATTACAGTATCGGTTCCGGTTCGGATCCGGGTCGGATATTAAATTATTAATTTTGTACCCATACCCATAATTTAATCGGTTATATTTTTTAAACCATACCCTATCCAAATTAATCGGATCCGGGTCGGATCCGGTTCGGTTCCGGATCGGATCCGGGTCGGATCCGGTTCGGTTCCGGATCGGATCCGGATAATCGGGTAAAAGTAGCACCTCTAGACCATATATATGATTACATGCCACGTTAAACGTGACTATTCACATTATGTATTTTTGCGGCATGATACGACTAAATTGATGTAACTATATAATCACATTTTATGATCAAATCACAATGCATTAGTTACATCTCATCATATATTTTACATGACTACAAGCAATCTATTAAACATTGAACTTTTTTTATGTTTTAAACTTGTATCAAGGAATAACTTCGTAATTTTTACAAAGAGTAGGGTTCAAATAACTCTCCTCTTTAATGACTCATTCATATTTTATATTATTATTTTTTATTTCAAAGTCCAAACAGTCAATCTAGACTCCTCAATATGATCTCCATATCAAAATGTTTAGAGACCATACTTTATATACAGAGTAATGCTACGCTACTTCATGAATTAAACCGCCTATTTTAATTCACGTTTTTGACCCTTCGAACTGCTTCAAAAATAGTGTTGATCAGAGATGATAAGATGTTAAAATTACGGAACTGGACATCTCTAGTTGGCTCCCTTTACATTTCTGTTTCTAATTTTCGGAAATGAACATCTCTGACCTCCTGATCCCTCTCCCTTTACATTTCCCGCTGCCTCTCTCTCGCGTCTGGGGTTTAGGGTTTCGCCAGGAGAAAGAGAAGGAGAGGGATCGGGAGGTTAGGGCTGTTTTAATGGGAGATGTCCATTTCCGAAAATTAGAAACATAAATGTGAAGGGAGCCAACTGGAGATGTCCAGTTCCGCAATTTTAATATCTTATCATCTCTAATCAGCACTATTTTTGAAGCAGATCGAAGGGTCAGAAACGTGAATTAAAACAGGCGGTTTAATTCAAGAAGTAGCGTAGCATTACTCTTTATATATATATATATTTAATATTTTATAATTTTTAGATAGATAATCATTGTTTTTTAGAAGATTATGTACTATTCAAAGACAATGATTTTGTACCTATCTAATAAAAAAAAAATTCATCTCCAAAAATATTTTAATATAGAGTTTATATTAAGCGGTTCAAATCAATTGTTTAAATTAAAAAAAAATGAAGATAAAAATATAAGTAACGGATGAGACACAAAAGAATATAGCATTTGAAATTTTGAATACTCTATTTTCTACAATGATGAAGCACAGTTTTAAAGTTTGACATTTATGTTCTCGTCTATATTATATTATTTCATGCAAATACAAAATACAAATGGATAGAATTTCATACATATTTTTTCATTTATTTAATGACTGAAAATTTAACATTTTTTATTTTACTAAATATAAAATAAATAAATTGTATAAAATTTGATACATAACTAATTAAAAATGTCACAATATGTTTATAATTTTTGTATATTTTTAACTTCTTTTAGCTTAATTTGAAAAATTGTGTTTATACTGGCACAAATTCATTTGTCAATGGCTGCCTGTCCACCATATCTTTATTCATTGAGTAAAATTTGTGTTAGATATATCGAGCTATTAAGTTCAGACTCAGGATAATTCTAATTTGAGATAGGATCGATGGATTGTTGATTTTTTGGTGATTGCATTAATTTAATAGCTAATTTTGAATTGAACATGCATTATAACTTTTGTAGGTAGTATTAAAATTATCGATCTAAATTGATATACAATAAAATTTGAAAAAAAAAAAAAATTCTAAGAGCATCTACATCCCTGAAACTCTTGGAGTTTCTAATCTGATGTGGCAGTTTCAAAATCAGTTTCAGGGATGCAGATGAGTTTCTTATTTAGCAACTTTGCTCCAAAGTTTCTTAATAAGAAACTGTTTATAAACTCTGACGTGGCCAAATAATTGGTTGAAATTCTTTTCTCTTGTAATTTATTTGCTGATGTGGCAATTAAGAAACTATAATCTTAGTTTCAGGGATGTGGGAGTTTAGAAACTTTCAGAAACAAAATTTCTAAAAATTAGTTAACAGTTATTTAGAAACTCCAAGAGTTTCAGGGATGTAGATGCTCTAAGTCTACAGGTTCAAGATCAAACTTTTTAGACATTTTGATTTCTACAATTACAAAAATTAAGTTTATTTGCCACATCAATAATAAAAAAAATCACATTATTATTGAATGTTTTTATCATTGTAATTTTAATTTTGATGACGTGGCAAAAAATAGTTCGAGATTTATAAAATTGTAGTTATTAACGTTAAATCTCTAAAATTAGTACTATGTGACATTTTCTGACACAATTTACGTAAAAAAATTACGCACCTTAATTAGATTGCATACTTGTTTGTTGTGAGGATGCACACTAATTTACTGTAACAATACACAATTATCTTGCTCAATTAAGACAAAACTGTTAACAATTAGAATGTGGTTTTGACTAAGTCAAAACATATTTTAACGTCTATCTTAATCTTCCATACTTATTTTTCATATTTCTTAGAAAACATAATTGATTAATGCTAATTGAACACTTAAATGTTATCCCAATATAAACTTGCTTATTCAGTCTTTTTTTCTTCTTCTTAAATTGTCCACAAATAGTTGAAGAATATTGAACAAGTGAAAGATTGAAGGCTACACGTTATAATTTTTTGTTTGTAATAAAATAATATTAATTTCGATATTGAGGTGGAATAACTAGTTTATTATTGTAAATACGAGAGTCATTCTTAAGTATTTATTCTGAGTGAAGTTATAATAATTTATAATGCATAGATCTATGAATTTATATCTTAGTTTTAAGAATTTAAATCATTGATAAAAAAAATGTTTAACACGATTTTCATATAAAAATATGACTAAAAATGTTTAAATCAGATGAATAATTTAGATAAAATATTTGAAAATAGAGGTATTTGATCATTTCGTACTTACAAAATACCGTAGCTTCACTCCTATATTATAGTAAAAATATTCTAAAACATATAATATTTGATCTCTAGATATATTTTTGATCATGTTAACAGTTCCAATTTACTATTTAAATTTTACAAATAAAAATATTGATTATGGGACATTTTTGTCCGTATTAAAAAGGGGAATTTCACGTATACCCCTCAAAAACTTCAAAATTACATATTTTCTCCTCTAAAGTTTGAAATTACGTTTTTTTTCCTCTAAACTTTAAAAACTCACAAATTTACCTATTTTATTGTATTTTATATTAAAACTCATTCTAAAATTTTTAAATACCCATTTTACCCTTTATTAAAAGCATATAAAGCACATCAAACTCAAATTTAAATCTAAAGGGTTCCTCTACCGTTCGATCTGCATGCATGCATTAAGATCTGTGCATAGTGCTTCAATATTCGTGCTGATCTAGCATGCACAGATCTTAAAACAATATTGATTCGTGTGCATTGCATTAAGATATGTGCACATCGCTTCATATACGTGTGTGTTCGCATCAAGATTCATGCTGATCTTGCATACGCATATTTCAAAGCAGTTTGGACGGTAGAAAAACTTTTCAGATTCCAATTTGAGTTTGATGGGCTTTATATACTTTTAATAAAGGGCATTGCATTAAGATATGTGCACATCGCTTCATATATGTGTGTGTTCGCATCAAGATTCGTGCTGATCTTGCGTACGCATATTTCAAAGCAGTTTGGACGATAGAAAAACTGTTCAGATTCCAATTTGTGTTTGATGGGCTTTATATACTTTTAATAAAGGATAAAATAGGTATTTTATAAATTTAGAATGAGTTTTAATATAAAAGACAATAAAATGGATAAATTTGTAAGTATCTGAAGTTTAGAGGAGGAATATGTAATTTCAAACTTTAGAGGGTGAATATGTAGTTTTGAAGTTTTTGAGGGGTATACGTGAAATTCCCCCTATTAAAAATGACCTCTTCAAAGTTTAAACTGTTCTGGTTGCACACTTTTCCAATTCTCCCCCTGATTTGTTATAAATTCACACTAAAGGGCTTTGTTTGTTGTCACTATCGGGAGTTGTCAAATCCATCATCCATGTAACTTTGAAAAGAAAATCTGAGATCTAAATCAACTAATAAAATAATTCATTTTGTAAGCATGGCACAGTTTTATATTCATCGTCTCTCCAATCTAATCTTGCCTCAGATGATCTGAGTCTGCGGTATACTATTACTACCGTTGTTTTATGATTATCCATCCAAACGCATATCCCCTTGCGCTTTCTCAAAATATGATTCAATTCAATCCCTTGTATTGTATGTCGCCCTAGCGTAAGAGAAGGATGTCTATTTTTTCCATGAATTGTTTGATTATTTCGTAAAAGGGTCTTCAAATGGATTCTTCTTCTTCGTCGTCGTCGTCTTTCTCGATCGTTTCGAGGGCAAAAACGGCATTGCACTCAGCTGCGGCGAAAACGGAGAAGGTATTCACTGATATCAGAGCCATCGATCTCAAGTCCGATAAAGGTATCTCTCTTTTACTTAAATCGGGTTCGAGTGTTGCATGGATTGCAATTATAAGTGAATTATCTTAGGAATCAACTCCATTTTAATCGGTATTGATTTTGTTGAATAATTCTGGGGTGGGGGTGGGGGTTGGGGTGCTTTCAAACAATAATTCTGGGGCAGAATAATTGAAATTGGTATCCAAGTGTGCTTCCGAGTTATCAACAAAATAATACTGATCCAGGGGACCGTTGTTAGTAAGCTTTGATTCAGTGATATCCTGTTTTAAAGTTGCTGAGTTCAGTTCTAAATTACAAATTAAGCAATTTAGTTCAGATTGAATTTTGCAATTATGGCCTTATGAACTGTTTTTTTAGCTTGTTCTTTTTACTTTGATTAACAAAATATGTCTTGTTTTGTGTTTCACAGAAATCGACGGGATTAGTCTAAAGAACTCTAGGAAGTCGATAGATCAAGAGGAACCTCAACCTGGCTGCTATAACAAAAATCAAGATGAGGTTTGTTTCAAATTGTCATTTTTATATCATGTAAACATATGCATATTAATTTATTTTATTTTGTTTTCTTTATCCATGGTACAAAGTTAGTTTAATATGTCTACTGTATTATGAAGTTTTAAATTTTCAAGGCTTCTCAATTAATTACATTAAGCTAATAAATAATAGGTACCTGTGATATGATGATCAAGTGAAAACAACTAAAGAAATAGTTTCAGATCTCTATTTCTATTGAGCATATCAGTATTTTTATTTTTAAATCTGCTTATACGTTCGAGGCAAATAAACTCTGGTCAAAAGAATGACAAAACAAAATTTTCTAGAAAAGATAATGCCGTATATTGCCAATAAAGACTTTTACGTACATATCCAATGATTTTTTTTTTAACACACTATAAGTTTAATGCATCTACTTCACAGTACACTGTTCCATTACCCTCCAAATCAACAGAAAACCCATAATTATATAGAAAAATGATAATTTACAAGAATTAATAAATGAGGATTTTTTTAAGAAAAATAAAGGACAAGACGTTGTAATAGAAACCCAACAAAGGGAACCTTGGTTTCTCTGTAATTTTTTTTTTCCACTGAAGTATGTCCCTTATATACATCTCTTTAGATTTGCTAACTTAGTCTTATACACTTTCCAGGCCAACGAAACATCTTCAGGTAAATCCGGTGACAACACAAAGTTGTCTGCAAAAGTTACATTTCCTCCAGCATCTTTAGTTAAACAATTGGCCATGGCTCTTGAGTGAGTTTCTCTTTTTTATAATAATTTTTAGTACTCTTTTTGTCAACTGCTATTAGGATCATTTATATCTAGAAGCAACAATTTTTAATCAAAGTTTTTGTTATACCATGGTAGTGTTCCCCTGAAACAGTCGTGGAAACCCATATGGGCAATAGGGAATTAATTAAGCCTCGTTTGAACCAACTTTTCCCCGAAATATCCTCAATCATGCAACTACTTGTGCAGCAAGGCTAGTCCATTACTCATATTAAAATGTGAAATAAAAAAGTTGCAAGAACCTAGTTCATTACTTGTGTGAATATGTGTGAACATGCTTATTAATTTTGTTTATATTTCAGAGCCGGAAAGAGTTATAAATCAATGAGTGAGCTGAAATCTAAAGGGGACACTTCATCATTAAAGGAAAAGAGCAGTGTGACCCTCTCTGTTGTAAAATCACTTGTTCTTCGAGAAAAAGATGAAAAGTTGATTGCTGAGGGAGAAGAAGAGATCCAATCACTTGCTTCATTCCTTTTCAAATCAGGTATTGCCTTTTGAATAGTATTGACATATTGAGACTATTGATTTCTGAACCAAAATATGACAAATGGGACCAGCCACGTTTGAACACAGCACGTGTGGCCACAACATGCTTTGGTCACAGCGTGACTAACTTGCCGTGACCGTCCCTCCAAATATGTTCATGGCACGACATGTAAAAATATAACTTGGTCACGGTACGTTACGGTATAGCACGTATTTACATCCCTATTAATAGAACCGGTATGGTTGAGACATGTATCTTTTTCTGTACTTAGCTTATAGCATAGAAGAAGAAAAAAGCAAACGGTAAAGTAATAAGCTTGGGACTGCACTGGCATGCTCAAGAGTATTTAGTTATTTACTGGTGCTGTGCTAACCTATTTCTCAATCATGTTAACAGATAATTATTCATCGTTTAAAAGAGTTGAAGGCGGTACAGGTACACAAACGGTTCCATACCTACACAGTGCCCCCCCAGAAAGCTTTATCCATCAATTGTCAGAGATTATTGGAAATGCCAGTTCGATGCAAAAGATGGGTCTCCTTTGGCACTTCATTGTTCTTGAGGTACGCTGTTAAATTCAAGCAATACATGCAAGTTATATTTTACTCTGTAAGTTGTTAAAGAAGGATTTCTGATTTATACCTCATTTGGTAGTTTAAGTCATGACTTAAATTAATCTGTTTGGAGAGGTAAGATGTTGGAAAATGAACCTCTGCCTATGATAGTAAGTGTGGAGTAAGTTAATTCGCCTGGAGAGGTGGCATTACTCACTCCAAATTAACGCACCTCTTACTCCATGTTACTCCTATTTACTCTTCATTTGGCAGCTTAAGTGTTGAGTAAGGGGTTTACTCCACAACCAAACATGGCCTAATAAGTTGTTAAAGAAGGATTTCTGATTTTTTATTGTCTTCATGTAATAACCAAAACATGGAACAATCTTGTTACTTCACTCCATCAGTTGCTGAGTGAGTGGAAATTGAGGGGTAATTTGAGGGTTTTTTTTTTTCTTTTATTGTGTGTGAAAAAGATACATATGATTGGGTTCCATTTCTAGCCTACCCCAACTTGTTTGGGACTACACGCTTGGTTGTTGTTGTTGTTGAAAAAGATACAGCTTGATTGTTGTGTTATAGTGTCCAACTTCTATATTGTAGGTTTATGCAGTGTGTGTTTGCCTCATTTGCAGCATATATAATGTAATTTGAGATTTAAGGTTGATCCAGAAAATTTGCCTATTTACCGCATAGGGTGTTTTTGGTCTCAATTTATTTCAATGCATATACTTTGGTTTCCATCACACAACCTGATGGTTGGTTGTTTTTTGAACTGCAAAAACCATGAGTAAAGAGTGATAGTTATTCAAAATTCTTTATTTATGTCACACCCCGGAACTAGGGGTCGTGTAGTTACGCCGTGAATATATAGATGACTATACATTCACAAGGCAATTACGGTGTAAACCTAACATAATATCGGTTTACAACATCACCACTTATCATTTAATCCGATTTAAAATCATGTTTATACAAATACATTTATAGATTATCAAACTATACTCAATAGTATATGTATAAATTCGTGCAATAACTATATAATCGAAAGATTAAACAATCCCAAATCAATTCCCATTTTATACCATTTCTCTTCCCCGATTTCAACTCGATCGATCCCCATATTTCCAAATCAATATAAACCATTCCCATTAACATTTTATACACAGTTTAAAACATAAAAGAAAATTCATATTAAATCACAGTAAACGTTTAATATACAATTAGGTTTACAAAACCACTCGACACGGTCCGATAACAAGGTTATACACAAATACCATACCAAAACCCTATCGACATCAAAATGGACTCAATGTGAGGCATACCCTATCGCTATGCGGCTTAAACCTCACTGGTCGAGCACTCGAATCCCTTCTATTCGCGTTTACCTGCAAACACATACGAAAGAATAAAGTTCCCCGAGGGGATAGGGGGTGAGAAAACTTGTCAACCGTTTTCTCAGTGCGGAATTTAGTCAGGGCTACTGGATTTGTAAGAAATCCATTACCGGAACTAAATAAACCCGCAACGAGTTTCAATTCAACAATTCGATAAAAGAAATGCATATGCAACATATATAGAAGCAATTGAAATCTAACTCATATCACAATCAAATGAAATCGAAGAATTCATAGAATGGTTTGGTATAACAGATACAATTGCTAAGTCCGGTTACAATTGATAGATATCGACTATCCATCTCATTTGGCTTAACATTTCTCTGGTCTGGTTTATAGTCAAACATCCATATCAATTCGTCAATTTCCAATTTAGGATTGCATATCTCTCGATCATGCAACGGGTTGTCACTCTTCCAAAGAGAGACCAATAACAATCAATTATCCACAGTTTCAATCCTCCTGCTATACTCTACATTTTTGGTATCAGTTAACCTAGCTCTGCCTTTCTCCTTGGTTACCGATACCCTCCACAATTAGGGTTATTCACCGTATGCGCATATGGGCCCTGAGACAAAGTCTAGTAGCTAGCTAGACATTGTCCCTACAATTCACTCATTTCATTCACAATTAACTTATCCTCTGCCCTCTTCACATTTCAGTACTGGGATTCCATTCAATTATCAAGACGATAGAACAATCAATCGAATAACAATACCAACATGCTAGATCAACAATATCATATCAATTCAATTATATCATTACTTATTTTCATGCAATGCTGCAAATAATGCTAACAATAGAGATCCAACATGAGGTCATGCACAATAAGTCAATTAACAATTCAATCGGTATATATATAAGCACATATATATATATATACATGTACCGTTATTTAATTCTAAGTAATAGAATCCAAAACAGATCCCGTGAACCCCCGCACCTGATCAAGTAGGGCACTTGGGTAGGATCCGGTATCGCTAAACTCGACGACCTCGTCTAATCCGCTAATCCTCGGTCAATCGGGTCTATGCCTAAATTACATGGCATAGCAAGTCAATTTCAATATATTTCATAATTCCTATACCCAATCGCATTCTAATACTCGTAAACGGTCAATTCAACAAATTCGGACGTTTTACCATCTTACCCTTGCAATTCACCCTTTTTTTTAGGGTTTAAGTCACATTTCTTCTCAATTGGGGTTTATATCGAATAGATAGCAATACGGAAGTCTCAATTCACTCAAACTCGTAATCACGGTCATTTACAATTCAATTCGTTCGAAAGTTGGTTCAAAACCCTAATCAATTTGGGATAATCTCACCATTCGGGTTTTAGTTGGAATTGAGACATGAAATCAATCAAATAACGCTCAAGAAGCAACAAAGACATTGATTCTCGAGTTTGGTTCAATTTGGTCGGGTTTCACCGAAACCCTAGAAATCAAGAGAAGAGAAAATAGAGCAAACGTGAAGAGGGATTACCAAACCAAGTGGAGGAAGGGGCGAGATTTGAGCTCCTCTACGATTTTCTCAAGTTTCGGTCAATTCCGCGGGAAATCAGACTCTCTCTCTCACTCTCTATCTCTCTCTCGTGTCTCTCTGTTGGGGCGGCCAAAGAGAAAAAGGGGAAAGGAGGAAGAGAGAACAGGAATTTTTGCTAAATAAACCCTCACTTTATCGGATAAAACGTTATGACGTTTTGTTAAATCGTTATAACGATTCAGCTAGTGAAAAACGCAGGAAATAGTGTATAAAACGCATAATTTGGTGTATAAAACGTTATAACGTTTTCTGAAAACGTTATGACGTTTTAATTGAATCCAGCCTTCATAAAATCGTCGTTTTTCATCAAGTTTTACAGCGAAAAACGTTACATAACGTTTTAGGAAATTTTTTTTTTTTTTTTTTTTTTTTTTTTTTTCACGGTGTTACATTTCTCCCTCACTTAAAAACAAAGTTCAATCCTTTGAACTTAACTACGTACCTGAACTGTCGAATAACTCAGGATATTGTTCGCGAATTTTCATTTCAAGTTCCCACGTCGCCTCTTTTTCTGAGTGTCGTCCCCACTGCACTAATACAAGTCCAATCGTTCGATTTCTTAATCTTTGCTCTTTTCGGTCCAGAATTCGCATTGGTTCTTCTTTATACGCCAGATTCTCATCTACTCGCAGGTCAGAATGATCGATGCAATGAGATGGATCATTTACATACTTCCGGAGCTGCGATATGTGAAACACTGGATGAACTCGGCTCAAAGCCGGAGGTAACGCAAGCTCATATGCCACTTGTCCCACTCGATTCTGAATTTGAAACGGATCGATATATCTCGGACTCAACTTGCCCGATACACCAAACCGATGTACTCCCCTGACTGGAGATACTCGGAGCCACACATGGTCACCCTCTTGGAATTCCAAATGCCGTCGGTGTACATCCGCGTACTTCTTTTGTCGATCTCGAGCGGACTTTAGTCGGCTCAAGATAACCTGTATCTTTTCTGCAGCCTCTTGTATCATTTCTGGTCCTGTAGGCAAATAAGTGCCCGCGGGACCCCACCACAAGGGTGTCCGGCATGTCTCACCCGTAAGTGCCTCCAACGGTGGCATCCCAATACTCGAGTGGTAACTGTTGTTATAAGCGAATTCAACTAGGGGCAAATGATCTAACCAAGACCCTTGGAAGCTCAACGCACACGCTCGAAGCATGTCTTCCAGGGTTTGAATGGTCCTCTCTGACTGTCCATCTGTTTGCGGGTGATGCGCGGTACTGAACCTCAGTTTTGTTCCCATAGCCTCTTGGAAACTCTTCCAAAAATGAGAGGTAAATCTCGTATCTCGATCCGATATGATCTCACGTGGACAACCATGATACCTGAAGAAAAATTTCATAAATATCTCCGCTAAGGCCCGACCCGAGGTATCAGGTCCAAGCGGAATGAAATGAGCCACCTTAGTCAGCGTATCCACAATCACCCATATGGTCTCATGTCGCCCTTTTGTCCTTGGAAAGCCACTTACGAAATCCATCGTAATTATCTCAAATTTACCTCTTTTCTTGTCCAACGGCTGGAGTAATCCGGCTGTCCTTCGTCTATCAGCCTTCACCTGCTGACAGACTTGGCATTTCTCGACGTATTTCCTCACGTCATTCTTCATGTTGGGCCACCAGAAGTATCGCCTCAGATTCTGGTACATTTTGATTTCCCCAGGATGGATAGTGTATCCCGAATCATGCGCCTCCGATAGAACCAAGGTCTTCAACTCTGCATCTTCAGGAATGCATATACGGTTGCCAAACCGCAAGATTCCTTCATCATCTATCCGGAATGGAGTCTCTCTGTCTGATGTCGCATGATCTCGGAATTTCTGACATTTCGGATCCTCATGTTGCGCTACCCGAATACGATCGTGTAATTCGGGTCTCACCTCAATAGCAACAGAAATAATCGACATAGCTGCCGATGCACTCGTACCCGCTTCAGCTCCAAGCAAGCGAGTTGCTGTTGCCACAGCCAATTCACGAGAAGCGCCCACGTGCAAATTCATTCTCCGCATCTCCTCTATCAAGTGTGACTCTCTCGTAACCAGGGATGCCAGGTTCACCTGGTTCTTTCTACTCAGCGCATCCGCAACTACATTCGCCTTACCCGCATGATACTGAATGTCGAGGTCATAATCTTTCATTAGTTCGAGCCACCTTCTTTGCCTCAAATTCAGCTCCTTCTGAGTAAATATATACTTCAGACTCTTGTGATCGGTGAAAATCTGACACTTTGCACCATACAGATAATGTCGCCAGATTTTCAAAGCAAAGATCACCGCCGCCAACTCCATATCATGTGTCGGGTAATTCTGCTCATGTGGTCTCAGCTGACGAGACGCATAGGCAATCACATGCCCATCCTGCATCAAAACACATCCCAAACCCGAACGCGATGCATCGGTAAACACCGTATAGTCCTTCCCAACTACCGGCATTGCAAGAATCGGTGCTGACACTAACCGACTCTTCAACTCCTCGAAACTCTTCTCTTGAGACTCACCCCATTCAAACTTTACCCCTTTATGCAGCAGCTCAGTGAGAGGTCGAGCTAGTTGAGAGAACCCCATCACAAATCTCCGGTAATAACCGGCTAAACCGAGAAAGCTACGAATCTCGGTCACGGTAGTTGGTCTCTTCCACTCTGTCACGGCTCGAATCTTTTCAGGATCAACCGCCAATCCTTCACCTGAAACAATGTGGCCCAAAAATGCCACTTGGTCCATCCAGAACTCGCACTTAGAAAACTTCGCATACAGCTGGTGATCGCGTAGCCGCTGTAGCACCACTCTGAGATGAGCTGCATGCTCCTCATATGACCGGGAATAAACCAGGATATCGTCAATGAACACCACCACCGTAGTGTCCAACAGATCTCTGAACACTCGCTGCATGAGGTCCATAAAAGCCGCGGGTGCATTCGTCAGCCCAAATGGCATGACTAGATACTCGTAGTGCCCGTACCGAGTACGGAAAGCCGTCCTCTCCACATCACTCGGACATATCCGCAGCTGATGGTACCCCGTCCTCAGATCAATCTTGGAATAGACTGACGACCCTTGTAACTGATCAAAGAGATCGTCAATCCGTGGCAACGGATACTTGTTCTTCACTGTCACTTTATTCAACTCTCGGTAATCGATGCATAACCGCAGAGTTCCATCTTTCTTCCGCACAAACAATACTGGCGCGCCCCACGGGGACGTGCTTGGCCTTATCAGTCCTTTCTCCAACATTTCCTCTAATTGCACTTTCAACTCCTTTAGCTCCGCAGGAGCCATTCGATACGGAACTTTCGAGATTGGAGTTGTACCCGGTACTAAATCTATCTTGAACTCAACTTCACGTGCCGGGGGTAACCCGGGAATCTCCTCCGGAAAGACATCTACAAATTCCGAAACAACCGGAATGTTCGCTATTTCGGAAACCTCCGTATCGGCACACATAATCATCACCAGGTATGCTGTACATCCCGACTCCACTAAGTTCCTTGCCTCAATCGCCGAGATGTACGGTACCACCTCCTTCACGCCCCTACACCTAAGGGTACAATTCGAACCACTCGGCAACGCAAATTTCACGGTATGACGCAAACATTCAATGGTGGCTACGTGTCGGGTTAACCAATCTATACCCAACAATGCGTCATACTCTGAAATATCCATTACTAACATATCCGCTAACAAGTCTCTCCCATCGATTCTTATTTTCAGGTTTCGGCAGATTTTTGCAATTTTGGTAGTTGAACCGAGTGGGGTACGAACATCCAGAACTTTCCCACTCGACTCGGTCGGCCATCCACACTTCTCAACGAATATACTAGACACTATCGAGTGACTACAACCCGTATCAATCAACACATATGCAAGATGCCCGGAGATAGAAATAATACCTGCCAACATATCATTCTGAGAGGATCCCGATGCCCGCTCGCTTTCCTTATCCGGCAGCTCGATCGCATGCACGGCATTAGCACCAACCCGGCCTCCTGCACGGCCTCCTCGCGTCTGTGGTGGAGTGCCTCGGCCTCCATTTCCACGCCCCTGTGGACCCCGATAGCCTCCTCTGCCACTACTTCCCGAAGCACCCGAGTAAGCTTGTTTTGGGCACTCTCTAGCCCAATGGTTCATGTCACCGCACAACATACAGGCTCCTCTGATGCGGCGACAAGATGCCTCGGTATGTGGTTTCTGACAAACATTACACCAGGGTCCAGTGGTCCCCTGTGTAAACCTCGATACCACTAACTGTCCAGTCGGGTGTCCCGAAGTTGGGGGTTGAGACCCCGACCCACTTGCTTGCTTCTTGTGATCAAACTTTGGCCTAACATTCCTCGGGTGGGTCTGTTGTGCACTCCTCTTGAGATACACCTCGGTTTGCTCCGCTTGTTTCATTAGGGCTGGAATCCCTGCAGCTGTGGAGTGGTGTATGGCTAGAGCAACCTTCGGGTCCAACCCGTCAAGATACTGCCTGCGGTACCTTGCAGGATCTGCCTTCACATCTGGAGCATATCTGGACAAGTCAAAGAATCTTCGGTTGTACTCCTCAACCGACCTCTCCCGCTGACGCAAGTTCAGGAACTGACTCCTCAGAGCCTCCTGATGCATAACACTCAGATACTGCTCCCCGAACATCTGCTCGAACCATGTCCAGGGAATGTCTTGCTCAGCTCCCTCATACTTCGCTTTCACGCCTTCCCACCAATGCCTGCCTGACCTCTCTAGAAGTTGCACGGCCAACTCCACCTTGTTGGCATCCGGAATCCGGCACAGAGTGAACTTGGCCCTCACGTTCACCATCCACTCTTCCGCCTCAGGGTATCCCCCTGACCCGTCAAAACGAGGGGGTGCTGAGCGCATGAACGCGTCGTAGAGTTGCCTAAACTCCTCTCCCGGTGCCACTTGAGCAACCGGTGCAGCTGGTCCTTGTGCCTGTTGCTCGGCTCTACGACCTCTCTCGTAGGCCGCAATCAACATCTCCTCTAGACCGCGCTCCATTATCTGAAAACTTAATACGCTTCATATTAAGTTTCACGACAATTTAAACTACCGTCCCATTCTACTTTTAATCCCCACTCGCGAATCCTATCAAGTCTGGTTATGGTTTGGTCTGGTTAGGGTTTGAAAAACGAACCAAACCTGAGCTCTGATACCAACTTATAACTGTCACACCCCGGAACTAGGGGTCGTGCAGTTACGCCGTGAATATATAGATGACTATACATTCACAAGGCAATTACGGTGTAAACCTAACATAATATCGGTTTACAACATCACCACTTATCATTTAATCCGATTTAAAATCATGTTTATACAAATACATTTATAGATTATCAAACTATACTCAATAGTATATGTATAAATTCGTGCAATAACTATATAATCGAAAGATTAAACAATCCCAAATCAATTCCCATTTTATACCATTTCTCTTCCCCGATTTCAACTCGATCGATCCCCATATTTTCAAATCAATATAAACCATTCCCATTAACATTTTATACACAGTTTAAAACATAAAAGAAAATTCATATTAAATCACAGTAAACGTTTAATATACAATTAGGTTTACAAAACCACTCGACACGGTCCGATAACAAGGTTATACACAAATACCATACCAAAACCCTATCGACATCAAAATGGACTCAATGTGAGGCATACCCTATCGCTATGCGGCTTAAACCTCACTGGTCGAGCACTCGAATCCCTTCTATTCGCGTTTACCTGCAAACACATACGAAATAATAAAGTTCCCCGAGGGGATAGGGGGTGAGAAAACTTGTCAACCGTTTTCTCAGTGCGGAATTTAGTCAGGGCTACTGGATTTGTAAGAAATCCATTACCGGAACTAAATAAACCCGCAACGAGTTTCAATTCAACAATTCGATAAAAGAAGTGCATATGCAACATATATAGAAGCAATTGAAATCTAACTCATATCACAATCAAATGAAATCGAAGAATTCATAGAATGGTTTGGTATAACAGATACAATTGCTAAGTCCGGTTATAATTGATAGATATCGACTATCCATCTCATTTGGCTTAACATTTCTCTGGTCTGGTTTATAGTCAAACATCCATATCAATTCGTCAATTTCCAATTTAGGATTGCATATCTCTCGATCATGCAACGGGTTGTCACTCTTCCAAAGAGAGACCAATAACAATCAATTATCCACAGTTTCAATCCTCCTGCTATACTCTACCTTTTTGGTATCAGTTAACCTAGCTCTGCCTTTCTCCTTGGTTACCGATACCCTCCACAATTAGGGTTATTCACCGTATGCGCATATGGGCCCTGAGACAAAGTCTAGTAGCTAGCTAGACATTGTCCCTACAATTCACTCATTTCATTCACAATTAACTTATCCTCTGCCCTCTTCACATTTCAGTACTGGGATTCCATTCAATTATCAAGACGATAGAACAATCAATCGAATAACAATACCAACATGCTAGATCAACAATATCATATCAATTCAATTATATCATTACTTATTTTCATGCAATGCTGCAAATAATGCTAACAATAGAGATCCAACATGAGGTCATGCACAATAAGTCAATTAACAATTCAATCGGTATATATATAAGCACATATATATATATATACATGTACCGTTATTTAATTCTAAGTAATAGAATCCAAAACAGATCCCGTGAACCCCCGCACCTGATCAAGTAGGGCACTTGGGTAGGATCCGGTATCGCTAAACTCGACGACCTCGTCTAATCCGCTAATCCTCGGTCAATCGGGTCTATGCCTAAATTACATGGCATAGCAAGTCAATTTCAATATATTTCATAATTCCTATACCCAATCGCATTCTAATACTCGTAAACGGTCAATTCAACAAATTCGGACGTTTTACCATCTTACCCTTGCAATTCACCCTTTTTTTTAGGGTTTAAGTCACATTTCTTCTCAATTGGGGTTTATATCGAATAGATAGCTATACGGAAGTCTCAATTCACTCAAACTCGTAATCACGATCATTTACAATTCAATTCGTTCGAAAGTTGGTTCAAAACCCTAATCAATTTGGGATAATCTCACCATTCGGGTTTTAGTTGGAATTGAGACATGAAATCAATCAAATAACGCTCAAGAAGCAACAAAGACATTGATTCTCGAGTTTGGTTCAATTTGGTCGGGTTTCACCGAAACCCTAGAAATCAAGAGAAGAGAAAATAGAGCAAACGTGAAGAGGGATTACCAAACCAAGTGGAGGAAGGGGCGAGATTTGAGGTCCTCTACGATTTTCTCAAGTTTCGGTCAATTCCGCGGGAAATCAGACTCTCTCTCTCACTCTCTATCTCTCTCTCGTGTCTCTCTGTTGGGGCGGCCAAAGAGAAAAAGGGGAAAGGAGGAAGAGAGAACAGGAATTTTTGCTAAATAAACCCTCACTTTATCGGATAAAACGTTATGACGTTTTGTTAAATCGTTATAACGTTTTCTGAAAACGTTATGACGTTTTAATTGAATCCAGCCTTCATAAAATCGTCGTTTTTCATCAAGTTTTACAGCGAAAAACGTTACAACGTTTTAGGAAAATTTTTTTTTTTTTTTTTTTTTTTTTTTTTTTCACGGTGTTACAATTTATTTGGGGACCCCTAACCATACTTGTAAAAGCAACTTTATATATTTTCCTATTTTGAACTGCAACCTAATATTAGAAAAAATAATAATAAAAGTTAATTGAACTGACTGAACTGCCGCTGAAAAACAATTATAGGAAATATCAATTTAGTTTAATTAGGGGTTAAACTGTCTTACATTGAACAAATTGGTCACTGTGCATTGCCTTAATCTTAAGTTTGAATCTTATTTGCGAGTATGCCTATCTTGATTTCTCTTGCAAACATGAGAATTGCGAGTATGTCCAACTTGATTTCTCTTGCAAACATGAGAAATAAATGTTGGTTTTCATTTGCAAGAGCTGCTTTTTTATTGGTCTCTTATTCAATCTACAGATAAGAAACTTATGGTCTAAAGAAGAACCTATCCCTCGAATCCCACTAGATGAACAGCCAGACCTGAACTGTTGTCTATTATACCAACAACTCCAAGTGATAAACTGTTGCATTGCAAGAAAAAAGAGAAGAGAAATCGCCAGAGAATCTCTTGAAGCAGCACGAAAGGAGAGCGAATCATTGGAGGGTAATATTTACGTGAAGAGTGTAGATGGAGAGTATGTTTTGAGGCTTGGTGCGAGCTCTATCTCTCAAAACCTAACCATGTTAGAGACCGGTGAGCCTGTATACTCTCCAGTCATGCAGGTATATAACGATTTATGTTTCTTCTAACATTTCTTTTTCATTTGCGATGTTGCCCAACTTTTTTTTGTGCGGAGTTTTAAAATAAAATTTGGAAGGAGTTGCAGTTGGGCATTGTTCAGATAATTTTTTGGGATTATGTCTAAATTGCTGCCCTTTAGTGCAAACTTTTTTGTTGAAAAATTCGATCATGCTAGAAACTATTGAGTTGTTACACTGTCATTGAGGTGCATCTGAGCTGCTTTTAAAGCTAGGTTATGGCCAGTAATATATCTGTGACAAGAAATAACTTTTGGTTCTTTTTGTAGCTGACCAAATTAATTCATGGTGCAATTCAGAAAAGGTTTCAATTCAACATAAAAATCTGCCGACTTGAGTTAAGTTCTTGTGGGGTCTGCCAAAAAAAAAAAAAAAAACTTTGCTTTATTAGCAAATATCTCCATAGTGCTTTTGTTACTTTGCAATTTTGGGAAATGACCATTCCTTCTACAAAGTTTTTATAGTTTTTTTTTGAGCTTGTATTTTGTTCCTGTAGGAGGGGCCCATTTTGACAGAAGATCTGATAAGAGAAATGGAAGAGTTTGTGCTGCGAACAGGAAGGTATGTGTGTGGTAATCTTGATACCAACTTATTTATCTTTTCAAAATTTAAAGAACATTGACATGCGGTTACTTCACTGGCAGCCTCACTAGACTGTACATGTTTTCTCTTTTTTCCAAAGCTGTATTCTGTTATTTAATATATTTTTATGTTATGGTACCTAACAGTGTTGGTGCAGGGTGTTCTCAACTCCTATCTGACATGCAGGCCTTCAAGGTAAGTCCTTTGCACCTTTCTGGTTTAACTCTAGTTTCCTTGAGTGAGGCTATGGTACCATGCATAGGGCAGATTGGGCCGTACTATATGGATCAATATCTTCTTTTTCAAGGTTCAAAAAGTCGATCAGAAATGTTCAACATGATCTCCGTATGAAAATGTACTTGCAGACTAAATTTTTCATTTTTTATAAGTTTTTGCTATTTTTTAGATAGGTTAAAAATCACTACTTTTGAATGGTCCAGAATTATTAGATCAAATGATTTTCTACCTATCTAAAAAAATAGTAAAAAACTTACAAAAAATGTAAAATTTGATCTACAAGTACATTTTCATATGGAGATCATGTTCAAGGGTTCTGATTAATTGTATGGACTTTGAAAATGGAGAAATGATCCATATTACAGGATAGCCTCATTCATTTTCCTTTACATTTGGAATTTTTTGTTTTATATTTCGGTAAAAGCAAAGGGTTTTGTTTACCAGGCAGCAAATTCCGGTTGTGTGCTAGAGGATTTCATTAGATGGCATTCACCTCCAGACTGGAGTGAATCTTGTCAAGAGAGAACCGATGTTGATAAAGAAGGTTCATCTAGGCGTGGTCGTCTTAGTGACCGAATGCAAAAAAAAGGTAACACATTTACTTGGTAAAAATATGAAGTTGTAATATCAGTTTTAACCAATTCACTTTAGCTTTTCAAGCAAATGCTTGTTGACAATTTATATCCCACAAATTGTCTCATTCTAGCGTCTTAAGCTCCAAATTCACTCATTTGTATGAAGGTGGTGACTATAATTTAAGTTTGCAATTCCTGCATGCATATACAAATCCTCAGATGGTGTAAATGTAGATGCCTGCTTTTAGGTTGCTTTGTATGAAAATAGCGACTATATTGTCACCTTACTTTCTCAGTTTTGGTGGTTTATGGATAATTATAGGTAATTTGTGGCATGAATTGTGGAAAACTGCAAAACCTCTACCGGCTGTTGAGCAAGCTCCGCTCTTTGATGAGGATCTAGCTGTGTAAGATTTTTCTTCTTTTGAGAAAAGTGGGATGACCTACCTATTTCATTATAAATCCATGGTACTCATAGGTGCTGGTACCAAACAGTACCAATCACCTGTGAAATGTTTTTACACACTACATTATTCAAAAGCTATGTTACCCTGACACTCCTAGGAAGCCATCGTATCCGTGTTCGACACGTATCCGACACCGACACGCCTCCAACACGCATACGATACGTATCTGACACGCCAGATGGCGTGTCAGGTGAGCTGGCGTGTCCCTACCCGTCTGATACGGTCTCCGACACTTGGTTGACCCCTGCCGATACGGCCCGAAACGTTTGATACGGATTGGACACGCGCCTGTGTACCGCGAGCCGCGCCCGCGCCCGTGGACCGAGCCCGTGGACACCCACCCACCCCTGTGGACCGCGACTGTGGGATTGAACCTTGGACCTCTCAAATGGGAGTCAAAACCTTTAACCATTACACCAAACACTCATATATGTTATATTTTAGTAAGTGTAATACTTAATATACTTATATGAAGTCTTTATTTTCTAAACAAATTTAATTTAAGTTATAATTATCTAAATACAATATATAAATTAATAAAAAATAATATATATAATAAACGTGTCATATCCTAGATTTTTTAAAATTGCCGTGTCGCTGTACCCGTGTCGTATCCGACACGATACCCGTACCCGTATCCATGCAACATAGTTCAAAAGTGAAAACCAACAACAGACATAGTACACACAACAAGCCCTACTACAAAAGAACTACTTCAAGTTTAGCAAAACACAACAAAAAACTAAGATAACAACATAGAAATATTATAGAAGTCTCATGAGATTAACTCATACTAACTAAACTGATCTGGCCCAAGTGCAAAGGGAGGAGGTAAAACTCTATCACCTCTTCCTCTTCATCATCCACCTCTGTACCACTCGGGATATGAAAATGGGTAATTATTATTTATTTCAACTTTTAAGCAGTTAAAACTAAATATGATGCTTGCGAGGGCTTTACACTGTAGAGGGTATTTGTCTAATGGACTATTTTATTAATTTATTATCTTTGTATGCAGAGAAGGGATATTCACCTCTTTTGAAGAAATCGAACCATCAAAACTGTTTGAACAACTACTTGCCACAATTGTAAGTTATAACTCACATCCTGCAAAAATAATAAATGAAAATGTACTCTGCAGTGTATGTCTTATAAAGCACTTATAAAGCAACTATTATTTTGGAGAACACCAGCTTTCAGTGAGCTTTGTGTCAGCAGAGGAAAGCATAAATTTGGAGAAAGAAACTTTGGCAAAGCTGTATCATGAGTGCAAAAACTACATAATTGCATCGTACCGAAGAGATCTCTCAAAGGAAAACTTGAATGATATTTGCAAGGTTATAATCTTGACCCCTAGTTTTAAATCTTTGTATGAACTTGCAGAGAACATCATCTATATTAGGTACTGTATAGGGGTGTTCATCGGGTCGGTTTGGTTAAAACCAAATTAAAATAGTCAAACCAAAATTTTATTCGGTTTTCAAAAATATAACTGAACCAATCGAATTAAAACTTGTCAACTGAACCAAAAAAACCGAAGTAAATTTCGGTTTGTTTGGTTCAACCGAAATAAGAGAGATTAAATTTCAAGATTTCAAAACTCAACACATAATAATCATAGAAATAAATATCAAGATATATATCAGTCGAACTGAAATAAAAAAGATTAAGTCGAACCAAATATAAAAAACTTAAGTAATTCAAGTAAATATCAAGTAAATTTCGGTTTGTTTGATTGAACCGGAATAAGAGAGATTAAACCGAACAAAATATAAAAAAAACAAAGTAAATTAAAAATTCAACTGAACCGAACCATTTAATCCAAAATTTATTGGTTCGGTTGAAAATCAAATAAACCAGATCCAAATGAAACATCCTAAACGTGTGGTTCACATTTTACACCATACTATCATGCTGATGTAAGAGATGCTTGTATCAGTACTGAAATTTAAACATAGTGAACATTATCTGTCATTTATTAGGTATATGAAACTTTGGAAGCGATTGCCATGAACCCTCGAGAAGTTATAACAATCGTTGACTTACCTGAAGGAAAAACTGAGGAATCAAAACTCAGCTTTAAAAAAATGAGCTTAAACTTCATTACAAAAGATAGAGCTTTGTGGAAAAAAGGTGGAAAAGAAGAAAAGAAAGAAAGAGATGAGAAGAGACCAGATCAGAAGTTACTATCTAGTCTACTGGAAAAGAAGGCTTCCATTTTTGGAAAGAAGCCCTCAAAGTCTGCGAAATCAGAGGCTTCACCCTCAACCGAAGATTCATTGGAGGACGGTGAGTGGACAGTATTGCATTGGCGGAGTTTGAGTTAAAATAACTTCTACTGGCTCATTCTTTTATCCTCAACAATTTCTATTTATTTTAAATATTATTCCTTGTTGTTTGGGGGCTTGGGGATGTTGGGGGGTGGGGGCGTAAGTTGTCCTCGTAAATCCACCCTGCAATTTTGTGTGAATGTGTTGAAACATTTTTTTTTAACTCTGTAAATTGTAGAATGTCTGGGGAATAACTTGTAAATACTCTAAATCCCATTTTTTCAGTGGTTTAATAGAAATAGAAATTTAAAATGTTCAGTGCAATCCTCCAAATAGTTCCAGAATATTATCCTATCTTTTATTGCTTTGACTTAAAGAGAAAAGTAGTTAGGAGTTAAAACTATCTAAATTTAGAATTTTAATTATTTCAGATAGAAGTAACATTTTAAAATGTTATAAACAGAGCTTTATATGTTTGGATATTAGCGTTAGAAATAAAAGTTAGACAATATTGAAATTTTTTTCTGTTAAATTACTTAGGGACACACTCAGTGATTTTGTTTGAGATACAATTATCAGTCTCCTAATTTGTATTTTTTATTAAAAAAAAAAAAGATGGATTGCTCGGGGAAATAGAGAGTGTGAAATGTCTAACATACTAATTCGCCGAAAATGTTGACAAACTCATAGGAACTTATGTCGACAACAAAATAATATGATTTATTGGAAAGCACATATTAAATTTATATTCCCCTATATAATTTAAATATGATCATATTTTTAATTAGTACATCGAAAGTCATGCAAATGCATTAATTGTGACCGGTAGGTGTTGAGACGCTGACAATTGTTAGCATATACATATCTTTCAATAAGTTTTTTGGATAAGATTTTACAACACTAAACTTTATCATTTCAAGAGACTAGTCATTAATTAACTGTAATTATCATGAAACTTAATTAATTCACAGTTTGTTTAGTTAAGTTAGTGTATTATATTTTTCACTCATCCCAAATATAACGTAGTGGTCATTATTATTCACATCACCAACATTCCTATAATTTTGGAGCTCCTAATCCTCCTCTGACAAGACAAATCTATCTCTAATTAATAATTAAAGACTAAAATAAGTTTGGAGCTCCTAATCCTCCTATATATGAGTATCACATGACAAAACTATCTGTAATTAATAATTACAGACTAAAATAAGTTACTTGCACAGAGAGTTGACATTTTATAGTATTAATTTGTTGAAAATATTGACAAATTCTAGGAAATTCTTACAACTAATAAATGATTAATTGGAAGATTGTTAGGAATTTAACAAAAAGAAGATGCCGTCAATATTAGATAAGTACTTCCAAATAGGAAATGATAAATGAAGAGGGTCCCATACCTCATTTTTTTTTTATATATATTTTATCATATTTCATATTTTACATTTTTGTTTTTAAAGTTTAAACTGACGATTTGAACCGCTCAATAAAATCACTGTTTTGTACTTTGAAAAGATACAAAATCAATACTATAAAATCACTGTTTTGTACTTTTACCTATCTTAAAAACAGTGATTTTCTGGACGGTTTAAAATAGTGATTTTTTATCAATCTTAGTAAAATGTTTTTAAAAAATATAAAATCTCATCCCCAAGCATATTTTAATATGGATGTTATGTTGAGCGGTTTGAATCGACAGTTTAAATTAGTGTTATCAGAACCGGACCGAACCGCCGGTTAAACCCAAAAAAAACCGGACCCAGTAACATTTCCGGTTTGGTTCTCTTATAGGACCGTTTAAGTTATTGAGCCGGTCAAAACCGGTTTAATCGAACGGTTTTCAAGATAAACCCGCTGATCCATTCAAGTAAAAAGCCGGGTTTCTACGCGTTGGTTTATTTTGTCGTTTCTATGTGCTCTCTCCCCATCTCTGATGTGATCCGCACTTCCGCTTTATTTTTCTTAATGGATGAGAAAGGAAATCGAGCAAATCCATGCAGTAATGGAAAGAATCACAGACTTATTATGACCTTTTTAATTTGACCAATTTCGTTAAGACCTCTACATAAGAACTCGCCTCCCTTGTTCAGTTTTCTTCCCCTATCTTTGCTTAATTTTTTTTAGAAGAAATCATTGAATATCTCTCTCTCCGATGAGAAAGGGAGCAGCAAGTGGTTTAGATCAAGTTCTTAGAAACTCAGATACTGTCTTATTCAAGGTCCTTTTTTAGGCTAATTGCGAGGTAGTTGTTTAAATAGTCTTACTTTATATTAATTTACAGAAGTTTTATTCATTTTAGTTTATATAATTATATTGCGTTCTAAACGGTTTTGTAAAATGGTACATGCACCGGTATTGGGGCATACCATGCTTCACAGAGCATTTGTGTATGAGGAAATATTAAATGCTCTCAAGATGCATGCTTGATGAAATGTGAATCAAAATTTGATTTCAAACAATAGTATGATTTTCATAAATTATATGCGACCTCTACTCGGATGAAGATGGCAGTCCTCATTTTTTATATTATTCAAACATGAATTTGAATTCCTCTGCTTAAGTTTCATTTTTCCGAACTATTTATGCCCATTGAATGATTTTATAGAGTTGAATTGAACTAGTTAATAACCCTGTAATTTTCTCATATCCCATTCTCTATATATAAAAGATATTATTATTTTTATATACAACCCTCGTATTTTATAAATATACAATTATTTAAAAAATCTGCGGTTAAACCGGTCGAACCACCGGTCCAACCAGTAAACCGCTAACCCGAAGCTTTACCGAGTCGATGTCCGGTCCGGTTCTGATAACATTGGTTTAAATTTTAGAAATAAAGATATAAAATATGAAATATGATGAAGTATGAATGGTATGAGTATTAAAACCTTCCTAAATTGATAACAACTAAATTAAATTAAATGGGACAATTACATGTAGCAAGTTTATAGATGGATATCTCCCTTCCCCTTGCATGTATTGATGTATATATCATTTTCGGCACAGTTATCAGTTAGTAATTAATTTGCTTACAAATTGGACTTTGAAAAATCTCTCTCTCAACTCTCAAAGTCTACGTTTACACACAATTGTCTCTATTTGATTCATCCATTAATTAATGCCATGCAAAACCCTATATAAACTACCTTTAACACACGGCACCTCAAATGCACAAGCACAACTATATATAGAGATATATAGAGTGCTTTGTGAACAAAAGAAAAACTTCTTACAGTTGCTAAAATGGCTTCTAAAAAGCTATTCCTCCTTGCTCTGCTCGGTGCTCTTGTTTGCACTACAACTGCAAGAATGCTATTAGCTAATGATGACGTGGAAACGGATGAATCCAAGAGAATGTTACTTACTGCGGACAGAAGAAGTGGTGGAGGTGGAGGTGGAGGAGGAGGAGGAGGTGGTGGTGCTGGGGGTGGTGGTGGTGGTGGAGGAGGAGGAGGTGGTGGTGCTGGGGGTGGTGGTGGAGGAGGAGGTGGTGCTGGTGCTGGAGGTGGTGGAGGAGGAGGGGGAGGAGGTGGTGGTGGAGGTTCCAATGGAGGAGGAGGGGGAGGGGGAGGGGGAGGGGGAGGAGGAGGTGGTGGTGGAGGTTCTAGAGGAGGTGGAGGTCATTTCGGGGGAGGTGGAAATGGCGGTGGTGGTAGGGGAGGACGCAACAATGGCGGTGGTGGTCGTGGAGGTGGAGGTGGAGGTGGTGGTGGCGGTGGCCGTGGTGGACATGGTGGTTTTGGAGAGGGATTTCCTTAAATTTTGGAGTAATTAAACATATAAAATAAAAATATCAAAGACTTGCATTAGTTCATGGTGATATTCATGCACGCTTGTAGATTTGTAACGTGATGTAATTATAGATATGTGTGAGATTTCTGCAATATATATGATGCAGAATTATTGTGATTATATCATCATATATGAAATAAAACCCGAACAGTTTGAGAGGGAAGTCTGACAAACAAATTGCTCATTCTGATATCCCATTAACTAAAGATATTGTTAGGTTTTACATTTCCATATGAGTGAGTCTATGGTACTATGCATATTACGATTTGTTACCGTGCTACGGCTCTATATTAGAGTTTTCAAATCTTAACGGTCGATCCGAACTGTTCATCTTGTTCTCCATATTAATATGTGTTTGGAGACCAAATTTTACATTTTTAAAAAAAAATTTACTATTTTTTTAGATTTATTGAAATTCACTGTTTTTGGATGGTCCAGAATTTTCAGATCAAGTGATTTTCTAAATATCTAAAAAATAGTAAATTATTTTCAAAAAATGTAAAATTTGGTCTCCAAACACATATTAATATGGAGAACAAGATGAACGGTTGGGATCAACCGTTAGTATTTGAAAACTTGAATATAGGGCCGTAACACGGTAACAACATATGCATATTACCATAGACTCACTCTTTCCATATTACCGAGACATCTAATAAGAATAAGCTCCTTTTTAATCGTTCTTGATCGATCCAATGCGCAGTCTATGATCATAACACTTTTAGATGAACATCTGATGATGATATCTATTATATGGTTATATACTATATATTAGTGATTAATTATTTAATCAATAGGGAGTAATATAAAAATCGATTGAATTTTTTTTTACCATCTTTAAAAAAATAAACCAATTAATCCATTTTTCGAAAAAAATTTCATTTTTACAAGGATCACAGTTTGTTACTGCGGTCCCAAAAATGTATGATAATTGGGAGGTTCCTGACACATTTTTGGACCTCAGTTTCAAACTGCGATCATGGTAAAAATGAAATTTTCCAGAATTATTTTTTTGAAGAGCAGTTTGCTTAATTTGCAAAGCTGCAAAGTTTCTGTTTCAAGTGATTAATTGATGCATATATATGAACCAATAATTAGTAGTGCATGATTTGCGCAGATATGTATTCTTATGCACTAATTAATCATCCACACAATGATGTCTTTTTATTGTTGGCCACGAATTAACCAAGTACTTAATAATTATTACGTGGTTACTAGTTCATACTCATACATGTGATATTGTACAGCAAAATCATTATCATGACCCAGAAAATTAAAGCTCTTGTAAATTTCTATATATTGCAACGGTTTCACCAATTAATGTACGCCTTGTTGTTGTATTTTTTTTTATTTTCTCACTCTCTTTTTTACGGTAAAATGTGGCTGCAGATCATCAGTTTCAAATTTCATGTCCGTGAACAAATTTAAATCTAACCAAATTATGCAATATACACGCGCGATCGATGAGAATCTGCAATTAAGTACTTAGTTGTAAAAAGAAATAATTAATTATCTTCTACATTGCTCTTTGATCACAACATGTGATGAGATGTTGAACTAGCTAGTTCATTGTAAATATTAATAAAAATGAATTCAAAGCATTTAAAAGGTTCTTTATGGTCCCTTAATTAATGTGCCATCTCATGCACTATCAGAGAAGAATTAGATCAGTTGCTTAAACCATTAGCATTCTTTTGTGTTTTTTTTTTTCTTTTCAGAAATTGCATGGCAGTCACCACCAAACCGACGGCTAGCTCCGTCAAAGTCTGCAAGCGTAGGCACTTTTCGTGAGAGAAAAAACGCATTTATGACGGGACTCCATCGTAAAAAAGTACCGTCGCGAATAGAAAAAACACGTTTATGACAGTACTCCGTCGCGAAAAGTCACTTTTTACCTTCGCGAAAAGTGCACGTCTTTTATAGTGTCTCCTTCAACAAGAAATCCATATTGGCTATATATAATCCTTTGGTTTGTGAGACAAATGCAAATGCTTGTGTAGAGTGTATTAATCGATGCTATGCACAAATGATCGCTATTATATGGATATATTTTTATGGTAATTGCTATGACATTGAGGGCCTGTTCAGAAATTACTGTTTACGTGGAAAAAAAAAGAAAAATTCAGACTGAATTTTTTCTCTCTCACATAAACAATAAAAATTAGTTTAAAAATTTTGCATTCTTATTCTTATTCCTATTTCTATATGTACGCCGAACAGGCCCACAGTGTATTAATTAAGAGAATGAAATAAATGCTTTTGTGAATAGTTGAGAAGATGGAGGGAAGATCTGAGAAAGCTTGAAACAGAGAGGGATTTGTTAATTTGTCAATTCAAAATGTCAAAAGGAAGTCAGCTTTCAGTAAAGAGAGTCAACGCTAACTAGTTTGTATAACGGCCCGGTTGTTGGCTGTTACATCCTTGGATTTAGTCAATGGGTATCATAAGAATCGGATGGAAGCATATTTTTGTATCTGTATTCGTTACGAATTATTTTTATCCTTATTCTATTCTTACTTGTTATGAATTATTCTACTTTCTTACCTTTATTTATGAGTGAGTCTATGGTACTATGCATATCACGGGTTGTTACCGTGCTACGGCTCTATATTCGAGTTTTCAAATCTTAACCGTCGATCCGAACCGTTCATCTTGTTCTCCATATTAATATGTGTTTGGAGACCAAATTTTACTTTTTTTTGAAATTTATTTACTATTTTTTTAGATATTTAGAAAATCACTTGATCTGAAAATTCCGGACCATCTAAAAACAGTGATTTTCAATAAATCTAAAAAAATAGTAAAAAAATTTCAAAAAATATAAATTTTGGTCTCCAAATACATATTAATATGGAGAACAAGATGAACAGTTCGGATCGACCGTTAGGATTTGAAAACTCGAATATAGAACCGTAGCACGGTGCCAAATCGTAATATGCATATTACCATAGACTCACTCTTTATTTATTATGATTGTCAGATAATAAACGCATCAAACAACAAATTTCATGGTCCAAAAACAGAGAAGGTACAAAACATATTAACCATTCAATCAGTATTGGTCAATCTGGTATCTGCACATGCACAATTTAGATGATGAACTCCTTGCCTCAGGAAAATAGCATTTTTGTAAGTTAATTTTTTCACACTATATGTGCCCGGCGGCCCGGCCCAATTAAAGACAAGCCCCATTATGGATTTTTTTTTTTTTTAAATTAGAATCAATTTTAATTATTTTAATAAAACAAGCACTATTTATTTAGTTTTTATAAAAAACAGCTCTACTGATCTTAGGAATTAGTGAAGAGAAATTTTAAATTTTGTTTTAAAGAATCAGCGTTAGTCATTTCTACTTGTTCCTCTCTTCACCGGTCTATTTTTTTTTTCTTTAAAATCAACTCAATAGTGTTTGTTCTATTAAAATAATTAAAATGAATTCTATTAAAAAAAAAATCAACTCAATCATGCTTGTTTTATTTAATATGAACCACATATGTTATATTGTTTCTATTATTTTGAACTTAATTATATGATATGATTAATTTCATCCAAACATTTCTTTTATCGACTCGGGCACATCGGACTAAAGTTGACTTAAATAAATATTTCATTTATTTATTTGTTCCCTTATAAAAAAAATGCAAACAATTGGAAAGCAACTAAGCAAAAAGGCTATGTTAACTAGAGCTTACAACTAAGAAGCATTAGTGAAAGACTACTGCCGTACTGCATGCTTGCATGTGGGTGGATGGGCGCTAAAAATGCATTAAATGACATATAAGGAAATTTTGCAATATACATTAATTATGTCGACCCACAAATTTTGTATCAAATTAACATTATATTAAAAAATAAATCAGTCGGCATGTTTGCAGATGGTTTTAGAAAACCAGAGAACCGACTTTTTTTATAAATATTCAAAAAAATAATTAAATTTCAAAAACTAATTAAATTTGCGCCGGATTTCAAAATCTACAAAAACCGCAAAATTTTTTTTACGATTTTAGACTGAATTACTGCAACAAATTTTGCCGTTTTGAATAGATTTCGAAATCTTGCACAACTTTGATTAGTTTTTGAAATTTAATTATTTTTTTGGATATTTTGAAAAAAATTCGGACCAGAGAGAAGCTATATATATATATATATATATATATATATATAAATGAGTCATAGACCCACATTATTCCAAATTATATAAGTATGATCATTACTTGCTATATATATTGTATAACATTAATCTCTGTGGAATGATCGATTTTGTTCAAATTTAATTTGTGAGCGAACCAAATTTTGTGCAATACCAACGAAATTATGCTGTAATTAATTTAGTTGGTTCCAGTAATTTCTTCCTGTAAATATTGACAAAAATGTTTGAATTGTGTGATGGATTTCATCTACTAGCTACTAACAAATTAAACATATATAACAAGTTAAAAGGATAGTTTAGTCTTCTTAGCTAAACAATACGTATAATTAGTTTAAGCCATCCAATTATAAATACGGAAAGAAAATAACCAAAATTAACATTTAGTACAATTGTACGTAACATATATAACTTCTATCTTTTCTTCGATATAATCCTGATATGTAGTTCACCGCCTTTTAATTAATAGTTATAAAATAAATTAATGGAGAAAGTCATCACAAAAATACTGTTGACCTTTTACTTTGTTTTAAGAAGAAAAAAAAACAGAAATACCTTTTATCTTAAGAAAAAAAATAGAAGTAACAAAAGGAATTCACATTAATTAAGAAAATAGCATACTTTTAATTTAGCTCACATATTGTAATAACACACACAAGTTGTTTTCTTAAAGATCTTGATATCTAGCAATTTAATCAAATCATTGATCATGTGAGAAGTGTTATTTTTCTATATATAAGAAGAACCAGTTTTTATTCTAGTGACATAAAAAAAAATACATTTCGTGTGAGAAGTGTTCCAAATCTTCATTAGATGTTATTTATGAAAATTTAATAAAAGTTAAAAAGCTAAAATTTTATATTTCTATATATCTAAAATAACAACATATATAACACTTCAATAGAACTAAATAAAAAAATTAATATTATGGAATCGTGTTACATAAAAGAAATAAATAAAATTTATTATAATTCACAAAATTTTGTTACTATATATATAGGCCTTTCTATTGGTCTCTTGTTAGTAGCTGTTAGTGCTTGTCTGTTCAAAAAATTTCTCTCCAAGTCAACCCAAGCTCTTATATATCCAAATCCAATGTGCTTAATTCTCACTCTAGCAGAGTAGCAGTGCAATCAATGGCTCTTCAACTACTCAACTGCTGAAACGCGGAAGCAAGATCTCTCATTTAATGCATATAATCCATTCAACGCTCATACAATAAGTGGAGACCTCCAAGAGGGTTTGCACTGTCTCCATGGTTAACCATTGTTGCCTATATAAAGAAACCATTTGCATTGGCTTCAACACACAGTGAAACCAGATAAATTAAGTAAGAGATCCATCCATGGGTCCTCCAAAGATGAACATCAGTTCTTTTTTCTTGTTTCTTCTTTTCATTGGAGTTGCACTCCAGTTGAGTGTAGTTGTAAGGGCCGACTTCGGTCCTCGTGGTTTTGGTCGAGGTCCAGGTTTTGGAAGGGGACCATTCGGGCGGGATTGCCGGTTTGGACGGTGTAGGGACGGCCCTGGTGGAGGTGGCGGTTTCGGTGGTGGCGGCGGTTTTGGAGGTGGTGGTGGTGGAGGGCTAGGTGGTGGCGCAGGCCATGGTGGAGGATTTGGAGGTGGAGCTGGTGGTGGTGGTTTAGGTGGCGGAGTTGGTGGAGGTGGTGGATTTGGTGGAGGAGGTGGTGGAGGACTTGGCGGTGGCCATGGTGGTGGCTTTGGAGCTGGTGGTGGTGTAGGAGGTGGTGCAGGTGGTGGACTTGGTGGAGGTGGTGGGATGGGTGGAGGAGGGGGTGGGGGACTTGGCGGTGGCCATGGTGGTGGCTTTGGAGCTGGTGGTGGTGTAGGTGGCGGTGCAGGTGGTGGACTTGGTGGAGGTGGTGGGATGGGTGGAGGAGGGGGTGGGGGACTTGGCGGTGGCCATGGTGGTGGCTTTGGAGCTGGTGGTGGTGTAGGTGGCGGTGCAGGCGGTGGACTTGGTGGAGGTGGTGGGATGGGTGGAGGAGGGGGCGGGGGACTTGGTGGTGGCCATGGTGGTGGGTTTGGAGCTGGAGGTGGTGTAGGAGGCGGTGCGGGTGGTGGTCTTGGTGGAGGTGGTGGAGGAGGAGGAGGTGGTGGTGGTGGTGGTGGTATAGGAGGTGGTCAAGGTGGAGGGTTTGGAGCTGGTGGAGGAGTAGGAGGCGGTGCCGGTGGTGGTGTTGGTGGTGGTGGCGGCGGGGGTGGGGGCGGTGGCGGTGCTGGTGGTGGTCATGGGGGTGGTTTTGGTGCAGGAGGTGGTGTAGGTAGTGGTGCAGGAGGGGGTGTTGGTGGTGGCGGTGGTTTTGGTGGAGGTGGCGGAGGCGGAGTTGGTGGTGGACATGGGGGTGGTTTTGGAGCTGGTGGTGGCATAGGCAGTGGTGCTGGAGGTGGAGGTGGTGGCGGCGGTGGTCTCGGTGGTGGCCATGGTGGAGGCCTAGGTGGCGGTGGCGGTCTCGGTGGTGGTCATGGTGGAGGCCTTGGTGGCGGAGGTGGTGTTGGAGTAGGAATTGGGATTGGTGTAGGTGTTGGGTTTGGCGCCGGTGGTGGTGCCGGTGAAGGTGCCGGTGGTGGTGCCGGTGGAGGTGCCGGTGGTGGTGCTGGTGGGGGAAAGTAGGTTCTCTGGCTCTGGTATGAGGCATTGATGGATGCATTTAGTGATTAAGCAGAACCTGTGATGTACCACAGTTGTTTGGCAGGTTACCCTTGGTTTCAAGTTCTGAATTTGATGCTTGAATAGGTTCATAATCAGGATATTAATAAGTGTGTATTACTGTATTAGTAAGTGTTAGCATTTTTTTCTTTCACTTTTGCATAAATAAATTTCAAAGAGCTGTTGTAATTGTCATATATTAATCCAAGGATGTGATTGATTATATAGTCTTGATCACCTGTTACTGCATTATTGGATAAATGATAAATCCGTTATTATCTTTATTATTGGGAGGAAGGTTTCTATAACAAAATTGATAATGGAGACATTAATAAATTAAATTGATATTCCATGAGATGCTATACATGTGATACTTCCGGACAAGATTTGGATAACAGAAAACATTATGCAAATCAATTCTATGTTAAATTTCTGCAGTACAAAACTGCTAATGATAATGTATAAATACTGCCTGTGATATACATATTCTGGCAGCCAGAGTGATACATGAGGAAGACCTCTGGATGAAATACTGCTAGTGACGAAATCAAACGAAATCAGAACCTATGATCTTCGCGCATGTAGTCCGAGGAGTGCTGTTAATTTTTCAATTTTGGGTATCACCCAAAATTTAACATAGCAGCATACACTACATCTATAGTGTCTGATTAAGTTATTAACCCTTGTGCTGCTATGAGTTTTCATAGATGTAGTGTATGTTAAATTTTGGGTGATACGCAGTTTAAACCCTTGTGCTGCTATAAGTTATTTTGTTTCATAGCAGCACAAGGGTTAATAACTTAATCAGACACTATAAATCCCTCAGCACTCAGCAGAAACAAAATAATTTTATTAAATAAGAATGGTGTGATTACAATAATTCTACATCGATACTAGATATCACAAAATATGACGCAAATTAAGCGACATTTAACTAGAGATAACTTACTGACAAATCAAAAGTAACAACCAGAGTATAACTAAGAATCTCTTATTTTGTCACCCTCTCGTGACAAAATAATCTAATGGCGTGGCACAACCTTAAATGGTGTTCTATATTCAGAGAGGTCTAGTATGACGACCAGATGCACGGCCACAAAGGAGAGCATTGCGGGGAATCGGGTACTCATCTCGCCATGAAGTGGAGGTGGTGTATACACGGAGGTAGAATTGCTGCCCAAGATATTGTCTGACCCAATCCTCTGATCTTACATTCCACATGCCAACATTGTCTAGTGCAATGTAGATTGCACTCCATGATTTTGGGTACACCTGCAAAATTGATACATATTTAATAATAATTACAAGTATTTCATAATTTTTGGCCTAAATTTTATCTCAATTTCTAAGTTCTAATTTTATACCTGAACAGTGTATCGAGCAATAGCATCTCTCAAGTTGTAGTTGTTTCGGCTAGCTGATGACCACTGCCCCCCATCCATTCTGGTAATGTTAGAAGGGATAAGTAAAATGATACAAAAAATTTAGCATGCATAATTTCAGATTAGAAAGAGAGAGAAATATACCCGACAACCCAGAACATATATCCATCCATATGCCAAGATTGAACTGTATCTTCATAATTCTCAAACACAATTTCAATATAGTCCCTGTAATTCACTTGCATTACTGAAGTTGCCAAATAACCACCGCCAAATGTCGGGTTATCAGCTATGGTTCCGACAGAAAATACACCGCCTATCTTGAAATAATCAGCCAACTTTAGAGGTGTATCAGCAGGGATGAACGATGCACTGTTCACTGCATATCTCTGTTTTCCATTTATTGCTGGTGCTGAGTTGGCGAGTCTTATCGTTTTGACAGTTGGTACCAATCCATAGTGGTACGAGCCTTGAGGGTTCGGTCTGGGCCCACTGGCAGTCAGGTTCCATCTATATGTTTAGTTAAAAGAGAAAATATTTGTAAGATTATGTGAATTTTGAGTAAGGTTAGTTCAAGGGTTTGTTTTCTCTGTACATACATATTTCACATTAGGAAAAAGAAAATTCTTCATGTTTTGTCGTGTGAAAATTACAAAGACATTAAACTCCGAAAATGCACACTTCTCACCTAATTGAGCGAGCTTGATTAAGGGAATAATCAATCTGAATTGTGGGCCCACCAGGAAGTGCACCAGGAGCTTTGCCACCTGAATTGCTGTAATGTAACACAGCGGTTGTTGTGAGAATAGTGCTAGTGAAGCGGGTTGAGACGACAATGCTATAATCAAAGCCTGGTTGGTCGGCTGTGACCAGAACAGAATACGATTGCCCCAAATGCACGTCAAGGGATGAGTACATGCTTTGCACGGTGTGGGACCCTTCGACCTCCACTAGCTTCATCATGTGACCTTGAAACCTTATGTTCAGTGAGGTCGTCAAACCAATATTTGATATACGGAACCGGTACGTTCTCCCTGTATACGTAGATACAATTGGTGAAATGTTGATGTCAGTATCAAAATATAATAATATATGTATGGCAAAATTTGATGCCAGTATACTATTCTTTTGTTAAACGTACCAGGGTCAACAGTGAAGGTATTGCCATTCCATCCACGCCCGTTAATTAACAGTCCATCTGGGAAATTTAGAGTGTGGCCACTGTCTAGTATGTACCTAAGATCCTATAAACAGAAAAAAAAAAAATATATATATATATATATATATAGTTGAACTACGTTTTGAAAAAAATTATCAAAGTAGAGAAGTACGTAGTAAAATTAATATTGTAGCGTACCGTGTGGTTAGCCTTAAACCAATCACCAATCAAAAGAGTGTAATCAGCAGCAGGTGGCGGGAACGGAACGGGTATCTGGGGACGACTCAGGACCCGGATTCCACCGAACCCACCGGCCGCCTTGTGGAATCCAAGAGAAGGGAAGTAATAGTAGGTGCCGATCTGATCTTTCATTTGAAGTATGTATGTGAAGTTTCCACCAGGGGGTATCGGGCATGTCGTGCCGTATACACCATCCTCAAATGAGTTCCTCCTTTGCTGTATACCGTTCCTGTAATGTAAGATTAAGCAGTTGAGATATAAAACCTGATCTTATAATCACCCTAAAAGATGAGTGGTTTTAAATAAATTTTGTATACTGTGGTCTTTTGACTCAGTAAGCATTTCTTTAACTAAGAATTCAATATATGCAGCATATTGTTCTAAAATATTTGGCAATTTTTTTTAAGGAAACAATTATTGAAAAAGAAAAAAGAAGAAACATGACGTGCTATAATATACAGCAGCTTATTAGAATAGTTGGAGCACTACCTTTAATTTTTATTTCTTTTAGTATGATGTTGGAGTACTAATTTTTACCAAATTAAAGGTTAGATGAATTCCATTATAGTCTTAAATTTAGGAGTAAACAAAAAGGAAAATAAATCAATAAGAAAAAAAAAAGTTTTTATTTAACTCAAGTGTGGGGGTAAATGGGCCACCTATGGACTGACTATTTAAACAAATACAGCCTGTAAAATACAGTATATGGTTGACCAGATAAGGTACACTGTATATCACGCGAACCCATCATGATTCAATATTACGAGCGCACATGTTGAAACAACAATACTAACAATATAAATTTCTAAAGATTTGTTCCCAGATATTTAAATTGTATGCATGGACAATATATATATTTTGAGAGATTCAGCTTTTAAAAGGCCATTTAAGTAAATACTAATTCTTTAATGCTCTGAATCTAAACCTATATGGTGTTAATGATATTTGTTTATGGTCACAAAAAGAAAAAAAAATAATGAAGCCAAAAGTCAGGTCAAATAGTGTCATAATAAAACTTGTAACACGTCACAGTCACTTGTTTTGATTCGTTCCAAATCAGGAATTCAGATCCAGTGAAGTAACCCAATCTTTGAGTTTTAAATTGGGACTGTCCGATTCGAATCCGAGATGATCTATCTAAAGTGGAGCACACATATCCCGAGATATGAATTCGAATCTCAAAGCAATCTCAATCGACGGATTCAAATCGAATGATCTCGATTCAAAAGATTGAGTTACTCTAGGGGTCCGACCAACAAACCAGGCAGGCCTGGGTCTGGATTTCTTTTTACTGGATGGTGACAAGTGAAAAAACAAAAAATTTGTTGGTAAATTGCACTAAAGGATCATATGAACTGATTTCTCCACCGACACACTTTATGAATATTTTAATATCGAATAATCATATGAACTGTTTTCGGATCTAAAAACTAAAAGCGAATTTAATTCATCGGAGCAGCATTTCTGTGTTCTGTCCCGCCACTTTTTCAATATTTTTATAAAACGCACTAAAGGACAAGAATTTTTCTCGAATCTATCAGTCAATCCCTGGAATCCAAAAGGCAAGCAAACAGTGCCAGCTTTCACAAAATCAGAACCGCGTCATTGATCGATTGTATTCCTCTCTCCCCAAATCCCCATTCACCACGTGGGTAATGCTATTTAACTCCAACTTGAGCAAATTTAAGAGCCAAATTAATTAATCGGTATCGTGGTGGATTTCCCATGGTTCATACTCACAGTTTGTAATAATTTTTTTGTTAAGTTAAATTTTCATTTTAAACGTACTTCAAATTAATTATGGTGACGCAATATTATTGAATGTGTACTGTTGTTTGTATCTATATTTCTTTGTAAAATTTTAGCGGGACCGTGCTTTATTTGGTTATTCCTGTTGTCTTACTTTTTACAGCTGCAATCCAATAAAAAATTAAATACCTTAAATAAAATATACTAGAGCTATGTAAATTAAATACTTGAGCGTAGATCACGGGAAGTACATAAGGACCATCATTCTACTGGATTTTGATCACTATCATAACTAGAATGTTAGCGTAGAAGTAATTAAATAAGTTCATCAAAAACATAGATCCAGAAATTAAATAATCTATAATTGCATCACGAGTCAAAAATTAAAGAAGAGGTAGCTTTCAAGTGGATCCGTAACTCAAAAAGTTATACTTCGTTCAAGGTACTTCTGAGGAGACTTATATGAGAAGATTTCGAAATAACTTCTAAAAAAATGCAGGGGTCTGGAAAAAGAATAAAGAAAAATGTTGGGGGGGATAGAATGAAATACCAGGAGATAAGGAAGGGTTCATTGAGGCTGTTGTAGACATTGATAATCAGATTGTCGTTAGTTACCGCCTCGATTTGCGGTCCAGGGAACTGTCCGTTTATCAAAATGCCCTGCATTTTTTCAGAAATATCAAATATCAGTTTAGATTTCCATATGGCCGAGCAACTCCTGCATTCACACTTTTAAACAACTGCATTGGAGTTGATTTGAGTTGTACCTGTTGTTTTACGCCGAGGGGCCAGATGTCACCATAGGTGACATTCCAGGTAAAGAAGCGGTACGGATCGTCAGCATTCACCGAAATAGCTAGAAATGTAGTCGCAAAAATGGCGAAGAAAATAGAAGAGAAGAGAACGGAGAGCTTGTTGTTTCTCATTCTCCCTCTTGCTTTATTATGTACGACTGTATCGTATCTATTGTTTGTTTTGCTTGATTCCGTATTGTGTTTGTCTCTGTATTTGGTAAAAGAAGAGAAAAGGTGGGTAGTTGTAGAGAAAGGGAAAGAAGTAGAAAGAGATCTGATCTATGGATACTTTCGGGGTATTGAAAGAGAGAGAGAATAGAGAGGTGGTGTGGGGATGTGCTAATGCTCAGGCAACTTGTAATACATCGGTTGCTTATAAGAGATAGATGGGTGAGACGAATTCATTTCGCCTAAAGTAATACAAATTTTGATTTTAGATGTCGTCAGATCTATTTTGGTACGAATATTAAAGGAACCTGTGTATTCCAGCTCGGTCCGGATTGGCTCGAATTCTGATCGGACGGTTATGATATAAATCAAAATTGGAGTTACTTCAGAGGATGCGGACTCGGTGAGACTGTGAGAGTGAAGAGTGAGCTGTCACGGGATGACGGAGGGAAAGTAATTAAAAGGGGATTTTTCTCAGGTCATGTGCTGGGATGAATTCAGATCCTCTGTGTCAGGGATCGATAAAGACTAAAGAGACATGTTTCTGGTGTAAGAGTGAGGAGAACCACGAGGTTGTAGTGTTAGGTTATGAGGAACTATGCACAGAGGATCCAGAGGATTCGATTCATTTGGATATTTTTTTTATAATTGGAAACCCGTAGGCGTCCATTTGGATTCAGCTCTGTTTGACGCGGAGCGAGCCCGGTTTACGGTGTTACTTGTTACAAGCGTGTATTCAGTGAATTTTCATTTTGCGCGTATCAAATAAAAATTCGCTGTAAAATAATATTTTTTATTATTTTTGATAATTTTGGAAGGAAGTGGTATCATGATTTTATTTTATATCATATGGAAGGAAAGTCTATAGCATTCTACAGAGGGAAAAAAAAAGAACGGAAATATAATAATTTTATGTTTCTTTCCATATAATATAAAAGATGAAATCGTCATTTTGCTTTCCTGGATTTAGTTTTGAGAATTACTAAAAAATAAAAACAGAAACATAATCCTAGTATATTTGCTGATGGAAATCATTTCTTTACATAAAAAAAAATGTAAATTCGATTTTTGTAAGAAGTATTTTTACAAAAAAAAAAGAGAGAGTAGATATTAAAATTAACAAAGTACTTGATCCAATAAAATAAAATAAAAATTGGTTTCCTACTTGTGTGAAAATAATAATAACAGTAACAATTAATAATTATTAAATATTAAAAAAAATTGTGCTACAATTGTTAAAGTGCTCCACGGTTAGAGAAATAAAAAAAATAATTAATATTTCATGTTTTCTGTAATCAAGTTCAAAACAGAAAAAACTTAGGAATTTTTTATAAAATTTAACCTTATTTATGTCTCAAATTGTTGATAACTTGATAAAATTGAACAGCTGGAAGGGAAAAACAATAAGAATGGAAATATGTAATGAGATTGATTTTAGAATTGGCCACAATGGAAGGATAGGAGTAGAACACATCTCCAACCTTTCTGTGCTTAGTGGCTTACGGACTAAAACTGTAGTGTAAAGTGATCATGTAAAATTTTCTGGTATGAACAAACCCACATGCCAAGTTGGGCCCGCAACTTCCTGCCTGTTTAAGATTTTGGTTGTTTTCTAGATATAATTGGAGACTGGATTCTCAGCCATTTATACTATAATTTTTACATCATTTTTTTTTTATAAGAATAAAGCTCTATAGCAAAGGAGAGTAGCCATGATACTTGGTAGGCTGGGAGGTTGGCTATGTATTTTAGATTTGAAGCAATCTGAATATTCGATGATCAATTAAAATTGATAAAATAATTCTAGTTTAATTTTATTAGCACCAGATCAATGATCAAATAACTCTCAAATTATACCAACTTTGATCAAAATTATCTAAAATATAATAAACATTCAATATCTTTTCTTTGTTTCTAAAATTTGATTGCTACTTTGGTACTTACCTCTTACTACAGTTTTTTTTTTTTATTTTAGTGAAGTTGAGATTAAGCCATCCAATTGAATTAATTTTATAAAAAAAATATTACTCAAATTTCGTACTTTTGACTTCTCACAAATTTTTTTTTTTGGATCTTTGTCACTAAATTAAAAACTAATTCTTTCTATATAATTAGAGTTGCAAAATACACTTGGTTTTCAATACGTCTCTTTCCTATACACAACTAATACGATAGTTCTCAAACTGATCCAAATTAATTTCTATTGAAGATACCTGTTTTTAAAGTTTAAAGTAATAAAACAAACACAATTCATCTACAGACATATTGAATAAGACTATAAGAGTGTATGGAGTCAATTGATTTTTATTTATTTTCAAATTTTTATGTATATATACATAACTTTCTATGTAGTTAAGAGTAAAATATTGTCAGTACACTAAAATTGATTTTTATTCACAACACAAAAAATATATATAATTAACCTCCATTTAAATTTGATCCTCATATCATTTTCAAACTCCACCCCTGAATCCATCCGATCTATAATTAACAATCCAACTCTTCCAACACATCAATAAATTTGCGCAGAAGATGAGCTCAAACCTGTAAAAACCGACCTGGTACCAAAAGAAAAAAGTTAATACGTTTGGATGACACAGGAATAACGCTAATTCAGGAATAGCTGCTATTCTTGGCAAGCTATTCTCAACACAGCACGTTTGGATGAAAAAAAACACTATTCTCAACAAAGGAATAGCTTGAGTTAGCTGCTATTCCGCTATTCCTATGAAATGTTGGGTTAGCAGCTATTCCGAATTCAAAAATAGCTGTTATTCTGAGCTATTCCTTGATTCATCCAAATGCACCGCATTATCTCCAGGAATACAGATGTGTTGATTGATGCTGCGTCGTATTACCTGGCATATTACGGCGATCGGATTAGTGCTGTGATTTTAATTAGGGCCCATTGAATTGAGCGGATCGGAGAGACCAGAACCGCGAACCCAACATGTAGGGGTGTTCAAACGGTCGGTTCGGTTTAAACCGAACTAAAATAATCAAACCGAACTTAAAACCGAAGTTTGAAAATCCAACCGAACCGACCGAACTAAAATAGCAAACCGAATTAAAACCGAACCATTTAAACCGATTTAAACTTCGGTTTGTTCGGTTGAACCGAACTTTCTCAAAAATCAAAACTCAATACATCTATAATACTCAATTTAAACTTTGGTTTTGATTAATGAACCAATTTAAACTTCGGTTTTGATTAATGAACCAAAATAATACTAGAAGTCTTGACCCTATCAATAAAATCGGTCGGTTCGGTTTAATCGGTTTTGAGAAATCAAAACCGAACCGAACCATTTAAACCGAACTAAGTCACAAAATCAACCGAACCGAACCAATTCAACCGAACAACCGAACCATTTAAACCGAATCTTACCGGTTCGGTTCAAAACCAAATAAACCGAACTATTTGAACACCCCTACCAACATGAAATCTGATCTAAATGCGCATGTGGGCCCCCACTACAAAAATGGCGCGAATGGGTGGGGGTCTGATCCATTTATTTATAGCATTATCTGCTTGACCCACTTTTACCTACAATCATTTCATGGTACTTCTTTGATCCTGATGTGTATTTTATGGTCCGCGGGGGGACATGTTGGTTCAGTAACATGCTAAATATTCCAAAAAAAGTATATTAATCGAATAATTTAATCAGGGGTACGGATGTAAAACATGTTGGTTTCTTCATGGCATGATTCTACAAGTGTGTCGGTCAGGTATTGCACATAGACTGGTCTACTCACATCATTGGATCACACGAGTCATGCGTGATCTTGATCAAATTGTAAATTTTTAATTAAAATTACGAAAAAAAATGTTAAAATATAACCACTTGTGTTTGAACAAACGCAAGTGATTTTGTTATGACTAACATATCATGACTGTTCTTTCAAATTTGATCACAACACGACACAATACTTACAAATCTAATTTTACTATGGGACAACGTAAACTTAACAAAGTCACACTATAACACAACATGGCACACATAGCAGGGGTAACGGTACATCAGATTTGATAAATGACATGAACTTATTTTTGACTAGTCTGAGTTTAAAATATTTGACATGAAAATGATGCTAGATATTACGCCTTAATAAAAGGAATAAATTAAGCTCAATATATTTGGTAATCCTGCTCGTATGTGTTAATTCTCTCCTTTTTCTATAGTTTCTCTTCTACCAGGAACTATTTTTTTTTTGTTTTTTGAAAAAAGGCTAAAAGCCCGTTCCATTAAAATGAAACAAGTACAACCAAGAGTCACAATTAATCCAAAACCAAATTAACAGAGCTATCGACATCAACATGCTGCTATAGTCCAAAGGTACTAAAAAACAAGGCTGACAGAGCCAAAATATAGATCTATTAATAAAACCCCTTTATTTAATCTCTAGCTAATTCATGTAAATCAAGGATTACTATCCATCTTCTACCCGTGGATCCACGGCTGAGCCTTGCCCAGCGAATATATCCAGTTGTGTGTCCTGTTCAGGTGCCAGAGCCTGTAAGGGAATTGCATCCAACTCACTCGGCAGCCATAGACCTGTAAAGAATTTGAACTTCTTCAAAGTGTTACCTAGCCAATAAGAAACCAGTGAGATAATGAGTAAAATAGTAGTCTTAAAAGATTTTGGTGTTAATTGTTGAAAACAGATTTCATTTCTAATTTTCCATAAAGTCCAGCATAGAGCACTGAATACAATAAGAAAGGATTGTTGTTGGCCATTCGGTAATGTAAATGAAAATGCAAGAATATCCTTGATGGAATGCCAATTCTGGTAAAATTGGTAACTAATACCCATCCAATACCAAATTTGTTGAGTAAATCTACATTTAAGAAAAAGATGGTTATGAGTTTCCTCTTGAGTACAGAAGTGGCATTTGGTACAGCCGGACCAACCTCGTTTTGCCATATTTTTTTTGGTAAGTAGTTTATTATGAGTAAGAAGCCACATAAAAGTTCTTATTTTGTAAGGAATGGGTAGTGTCCATAGTACCATACTTTTATTCCTAATCACCCCTCCAAAAGTAAGAAATTTATAAAGGGACCTAACAGTAAATGCACCAGATGTTTCCCACCGCCACGAAATTTTGTCTGCAGCATGTGTAAATGAGATACCACTAAGTTTATGTAATATAAAGTGTCATTCTTGTAACAAAATGCCATCTAAGGACCGTCTAAACCTGACAATGTGTCCTTGGGAAGTGATTGTTTCGCTAAGAGAACAATTGGGTTAGTACAAATTTCAAATAACTAAGGGAATTGTGTTACTAGAGGGCACTGATTGTCCCAAGTATCAGTCCAAAGTCGAAGCTCAGAATCGAAACCAGGTGTACAGGTAATACTACAATATCCCAGCTATTCCAATTTGACTATCCCCCCCCCCCCCCCCCCCCCCCCCCCCCCCCCCCCAGAATGGAGAATATGCAATTTGAGGAGTGTTGCTATAATATTGGTACTGAATAATAGACTTCCACATGAATGAGTACGTTGGGTCTTTATATCTCCACCACCATTTCATAAGTAAAGCTATGTTCATTTGATATAGATTAAGAATTCTCATACCCCAAATTCCTTAGCTAAACATGCTGTATTCCAATTCACTAATGCATTTTTTTTTTCCTTTTTCTAACTGTTCCTTGCCAAAGAAAGCGACATCTAATCTGATCTATCCTTTTCTAATTAGGTGTTTGGATTGGATGTATCCAAGTTAATCCTTGACTTGCTAGTTTAATGTTCCTTTTGCTTAATACAAATTAACCTCTGTTTTTTTTTATGCAATTTGGTACATGGTTTTGTTGTCACACATGATCCGATGTTATTTCGGGCTTGGCTGTTAAATCGTGTTTATACAATCGAGACCATCTGATTCAAATTAACGTGCCTGATTAATTTTGCTTGCATTATTTTCACCCGATATGGACATCCGTGGATTTATCTTGCTCGTTCGGTTTAGATCAGATGGTCTACATCGATAAATCAACATCAAGCTATTCGAATCTGAAATAACAAAAGATGCAGACTCGTCTTACATGACTGTAATATGGTTTGTTAATCAAATCGAATAATTTTTAATATATGGCAAGTTCTATGGCGTGTGCTCATGGCAAACGAATCGAACCAAATCAAACTTATTTGAGTTTGAGTTTGAGTTTGAGTTTGAATTGAATTAATTTCGAATCGAATTTTTTACGAACTCAATTTCGAATCTTTTACAAACTTTTTATGACAAGAAAGAGTGATTGTAGTCGCCGAAAGTGAGAGGTAAAAGTCGTCTAGGATTTTAGAATTGAGAACGAGAGTTACGACTTACGAGTTATGACTTATGACTGGACGGTCTTATGTTTTAACTTTTAAGTAATCAACGAACATAAGTCATCAGTGAAAATCAACGGTTCACGTTACTTTGAGATTTGAACTATGATAGTTCGCGAACTTATTTTGAACGAATCAGATCCATTTTAAATTTAGTTTAAATTAATTTCGAACTATTTCAAATCAAATTCGAATCGAATAACGAACTGGAAATTTTTTGTGCAGCCCTACTCATGGTACAAGGAGAATCAAGTATCGCCTTGACAGCTTCTGTCAAGTTCTCAAAAAATCCTTGATACAAGTATCATGCAATGCCACGTCAGCACAGTGTCGGCCGGGCCTTGCCCTTTTACATCCATTGTTGGGTTTCTTTTTATAAACAGATCCGAGTTAAATCTTAGTCCTTTTGGGCCTAATAAGGCCCATTTATGATCTGTCTATTGGGCATCTATCTACAATGGTTCATTACTTATTAAAGAGTCATGCTAACAATTATAGAAAATAAAACAAAAAAATATATTCATCTCTAACTGACTATAGTGTGCCCTACACAAAATTAAGTATCAATTCTTTATAATTTAACCAGATAATTGTGAGCTCTATACAAATTTAAATTTGCATATAGTTTACACTTTTGGAAATGTTACGCACTGAAATAGTGGACTCTCATTAATTGGATAATAATTTTACAGGCCTGTGCATTTAGAGAGTAATGTATTTGATTAGTGGCGTAGCCTCAATTATGGTCCAGAATTTTGAATTGGCCCACTTATTCTTAGCAAATACTGGGAATTACCTAAATTAATCAAGCAATGAACTGCTCCTGCGTTCGCTGCACTTGATGACACCTTGAATAAATCCTTTTAGATATACAAATGTTGACGAAACGCTATCCTCTGCGGAGGTTTTACCTGCGGTGCTGTGCGGTGATTTTGATCTGGTCTGTTCGTTTCGGATCGGACGGACTGGATTAAGAGTTCATCAAATTTTGAGTTTTTTTTATAATTCGGACAAGATCTGATCTGGTCCGTCCGATCCGAAACGAATGGACCAGATCAAAACCACCGCAGGTAAAACCTCCGCAGAGGATACGCTTCCAATGTTGACAGGTAGAGGGAAATATCATGATGTCCTTCCATTCATTAACTGACATGTGTGCTTTCGTACCGGTTAGGTTCAAAGAATCACAAATTCACAATCCATCCCCTTAATTGGCGCCTATATATACTGCCTGTTTTGAATACACTTTTAAGTTCATTACCTTCTCTGCCAAAAGAGAAATGGTAATTATCACAGCATATATTAATCGGACCGACCAAGTCTCCTCTCCTCTCCTCTCCTCTCATCTCCTCTCCTAGAACTCTCATAATTTTCTCCTTCATCATCTCCTGTAGCACGAGAGAGATATGAGAACTCGACTGGTCTGTTCGATTGATATGTGCTGTGATATTACTTTCTCTTTTCTGAAAAAGAAGTACAAGGCGAACCAGTCCATCGACTTGTCAACTGCCAAGTTTATTTCCAACAAGGTATACAATCTCTCGCAATTGATCTCTATTATGTTGACAGTAATCGTACTAAATAGCTAGCAGGATCGATGTTCTTCTGTGGATGAGTATATAAGCTATTCTTTACAGTTAGAGTTTAATTATTCTTTTTTACTTTTCTCCTGTTCATTTTGAGTTCGTAAATAAGGATATGCAAGTAAGATTGAGCATCCTTACCTTTTTATTTGTTTATTTGTACTTTTTTGGCTTATAGTTCTCTGCTAAAGCAGCCTTCACAATGATATATTAATATATTTTAAATTTTTAATTGTTCTTTGGTTTTAGTTTTACAGATGTTGCACCGAACCATGTGTTTAATGAAAATTGGGATTCCTCTTCCTCTACTGAATTTTTCTTCTATAAAGTCTTCTATTCCCTCGGCTTGCATCAACTAGAAGTCCGAAGTTAAGGAAAGCGAAAGAGAAGCGGAAAGATTGGGAAATGATTTCTCTACAACTATCCACAGCTCTAGTGCTCGTCAAGCCATCTCCATTGGACTGATATACAACAGGTCATATTAGTATTTTTATTCTTATAAATTTCGGTTTTTGATTTTGTAAGGTGATCTTATTTCTACACTGATTTGATATACTTATGTATTCAATGCTGTTTTATCTTTTGTAAAAGGGTGACAGCTGTTGATGGTCAATACCAGATTGGAATTTATGCGACTTGACCTATCAGTTATGGGGGAAGAAATCACATTTGATTATAACTCAGTTTGGCCAGCGAAGAAGCTTTTCAGAATGTATGAACTACTTTTTTTTTATTTTTTTATTTCTTTTCCAAAAGTTGACAGGTCAAGTTTTGTTTGTCGAATTGGAACTTGAAAAGAACTTATGGCTTGATACTCTGTACTAGGATATCAAGTTATGTTCATATTGAACTAGGAAAACAGGTACTGCTGCAATTTTTTTGGTAGTAAGGGCAAACTGGTAAATGTAAGGTACCAGTAGACACACACTGGGGATCCTCTCCAGGCTGAAGCAACAGCATTGTTAGAGGCGTTACAACAAATTCACACATGGCTAGAAATAGACAGCGGGAAGCAGGATAAAAAATTTGCAGTATATTTGGATTGCAAGATTCTGGTAAATGTGGCAAAGGAAGGAAGTGTGCTGGAATTACCATGTTGGCCAGCAGCAGAAACAGTGGCCAGTTGTGTAGTGTTATACCAATCCCTAATTGAAAGCATAACAATTACTCATGTCAAGCGAGATAAATTGCAACAGCCTCACACACAAGCGAATTGGGCAAGAACATCACAACAATCATTTACAGGAAATCAGTGGGGCCTTAGTAGACCAATGCTTAACATGATTTTGATTAGCGAGCAGGTTCTGTCACAAGTAATACCTGCTTACTGGAAATTTTACATTTTTAGTTCATTTGGTTGAAAATCAAGAGCTGAAAAAATAAATGTACTTAATTGATTAAGCATGGCATAGAAGATAGAACAATATCAATTGATTAAGCAGAGAGTGATTAATATGTTTTCGGTAGCACTTCGGCCGAAGTGCTACCGATTCAAATTCCAAAAAATTGTATTTGAAACTTCGAACTAAATAGCTCATTAAATTGGTTATATATTGAACTCATAGAATACCAATTTTTACTATTTTTGAAAAAAAGTTTACTATTTTTTATGATTTATGAAAGATGACAAAAAATAGTCTAAAAATAAAAGAAAATTGCCATTATTTTAGGTCATTTTTTGCCATTTTTCATAAATCATAAAAAATAGTAAAAAAAATTTCAAAAATAGTAAAAATTGGTATTCTACGAGTTTAATATATAACCAATTTACTGAGCTATTTAATTCGAAGTTTCAAATACAATTTTTTGGAATTTGGACCGGTAGTACTTTGACCGAAGTGCTATCGAAAACATATTAGTCAATCTCTGCTTAATCAATTGATATTGTTCTATGCAATGCTTAATCAATTAAGTACATTTATTTTTTCAGCTCTTGATTTCCAACCATTTTCAAATTGTAATGGCACAAAAATTAAGATAGGATTTAAAATGGGAATAGGTGGGTCAAAACTGACCATCCAAACACCCATTAGGAATAATTCCCCCATTTGTATAAAATAAAAAAGAAATGAAAGTAATTAACTAATGTGCAAGTGTGGATTCAATTAAATACTAGTGTTTAAACTTTAAACCATGCTTAATCAATTATGAAATTCTAAATGACAAAGCTGAACAGTTGATATTCTTTTATGCCATGCTTAATCGAGATTGACTAATATGCTTTCGGTAGCACTTTGATCAAATTTCAAAAAATTGCATTCGAAACTTGAAGCATCAAAGTATTTATGTTGAATTTGTAAAGTATTAATCCATCTGCAATGATATCTATTTATGAAATAATAAATCAATCCATTAGTTATTCCCACACAATTTTTTTTTTGAATCGTCCCCACACAACTGGGGACCATTAAATAAACAATCTTCTTATAAATACTTGTCAGTTATTCCCGCACAAAAATTCCTTTTTTTTGGATCGTTCCCGCATAACTGGGGACCATTTAATATACAATCCCCTCACCCAATGATAAATACTTCTCAGATATAATAATAAATACTTTATGTTATATGGATAAATATTTTATACTACATGGATAAATATTTCTCAGACATAATTGTAACTTTCAGTAAAACATCAATGATAAATACTTCTCAGACATAATAATAAATATTTTATGTTATATGGATAAATACTTCTCAGACATAATTGCAATTTTCAGTAAAACATCTGTGACTTAAATAGATTAGATGAATATTTTATGTTACATGTATAAATACTTGACGATACAAAAATGAATACTTTGTTCTTGAACTTATCAATAATTTATGTTTAATCAAATCAATGTATCATCATGTCAGTGACAATGATAAATACTTCTCAGGCATAATGATAAATACTTGTCAGAAATAATAATAAATTTTTTTTTTTAACTTTGTTCTTGAACTTGTCAATAAATAATGTTTAATAAAATAAATGTATCATCATGTCGGAGACAATGATAAACACTTCTTAGAATCAATGATAAATACTTGTCAGAAACAATGATAAATATTTTCTTGAACTTTGTTTTTGAACTTGTCAATAAGTAATGTTTAATCAAATTAAAGTATCACAATGTCAGAGACAATAATAAATATTTGTCAGAAACAAAGATAAATACTTTGTTGAACATCAATAAACATATAAACATTTATTAATGGAGATTATTATTAGAGGAAAGTATAATTAATGCGGAGATTGTTATTAAAGGATAGCATAATTAATGCGGGGATAGTTATTAAAGGATAATATAATTTAATGAGGGGATAAATGACAGTTAAGGAAGTTAATATCAAGAGAGTGTGTGGATAAATGAGGAGACAGGGGTGAGAAGATTTCTATAATTATTCCATAATATAACCCTTGAAAGTTGAAAATGATAATTAATTCTAAAACTTAATATATAAGTAATCCGTTTTATGCCTTGAAATTGTAAACACCAGAATCTATATTTACCATTGTTCAGTTGACATACTTTTCAATTTTTCACTTTTCGCTAATGCCTTGAGATTCACTTTTTTAAAACAATGTCCCTGAAGTATATATAGCAGGAGATAGGAGTGGGTATAATGGGCATTGGACCTACTTTAGGTTCAATTAGCTCTAACATCGTATGATTAGTATTAAGATAGGTATGCACAAAAATTGATACAGACTCGCATGGATTTTAATACGGAGCGCACGAATCTTAATGCAATCTAATGGTCACTACACCCATTGAACCAAAGTAGGTCCGATGGGTATCGGACCTACTCTGAACTCATATAGCAGACCAAATTTTCATTAACAGGGGTGATATAATTTTTTTCCATTTCTTGAAAACATTGTCTTCCATTTTCTTTCATTTTATCTTTTGTAGCACTGACATTTCTAGTGTCAATTATCAATTAAATTTGAAGACTTGATCTTTATCTTTCTTTAAAAAATAAAAAAAGTTGTTCATGAAGGAGAGTCAGATAATTAATTCAATGAGAGCAATTTATACACTAAAGAGAAACCTACTTCTGCGCCTAGTGTTGTGACATGTCTGTGCCATTGTTTGCTTTATATCTTGTCTACAAGTCTCCAGTAATTGTAAAATGAGATCAGTAATAAAGTGCATGCACTTGGCTCACTCCTTATTTTTGTTATTTCTTTTTTCTGTTTAATTCTTCCGGGAAACTTTTGTAAAATAATTCTTTGTTTATTTATCTGGTTACTCAGCTCTAAACAATTAATTATTAATTTGAGAAACTCGTTGGTGAGCACCTCACAACCTAGTTATATATTGACACTAAACTGTACCATAAGTATCTACAAACTTCAAACTCTCAAATCGATCACAACCCAATTAAGCCTAAGTTAACAATTAGTTACACAACGTAGTTCCCCAGTTAAGGCTGTATTAACCATCATTTGTGCATTTACACCCTAGTCTTTCTTAACCCTCAAGTAGTGTTGTAAAAAGCATCTGTTTAGGTCGATTAATCGGCTGATAAGTCATTGACAATAATCTAACCGTCACGGATTTTTTCGATCAATCGGCCAATTATTTCTGATTATTTCTGATTAATTGTTTGATGGTATCTTATCTGTTACATTACCGCATACCGTTATTTACAACACTGCGCTCAAGCGATTCTGTCAGAGATTAATAGTGAATAGTAGTTTCCAGGCACACGAAATCGGCATGACATTCTAATGATTAAAATCATTCACAAGGAGTTTTGCTAGTTAAATTGGAAAACCGGACGGTTGAAATATTCACCAAATCCAAAAATTAATTAGAGGGTCCCCGGATCCAAGTAATTTATGGGCCTCTACCCTGTCCAATTAATGGGCCGGATCGTACATTAATCATCCATTCTCTTCCAAAAATCCAAAAGCTATTAGCCCCCAGCCCCCCATACCGCTGAATCCTACGTCGCTGACAGGTGGGCACCCACTTCTCAAACCCCAAACCCCTACCTGAGCTACCTCACTCTATCCCTTGCTATCTCGCTCAGTTTACTGTGCACATCGACTAGGAAGAAACTAACCATGACGGGGTTAACGCTCGCTTCACCTCACCATTCCACCTCCTTTCTTCGATCTTTCTCACAACACAATACAAAATTGTTGTTTAATTCTCACACCAGTTCTTTGTCCTTTCTCCCTGGTAAGAAATAGACCTTCTCTTTTGCAATTTTGAGTGTGTATAATTTATAAATTGATCTTATAACTTTGTTGCTATTCTCTTGTATAGGGAATAAGATTGCGCGGAAACGATGGTTTGTTTGTTCAAGTAAGGAGCAAATAGTTGAGGAGATGGAGCGAGTTAGAAAGTATGCTAATTTAGTATATAAGGAGTAATAGAACATTTCATTACTGTACTGGTTTTATGAATCATTTTTGCTTTATTTATTTAAGGTTGAGGGAGGCGCAGAGTAGGGTGAAAATAAAAAAGCGGGTTCCATTAAGGCCTGGGAGGATTTCTGCACCACTTCCAGTGCCAGATCAAATTTCCAGGCCATCTTATGTGGGATCTACTCAGCTTCCGGAACTTTCTGCCGAGTCCCAGGTTCATGATTCCGAGGGCATTTCTGGAATGAGAGCTGCTTGCCAGCTGGCGGCCCGTGCACTTGAGTTAGCCGGGACATTTGTTAGGGTTAGTGCATTCTATCCTCTGTCAGCTATCTATTATGCAAGTTATCCCCCTTTATGTTTTAATTTTCTTAATTACCCAAGTTAGCTGCGAGTGTAATATTTTGCCCAATAAGCCACAATTGAGTTCTGCAGTCCTGAATTTAGCCCAAACTAGCCAAAATTATACGAATTCATATCACCTAAAGTGACTCAAATTTTGAGTTTAGATCCGGACCGTCCAATCTGCTTTGGCACGAATACTAAAGGGGCCCGTTCATGCCACCTCGGGCCAGATTCTGATTGGACGTTCCGGATCTAAACTCAAAATTTGTGTTACGTCAAGAGGATCTGTACCTCAAATTATAACCCCCCCCTCCTTTGATTGTTCAATTTTAGAAGTCCTAAAAAAATAGTACAGACCAAAAAAGAGGAAACTTCTTGTAGAACTGTGCAAATTCAACACTGCATGGATTTTACACCTCTGATCTGATGAAACATGTGTACTTATATACTGTAAAAGATTGCATTTTCTTATAAAATCTGATTGTGTATCAGCCATCAGTTACAACAAACGAAATAGATAAGGCGGTGCATAGTATGATTATCGAGGCGGGTGGATACCCATCTCAGCTCGGCTTCTGTGGGTTTCCCAAGAGTGTATGCACATCAGTAAATGAGTGTGTTTGCAATGGCATTCCTGATTCCCGTCAATTACAGGTCTTGTAAAATGATACTTAACCTGTTTTTTTTCAGGTGTTTTGACACGATAAATTTTGTGATTAATTATAAACATCCATTGAGTGTTTTCCAATGACATGATTGTACCATTTTTGTGTAGATCACTATTTACCAGTACAGCTATTTTTTTTTGCAGGTAGCATACCCATTTGCAAATATCCAATGGTTTAAATGAAAAAAAAGGGTAGTAAGATATGAATAGATTGCCCAGTCATTTTCATCTTGACCCATGAATTTTAAGGGCACCCCTCCCCCCTCTGCATTCCAAGGAACCAAACCCACAGGCACAAATCATGTAGAAAAAGAAAGAAATTCCGTAAAAGTAATTCAAGTACGAGGTGCTAATTAGTTATACACTTGTACTGATTCCAATTTGTTTTTTTTTTACAGAGGGGAGACATCATAACCATTGATGTGGCAGTTTTCTTAAATGTATTGTAATATTACTTTATAAATTCCTGTAAAAAGTTCCTCCAAAAAATCACATCAATTTTTTATTTTATTTTATTTTTTTACCTTAAATCTTAAAGCCTTTTGCATTTCGCTCACAAGAAAAATAAAAGTTATCTCGTGTAACTAACAGGGTTATCATGGAGCCACATCAAAAACTTTTCTTTGTGGACAGGTGCCTGAGCTTGTACAACGTGTTGTAGAGGTTTGATCTCTCTCTCTCTCTCTCTTTCTCTAAGTTGTAAACATCTTTGTTTTTATGTCATATCGATCTGGAATCAGGTAACTGAGATTTGCTTAGAGAGGGGCATAGCTGTGTGCAAAGATGGAGCATTGTATAAAAAGATTGGCAAGAGAATAAGGTTTCTTTTATGTCAATTATTAATAGAGGTCTCTCACATAATTTACTTAATCTCTTACTTACTAGTTTATTATCTTCTATTTAGCGAGCATGTGGAAAATTACGACTTCAGTCTGGTCGAGCGTTTTGTGGGCCATGGGATTGGGCCTATATTGCACTCTGAGCCACTTATTTTGCATCACCGTGAGTTAATTTTTCTTTCCTACCAAACTACCATTATATGCATTATTTTGGATGATATTTAATCTACTGTAATTAATTTCTTTGTTTGTAGGTAACGACAAGCCTGGACGTATGGTTGAAGGCCAGACTTTCACTATTGGTATACCCTTAATTTTCTGGCAAAACAATAAAAATTTTATTTTATTTTATGTAATTAAGACTTAAGAGTGAGGCTATGGTACTATGCATAGTGCCGATTGGTCAGTACTATGGATCAAAATCTTTATTTTAGCCCAAACAGTCAATTTGAACTGTTCAACATGACCTCCATATGAAAATGTACTTGTTGATCAAATTTTTCATCTTGTACACATTTTTTACTATTTTTTTTAGATAGGTGGAAAATTACTTGATCTAGAAATTCTAGACCATTCAAAAGTAGTAATTTTCTACCTATCTAAACAAATTCTAAAAAATATAAAATATAGTCTACAAGTATATTTTCATATGGAGATCATGTTTACGGTTCAGATCGACTATTTGAACTTTAAAAGAGAAGATATTGATTCATAGGACGGATCAATCTGCGCTATGCATAGTTCCGTAGCCTCGCTCTGTATTCATATGTACTTTTGGACTGATGTATGATGAAAACATTTTTAATTAGAAGCCAAATAATAATGCCATTAATAAGATGTTTCTTTTTAGGTCCCACTCTGGCAATGGCGAGTAGCGAGTGTGTTACGTGGGATGATGGCTGGACAATTGTCACATCTGACGGCAGTCGTGCTGCCAAATTTGAACATACTGTATTGATCACAAAAACTGGCGTTGAGGTTTTGACAAAGCTCTAATTTTTTCTTATTTGTCTCTGTAAGTTATTCAAAGATGTTCATGGTTTCAATTTTGAGAATTAGGCATAATAACAATGAAAATGTGATCCCGGATATCTCCATTGTTCTGTGCAACTGGAGGCAAACGCATTAAATTAAACGACGTTAGATTAACAACATGATATGCAAATCTAGACAAACTTAGTTTGTTCATGTTCCACTTTGAAATTTGGTATTTTATAAAGTGTGTACCTCCCACTTGTCGAAATCAGCAAGAAAAGTTAACATCTCAAATTTTTCAATCCATATTTTCTTAACTAACATAAAATATTTTTTTTGTCGTATTAAGCCTCACTAATCCACATTATTTCCATTGGGTAATGTTCCCATAATTTTCTCCCTCTCCAGTTCTCGTAAAATAGAAGAGACCTTTATTTCTCCAGAATAAAAACCCTTCAATAAGATTTTATATTCTGGAATGGTGAGTAGCCACGAAGGTAAACAAAAATTAAATATTATTCATTTCTTCTTGATTAAACATATTCGAAGAATATAAACTGCTATTTTGGGTGTTTAATATAAAGTATGGCGTAATCAGAAAATTGAAATAGAGGAGCTTGATAAATAAGTGTTACATAATTTTATTTTATGAAGGTGGCTAATCATATTATTATTATTTTTTAAAATAAAGGACAAACTTAAAAAAAAATTAATTTACTACTGTCCCATAGTATATTTACATAGTGCCTTTCAGAAAACCCGAGGTGTAAAAAATATTAAAAAGATTATATTATTAGATACAGGATGTACATTCATCAAATAATAGTTTAAATTCTTGCACTTTCAAGTTTCATGCATAATGTATCGGATCCTCCATTTTATTACAACTGGAGACGAGCACAAACAAACAAACTGTCCTTTCCAAAAGCAAATAACACAATTCTACCACCATCTTCAATTCTGCACGCGCTAGCAAAAGAGACCCTTCTCCCTCCCACTCCCAACTGGAATCACACTCTGTCTCTCACCAAAAAAAGAGACCTCTTGGGTCTTGGCCATGGGCACAGTCACGGGTATCACCATCAGCACTTATTCCCCACTATTCCTTCACTTATTCCACCTATTCTTCTTATCCCTTTATCCCGTCCTCTCCCTTTCCGGTAAGCTTGTATTCTCTCTTTCCTTCAACTCTTCTCATCCCTTTATACCTCCAATTTAACTCAATTGCTCTCTTTCACAGCTCAAATTGAAGCCCCATTTATTGGTGTAACAATCGGCACCTCGGTCTCCAACCTCCTCTCGCCAACCGACCTGGTCTCCTTCCTCAAGTCCCAACAAATCACACATGTGCGCCTCTATGATGCCGACACATCCCTCCTCTCGGCTCTGGCAAACACCGGCATAAAGGTGCTTGTCGGTGTGCCGAACAATGAGTTAATTGCTCTCGGTTCGTCTCCTGCCACTGCCTCAGCCTGGGTCACACGCCGGCTCGCACCATTTATTCCTTCAACCCAGATTTCTGGAATTGCAGTGGGTGATGAGGTGCCAAACTCTCTCCCCTCGGCCTTGCCTGTACTTCTACCGGCCTTGCAATCTTTGCGCAATGCGGTTTTGTCGAATAATTTGTCGATTCCTGTGTCGACACCTCTCCCGTTCTCTCTTATCCAAGACCCTTTTCCACCTTCCCAATCATTTTTCAATAATTCATTAACCCAATCTTTTATTGTTCCTCTATTGGGTTTTTTATCGAACACCTCTTCACCTCTGATGGTGAATTTGTATCCTTACTACGCCTTTATGCAGAGCAAAGGTGTCGTTCCCTTAGACAATGCTCTGTTCAAACCTCTACCACCGTCTCTAGAAATGGTTGATACAAACACATTGTTACACTATACAAATGTGTATGATGCAATGGTTGATGCTGTGCACTTTTCAATGAAGAATTTGAATTTTACTGGGATATCTGTACTTGTGACCGAAACAGGATGGCCTTCATATGGTGATCATAGCGTAGAGCCGTATGCGACAAAAGACAATGCGGATACGTACAATTCAAACCTGATCAAGCACGTACTGGAACATACCGGTACACCTTCACACCCGGAATTCACTTCTAGTTTGTATGTGTACGAGTTGTTTGATGAGGATTTGAATCCAGGACCTATTTCAGAGGCCAATTGGGGGCTTTTCTATGGCAATGGTACACCAGTTTATCTGTTGCATGTTTCGGGTACTGGAGGATTCTTGGCAAATGATACAACTAATCGGACATTTTGTGTGGCGTCTGATGATGCCGATATCAAGGCAGTACAGGTAATATATAATGAATTAATAAAAGTTAACTTTTTCAACAGGTAATGCCATTAAACCCGACCCGCTAAGGTCAGGGTAGACCCTGGAATTTAATCAGGTGTAGGGAAAAAATTAGGGGTTACCGGTAACTTACCGAGATTCTGTACCTAAAGAAAGTTACAAAATGAATTCTGATTGTTTCTTTGAAGGAAGTTTTGCAATAAATGATACAAATTTAACATACTGTTAAAAGAAGTCTCCTGTTCCATATCATCATGTGGACAGATTAAATAGTAATATTAGTGAAATTGTCAGTGCGGTGGAATTTGAACTAAAGCCCGTTTCTTCAATAAAATTGATTCAACTGATCTAATACAATAGAGATACTAACTCATGGTTACCCCTTTGAAAAGGCGGCACTTGATTGGGCGTGTGGGCCCGGCCGAGCAAACTGCTCAGAAATACAGCCTGGCGAGAGCTGTTACGAACCGAATGATGTGAGGAGCCATGCTTCTTACTCATTCAATAACTATTACCAGATGCAAGGTAGAGGGTCAGGTTCGTGCTATTTTCAAGGCGCTGGCATGGTTACCACTAGTGATCCAAGTTAGTTTTTCTTAATCTTCTTATTAATTTTCAGTGATTTTTTTGGATGCTTTTTTTTATATATTAGGTTATTTAGTTTGGGTGTATGAATTGTCAATAACTAAATATAAATGAGAAAAACATATTTAGGATGCTTTCAGTAGAAACATGGTTATATGTTACCTAATAATTAATAACTGATATCTATAGTTCAACATCCAAAGACTTTTGTACTTTCTTTTATTTTTGAATAACCATTAAATTAGGTGTTTGGTGGGCTACATGTGGCAAATTATGATGTAAATTTTGTTTTACACCACATGTGGCAAATTGGCCATTTGTTATTTGGAAAAATATAGTGCTACGATTTAATGTTGTACCATTTGATGGATCACATACAAACAAGTGCAATATAATAATACTTCATCTGCACTTGCACTCACAAGGGTATTTGGTATGGACATGAAATTCCAAATTCGGATTTGGTTTTGGTATAGAGCCAGTTGTGGCATGTGAAATGGGTGTAAGATTTTATGATATATTAATACATGATTATATAAATTAATGAGATAGAGATTCCCACTCTATGTTTCTCTCCTGAAATTGGGTGAGTTACATCTTCATAGCTTTTTTCTAGTGTGATGTAGCGGGTTGTTGACATTTATTCGGTTAGAGGAAATGACCCGTTACACAAATAGTTTCATAAAAGTAGAAATAAGGTATCTGACCAGGGATGGATGGGACCGGGGCACACCTGGGGTATTCTTACTGGAGAGAACGCTTAGCTGTAGTTTGCTGGGAATTTTTGTCCTTTTCTCTCGTGTATTCTGGTAAAGGTTACATTGATAGGTTTGATCAACTCCAGTCCTAAGAACAGGAGACGTCCATTAAATTAAAAAATATTCACACTGAAGGGTTTATAAATTTATAAATGGCGAGAGTGGAGAGCCAGGGGCTTTTTATGTTTGATGAAACACGCAAAGTTGGCCTACCAATTACAGATTTATATAGAATATTTTGCTTGGGAAAATCACGAGAACGTTGTTTTCTTCCCGGTTCAATTATCTGGAATACCCGACTATTTCGTGTGCTACAATAGTTTAGTTCCCAGTTTAATTCAGTTCACACTTGTCAAAATTCAAAGGAAAATAATGTACGCGAAGAAAAGGGTTCTAAATTTTGAATTGTCTGCATCTGTTTTTTGTCGGCGGGATTTATCATTTCACTTTTGGTGGGGAAAAGTACCTTTCTTGCTTCCGGTTCCTCTGTGGAACTCAATAGTCTTATGTTGCACTGTAACGAATGATGCAAATTAAGATTAAAAAATTATTGAAAATTGTAAAGAATATAGTTTGAAACTGCTACTGTTGTTTAAATCTGTCAACAATGTTTCAAACTCCAACCATAATTTACTTATCTTTCATGGTAATAGTTTTTGTAAAAGATATGTGAATTTTGCATCTTAATTGTAAAAGGTGGCATGAATACATCCACTCATTTTGTTTGGGTAATTTCTGATTGTCTGGGCGAATAATTAGTTGAAAGATCAGTTTCAGGGGATTTGATCGGTAGGTACATAATTACATAAAGAAGAGAATGAAACATATTCTGGTGCGCCTCATGCGTCATAGCTTTCCTGTTTTTTTTTTCATGTACAGTACTGGGCCTTGAGCGCTTGTTGTAGAGTAGAAAATATCATTTGCTTTTAAGAGAGGATTGTTGGTATACTTTTTGAAACATTTTAATTTTTAAATTGTCTATGTCTTTGTCAAAATACTTAATTTTTTTTATTTTCCTCATTTTTAATTTTAAATAATTTATTATTTACCAAAATATTCATTAAATCTGAACATTTTAAATTTATCTAATCATATAGTTATATTTATTAGTTGAAGTACCTATGTTGCAATATTTTTAAATAGACACATTCATTTGACTTGAAGCACGTTTTTTCCTTCCCTGTGATTATGCCTAGCGCCAACGGTGAAACCTGTCCTTTTTTTTTTCACCCTGATAGCACCTATCAGGTTTTCAAAAAAAAAAGAAACCTGTCCCTTTTTCTTTTTATTATTATTTTTAGTAATTAACCTTGCATCGAAGAAAGTTTTAGGGTATACCAACATTTTTTCAAGTGTTTTGATGAGAATTAGGCAATTTAGAATGTTTCAATATGTATACCAACAATTCTTCCGAGTTAAGATGGAAAAATATGCAATTTAGAATGTTTTAATGGGTATATCAACAAATCTCCCCTTAATTTTATTTTTTACACTTTTGCCTTGTTGTACTTGTTGATTTTTTTTTTTTTTTAAATGTCTTTCTTTTAAATCCTTTGACATATTAGTAACTTGTTTGAAATGTCCCCCTTTTTGTAGGTCATGGAAGCTGCGTCTTTTCTGGAAGGTAAACAAATAATCCCTTTTCCCATGTTGCAAAAAAATAAAAAAATTGTGTTCCTACTTTGAAAATTATTGATTCAACTGTGGCTTCTGATTTTACTATTTTTTAAAGTCATCGTTGAATCAACAATTTTCAAAGTGGCTTAATAAATAATAAAAAAATTTAGAAAAATGTAAAAGTTGGTCTCCAAGCACATTTTAATATAAAGATCACATCTAACGGTTTAGATCGACTTTGTTAGACTTTGAAAATTGAAAAACAACTTAGTTGCACGGAACCTCAGTAACAATCGATTTGATATTAGCCAACCTCTATATATCTGTGTGTACACAAATGAATAGTTATAATATTAGCATTGCCTTAACATGGTGTTAATTAAAGTCGTTGGTGACATTGCCATTTATCCTAGAGGATCCAGTGTGACATCAAGTTTCATATATAGAATTAAAAAGAGAGAGAGAGAGAGAGAGGGCTTGAGCAGTTGAGCTCTTTCTTTACTCAAAAGTTGGGGAAAAAATAATTAGCATGGCCTAATCCTCGTTTTATGGGCCTATACTGATATGTCCGCTGATAAGATTATTTAACTAAGAGGTGGTTAAATAATTTTATAAGGAGACATATCAGTATAAGCCCAAATAGACCCCAAAAAAATTATTTAACTAAGAGGTGGTTCTCAAAAAAAACTAATAAGTGGTGGTTCAATGGCGCAATCTCCTTATTCCTTAATAAATGCTTGAATTATTTTATTTTTCTTACAGCTTTTTTTATATTCTTGAAAATTTCAGCAAGCGACAAAGCAATCTCTCAAGCAACGGTAGCAGTGCTAATCAGACGACCAGCAATGATGGATCTAACATATTTAGATTTAGAAGAGGAGAGGAGAATTATGCTAAACAATTTCTCTACTTGATTTTGAGCTTACTGATGACATTTTCAATAACAAATTCAAACTTTTGGACATAATTACAATTTTAAGCGTAGGAAGTAGGGATGGAGAGTTAATTGTAGAGAATTTTTCTCAAGGGGGTCTAGTGTTGCTATTATTGTAATTTATAAATTTATTGATTTTGTAATATCTTGCATTTCTAGTAATTAACATGGGCTTATTAATTTTGTATTTATTGATTATTCAATGAAATCATCCTTGTTTTTTTGTTCAAACTATTACAGTATTATTGCTTGGCAGATTCAGCTGATTTTTATTTTAACATGGTTATAACAAACAAGTTTATAGCACATTTTTTTTTATTTTTCCGAAATGCACAAATCACACAGAATATTTTATATCCGTCTAATGATCCCAAGCATTTCACATAATTACTACCTTTACCCAATACTTTCGTAAAATTAGCACATGATACTCGAAACAATAATTACGTGATGGCCTGATCTATCCTGTTAATTGATAATTTGTTTCAAGCATCATTTTGAAAAATTAATTTGAACTGATAAATTAAGGACAGCATCGAAAATTCTAAATATAATTAGTTACATATTTTTTTATTACAAATTTTGCAATTTTAATTGTAAATTACCGAGAAATGGTTGAAATCTCTGTCCAAATACTTAAAAATGGGACAAAATAAAATGCCTTTTTTTTATTCTTAATTCTATATCATGGTAGATGTATAATACTGTAACATTGTTGTCAAGAAAAAAATCATCAACAAACAACCATCTGATAATTTTTTTTTTCTTTTGATGTACTTGAAAACTCACTCTAAATAGTTGAAAAATTATTTAGTGAAAGAGTAGCATTTACAACCTAACTAGTCATCTTTTTCAGAAATCTCCTTGCACCCAAATTTTTAAAAATACCATTTTCGGAAAATTAATAAACCAAAACACCATTTTCAGAATTTTTTATTAAAAACAGAATGGCCGCTTCTGTAGAAAGCGGCCACATACAATTGGGCCGCTTTGGAGGGCAGCGGCCACTGGAAAACAGAAATTTTCCTTTTTTTTCCTTTTTTTTTTTTTTTTTTTTTGAAAACAGAAATTTTTTTATTATTTTTATTTTTTGTATTAAAATATTAGAAATGTTGAATATATTTCTTTGAATATAGATGGAATGCAATATAATTTGATTTATTAGAAAGACTGCAACAAATAACCCGGATGAATATTTTTCAGGCCGGATTTTTCGCGGCTGTAAGAAAAATTAATATATTTCTTTATGTATTATTGGAAAAAAATAAAAATGTTTAGATTCTGAGTTATTGATCCCGGTTCAAAAGTCACTTCTAGATAATTCAGAAAATATTGTGATCTTTCTAATATATTTCATTTATAAAAAATTATATCTATTTTGAGAATTATTTTTTAAAAACAATCATTAAATAAATTAAAGTTTTTTTTTTCAAAAATAGATACAATTTTTTATAAATTAAATGTACTAGAAGGATCATAATATTTTCTGGAATACCTAGAAGTGACTTTTGAACCGGGATCAATAACTCAAAATCTAATTATTTTTATTTTTTTCCAATAACACATAAAGAAATATATTAATTTTTCTTACAGCCGCGAAAAATCCGGCCTGAAAAATATTCATCCAGGTTATTTGTTGCAGTCTTTCTAATAAATCAAATTATATTGCATTCCATCTATATTCAAAGAAATATATTCAACATTTCTAATATTTTAATACAAAAAAAAAATAATAAAAAAATTTCTGTTTTCAAAAAAAAAAAAAAAAAAAAAAAAAGGAAAAAAAAGGAAAATTTCTGTTTTCCAGTGGCCGCTGCCCTCCAAAGCGGCCCAATTGTATGTGGCCGCTTTTTACAGAAGCGGCCATTCTGTTTTTAATAAAAAATTCTGAAAATGGTGTTTTGGTTTATTAATTTTCCGAAAATGGTATTTTTAAAAATATCGGCTCCTTGCACGTTGCTTATATTGCACTGTAGCCAACCCAAGCAAATTTTTAGATATATAGCTTTAATATCCAAAAATTAGGAGCAAATACAAGCACCTTCTACATTTTCACTAGGAATTCAAATACTACCTCCAATTTTCAAAAGAAAGCTGATGATAATAGTACCCGCGCTATAGCATCCGTACCATACTGTATTTGCACCATAACTATTATAAATACTAGGAGGGATCGCAAAATCTCCTGCACTGATTTTTCTTCTTCTAAAAGTATTGATATCTATGCGCGGAAATATTTATACTTATGAACATAATTATTTATATCTATGAAGTGAACAATTTTTAGTTAAATAATTATCTCACCAACCAAATCTCTCAAATGTACCCACATAATAAATATTTGTGGGGGCGGGGGGGGGGGGGGGGGGGGCATATACGTTTTTAGATGTGAGTTTTTTTTTCTCCATTTAATCTTGTTCATATTTATGACGATCTGTGAGAAATTTAACAAATCTGAAACCACGAACGTCTTCTATATCATTTTCTTTTTCAAAACAGATCCATGATGATTCGGGCTCGTCGTCACATAAATATTTATACCTCGTTGTGTAAATATTTATATCTATAATTGCAAGTAACTTTTACATCTGACACTGGATGGCATATGAAAGTATTAATATCAATGATTGCAAGTATTTATACATATGCACAAAAGTACTTATACCTATGTGGTCAACTATTTTTGTTAGAGTAAGGTTGATGCGGGAATGCGATGTCTCCACTACTTCATTAGAGGAAGGTTGAAGCGGAGACTATTGGATGACTGAAAAAATAGATGATCATATCAAGTTATTCATGCAAGTATTAATATTTTATCTTCCATGTATTTATATCTATAAAGGTTGACGCGAGACGAGTGTGAGGACTAAAAAAAAAGGACAATATAATTAGTGAGATCATAGTACATCATTTCTCTATTGTAGCGTGGGTACAATACATGTACTTTAGTGCCGGGATGAAAATAATTATTCTTTTCAAAATGGAAAACTCGTTACACTTCATAAAAATTTTGTATAACCCTCTCTTATTCAATTTTCGTTTTATTTATCCATGATTTGGTTACTTGTATGAAGTACAAGGTGCGTGATGTAAATGAAAGAAACGCCCTCCGAATAACATAAAATATATACTGTATCCATTTTGTGAAAATATCGCCAATCAACAAGGAATGGTCACATGAATCGATTACCTTCATGCTCATAATATAATGGAAAATGAGTTTACTCGCTCTGAACCTATCGTTTAAGTCTCGTTGATCTATATAATTGAATGACGAATTTTACATGATAATTTTTGCTTAAATAAATAATTTATTCATGAATAATAGTGAGCAATTTTTTTATCAAATATGGCGAACATTTCTGTCCAGGAAAATAAAAAGGGCTTGCTTGTGGATAGATGCGTGTGGTCGACACTATAGCTCAGGTGCTGCCACACGTTTAGTTTCAAATATGGCATGGAGCTGTCTCGAATTAATTAATTTGTATGGTTCTCAGTGCTTACAATCCTTGAAAAAAATTAGCCCGGGGCTGATAGTTGTTACTTAGATAAATTATTTGTTTACAAAATCAACAAATTAAAAAACTATATATTTTTCTTATACGTACTACACATTTTTTATTTTTTAAATATATATAAAAGGAGAATTTTTCATACTGATATCAGTCATTACTCATTAGGTATCAGGTCTTGTAAACTCACTTTAATAGAAACTGAAATCGTCTTTATCTCACTTTAATAATAAAAAAAGTGATAATGAAAACTTCATAAATATAAATAAGTTATAATAAAAACAAATTGAGGCTAAATTGGGCTCGACCTATGTCGAATCTTCATATTGAGATCCTATTTAGAATTTTGGATCTGCCTCTTCTGGCACCCATGCAGCATTATTTGTGATATGAAATAATATTACAGGGGATTATTGTAGAAAACAAACTATTATTTCTACTGTATGTATTAAATTTTAGGAAAACAACTAAAAGAAATAGATCACCAATTAAATGTTCCTATGCTGGTAAGCAGTGATGAACTTCTCATCTATCTCAAATTGCATATCTCTCTCACTCAAGCAACTTGACAACCAGTTCTTTTTTTTTTTGAGTAAAGGTTGAAGGTCAAGTCACAAAACTAATTAATACTCTTGTTTATTACAACAAATGATTTCCCTCATATGAATTTCAAACCCATGACCTCTCGAATATAGAGACCATGTGTCTTTGTTGCAAGATCAAAACTCAACAACCAATTCTTGCTTTGAGTAGTATCTTCTGAATGTGGCAAGAACCAAACCAACATTGCATTTACAGATGCATGAGGAGCAATCCAACGCAGTCCTTTCTGTGGGACCTCTCCTTGAGAAAGCTAGTCCGAGAAGGAAGCATATGCGGATTTTCATGCGGATATATGCACTTGTACAAGCCACCGCATATACAGTATACGGCTTTTTCATGCGGATTAAATAAAATATTAACATAATAATTATTTTTATTAATACAATAGATCCATTTAATGAATTGATTTGATAATGGCCCAATAGCTTCGGCCCAAAAGCAGTCAAAATTACCGCCTGGCTATGCATTGAGCAGATGTGACACTAATAATAAAATAAAGAAAACTTCGCTGAATACTGAATTCGCGTAAAGCGTCCGGTATATTCAATGAATTTTAGTTCTACATCACCGAACCAAAGCCAAGACATCGGCCAGGAGCCCAGGACTCAGGAAAGCCAATCTGCTCATTTTCTTGTGAAAAGGAGGATCCTCCTATTCTTCAATCCGAACCGTTCAACATCGATCAAACGGCTTCAATTTCTTTTTAACATGGCACGAATCTCAAAGCACAAATAAATCAGATGTAATTGAAGTCGTTTGATCAATTTTAAACAGTTCGGATTGGAGAATAGGAGGGTCCTCCTTTTCTCAATAAAAGGAGCAGATTTCATTCCAGGACTCAGGAGTCTAAAAGCAGCGCTGGGTCATCAGAACAAATACGAAACCACTTAACTGGATGAAACTCCGGATAAGAATTTGAATTGGATGTCCAGTTTATATTGGAAATCTGAACTGTATTAAAACTTTCCGGATCCGAATTTGGAAATATTTATTTTAATAAATAAAAAATTTAAATGGTGGTCATATGCGGACATGTATGCAGTTATATGCGGCTGCATATTCAAATCCGCATATACTGACCGCATAAGGATTTTCTATGCGGAGTCCCGCCGCATACGCATATGCGGTTGCATGGACTGGATTTTACTACACTGGAATTAATTATGTTATTAATATGTGGAATTGATCCACGTATTAATGAATATCTGAATATTTTGCAGCTACATTGACAAGTGAAATTATTCCATCCCCAATAAGTGCGCAATAATTTGACTGAAAATATTTCTCAATTTATTAATTTTAGCTTCCCATCACTGTCACGAAAAAGCTAGCCAGCACGCACCACTAATTAGCTAGCCAGCCGAATCTTCTTCGTTTATAACTTGCTCGGGGCATCTTGTGTGCGAATTATATCCTCTTCATTACCTGAAAAGAGAATATTTTATGATTAGTTGATTTGGACTGTTCTTTTTAACTTAGCACAAATCTCAAAGCCCAATGGTACTGCCCTGTATGTTAGCTCGAATCTCAAACCGTAAAGTGAGTTGGATCCTCTACGATATCTGAGAGAAGCTGGATCATGTTGTGTGAAGTGCACATCGTTTTCAAAATGTATAATGCGTATAGTTAACTCGATTCCCACAATAGAAGTAAAATTGATTACTTGAAGTTAACACATTACATGAAAAAGATTGTAAAAATATTAAGACCTCTATGATGACATCAATACTCTCCTCTTTCTTGTTCTCTTTCGTTCATTCCTTAGTCACAAATGCACGCCACTAATAATACAAGTTGTGAAAAAAAAAAGATTGATCAAATAATATTGATAAAAGAATTAAGGAAATGGGGATCCGAATTTTGAAAATTCGGACCCCCTTTTTAATTTTCCATGTCGCCATTTGTATTAAGTTGCAACAAAGGATGGGATGAACCATTACACGAAATAAATGGTTCAGTATTTGTTAACTTTTAAAGGAAAATCTGTTTTCCTACCGACTAAATTTTTATTTCTAAAAAAATAAAAATTGAATTTGAAAATTGAAAGATCTTTGTGGGCCCTATTTTTGAAAAGGCCACGTTGGATATTGAAATCTTCCTAAATGAAATGATACGAGAGTGTGGTCAAAGACGGCCGAAATTGCTTTTGGTTTCTCTTTCTCTTCTCTGCTCATAATTTCTATATTTATTGCAATGCATAGTGCCAATCACAATCAATGTCCCAAATCACAGGTTTATTTATTTGGATTTTCTGTGTCAATATATTGTAGGCGCTTTTAGTTCCATCGTTTTTAAAAAAAAAAAATGTCAAATAACTCATTCATTGCTTTCGAGATATGACAAAAATGCTATTTGAATTTTGAACTCCCAATATTTGGTTTGATGTGCATAAAATTCCCAAAGTCATTACGAAAAATCAGTAATTTTTTTTTAATACAAAAACAAGAAATTTGAATAAAGAGGAGGGTTCAAATGCCTCATTCTTTTCAATTTTTATGATTACATCAGTGTTGTAAATAACGGTATGCGGTCGTCGGACGGATAGGGTACCGCCAAGTGATTAATTGAAAATAATCGGTCATAATCAGCCGATTAATCAGAAAAATCCATAACGGTTTGATCACCGCCAACGTTTAATTGATCTAAACGGACGTTTTTTACAGCACTGGATTACATACATTTAGAAAGTAGTTATATTGTTGTCAAAATATCAAAAATAAAAATATTATTGTTAAATATTTTTTCTAAATGATAATAGACGAAAAAAAAATCGATCAGCTACTCAACACTGAAGCGGGTTATTTAACCAGATTATAATCCGTTACATATTATTTTACATGGGTGAGAGAATATAACACCAAACCACAACAGATGCACGGTTCTTCCACTTGCGAGTTGTGACGCACGCCCTTCGCGCTATCGAGGAGCCGGGAAACCCCCACTACCAATGAAAAGATGACACGTGCACTTTTCGTACCTAGTCGATATCCCGTCTCAATTCAAATCCCTCCCCTTTCCTCGGCACTATATAATCGCCCGCTCAAAATTTCAAGCAAAATACCAAGTTTTACTAAAACTAGACGCAACACCAGTTTTACTAGGTCGTATCTATAATTCTTATTCTTTCGAGGTCTCAAATAGAAATTACCTATTTCAATTTTCATGGCGTTCGCTACTGCTTCCATCGCTTCCCACACAATCGTCTCTCGCGATCGCAGAGGTAATTTTGTCCTTTACCATAATCCATATTTTTTGTTTTATCTTTAGAACTTAAGGTTTATTTCGTCCTTTTTAATGAAAATATTCGAAGATGAGTGTCTAATTTAGCTCAAAATTGGATATCTTCATCCATTTATTTTAGCTTTTTTTCACTGAGAAAAGGTAAATTTCCTTTTTGTCGCACAAATCTACCTCAACACATTGTCTAAATAGTTTTAATTTCCACGCCAGCAACTCAAATTGGAGCAGTGAGGCATCTAAATCTGGTATCGACCATCTCCCAATCAAGTTCTACAAGGAGGCTGACAGTGGGCCAGCTCCAAGCGGTGGAGCCAGGGAAGAGAGCGGAGGCGGTGGTGGCCCCCACAGCCGTGTCAAGTGGAGCTGTTGCTGAAGTGGAGGAGAAGGTAGAGGAGGCATCGGCATCCCCACCGGTCAATTATGAGAAATTGGCTGCTCAATTGGAGCATGCATCTCCATTGGAGATTATGGATAAGGCGCTTGAGAAGTTTGGCGACGACATTGCCATTGCCTTCAGGTTATTTCTAATTTTCTTTATTTATCCTTAATTAATTTGGTAGTTAGTGTTGGTCTTATTATTATTTTTTTTGTTTGTTATATTAATATTTACTTGGGGGAAATTATAGAATTGAATTTGAAACTTATGTGAGGCTTAATTTTTTTTGTTTTTTTGGGGATAAATCATGGGTTCCACAAGTTGGGAGTTTCCTATGTTTTAAACCAAGTCGGATCCTCTGTGTCTGGTACTGATCTTCACTAGCTGTAGTGAGTTAAGCTCTTCTAATATTATATGCTGACCATTTTATGGAATTTAATCAGCTTTGATATCATTTGTCAATTGAATAGTTAAACCTATCTAGCTATTTAATAATGATTTCTAGTTGATAGTGATGCTTTGTTTGGCTAAATTCAACATCCATTATGAAAGGACATAGGCTAGTCATAATCGTTGGAGTTGGGTTCAACTTTTCCAACCCGTTTAAAATTTAGTTTTATTTTTTAGTGGTTTGGATTAGTTTTTAGAGTATTGGCCCCAAGCTGTTTCAAATTTGAATTCGTTGTGCATCATATATGTGGTAAAGAAAGCTGTCTTGACGTGTGGTGACAGCTTGTTTGCATGTAAGCAAACAAAACTGTGGCCACAAAATCCTTTGCTCAAATGTGTGGTCGTCTCTGTAGATTCCAGAATATTCTTGTCTTGTGCTAGATATATATTTGCCACACTATGGATTCATTGCACCTAGACGTGTTTATATTAGTTAATTAAAGTAGAAAATTCATAGCCCTCTAAGTTGACCCAGTTCAAAAATGCCTCCGCTATACTGATAAAGTGGATCTCACATGAGTCATGACTGTATAATCACATGAATCAAGAACCTAGAATAAATGATAAAAACAGAACCTAGAATAAAATAATTGATAGGCATAATTACATATTTCAGAAATTTTTATTTATAGAAATTATTAGCAAATAATATATGATGATAAATGGATTGTCTTGAGATGTTGGTCTCATAGAAAGGAACCCAAATTTTTGTCGGTTTCTGTAGTCAATTTTATGTGGTGTAATACGCTGGACCTTAGAGGAATTAAATTTTTTCGTGATCCCTTTTATGGGATCAAAATTTTCATGTAATTCATCTATTATTTTATTTTATTTTTTTAGATAAAATATTCTGTACAAATTCAAAATAAAATTTTCATAACTAACCTTCTATTTCCTTCAATTGAAACAGTGGTGCTGAGGATGTTGCTCTGATAGAGTACGCTAAATTAACCGGCCGACCCTTCAGAGTCTTCAGTCTAGATACCGGCAGGCTCGACCCAGAAACATATGAATTCTTCGATAAAGTAGAGAAGCACTATGGCATCCGCATCGAGTACATGTTTCCTGATGCTGGCGAAGTTCAGGCTCTTGTCAGGACCAAGGGTTTGTTCTCATTTTACGAGGATGGGCACCAAGAGTGCTGCCGGGTGAGAAAGGTCAGGCCGTTGAGACGGGCTCTTAGTGGGCTTCGGGCTTGGATTACTGGCCAGAGGAAGGATCAGTCACCCGGGACCCGTGCAAGCATCCCTGTTGTTCAGGTATGTGTAAAGCCCTTTTACCTGTCATAATTTTTTGTATCCAAAATTGGTGATGTCCAAGATTAATTTGGACTTCTGAAATTACTGAGTGGTGAAATTACATGTAAAACACATTTCATTGACATGAAAGTAATTTTATAGGTGGATCCATCGTTCGAAGGAATAGGTGGAGGTGCAGGAAGCTTGATCAAGTGGAACCCGGTAGCGAATGTCGATGGGAAGGATATTTGGAACTTCCTTCACACCATGGATGTTCCGGTTAACTCACTTCACTCTAAGGTGAAAATTTTGCACATGTACAATTTCTACAATTAAGGAAAGACAATTTTAATTCGACATTGATTTAACAATTTGCATCCATTAAATTTTTAGGGTTATGTTTCTATTGGTTGTCAACCGTGCACAAGACCGGTCCTTCCGGGACAGCACGAGAGAGAAGGGAGGTGGTGGTGGGAGGATGCTAAGGCGAAGGAGTGTGGTCTCCACAAAGGAAACATCTCACAAGACGAGACAGTGAAAGCTGGAACTAACGGCTCGGTGTTAACACTTAATGGCACTGCAGATATATTTGACACAAAGAACATCGTTAACCTTAGCCGATCTGGGATTGAGAATTTGTTGAAGCTAGAGAATCGAGCTGAGCCTTGGATTGTTGTATTATATGCTCCCTGGTGCCAATTTTGCCAGGTAAGAATATATTCAATTCTTTTTTTCCCTTTATTACCAGTATGCCTCCTCTATTACTGTTAACTCAGGGTACTTAAAATCTGTTACAATTGTAGGGAATGGAAGCATCATATGTGGAGTTGGCCGATGTATTATCAGGCTCTGGTGTGAAGGTCGGAAAATTCCGTGCAGACGGTGACCAGAAGCCGTTTGCACAGAATGAGCTCCAACTCGGGAGCTTCCCAACAATTCTTTTCTTCCCAAAGCATGCATCGAGACCGATCAAGTACCCGTCAGAGCAGCGGGACGTGAATTCACTGCTTGCTTTTATCAATGCCCTCCGATAAATTTTTAGGTTTCTAGTTTTGATAGTTCAAAACTTAAACAACTGGGGAATGGTATAGTAATTTACACCCAAGAGAGAGAGCCACCTAGTTCTCTCGGTACATAGGTGATTGTAGTGAAATGAGAAGCGAGCATTTCGCATTGTTGTGTATGTTTATGTAGCGATCTATGTGTTGGTAATTTAGCAATAAATGTGGGTTGAGTTTAAATTTTGGTTTCTAATATTATTTTTGGAACTTATATTGGTGGGTTTCTTTGATTTTTTTTTTTTAACTCTTGGAGATATTAAACTTATTTCTACGTTTCTATTGTATACAATTAGTTCCCTTGTAATTGGCAAAGCATAGAATTTCGAAATGTTAGCTGACCAAAACAGTGAACAATTTCTTTTTTTAAAGAGCGCATTAAAAATGCCGCGACAGAGAAGCACCGTTTCTCACAAATAGAATTAAGTAAAAGTAAAAAAAAGTATATAAAATATAAACGACAGGGAAGCAATGGTGGTTGCTAGAGTAAGCTTTCTTATAGGCTTGGAGCTTCTTAACATTCTAAAGAGCCTTAAATTTGTCGAATAAGTGTTCATTTATAAAGTTTAAAGGTGGTATTTGGTTGTGAACTAAAACTAATGAGTACTAATTTGGTTATTTTAATTTAGATCGATCTAAACTATTCATATTTAGTTGATGTCTAAAGTTATACCTTGTTTGATAAGGCATGATTTAATATTACAAATTATTATTATTAATTTTAAGGCATGATTTAATATTACAAATTATTTTGTCTTACAAAATTTATAATATCAATAATAAAACTATTCTTCGTATTTTCTTTTATTAATTTTGATTGAAATATATTGTAGAAGAAAAGGAGTTATGTACAAATTAATTCTATGTCTTAGAGATACACATTGTATTTAGTAAATATTGTTTAATTAAACTTACATGTATTATGTATATCAATTTATTTTATCATAAATATGTTGAGTTGTTGAAAAAATATATTTATTTATGAGATGGGCTACGGTGAATTGCAAAGTAAAACGCATTTCTACTTCACGCCGTATTTTTATTTTGAAAGTCCAAACAACCGATCCGAACCATTAGATGTTTAATCCATATTGAAATGTGCTTAGAGACCAAATTTTACATTTTTTAGAACTTTTTTACTATTTATTAAGCATTTTTTAAAATTGATGTTTTGCTGTGAACAGTAAAATTTTATGGACCATCAGATCAGCAACTTTCAAAATTACTTAATAAATAGTAAAAAAAAAATGTAAAATTTGGTCTCCAAGCACATTTCAATATGGAGAGCAAGATGAACGGTTCGGATCGGCGTTTTGAACTTTAAAATCGCAAAATATGAGCGGGAAGTAAAATAGTCGCTTTACTTCGCAATTCACCGTAGCCCATCTCTTTATTTATAGTACTATTTTAAAAAATATTTTATTTAATAATTTTCTTAATTGCTTATTTTGTTAATTTAGAGAATTATACCATTTTTAAAAATATTGTTGATTCTATAATTCATAAAGTTATAAGTTTCACCGGACCTGACATTATTTAAACCACCGCCATTAGGTTGGATTAATAACGACATAATAATTAGCTTGGATCAAAGAGATATATTTTTTTATTCAATCAAATTATATTAAAACAAATAACTTGTACTACTTGCAAAAGAAAATTGTTTTCACTATTTAATGATGCCTAACAGTAGTTTGCTTAAGAGGAAAAACACCTTTTTTTCCAAAATAATAATAATAATAATAATAATTTGGTTTACGTTCAAAAACCATAAATTAAGATGTTCTTCTTCTGATATATACTTGGTGTATATTTTATTGTTCAATGAAATGAAATTAATTGGTGGGCTACGGTGAGTTGCGAAGTAAAGCGACTATTTTACTTCACACTCATATTTTGCGATTTTAAAGTTCAAAATATCGATCCGAACCGTTCATCTTGTTCTCCATATTGAAATGTGCTTGGAGACCAAATTTTACATTTTTTGGAATTTTTTTACTATTTATTAAGCAATTTTAAAAGTCGCTGATCTGATGGTCCAGAAAATTTTACTGTTTTTTACTGTTCACAGCAAAACAGCAATTTTCAAAAATGCTTAATAAATAGTAAAAAAATTTCAAAAAATGTAAAATTTGTTCTCCAAGTACATTTCAATATGGATTAAACATCTAACGGTTCGGATCGGTCATTTGGACTTTAAAAATAAAAATACGGCGTGAAGTAGAAACGCGTTTTACTTCGCAACTCACCGTAGCCCACCTCTTAGGACTATTATATTTTTATTGTTTAAGATTTTAGGTCTTGATTCTAAATGGTTTAAAATTTTCTCCAACTTAACATCTTCTTAAAAAGTGATTTTCTTACTCTATTACTGTAGGACTCTCCTCAATGGCTCAATGCAGCTTAAAATTTGATCTTACAGCCATGTTTGGTTGTGGAGTAAACCCCTTACTCCACGCTTAAGGAGCCAAACGAGAAGTAACTTAGGCGGAGTAAGATTTGAGCTAAACCGGAGTAAGTTACACCACCTAGAGAGGTGGTTTAGCTTACTCCACCAAACATGATTAACTTACTCCGATTTAGCTTGGAGTAAGAAATTTAATTCGGTTTAACTTTACTCCACAACCAAACATGACCTATATCCTTACCAAACGGGCCTACAAGAACAAATAACTGCCTAAAGAGCCTCTGTTTCTAAACAACCGTTGTACGGGAAGCAATGTTTGGGCCTGAAGTAAAACGGGTGAAGATATTGACGGGGTAGTTTTTGCTTCATGCAGTGCACTGACAATAAAATAAAACGTTGCTGGATATCACTTTGTGCGTTGCATGAAGTAAAAGCTACTCTGTCAGTATCTTAGCTCTAGTAAAACAACAGCAGCAGCAATAATAACATAACTTGTCAATTAATATCTAGGGAAGAGTTCCAATGCCTCATGTTTTTCATACTTCATTATATCTCATATTTTATAACTTCATTTTCAAAGTCCAAATTGTTAATCCGAACCGCTCAACAAGATATGTATGCTAAATTATGTCTAGGGATGAAATTTTATAATTTTTGAAATTTTTTTAAGATAGTCACTGTCTTTGGACCGTTAAAAAAATAGTGATTTACAACCCATCTTAAAAATAATAAAAAAAATTAAAAAAATATAAAATTTCATTTTCAACTATATTTTAATATGGATATCACGTTGAACGGTTCAGATCAACATTTAGATTTTAAAAACGATATAAAATATGAGCTCCTCTAATATCTATCAATTAAAATGGTACAAATCAATCAAGGAATAATTAACTTGAGCCCAGAGCACCCTTTACGGCTTTACCTATTATAGGCCATGTTTAATTTAATTTTGCACTTCCGCAAGCACAATAGAAATTGCACGCCTTGTAAATAAATATCAATCACATGGCTGCACCGCATCCCCAACGAACAGGGAAATAAATCTGCTGTAATTCTCCGTGGGTGAATAGTAATCTTACAAATTTTTTTCTTTTTCGAATCCAACTGTTAATTTTATTTTGGAGAATAAATTTCAAAATAACTTTTTTCAGAAGTTTTATGTGCACATATTTCGAAACAATTCGAATTGGATTCAAAAAAGAAAAAAATTGTAGAAATTCATGAGGATTGCAACATATTTGAGTCGAACAAACAGAGCCTCTTAAATATACTGAATGGATAAGCTGCCACGTGGCGACCTCCGGCCCATCAACCGGATCCTGACAAATATAGTGGGTCCCACATTTAAAAATCATGTGCCCCGGACTTCCGGAGATGTATTGGCTCACGGTTCTTTTACTTCTGCATTGTGGGGCCAATTTACTCGCTGTAGTCCTTAGTGTGTTTATTCGCCGGCATGCTCCAGGCACATGAAATTGTTTATCCTGTTTACTATAAATGTCCTTTTGCTCCAGTTTGTCCCCTTAATTCCACACAAATATTTGTGTTAAAAAATTGAGATACTATAATGCTCTTCTTGATTTTAACGCCAGCATTTTAAGCTTGTAAAATGTTGCGATGGATCAAACAATCTTAAAACTATATCTTCATGGTAGCATTAAAGTCTCTATAATAAAAAAATAGAAACTTTAGTTAGAATTTAAAGGTAACGAAAAAATTTCAATTGTATCATACTTGTCTCTGTATAATTGCCAATCTTAAGATGACTTATTTCTTGGCAGCAAATTTTAATTCATAGAATATTAAATAAATTATAATTTGCATTGTCTTGTGTTGTAATGATCGAGTTATGTTTTATTTTTTGATGAAATATCTAGTATTTATAAACATTTCCAAATTAAACTTTGAAAATATATAATATGTATATTTTGGATCGAACAACATTAGAGAGACCATAATATTTAATACATATTTAATAAAATTTATACTTTGGTACCCACACAAGCAGGGCTAAGTTATGTTGATACTTGATAGTGATCAATTGATCCCCTATTTTTTAGTGAAATTTGCATAATGTCTCGTATATTCTAAATTTTTAATATACATTCTTAAACAATTTTTAGTTGACTCCCAACTTTTCTAATATATTGCTTAGGATCACCTAATTATCAATTCAATATATGGATTTAGCTTATCCAATTTTTTAAATATCGAGGTCATAATCAATATAGTAATTCGGAATGAAAAAAAAAAGACAAAATCGTTCGATTATAAGTTTTAATTTATTCATTTTGAATCCTTAATTTCTATCTTCTACTTTTTTTTTTTTTGAATTCTTAATTTCATTTCGATTTTTCTTCTTCTATCTCATAGAGAGAATCAATGGAGAACCTATGAATCCATAATTAATAATAATTATGGGATAGAATTAATAGAGAACCTTTAAATATATGATTAATAAGAACTCATCCGGTATCAACGTCTTATGGACATTTAATTGACAATGTGATATGTATATATGTCCACACAAACATTCTAGAGTATATAATAGAAATAAAATATTTAGGTTCATAAACCACCTTATTATTAGATATTAGGTTCATTTTATTTCGATTAGTTATGCGACAAACATTTGTTATATTGTAATTCATTGTTAGAAATATTTCAAAATGTTCCATTTTAATATAAAACTATTCCATAATTTTTTTTCTTTTGCCATCTTATGTCTTATCCAAATGAGTCAAAAGGAGAGCAATCTTTATCATTGCAATTGTAAAAGATATTTCTTTTTTGTCAGAGTGGCAATTTTGACAAATCTCTCTTAAATTAAGATTAATATATCTTTATTCCTACAATTCATTCTAATTTCAATTCGTTAAATTTATTGAATATTTTAATACTCATAACATCTTTGTAATTTTTATTGTTACATTTCCAACTATAAATCATCGGAACTTCAAACTTCAGTTGTGATAGTTTTAAGTAGATTTCTAACTGGTAATTATCCTATATTTCTGCAATTGCAATTGAAATTATCATATTAGCATTTGATATTGACAGGGGTAGACTTAGAGTGTTCCAGGGGCTGTCCTTCTAGATTTTGAGTTTAGTAGAGATCGGGATGTTCTGATCGATTTTGCTCTTTTTTGAAATTGTTTTTTGCCTCCCTCTGAATGTTTGAATTGTAATTCAAGTTAAATTTAGAGTTTAAATTAAAAAAAAATTGAATTATGATTGATAATTAGAATTATAGGTTAAAAAATCAGAAATTACAAGCCAAAGTATCGAAATGTATAAGTTAAAGCAATATTTTTTATCGAGTACCTAATTAATTAATGAATTTAAACCTGATTAGCTATTTAAATCCGGTTCGATATTTTTTTGCCCTCCTGACGAAAATTCTAAATCTACCCCTGAGTATTGATTTGAATTGAAATAAAGAGAACACTTGCTTGGTACAATTTGGAGTGTCTTATAACAGCCTCCCTGTCCTTCCATACCCCCAGAGGGGAATTCGCATCCTCTTAGATATTCATATTTTGCGTCTCTTTGGAAAATCTCTACCTTCAAATACGTTTTGCAGGAATCTGAGATATCTCAGAGGATACGCATTCGAGTCCCCTCACAGTACGAGTCGGCTCGTCTGCCATCAGAGGCGGATTGATGAAGAAAAAATGAGATCAATTGATTTTTATTTTTTATTTATTTATATATAATTTTTTATATAATTGACTATATGTTTGATTCTATATTTCGAAAGTTTGGTTTCATCTCTATAATAACTTAAATTTGGTTTCATCTGGCATGATGGAATGCACGAGCTTAGAAATCTAAAAAAATCATAACGTGACCGGATACGTCATGGCACGGCACGACACATGTACCGGTCACGTGTTATGATTTGCGTGTTCCGTGTCATGACTATTTGCGTGATGTGACTAGAGTAGAAAAAATGGTATAACAAAATTGGCTCCATCGACACGGTTATGTGCTGTGACTCATGTGCCGTGACCATCTTTAGAAAATTTGGCACATCACAAAACGTCATGTGAAAGATCTAGTCATGGTACGGCATGTGGTCACACGAGTCACATGTAATTAGGATTGCTAGATCCAAATGGTAAATTTTGAAAAAACTAATCTAAATTATAATCAAATAATCACGCGAGTCACGTTTGGTCACAGCATGTTTAGGAATGGCGTGACTCACGTGGTGTGACCATTCGTGTGCCTCACGGTATGGCATGACTCACGTGGTGTGACCAACTCTTGACATTATAGTCACGGCACGTGAAAAAATAACTTGATCACGGTATGGCATGACATGATACCAAAGTCATGATGTGTTAGTCACAGCACGTCAAGTTTTTTTTTCACTCTAGATGTGATCATCTTTTAAAAATTTGATACAACACGGCACGTTACACGAAAGATCCGATCATAGCATAACATGGAACGTGGTCGTATGAGTCACGTGTGACTATGACTGTTAGATATTGATTGAATAGTGAATTTTAAACAAATTAATCTAAATTATGAAGAAAAAAAGCTAAATATGATCAAACATGACAAATTGATTACATTTGAACATATCATGTATGATTACAACGTAACTAACATAACGTGACAATCTTTTCAAATTTAATTACGACATGATACGACACATATAAATCTGACTTGATCACAATCATATTGACAAATGAATTACTCGGGTTCGGTTCGGCAAGGTCAAAAATTCGTGATTTGATAATAATTCGGATATAATTCGCGAATGATTTGAAATTATCCGGACAAGAAATCTCAGTTCTGTAAGAAAGCAAAAAATAAAAAAAATGTTCTGAAAAGTGTTTGGAAAAAATTCGTGAATAATTCGTAAAATTAGGGAAAAGTTTGTAAAATTCGTGAATTATTTGGGTTTAATTCGATCAAAATTCAATCAACTAAATAATTCGGCGTTCGGTTCAACATCACCTAAAAAGCAAATTATTCAGATATAATTCAGCTATAATTCATGTATACGCAACTTCACGTGTTTAGATCCCTACACGAGCCCATTTAATATCGTGCTATAAAAGATCTGACAATTCACATCTAAAATCAAAATTTGAGTTATATTGGGTGATAAAATTCCTCACAGTGCCACTCGTTCTGATCCACTATTTTTCATATTTTGATTTTATATTTTCTCTTGCTTCAATCCGTGCGCACATTGGGAGGATACGGATTCTGCGCACCTTCCCTCTCTGTGTCTCTCTCTCTTCCATTCCCACCCCCCAAATTAGTCTAATAACTCTCCATGGCTCTACTCTCGCAGTCACTCCCCTCGCTGCCCCGTTTCTTCCCAGTTTCTCAGGCAAAACGTCGAACACTTCTCGTGCAACCTCTCTACCACACCAACGGCATCAAAAGACATGAGCTTTCCATCTGCCTCGCTTCCTCTAATCCATCCAATAATTCCATCTCCTCCAATCTTGTCGAACTCCCCATATTTCCATTGCCTCTCGTTCTCTTCCCCGGCATGAAGCTACCTTTAAAGATATTCGAGTATAGGTACCGGATTATGTTGCAAACCTTAATCCAAACGGATCTTAGGTTTGGAATTTTATTCTCTAACCCTACCGATCCTTCTTCAGCTTCAGTTGAGGTTGGATGTGTTGCTGAGGTGGTGCAGCACCAGAAACATCCCAATGATCATTTCTTTATCATATGCAAAGGACAGGTGTGTGATTAATTTCCTTTGTTAGAAGTTCAAATTATAATTGCAATTCATTGGGCTTGAGAAGGGAAACTTTTAATTGGTGTAGGAAAAGAATAAAAGTTTCATTTCAGAAAAAAGATAGTTAAAAGGTCCCAATTATGGAGAAAGGTTAACTTGTATCTGATTATTGACAGGATAAATATTTGCTGGTAATTTTTTATTTTTTTTACCATTACATTCTGACATGTTAAAATTTTTTCACCAGAGATTGAAACAAGAACAGTTACCATTAGCAAAAAATGCTACAAATATATTATACTTAAAAAAAAAAAAGATGACAAATTAGAAATGTATAGTTAATGAAAATGCATATAAAATAGTAAAATGATACTTTTGTTCTGATATCATTGTAGTGTTTTTGCAAGACTTCCTCACCAGAAAAAAAAAAAAGATCACCGTAATTAGTTTATATTTTCTAACTTCAGGAGAGGTTTCGCATCAACTATATTCTACGAACGAAGCCGTACATGGTGGCGGCAGTGAACTGGCTGGAAGACCGGCCACCTCCAGACCCGGCACAAGGCGATGACATGGAAAAGTTAACGTCAGAAGTGGAGAATTACTTGAAGGATGTTATAAGATTATCATACCGTCTTGATAGGGAGAAGAAAGATCCCCAAAAAGCAGATGTTGATTTATGGAAGGGGCTGTTCCCCACTCCTTTCTCCTTCATTGTCGGGAGTTATTTTGGTCTTATACCAAATGAGCAACAGGTTTGTATTTGTACTTTTTAGTGATATCACGGCATACAGAAATGGTACTATACATAGCGTGGATTGGTCCGTGCTATGGATCAATATCTTCTTTTTTAAAGTCCAAACAATCGATTTGAACCGTTCAATGTGATCTCTATATGAAAATATACTTGCAGGCTAAATTTCATATTTTTTTAGAATTTTTTTTACTATGTTTTTAGATATGTAGACAATTACTACTTTTGAATGGTTTAGTCTTTTAGATAAAGTGATTTTCATAGTATAAAAATTCTAAAAAAAATATAAAATTTAACCTGCAAGTATATTTCATATAGAGATCATGTTGAACAGTTCAAATCGATTGTTTGGACTTCAAAAACGAAGATATTGATCCATAGCACGGACCAATCCGTGCTATGCATAGTACCATAGCCTCACTCTTGTTTAAAACTTCATTAACTGTAGTGATGTTGAGAAAAAATTGGGGATATAGTAATGTCGAGAAAAAATGGCTTGCTTATGGGGAGTTTTTGGCTGTGGTATGGTACTTGAAAATATTGGTAAAGTTGCTAGTTTGACTCGAAGGAAGTAGGATACAAGCTTAATCTTTTTAAGAAGATTCTTGTAAAATTATGCATGTATTGTTAAAAATGTCAGGCTGGGTACTTGCTAGATCCCGACAAATACCAGTTCAATTTTGGTGAGACACCCTCTTATATTTGGATTTTTTTAGTCTGATTAGTGTGACATTGGTGGCATTTGCCACTAGCTCCAAAATTCAAACCAATTTACTTTATAAGTGATGTGTTTAAAATTTATAATTTTTAGGAGTATTTTAGTACCAAATCAAGCGGTAAAAAATGATAAAAAATGAATGCATTAAAATTAACTTATTTTAACTCCCACATTTGACCGCTTGACTTGATACTAAATAAATTCGAAAAATTGTAAATTTTGCATGGGAACTCACCACGCATGAAGTAGATCGGTTTGGATTTGTTGTTCGAAGCAGGTTCAATAGGTCTTGGAGTTGGTGGTATTTAGGCTGAAATAACAGTAGCCAGACTCTGGAATTTTTTTTGTGTTTATTTGGTATATTACCAGCTAATCAGGTTTCTAATTTTACACCATGCCATCGATTAGTACTGTCACTGGTATTATGACAGATAGCCAGACTCTGGATGATTTCTTAAAGCCTTAATTAGTTTTCATTATTTTTAACAGGTGTTACTCGAGATGGAGGATACAGCGGCCAGGCTCAAGAGAGAGAGGGATATCCTAAAGAGCACCCTTAATTGCCTCACTGCCCTCACCGCTGTGGAAGATGCTTTTCCTCCCAATAGTCACTTATAAAGAACTTTTTAATGAAGAACTTTTTAATGAAGAACTTGAGAATTTTGGTTGGATTATAGCGCACGATAGAAGTTAAAAGCTGTTTTTTTCATGGGGTCCTTCCTTTTTTATTTTTTCTTGGGATTATAATTTGATTACTATTTTGGTTTATAGTTTCTGATAGGTTAATAATGAAAAAATGCTGTAATTTAAGATGTATAGGAGTCAGAGCAGCATGTAATAGTTTGATATTCTTATTATCTTATTGGTAATTGGCAATCTCAAAATTTTAATCAACTACAGTTTATTTTACAATTAATTATTAGGCAATAAAAAATTGATGGAATTCACATTACTTTCCATGTTATGAGGATTTTTTACAGTGAGATGCGTACAAGTATTATTTTTTAATTGATTTATGAGGTTACTGATATCCGCATTGTTACTGATACAACATCATTTAAAATTTTAATTTGATAGACAAATTTACACTTTAATTGCATCTCAAAATTAAAATTTGTCTATGAAAATTAAAATTTTAAATTATGCTGTTTTCGTAACAAATTATGTTGTGTGGATATCAATACCCGATAATTAGCAGTTAGCACCTATTTGCTTACACATCCGTCCGCCTCTCGCCGATAATTGCTCTCGGTCAATGTGATACATTTCTACATAATTGCTCTATCGTCTGATCTAAACAAGCTTTCATTGTGAAACAACATATTCAAGGGAAAACCCAATGAAAACTATATACAAGCACATTACAGTGATGTTAAAAAAGAGTTTTCTGATACCAATACGCAGAAGGCGACTCGAGTAATTTATTAATCAAATTTCAAATCAATATTAATAAAGTTAAAACTTAGAAAAATAAATTATTAAGTATGTTATTGGAGATATAGAAAATCTAATAATTAAATTTTTTGATGCATTAAGCATTGCTAAGTTTAGGTTGTTTAAATTTTGAGTCACTTTAGATTTATAGTGAAGTATACATTAAATTTTATAAATTTTTTCTATACGATATATGCATCATATAAATGATCCCTATAGTATTTGATTTAGATTTACTTTTAAAAATTGTCATTATTGTCGAAAACGAAAAATTCAAAAATTGTTAAATGATCCTTGGTATTTTTGTTGTTTCCAATTATGTCTTTAAAAATCAGCTATTTCAGTGACAGGTTGGGGCTAAATTCAAATCCAATGTTGCACTACTACTTCAGGTTGATAAAAGACCAGATATTAACAATTTAACAACAAATAATAATGACAGTTTTGCATTACTTATTGACTTAATTACATTCATTTTGACAATGACCAATAATTGGGAGCAACATTATTATCTGCCTTCCTCAGTCATGCTCACGTAATTCATGGAGCGTGACGAGCCTTCGAAATCTGTCGATACGTCGGCAATGGACCTAGAATTTACTCTTACGTTGAAATAAGCCGGTTGATTTGGGTCTGGTATCACTATAGTTGGAGAGCTGAGAAAGGCAATGACATCCGACATGATGGGTCGATCGACAGGGTTCTCTTGTACGCACAGTAATGCCACATGGATGCATCTCTCTACCTGTCTTTGTGGTGCTTCAGTTAGTACCGGAGAAATTAGCTCAAAAGCTTTACCTTCTTTCCATCGATCCCATGCCTGAAAAATTGTTTTGTAGCAATAAAAATCTAAGTAAAAATATCAGTCTCGGCATATAATCAAATGCAATTATGAATTATTCTAAATCAATTCTTCTTGAAAATTGATCTGTTATAATAATACTAGTGTTAAAATAGCTGAAATGACAAAAAAAATTGCCACAAAAGATGAATAAAATTTTGCATTGCACCGAGACAAGCAAGACCAAAAGTAAACTGTTTCAAAGATTTAATTAGTTAGTGACATAATGTTTCTATTGAAAGCAAATAATATATATGCAAACAACTAATTTTCTTACATATCCAAGGAGGTTGTGAGAAACTCCATGTTGGTGGAAACCCAAACTCCTTTTGCCACTTATAATCTCCAGAAGCAACACACCATAGCTAAATACATCAGATTTTACTGAGAAAAGGCCCTCAGATGCATATTCTGGAGCCATGTAACCACTGAAATGAAAATTAATTAAAGGTAATAAATATCGTGTTATGAACCTTAATAATATAATTTTGCAATTGATTTTTAATACAATTCCTGTTTTCCAAATTGTAAGATGTATAATTTGGTATGTTGCATGGTACTTACTATGTTCCGATTACTCTGCTGGTTATTGCTTGGAGCTCTTTTGGATCAAAGATCCTAGCCAAACCAAAATCTGATATCTTTGGATTCATGTCAGAGTCTAAGAGAACATTGCTTGCTTTCAAATCTCTGTGAACAATTCTTAGCCTCGAGTGTTTATGAAGATACAGAAGTCCTTGTGCAATGCCTTCAATTATATGAAATCGTTTTTCCCAATTTAGCAATGCTCCTCTTATTTTATCTAATTATACGACATTCACATATACGTTAGTTCAGTAGAATGAAAAATGTAGAAATAAAAATATATTTAAAATAGAGAGGTAAAAGGGGAAAAAAGAAGGATACACAAATAGAACACAGAAGAAAAAGAGCTAATGGCTCTGTACGGACTTATTTGAAGAAATAAATAAATTATTAACTTCATTATACAAGTTTGCATTTATATTTTTTACTGTAAATCAAAAAATTCTTTTTATTGCATCCGCTTTTAGAAAGTAATCAAGTAATCTATTTCAAAGGAAATTGTTTCTAGAGAAGTACCAAAAATGAAGAAGTCCAAGCTCTTGTTTGGCATGAACTCATAAACAAGCAAGTTCTCTTCGCCTTGGATGCACCATCCGAGCAGCCGAACTAAATTTCGGTGCTGGAGCTTCGCAATAAGGTGGATTTCATTTCTAAATTCAACTATTCCTTGACATGACTGTGCTGAAAGCCTTTTTACTGCTACTTCAAGCCCATCTAGTACCACACCCTGAATTAAAAAACCATGGAATGAGTTTCACAAAAACTAACTTTTTTAGTTTCATGTCATAATAAAATCTATATTTTGTTGTTACCACTTTATACCCTTTTTGTTATAATGATATATCTATCCACTTTCTTGGTATATCCGTGTTCCGAAAAAAAAAATGATAATCGTAGATATGAATGCTCCATCATTTGAATGTTTTGTTAATAAAATTTACTCTAGAATATAATTATTTCTCATTCAATTTTCAGAAATACAGGGGGAGGAACCTTGTACACTGGTCCAAATCCACCTTGGCCGAGTTTATTTTCAGATGAGAAGTTCTCTGTTGCTTCAGCTATTTGATTGAAATCGAAGAATGGGAAATCTGAACTACTCTCTCTGCTCCAGATACTCGATTGTTCATTGCTAGATAGCATTCTTTCTTCAGATATCTTCATATCTAAATCTTTTGGAATAGAAAAATTATCAGATAAGTTTTCTGTCAAACAAGTTTTGATAAGTAACAGTCAATTGCTTAAAAAACAAAACTTGCGGCATATCTTTGCCTTGCTATCTTCATATCTAAATCTTTTGGAATAGAAAAATTACCAGATAAGTTTTCTGTCAAACAAGTTTTGATAAGTAACAGTCAATTGCTTAAAAAACAAAACCTGCGGCATATCTTTGCCTTGCTATCCACAAATAGACAATGAGACAGCCAGAAAGTAGCAGTGCCAGAGTTGCACTGACGATAATAGTGACGCGTTTGCTCGCTCCTCCTGGATAATCATTTGAGTTGCAACTATTAATAATACAAGTTGATATTTTTTAGTACAAAAGATACTTGTTATCAGACTAAAAATAATATAAACTTATAAAGTGATCAACAAAAATAAATAAAAATATTAACCAATTTTGATTAATTAAGAAAAAAATAGGGAAACAGTGACCAATAATTTTTATCTAATTATCTATATAGAAAGAAATTTAGCTTACAATATGCAAATATTGCACACTTCTGGGTCTGATGTTATTTTCAACTGTATTTGTCTGCCCAACCCTTAAAAAGGTTCAAATTTGACTTCCTTTACAGAAACTTTTGAATGCAATTAAAACTAACAACTTTTTTAATCAGCTAAAATATTTTGAACCAACAATTGCAACTCCTTTAGGCTCATCTCCTACCCTGCTCAAGTTATTTCGGATGTATTTGTCTTTATTACTTTCTAACCTTTCGGAAAATGTCCCAACTGCCATACTTTTGTTTTCATAAAATTCATATTGTAATCAAATAATAAATAATAATTCATCCTCAATCCACGTACACTGGATCATTATCAAGTTAAAAAAATATAAGGGACAAATAAACGACCCCTAACGATTTCGGATTCAGCTCCTCTACAATACTGTAGAGGATGGGCTTCACTTTACGGTTTGAGATCAAATCTCATCGCTTTGGGATTCGGAATAGTGCAGGGGTAGTATTATTGTGCTTTGAGATTCGTGCCAAGTTAAAAAGAACGGTCCAGATCCATTAATTGTAAAAGATTCCCTTGTGTAGTATTGGAGAGGATGTGAATTCAATGATTTCGGAGATCTAAATAAACAGGTAACATCTGCATTAATTATAAGAAGCTTTTTCTTTTTTTAAACAAAAAAGAACGAAAAAAAATCAAGAATCATGACAAGGTACCTCTGAGGACTAAAAAGGTATATAATTTGCTTCCTTAATTACCATGAGTGTGAGCTAGCTTGTATTTTACCCATGTTTTTAATTAGCAATTACCTTTATTAGTACCAGCCAAAGTACTTGTTGAATTGGGTCCCAGAGTTGGTTTGTTGGCAGATACAACAGGAGCTGTAGTTGATATTCCCGGTTCCAAATTCGATCCGAGCAATACATCTGGATCTCCAGAAAAGAATGCGTACGTGTCATACCTCAGAGTGCATCTAACTCCTAAAATTCTCCCCCCTGTCCTCCCGTCAAAGTAATTGAGCATACGATCGATCAATTCTTGTAAGCACGCACGGCATGTGTCATTTGACATGTCAGGTGTGCACTGTGACAGGCTGTATATCACCGGTAGAGAAGGCGTTATGTTTATATCGCCTGTTCTGAATCGCTTTGTTGAATTATATGCCGCCTGGTCTGATACACTGCTCAGTAAAGTGGCCATCACTGTGGTCAAGTAGGACTTATGAGCATTGCTTGATGAATCCCATCCGCTAAATCTACCCCCCGTTGTGTATATAATGATCTGTTGTGAATTGTCAGTTGAGTCAAGGAAGTATCGATTTGAGTACCGAAGAAGACACATATCGTACCAGATAATCGCTTCTTTGGAGTAGGGGCACATATTATTTACATCTTTGAAGGATTGATTAAGGCACCTGGTGCAAACAGAAGCATTGACATCACCTCGGCAAAGGACAAGACCGAAGATTTGATCCGCTCCTGTTCCAGTTGCATTCTTAAAAAACCCTTCGGTTGTGACAGCTCCGGTGGAAAGAAAGGAGAAGAGGTGCTCGAGATTGGTACAATAGGTGCTGTTTGCTGTGTAGGTACCGGTGGAGCCACACATTACGTACAAAGGATCAAAAGCATTTGGCGAATGTATGTCGAAAAAAATAACGAGGAAGAGAGCATAGAAAAATACAGTAATGCTCTGCATTGTAAAAAAAAATTGAATCATGCAAAAATTCCAAGATGCATTTGAATCTTGATTTGAGGTACGAAATATGAAACGTACATAGTATTTTCTGGTAAAGGTGTGGTTGGTGTATATTGTTTAAGCCTGTAACTTTCATGATTGATTTATTGTTGTCACCTTTTTCACTTTCATGCCCCCAGCAGTTTTCATTATTATTTTCGAGTACGATGCTTCGGTGTTGACTTGTGCATTATCTCAGTCGTAATCAGTGGATTCGGAGATGTTCCTCACTTTACGGTTTGACATTAACTCTCAGACGCTTTGAGATTCGGGCTAGTGAAGGGGCCATTATTATTGGGCTTTGAGATTCGTGCAAAGTTAAAAAGAACGGTCCGGATCCACTCGTCAGGTACCTGCGAGGATGTGAATTCGTATAGGTGTAGTAATCGTGAGATGGATTGAATCAGATTTGTGGGCCATATGTAATGTAGTATTATTATGGGCCAATGTGGGACTATTGTTTTGTACACTTAGCCTTAAATTGTCAGCATTTCTTCTTCTTCTTTTTTTTTTTTTTTCTTTTTTCTTTTTAAATCGGGCAAGAGGCTGCCAGATGGTATTCATGAAATTTACCAATTGGTACATCATCCTTAGCTAATTAGAAATAGATCCCTATCATTTTACAATTGTCAGCATTTCTTCATTGATCATAATTTTTATATGCGAGATTATTCTGGAAAATAGTAACAGTTGAACTTCTCTTGTAAGGCAAAGAATTCGCCAAATTGTTACTTATTTGATAATTAATTTTCATAATTAAATTTATAGGAATTAACTTTACCTGTGGAATAACAAAATTAAGAGCTACCCAATTTTTTTTTTCTCTGACAGCATCGTAGGGGAGACAAAGAAGTAGTGGCTGAGCCAAGTAGAATCAGGATGAGCGCTGGCTCAAAAAAATTTCAAAAATGTGCTTACAATTCTTAATGTTTTCTAAATGGTAAACAGCAAGGTAACCCATTTTGTTTACCATTTTTTTCTAATTACAACTACGGTTTAATTTCTGAGTAAAGGAACTTTCCTCACAAAAAAAAAAAAAAAAAAAAAATCCGGAGTAAAGGAACAGCATCTTTCTTATTGTTACATTTATTGTTGCGTCTGTTGGAATTAAGTGAGAATTAATTAAAATGATGTGCATTATAAGTTTTGGTCCTACAAATTAATTGAAAGATATCATGAAGAAGAACTAATCATTAATTAATATTAACAGACTACAGAGTACTAAGAATTTTAATGGTGACTTTGAAAAGAAATAATTTAATAGGATAGGCCTCAATGACTGCAATTTTTTGTGCAACTGTCGCAACCGGCAACCTACATAACGTTATTAAAATAGAAAAAAAAAATTAAATATATTTTCTATGATGTAGACAAATTTGCTATAAATTTGAGGTGATTTAAAAATTAATTTACTATTCATTAATTTTATTTCTAAAATAATAATTCAAATTTATTGAATTATTAATTTAGAAGCCAAAAAGCGTGAATCCTCTGTGTAGCTTATTTTTTTTTTTAAAGTTAATGCCAACTAATAATTTTATTGATAAAAAACTTATTTATAATGAATCAAATGACTCAAATTTCTAAATCTAAATTATTTTATTCTCATTAATTTATCTAAACTACTCTAATCATCTAATCCTACTTATTTATATTCTTAAATACCCTAATACATCATTCTCTAACCTTCTCCACGATTTGATTTGTTTTCGTTCGATGCTGCCGCACTCCAATGGTCCGAACTATACTCACCGCCGCACTTCGATGGTTCGATCTACTCACCGCGGCGCTTCAACGGCCGGATCTACTCACCGTCGCTCTCCGATGGCCGAATCTACTCACTGGCGCACTCCAACAGCTGGATCTACTCACCCCGGTGCTCCGATGGTCAGATCTACTCACCGCAGTGCTTCGACGATCGGATCAACTTACCGCCTCACTCCGATCGAAATGAGTAAAGACTATACGCTCCAAGCTCCGACGATACCGCACTCTCAGCTCCAGTCGGCTCCGCTTGGCTCGGCTCCCTCCCCCCTCTCTCATTCTCTTCTACACTCAAGGAGATAGAGACGTGAGATGGGAGTATACTAGTGTGTTGGATTGAGATCTATAAGAAATTAAGAGGAATGAAATGGAGTAGAAAAATGAGGCGACTAGGTTAAATCTCCTTTTTTCTCTCTCTTTTTTGCTCTCTGGACGAAAGAGCGAAAACCAAGCACTCGGATTGAAATAGTCTTATTCTCTGTGCAGCTTATTAGAGCAAAGCTAACATACGATGTGTTAATCAAGAGAGTTTGATGACAACTTCTAAAATTTATCGAATTAACTTCCAACGATAAATTCAAACTGTTAAAACCGATATACTTCACGAGTGATGTGTGTACATGTAAAAAATTAAAATTTTAAATTCATTTAGCACAAAGTCAAGTGATAAAAAAAAATGAAGTTGTATAAGTTATTTTAATGCATTTATTTTTCATTTTTTAGCTGCTTTACTTTGTATTAAATGAATTTGAAAGTTTCAAAATTTTGTATGTACAAATATCGCAACTCGTGAAGTATATCGATTTCAACAGTTTAGATTTATCGTTGTATTTTTTAAAGTTGTACTCACCAAATTCTCTTAGTAAGCACATGATATGTTAGTTTTGTTCAACTTATTATTTAGTTAGACTGCATAAGGCAAGACTCCAATTTATATACCCAAATAGTTATGTAGTCTTAATTTTACTGATTTGTTAGTACATAAGCACTATTTTAAACCGTTGAGTAAACTTGTATTTTAAGTTATTAGAAAATGAATCAATTTCATTTTTTTAAAATTTTTTTTTTTCTATTTCAACATCTTTATGGAATAGATAATTAGCTCATAAAAAAATAATTACTTAACACAATAACAAAATACTATTTGGGAAAAAAAATACTCATTTAAAAGTAAAAATTTGATTGCAAAGTAGAAATTCAATTTCAGTTTTCTCAATTCTACAATTTCATTCAATCTTTTTTTTGTTCGGCGAGATTATATAGAACCTCTCTTTCAGTTTATTCATTACTGTTCACGGCGATTTTTATTTAAAACTTATCCAAAAATACATTAAAAGATAGAATAATTCAATTTAGTGCAAAAAAAAAAAGAGAGAAACTTGTGGATAACTGAAATAAAGCAAAATCTGCACTGTCTCGGATTGAATTCACATTATCTTTGTTATCGTTATAACAATTGTTTTTATGATCCGTTATGCATGACTATTAGTTTGAAGAGCCACTTATAGAAGTCCAGAAATAGTTTGAACTATCCAATGATTAATTCTAACAATTCAACGTTTAGTTCTATTAAATTATTAATTCACGACGATTGCTGTAACGAACGTACAACAATTGAGAAATAGTTATGGAAGGACGATGAAGGATCGAAACGATACTTATCTTTATAAATTTTTGGATCCATATGTAAAATCATATTTACTAATATTGATCTTTTATGTCAATATCGATCGAGATGTTTAGAATAACAAATTAAACACGTGGATAAATAATATATAAAACTTTTATATTAATCATGACAATGGTATTTTATTATTTATATTTTATATGACCATGATCTTAATGTTAATTGCTAAAGTGATAATTTTTGTAACAATAACCCTCAAAAGAAAACTTCTCATCACAATGGTCATGCTTGGTTGTGGAGTAAAGTTAAACCGGATTAAATTTCTTACTCCAAGCTAAATCGGAATAAGTTAATTATGTTTGGTGGAATAAGTTAAACCACCTCTCTAGGTGGTGTAAGTTACTCCGCTTTAGCTCAAATCTTACTCCATCTTAAACCATCTATGTTACTCCTCGTTTGACTCCTTAAAGCGTAGAGTAAGGAATTTACTCCACCTCTTACTCCACAACCAAACATGACCAATGTAACTAATAATTAATGTAAACAAATCAAATATGTGTAGTAATTGTTAGTTTCTTGTTGTCCGTTTGCATCTCACATTCTCACCTATTTCTTTTACCCCGTCTCACGCCTGCTCTTGTCCGTTTCTGTTTGTATCCATTTATTGGCAAGGGGGGCTGTTCGTGTTATGATGACATGTATCTTAATTACTGTCGATATATACTTTGAATTAATTATTGGGTATAATTTGGATTACAAATCGACCAATTAAAGTCTCCAGAAATTATTGGTCCATTTGGTAACCAAGTTAGTACCACTTTTATTAATCTCCTTTCTAAATAAAAAATTTGAACCATTTACTGGGAGGTTAACATCTTGTTTTTTATCCAATGCCGAAATGAGGACCTACTGTAATAAAAAAAAATATTTTTTTTGGATTTGAAAAAAAGGAGAAATTTGAATTTTCAATTTTTTTTTATTTAATGAAATATTTTTGAATTCAAAAAAATAAAGAACAAGCAATTTTGAATAAAGAAAGAAACAATTTTGTTGACAATTATTATACTTAATTTATCGCATATTTTCATTTTTTATCTTTATAATTTCAATCACTATAAATCGCTATTAGTTAATTATTATATGTAAAATGAGTTGAGAGCAATTACCTATATATTATGTTTGATCACTTTTCTAATATAATGTATGTAGATTTTGATTTGTTTGCTAGTTGAGATTTTATTAAAAATGTTTTAATTGAATACATGTTCAAGATTTGCTTAAAGAACGTTAAAGCATAATAATTATATAATTGGTGAAAACTATCGAAATGATTAATTGTTTAATGTTCTCAAATGAATTATTCTCGTTTTGTTATGAATTTCGTACAAATTTTGTGCAAAATATATTTGATTTTTCTATATATAGAAATACGCACACAGCTACAAACAAATTTCATAATTAGTGTAAACACATTTGTAAGTGAGTGTATATATATATCTTGTGCTATGCTTATCTAAGACAAGATATAAACATATTTTATAAACATTTTGTTGGATTGTGTGTACTTTAATTATTTATATGCACTCTAATTAAACTCTTATAGAGCTCTTTAGATAAAAATATTAAAAATGTTATTTTGACTTCGCACAGTATATATGTTATTTTGACTTCGCACTCTAATCCACCTGATGGTTGTTAGATATTTTCTTCACCGGTATACATTGAGTCTTGAATTAAATTGGTTTTGGAAAGTGCTGCATCTGTTGAACACATTAATTAGTGATCTAATTTGGATTAGAAATAGACTAATTAACCTCTAGTTGTGTCTGCAAGGAATCAGATAATTACTAGATATTTTCTCAGCCGGTCTAAATTAATTATTTGTTGTTTCTCAAAGGAACCAATTCTTAGATATATATTTTCTGAACCGGTACTACTTGTCAGTTTCAAGGTCTTTATTATATAAGAAACTAAAATCGCACATCTTACATATGTAATGTACATATTACTGTAACTAGTATCATGCCCGTGCGTTGCAACGGAACACACTATAAGAGAAATTTTGTTTTGAAAAAAAATCATTCAATAAAATTAATAATTATTTAAAAATTGAGGGACATGATCTCTGAATAGAATTATATGATTTTGTATTTTTTGTGATCTCTTATAATAATTTGATGATGTGATGATTTTGTATTTTAAGTACCAATGATTTGAAATAATAGCTTTCCAATTTTAAATTAATTTGTACAAAATAGAATACCTAATAGGCTGATATAGTTGATTAGATATAATACCCATGCCATAAGCAAACTGAACGAAAAAACCTGAAATTAAAAATACATTGGTATTTTAAGTACCAATGATTTCATATTTTTGGCGACTTTTCCAATTTTGTTTTCTTTCCCTTCTTCCTGTTCCGCTGATTTGTGCTTCTAAGATTTTCAATTGATTTTCATTGTGATATGTGTAGATCTGTATAAAAACAAAATTGATAATATTTCTATAATTCTTATGGCAATAGCTATAACAACATAGAAGAGAAATAATGAATGAAAGAAATAAGGAAACATTATTATAACACTAAATTGGAGAGGGAGAGATAAGGAATGAATGAGATAAGGAATAAATGAAATAAGGAAACAAATTATATAGCTCAATTTCAGAATTTATTTAATTTTAATTGTAATGCATTGTGTGGCAGTATGTGTGGTGAGTATGTTTTTAGTTGAATTTAGACTTCTACACATAATTCAGATGCATTTAATCAAAAGAAGACAAATTATATAATTAGAGGGTTGAGATTAAATCTTAAATTTCATCTTTCAATCGCAGCCATTGGCGGATCGGACACCCTACGTGCATAATAATGTAATGGAGATAAGTGCATAATAATGAAATGGAGATATGTAATTAATGTACGTAATTTTTTTTATGGAAAGACATAATTTGATTTCAGTAAAAATCATTTAAAAAAGAAACTAATGTAAAAGTTAATGGAAGTCCTTATTCCAAAAAAAATATTTTACATACAAGGATACAACTAGGTGTTGCACTAATATAAATTTCTATTTTTCATACGAGTTGTGTAGTTGAATTTTTTTTTTTTTAAATCGGAAGTTTTTATTTTTCCAAAATTTTCTAGATTATTCTCAATTATTCACATTTTAGTGGGGTTTTTTAACCCAAAAACCCAGACTCATGTTTTATTATTTCTTTCTCAATCTCTCTCCTCACGCAGGTGGAGGTAATTAAATAAACAAAAGTTGAGTGATAAAAAAGAATAAAATGATAAAAGGTAAAGTTAAGAACTGTAAAATCATAGAACAGAGTGACCCAGAGAGAGAGAGATTGGAGTTAGAGAGAGGCAATGGAGAAATCCAAAATCACCATATTAAGAGAGAGAGGAGAAAGAGGAGGTAGCACTATTGGCTAGAAAAAAAGTTTTAGAATTGTTGGTTACTCAAAAAGTCGAGAGTTTGATTTATTCTCACGACTTCGCAGCTTTTGTGAAGGTTTTCAAAAAAAAAAAAAAAGAGCGAAATATTTGGGTTGTTAAATTATTTTTTAACAGTGCATTTGATTGGCGCTTGACAGATTTTGAACTTTTCAGAGTGGAAGTAAATAATATTTTAGAGGAACAAAGTTAGTATAGACTTAAAATTTTTATAAAATTTCAAAATTCATAGGGGATAGTTGCCTCTCTCGACCTTATTGACTATGCCCTTAATTGTAGGACTATGTACAAGTCCGGATTCAAACACAATTGGCTTTTTTTTAAGCACAAACTCTCTAATTATTTTTTTGTAATTATTTTCTTATTTTAAACAGCTGTGAAATTTAAATAGAAATATATATTTTTAATTAAATCAAAAATTTGCACAATTAGTTTCATAATACAACCAAACACTCATTTCAAGATATTTTTATAAACAATCATGTACGCATCTGTATTCATAGATTCTACTTTTTTTTTTTCAAAAATGAATTTCCATCTATGTAAAATATAATTTTGTATAATCTCGTAACAAACGGATATGTCCAAATTCTATAAAGGTCTTCATGGTAGCTATAACTTGTCTTTATAGGCTGATAAATTGATTTGAGAGGACAAGTGAAATTTCAAATGTGTCATACACATTAATTAGATAGAGATTTAAACATGTGAATGCATGCTTTTTGTACACTTTAATTTCTTCTTCTTTTTATTTTTGTAATTGTCGTACATTATGTTTTGTATATAAACATTAAACATTTTCTTTGTAATAAAATTTTAAGTTGGCTGCGGCTTTAATCTAGAAATTTTTTTTTTCAAAGGATAACAAAGAGCGAGATTCAGCAAGCAAAAGACGACCCTTTTTTTATATTATTACCTGAAAATTTTATAATTTAGCTGGACAAAAGTTCGTAAGAATTATTTATTTATTTTTACTGCTTTATGTAATCTAACTTACATACAATATGTTGTAGAACTGTGTTTACACGTATTATGATATAAATATTGTGAAAGTAAGAGAATTTTTTTAAGAAATCTATAAAAAGTTAAACAACTTTCCAATGAAGATAACGGAGTGCATGAATTATTTCACTTATTTTAAAGAAGTGTTGAACCACAATCATTCCAGAAAGCAATCGAACACAACCCCAGAAAATCAAAATTAAGGGCATGATCAGTAATTAATTAAACCAATTATAAAAGAAAGAGACTTCCCTTTAAAATTTGAATGAAAAGAAAAGAAGGAAATGAAACAATCACAATTAATGTACAAGTATCTGTAAAATGAAACTCTACCAATCTCCTAATAGTTGAATAGTACTCAGGTTCTTTCCTTTTCTTTTTCCTTTATTATTATTATTTTTTGAAATAAGGCAACTAGATCGTAAACATAGTTAAATACGTTTTTTTTTTCTTTTTGTTATTTTGTGGACACGTAATCATTTCATTTTTTTTATGGGGATGGTTGGTACACACTGGCGGATCCATGTTCAAATTGGGGTAAGCATGTCTACCTCTGAATTTGAATTTTTTTTATTTCGATCCAGTACTAATTGTTCAATGTGCCTACTCCTGGTTCGAGTTAGTCCGGTTCTTGAACCAATTCCTTGTGAGTTTTGGTCGATTATGTGTATTTCATTTTTTTTTGGATATGCGATACTCCATTTCGTAAATATAATGAAAAATAATAACAGAACAAGAAAGATCTAATGGTGAGATATATTATTACAATTCTAAGGAAATGGGTTGGTCGAACTTTTTGTGTATTTTATTATTCAACACTTATATTTCTGTTAAATTTTTATCTAAATTTTGACTTCAATTTGCAAATTGCCTACGAACAGTCTCATTTTGAATTGTGCCAAACAAATTTTTAATTAACTTACTAAAAATATTTCAATGTTGTGTCAATCGATTTTATGATTATAACATATTTTATAAATAACATAATTATAGGGATTGAGTTGTAATTGTGTACTCGATAAGTTAATGGGTTTAAACCTGATTAGTTATTTGAATCTGATTAGTGCCCTACTCTGACAGAAATCCTGGATCCACCCCTGTTGATACACAAACAATAGTACATACATATGCAATTTAATTTCTGTCTTTTAAAACGAATCAGAGAGAAATGAAGATAACTAAAGTATCTAATACTAAATTCTAGTTGTTATTAAAATATTATTTATAATTTTATAAGACTAGAGAATATCAACACAAGTCGAACTCTCAGCAACTTGACATTAATATAAGACTAGAGAATATTATTTACAAACAAAAATATACAGCAATTAATAGTGCATTACATCTCCACTCATGTCCAATGCAAAAATTTGGTACTATAAGTTTATAACCTAAATTATCTGTAGTAATTAACATCATCTGCCTTCTGGGCTAGTTATGGTTATATAATTTATAGATCGAGATGACCCAAATACATTCTCTGAAATTCTGATATTGAAATAAGCAGGTTGCTTTGGCTGTGGTAGAATTATATTTTCTGTGGTAAGAAAGGTTATTACATCTGATATAATGGGTCGATCATGTGGATTCTCCTGTACACACAGTAAAGCTACATGGATGCATCTCTCTATCTTCTCTTTTGATTCTTCAGTTAATGCAGGAGAAATTAACTCTGTAATTTGTCCTTCTTTCCATCGATGCCATGCCTAAAGAGAAATTCCATGACATAAAAATCGTTTAACTTAGTTGAAAATAGAAATTAAACTGTGTTTTCTACCAGTATTCTGCTCTTTATATATATCGACTAACTGTGCAATTAATATAACGTAATTATATCTGAGAGATTAATGGTTATCTGAATAATTTGCTTACATATCCAACGAGGTTGAGAAAATCTCCGTATTGGCGGAAACTCATATTCCTTTTTCCGCTTACAATCTCCAGAAGCAACACACCAAAGCTATATACATCTGATTTGACAGAGAAGAGGCCTTCGGATGCATACTCAGGTGCCATGTAACCGCTTCAAGAAAAACAGAGGAAAAAAAGTATGTAGTTATGAACCTAATTATCTATTATTTCTATTAAGCAATAATATCTAACAGATTTTTGGTTGTTTTCTCAAGTCATACTCACTATGTTCCAACTACTCTATTGGTGCTTGCTTGGAGCTCTTTCGGGCTGAAAATCCTGGCCAGACCAAAATCTGATATTTTCGGAATCATTTCGGAGTCGAGGAGAATGTTGCTTGCTTTTAAATCTCGGTGAACAATTCTTAGCCTTGAGTGCCTGTGAAGATACATAAGTCCTTGTGCAATGCCTTCAATTATCTCAAATCGCTTTTCCCAATTCAGTAGAGCTTCTCTTCTTTCATCTGTGAAACAACTTAGTATAATTCAGCGGAATCAAAATAAAACAAAAGACAAAACAAAAAGGAGAGAGAAAGGAAGAGCGTCATAGATTCCACTTTGAATTACACAAGTTGTTCATTTCAAAATCTAAAAGTTGTTTACCTTTATCCAAATTATTCTCTCTTTCGTACTTATTATCAACAATACATTATAATACATTATTTCATATCGGAGGCAGTATCCTAACTTGTTTGCATATAACCATGAATAATTATAATACCATATTGTATGATGGAGGCCAACTCCAATACAGACATGAGTCAATAGCACAAAATAATACAAAATTATACACATTGCCATAGGCAGTGCAAATTGAATTTTATCTTCTGAACAAATAAACTTTTGAAGTTTACCAAAAATGAAGGTGTCCAAGCTCTTGTTGGGCATGAATTCATAAACAAGTAATTTCTCTTCACCATGGATGCACCATCCAAGCAGCCCAACTAAATTTGTGTGTTGCAGCTTTGCAATAAGTTGAATTTCATTTTTGAATTCAACTATGCCTTGACATGATTGAGTGGAAAGCCTCTTCACCGCTACCTCAAGTCCATCGTCTAGCACACCCTGAAAGAGACAAACAACAGATAAGCTAAATATATAAAATCCAATTCTATTATTTTATAATATTAAACTCCAACATATTTGTGTAGTAAAAGTTTTGCATTTTTCTTTCTAATTTTTATTATTTTAATTTTGTTTTCTGATTCCACAAACAATGCAGCACCTTCACTCACTCTAAACAAAAAAAAAAGAAAAGAACTAGAAAATGAGATAAAAGAAAACAGAGGAAGCACCTTGTACACTGTTCCAAATCCACCTTGGCCAAGTTTTTTTCGCGATGAAAAGTTACATGTGGCTTTAGCTATTTGATCGAAATCAAACAATGTGAAATCTGAACTTCTCTCTCTGCACCAGATATTTGGTGCTTCACCATTGGATCCGAGTCTTACTTCTTTTTGAGAAATCTCGATTCCTAAAGGATTAAAGAAGATGAATTACTCGCTAAGTTTTTCATGAAGACAACATAATAAAGAGTAATGCTCTGTTTTATAAAGAACCAAACCTGTATATCTCTTTTTTTTTAACCAATAAAAGCCGATGATGAAACTTAAAAGAAGCACAGCCGCAATTACATTGATGAAGATAATGAGGAGTTTTCTTGATCCTCCTGGAAAAATAATTGAATCTGCAAATTTTAATATGAATTATATGCATCACAAGGTTCTAGATACTTTATACAAAAAAAAAAAGAAAAAAAAGGAAACAAAATTAAGTTTTTGATAGGACATAACCACAAGCACTTTAGTATTATTATTATTTTTTAAAAAGACAAAACAAAATGAGTAAATGACCAATTAAAGTATATCTGTAGGTTTCTATATTATTGTGTGCTTTATTTGATCACATTATCCTTCGAGAGTAATATTAAACAAAGATGTTTTACTTGACCGCCGCCACCCCCCCCCCCCCCCCCCCCCCCCGGGATTTACTCAATTATGTTTGGACCTCTAACGGCATGTGACTGCAACAAATAAAAAAGTTAAGACATATAATCCCAGCTCAGGCCACAAATTATTGCAAATCTAAATTCCTGTGAATTTTTTTTGTATAGGTCTCTAAAAATAGGTTGGGACTTTAGACAGGTACAAATTATAAATATGGGGTTACTCAAATTTGACAAGTTGTTTCTATGAAAAGCTAAAAAAAAGCAGAAAATAGCATACATATCATTTCATCGAAATCAATTAACTGAGAAAAAAAAGTGCATTTATGACGGAACTCTGTCGCAAAAAGTATCATCACGAATAAAAAAAACACGTTTATAACATTATTCCGTCACAAAAAATCACTTTTTATTCTCGGAAAAAGTCCCTGCCTTTTGTAGTGGTTAGGACTTAGGAATGAATCCAAGATAACACTACATCACCTCAAAAATGTACAGAATTACAGATGACGGTGTAATTAATTGATTTAAAGTCTAAACCGAACGACTGCGTGACTTCTTGTTGCGTTGTTGTTATATATAGTTGTGATTTAGATTGAACGTGCATAGCGTTGATGTAAATTTTAAGAAAATCATAATTAATAACGAAGATCACATGGCATAATTCTATAACAGAATAACTCTATATGACAGCGAATGTGAATTCCTGATCGAGTATCTATTCCAAAATATGGCATAATTATTAATTGCATCGGTTCTCATCCAATCTATAGTAGACTTGATTATTAATTATTAATTGCTTCGTTACACTCTAGCATCAGTGAAATTAGAAAATTGAGATTAGGGGGACTGAATAAATTCAAATAGTGTAATAATAGGGGCTAAATGGTATTTAAATATTTATAAAAATAAAAAATACGAAGGACAAAACAGTAACTCGTGTTGTAGACTTGTAGTTGGTTTTTGCAAGGAGCATGCATGTATAATAGTACAAGGCTGGCTACAAGAATTTGTTTTATTTACGAGGACAAAAGTGCTTAACATCATTATTTTTGCTAAAATTTGATCTCCAAGTACATTTTAATATAGAGATCATGTTTAACAGTTTGGATTGATTTTGAAAATCGTAAAACCGAATTGTTATAAGATGTTGTAATTTACAAATATTGTAAGTGGATCCCTCGTCATATATATATATATATGAGTGAGTCTATGGTACTATGCATATCACGGATTGTTACCGTGCTACGGCTCTATATTCGAGTTTTCAAATCCTAACGGTCGATCCGAACCGTTCATCTTGTTCTTCATATTAATATGTGTTTGGAGACCAAATTTTACATTTTTTGAAAAAAATTTACTATTTTTTTAGATATTTAGAAAATCACTTGATCTGAAAATTCTGGACCATCCAAAAACAGTGATTTTCAATAAATCTAAAAAAATAGTAAAAAAATTTCAAAAAATGTAAAATTTGGTCTCCAAACACATATTAATATGGAGAACAAGATGAACGGTTCGGATCGACCGTTAGAATTTGAAAACTCGAATATAGAGCCGTAGCACGGTAACAACCCGTGATATGAATAGTACCATAGACTCACTCATATATATATATAAAGAGAGAGAGAGAGAGAGAGAGTTGGGATACGGTACTTCAGGAAGTAAAGTAAGTGTTTTACTTCGTGTATATATCTTTAATTTTAAAGTTCAAAATCTTGATCAGACTGTTCAAGTTGATATTCATATTAAATTGTGTTTGGAAACCAAATTTTAAAAATCACTGATTTTTTATGGTCTACGATTTTATGAAAAACAGTGATTTTAAAAAATTCCAAAAAATTATAAAATTTAGTCTCCAAACACAATTTAAGATGGAGATCAACTTGAATGGTTCAGATCGACATTTTGAACTTTAAAATTAAAAATATAGACGTGAAGTAAAACACTTGCTTTACTTCGCGAAATTCCGTATCCCAACTCTCTCTCTATATATAAGAAGTTATAATTTTAACGATCTTAATAATTGGCATATAAACAAATTTTAAAAATAATACCGAGCAATCTAAATGTGATCTACATTTATAGTCAAACTTAGTGCCTAATAAATCATGTTATGTAGTGCATGTTTTTTCAGTTTATTGGCCGACTTGAAATTTGCATTATTTAGCATTCAATAATTTCTGATGAAAAAAATACGTTAAAAAACACAACCTGTTTTTGTTTTTAAAAAATATATATTTGACAATCAAGAGCAGGCTCTGTTGTCAAAAATATCATCAAAATTATTAAGATCAGGCTTTGTCGCATTTACTTGTTGTTGTCTCTGTTGAAGGATATCTGCATATGATGTCTTATAAAAGAAATGAGTACTTTTTTTTTTTTTTGGTCTTAAAGGGCTCAAATCAAGCCTCTCTTTTTAATTTGTGTTTGACATGCATGATATAATCTATTTCGAACCTAGGTCTTCCACATGAACAGTATATATTTTAACCGGGTTAAAGGTTGTTCTCCCAAACGCTTGGTCAAATCCAATTGTATATACCTTTTATATTTTTCTATTTAACATTAAATGAATGAATAGACTATAATAAATGTTATATACTTTCAAACATAAATAGACAGAAAGAATAATTTAAGGCGATGTCGCTATATATACCATACATTGTTTTCAATAAATCCGTATAAACAGTGATTGAACCACCAATAATGATTATGCATTTATCCGCTTCATTTAAAATTAAATTAATCAGATTGATATATAAATACATATGCAAATACAAACTCTTAGAATATAATTTGAAAGTCTTAGGAAACCAATATATATAGGACTTTTCATTTCTAGAATAATAATAAATTTTTAAAAATAGATGGCCTACCTAGTTTTATTTTTGTTAAATTTATTAAAAAGGAGTATAAACAAAATAGTTGTTTTACCTCATCACATGTAAGATTACTAGTGAGAGTAAATTATTATATATGGACCTCTTGGAATTGGAATTCAGGACATCTTGTTTAAACTATTTTTAATTTTAATCCATCTAAAGGTTACGGTCATTTTTTTTTTTTTTTTCGAATTAAGAAAATGGCTTGAGCACATGCATGATCTCTTAAAAAGTCATACCCACACATGACACACCCAACCTGATAGATTTTAAATTAGAAGCATATAGATTGAATACTGTACTGAAAACATATTAGATGAATTCACTATATATATATATACACTACAAATATATGTATTTACCTTTATTTGTGCTCTGTGGAACAGTTGCTAATGATGGTGGTGGAGTTGCCAAGTTATGAGGCTGAGGAGACACTAAAGGTGCCGGAGTTGGTTGCTTGCCAGACACCGCATCACCAGGTGCAATCGGTTTCACCGGTCCCGAGATCGAACTAATTGGTAATACTTGTTGAAAGTCAGAATAAAATTTGTATACCTCATACCTTAAGCTGCATCTAACCCCTAAAATCCGGCCGCCTTGCCTCCCGTCAAAGTTGTTGAGCATCTGATTAATCAAATCTTGCAAGCATGAATGGCATGCATCGCTTGGCAAGTCAGGTGTGCACTGCGACATGCTATAGATTGTTGGTCCAGATGATGTTGTGTTTATGTCTCCTACGGCAAACCGTTTTGCTGAGCTATAAGCTGCCTGGTACGCAACACTAGAAAGTAAGCCTTCCATCATCGTCTTGAAGTAGGTTTTGGCAATGGCATTAGGTGGATTCCATCCACTAAATCTCTTGCTTGTCACATTCTTAAAATTCCACATGATGACCTGTTCAGAGTTGTCGGTCGAACTGAGCAAATCATTGTTTGAGTAGCGAAGGAGGCAGAGATCGTACCATATCGTCGCTTCTTTGGAGTTCGGACACATAGTTTGTATGTCTATGATGGATTGGATAAGGCAGCTGCTGCAGATTGAAGAATTGACATCGCCACGGCAAAGGACGAGACCAGAGATTTGGTCTGGTACGGAAATTGTATTTGTAGTGAAACCTTCCGATGCAACAGCTACTGTGGAAAGAGAAGTAAAAAGTTTTTCAAGGTCGGTTTGGTACACACTATTCTCGGTGTCATTACCAGTGGAACCACATGTGTAGTGGAGGTAATCATTTGCAAAGGATAGATTAATCTTTTGAAAATATGTGAGGAAAAGAATAAGAGAAAAGGGAGAAGCGTAATGCATCCTTCTGCTTTTTTGTTTTGGAAGGTTTGTGATTTGTATATCACACAAGAAATGAAAGATGCAATTGAAAGGTTTGGCCCAGTGCTAAGAAGCTACAATACATGGGTAAAACTGTAAATTGCTAAGAAATATAGCAACGCGCTGTTTACAGCAGGTCAGCAGCCTCTGGTGGATATTTCTAAGCCTGTCCCTTTCGTTATAATTTTTCGCGTTTTCGTTGTTAACCTCTTCATTTTCATTATTATTTTCGAAAATGATGTTTCATTATGATATTTCGCGTTATCACCGTCTTTCAAGTCGTGGTCAGATTAATTCTATAATATGTTTAGGTGGACTTCTATTTGGAAATCTTAGTATTTATTATACAACCCTTGTACGGCAATAGATTTGCACAAGTCATGAGATAGAACATGTGGTAACCGTTAGTTTTACAGAATATCAGCAAATTTTCAATTCATAATTGGCCATGATAATTCCATTTTGTTTTCTCTGATTAAGCTGATAAATATGAAATAATTGGAACTTTCTCCTATGGCTAATAAAACTACCCGCAAGAAAGAAGCTCACATTTTTTTTCTTTTCTAATACATATTCTCTATCCAAATCAAACTGATAAGTTCCATCAGAATTTTCAATAAAACTATTACATAATATGTAAATCATAATTGCATATGATGTTATCATTCTAATGTGTATATAAGAGCTCAAATGATATAATTACCTCTACCTTTCATACACCAAACTTCATCTGTACTTAATTGTTGAAAAAAAAAAAATTAAAACAGAGAGAGCAACAGACCATACAAGATAACTGAGAAGCAAGAAGAAGGAAATTACTAGACAATGATGGAAAATGCTGCTGGGGATATTGCATTATTCATTCACTGTGCTTCTTTAATGTATAATAATAACTTAATTGAGAAAAAAAATACATTTTAATGATATGAAAGGAGCAAATAAAGTTAGGATGAACCAATTTTTAGGTAACTGTAGCTTATCATATATTTGGACCTGCTATTACCTGTAAAATCTGATGATATGATCAAAACAATTGTTATAGTAACCATGATTCTTGAAAACTACCTTACCTTATATCATAAATACCAGATAAGCAGTACGAAAAGTTATCTACATCTATGTATATCAAATAGGGTAATGGTAGGAACAGCACACAACGAAATACCATTAATTATCAGCTCAATTCTTGTTAATTCTTGTTAATTGGCAAGGTCAGGCATGGAAATTTGTACAACCATTTTTTATGCTGATACTTCTTGCAGTGAAAAAGAGACAAATCATACAAATCAGAAATCAATATCTCATGCCTTACTGATTTGATCTGATGGCTTAAATTAGATACGTTGTTGTTGGGACTTCGTATAATCAGAGTCAAGAGTAATCAGATGGATTGATTTCCTCCAGAGCAATGAAAGAAAACACAACTGCCTGCTTCTGATCAGTATGTGTGCGTGTTTTTTTTTAAGGAAGCTAATAACAATACCCGCACTCAAGTATCTGCAAATTCCCTGCACCATAACTATCTTCGGAGACCGCAAAAACTCTAGCACTAATTTTTTTTCTCAAATATTAATACTTATACACGAAAATATTTATACTTATGAGATCAATAACTTTTACGTAAATAATCGTCTTTCCAATCAAATCTCCAAACGTACTCGCACCATAAATATTTGTGGGGACTACTCAAACTACATGAGAGGATACAAGTGTATTGTACCAGTCTATGCTCCCGGGGGAGTTCAGGTTTTGATGCAATTTCAGGTATGGTACCAATGTACCATATTATAGGACCACTTAATTTTGATCTCGTTGCTGATATAAGGAAAAAATAATCACATTAAACTAAAATATATTTTAAAATCAAAACTTGACTGTTACTGAAATTTCAATTTTAAAAAAAAAATGGTTTTCCGGTTCAGAAGTCAGAACCAGTAATATTTTACGGCCTTGAATATTTTAATTTGGGCTTAAATTTCTAGGAAGGCGGTTTTATGGGTCTAGCTTTTTCTTATTTGGGCCTTTACTTATTGTATTTTAGGCCCAACTAGGCTCCATGTCATAAATCTCTCATCTCGTCTTTCTTCCCTTCTTAGTATTCGTGCGAAAGAAGAAAAGGCGAAGCACAGCACGCAGCTCCAACTTCCAGTCTAGATTCCTTCTTTACGATCCAGCAGCCATGGTGAGTTCTCTGTCTCTCGATCTATCTTCGTACTTCGCACTTTGGGTTTCCTTCAGAAACTACGATCCAGCCATGGTAGCTCCCACTTGCGGTCTAGGTCTACTTCGCACTTCGGGTCCTTTTCGTTAGGGATTGAGGATTTTCTTTTTTCTTTTCCAGTAATTTCTCATAAAAGTTAAGTCACGTGAACTTGTTAATTTCAAACTCTGGTGTTGCAATAGATACTACTAAATGTGCTCCAATTCTTTTACGAAATCTGAAGAGCTTGAAATTACCCAATAAAAAAAAAAGGGAACCTGAAACCGGAGTAATTACAGACCCAAATTGATCAAACCCAAAGTTAATCAACGCTTAATTCACCTAGACCCGATATCACCATATATGATTGCAAGAGCTTGAAATTACCCAATTCGGCTCTTTCTTGAGTAATGATAAATGCTAGTACAGTAAGAAAATCTGTCTGGAATGATTAAATAATTTCAAAGGAACAATGTCATATGATCTTTCCGGATTTGCCTTATCGAACTGTATTCTAAGTTATTTGTGTGTTTTTTTTGGGCAAAACAGGAAGATAATATGTCCCTAGAAGGAAAGATAGAGGCTTTGTTAAATGTAGAAAAGCAAATGCGGTTGGCCGGTGATGTGGCCGGCACGAGAAAAGCAGCGATGGACATTGTGGAGCTCTGTTATCAAGCTAAGGCTTGGAAAACACTAAATGACCAAATCGTCCTTTTGTCGAAAAGGAGAGGCCAACTTAAACAGGTTTGTGTTATCACTTGTTAGATTTTATTTTAATTATTTCACTAAAAATGTTAGGTATAACAATGTTCACTCGGAGTTAAAAACCTATTCCAGTTATAAGAAATTGCTCTTTTACATTGAACAGTTTTATATTCTAGGAAGAGTTTTATGTTCCAGTGTATGAAAAATTAAGAAATCTCTTACCATTTTAATAACAGTTATTGGTTCACTAATTATGGGGTTTCCTTGCAAGAATTCACTATGGGATTTATGTATACTACAGTGTGCCAGTTCATGAAGTAGTCTGTAAGAACTTGCTATTTTCTGCCGTTTCATGAAATAGTCCTATAAGAACGAGTTATTTTGTGATATTTTCTTTCTCAAAGATGTATTCATCTAGTTATATCCTTTTGTATGTTTAATTATGAGTTTTGTTGCTTCTTTCTATAGGCTGTGCAAGCTATGGTGCAAAAGGCAATGCAATACATAGATGAGACGCCTGATCTGGATACTCGTATCGAGCTCATCAAGACACTCAATAGTGTCTCTGCTGGCAAGGTACACCTCTACACATTTTGCATTTCTGCATATTTTGTAATTTCATACTGTATCTTGGTTCTGTATCAGGTACAAGAAAGTAACATTTTTCTTTCCTTATGTGGGGTTTATAAAGGAAAACCAATAAAATATAACGAACCAGTGTTTTCTCTTTTTTTATCAGATATACGTAGAAATAGAGCGGGCACGGCTTATCAGAAAACTAGCAAAGATAAAGGAGGAACAGGGACTTATATCTGATGCTGCTGATTTGATGCAAGAAGTTGCAGTAAGTATTGGTTTTGGCACTTGTATATATATGAAAAATGTTCATTTATAAATGGTTATTATCTCTCTTTATCAAATTATAATGTACTTTTGTGCAATTCGAAGTTTCACCCCAATTTTTTTGTTTCCAGGTGGAAACTTTTGGAGCAATGGCAAAGACTGAGAAAATTGCATTTATTCTTGAACAGGTAAAGTATATATTGTGCTTATTCTGTCTAACATTGTATATATAAGGTTGTGTTGTTCGATATGTAGGTTCCGTAAAGTCTAATATTATTCAACACGAGTATCATTGTCTAATTTGTCAAATGCCGTTATATTGAGACAAAATTCTGGATTTGAAACTTTAGCTTCAATTATGATAATCGTCGAGATTTTCAACTAAATTTCATTTTAATTGATCCTGTGCTGTTAAGCAATGTAAGAGGGGGGGGGGGGGGGGTAAATGAATGCTGTTACCTAAATTTGAATTTAAGTCAACTATAATAAATGAATTAACATCTTTGTATAAAACATATAGGTAAGGTTGTGCTTAGACAAGCAGGATTACGTCAGGGCTCAGATTTTGGCGAGAAAAATCAGCCCTAGGGTTTTCAACATTGATCCCGCAAAAGAAAAGAAAAAACCAAAGGAAGGAGATGGTATCGTCGAAGAGGCGCCAGCAGATATTCCTTCTCTTTTAGAGCTGAAGCGCATTTATTACGAGCACATGATCCGGTACTTAATAAATATATTTATTTTTCTTCTTTGAATTCAATTTTAAATACTAAGCATCTTTATACGTGTTTTAGGTACTATACCCATCAGAATGATTACCTGGAGATATGCCGTAGTTACAAGTCAATCTATGATATCCCTGCCGTTAAGGAGGACCCTTCACAGTGGATACCAGTAAATATTTATTTATTTTTATATTTATTTTACTCTTCTTAGATTTGATTGTTGAAGTGGTTTTAGGTGAGATTTGATTTCTATTGTAATTATGTAGGTGCTGAGAAAAATCTGTTGGTACCTGGTACTCGCTCCACATGACCCCATGCAATCGAGCCTTCTTAATGCCACCTTGGAGGATAAAAATATCAATGAAATACCAAACTTCAAGTAAGCTTCTTGTTTGGTTTTCTTGGATAGCATATTGCATGGGAAAATTTTATGTATACTCTTGAAAACCTCAGAAAATAAATATCCCTGCAAAAAGCTCAAGTTTTGTGCATAAACAGCAAAACTTGATAAAGAAGTGATCATTTCAGTTTCATGTCAATCAATACAAATCCATTATTGGGCTATTTTGAATTTTCAGATACAGGAGTTTAATTTTTCCTTCAAAATTTAAGTTTAAGAATAAAAAATATAAAAATGCTTATTAAGTTATGATCTGATGATATTTTATGTTAAATGTTGGAATGAATTAGGCTGCTTCTGAAGCAGTTAGTAACGATGGAGGTAATACAGTGGACGAGCCTGTGGGAGATGTACAAGACCGAGTTTGAAAATGAGAAGAATTTGCTCGGTGGGCCCCTCGGTGAGAAAGCTGCCGAAGATCTCAAATTGCGCATCATTGAGCATGTATGTTTCTGTGTGTGTTGGGGGGTGGGGGGGTGTTATATTCTAAGTGTGTCTTTGAATCCCTTTTTATGACTTAAAACCATAGTTTGCAGTGGCCGCTCCAGACAAGGGGAGAGAAAGCGAGAGTAGGGAAGTGGGTCAGTATAAAGAGTTAACCTCCTCTACACCTCGATTTGAGAGTTACAAAATTTGAATAGTTTGTATATAGAGTTCACCTCCTCTCCCCCTCAAAATTTAGTGTTTCTGGAGCAAGTAAATATAGGTCGGTCAGGTCCGGTCAAAATTTAGTGTTCTGGAACAAGAAAATAGGGGTCGGTCAGGTCCGGTCAAAAGAATCTATTCAAAAATGAAAGAACCGAAAGGGTAGGTACCCAGTTACGACTAGACTAGTGTGTTTTGCACGTGTCTGCATTTGTGGGCGTGTATACCATCTGTTTTTGGGTTCTGGAGCCCCTAAAGTAATCCAAATTTTGAGTTTAGATACGGACCGTCCGATCAGAATTCTGGCCAATCCGGCCCGAGGTGGAATGCATGGGGCGTCTTTTAATTTTTGCCAAAGCAGATCAAACGGTCTGGAATCCTGTCTTTGAGCATTCCAACTGTTTGGTTTTTAGTTGTGGCCATTATTTACTAAGAAATCTATGTGCTTTATTTCAGAATATTTTGGTGGTCTCCAAGTACTATTCAAGGATTACATTGAAGAGGCTTTCTGAGTTGCTTTGCCTTAGCTTTGAGGTACATGTATTATTTTCCCTCGGATGATTCTTTGTGCTTTACAAAATGTGAAATTATCTTACACACCCCTGGAAAATATTAGAAATATATTATCCATTCTTTTTAGTTGTTTCAAAATTGTGCATGTTATGTTTTTTTATGTCTTGTCCATGTAGAATTTAAATGTTTTGATGTCTAATTGAGTAATGTGCTGTGCAGGAGGCAGAGAAGTACCTATCAGAGATGGTGGTGTCAAAATCTCTGATAGCGAAAATTGACCGACCGATGGGAGTAGTGTGCTTCCAGACAGAGAAGGACAGCAATGACGTGCTCAATTCCTGGGCAGGTAACCTGGAGAAGCTTCTAGAACTCGTAGAGAAGAGTTGCCACCAAATCCACAAGGAGACCATGGTGCACAAAGTCGTGCTCAAAGCATGATAACATCCTTAGCATTGCCTTTTGATTTAATTTATGTTTTTTTTTATTTGGTACTCTTCGTTCCTAGCTTGTTTGTATACATTGGTTGTCTTTCAGTTCTTCTCCTGTGATGGTTTATTACATCTAGGCATTAATGACATATTACTAGTATACTTCTCATTTTCTGGTGGTTTGTTGATTTCTTGGTGATTTATGAGTGAGGTTATGGTACTATGCATAGTGCAGATTTGTCTGTACTACAGATCAATACTTCCGTTTTCAAAGTCAAAATAGTCAATTTGAACCGTTAAAAGTGATTTCTTGAAAATGTGTTTGCAGACGAAGTTTTACATTTTTTAGAATTTTTTTTACTATTTGTTAAGATAGAAAAATTTTAAATAGAAAAATAAAGTTTGATCTAGAAGTACATTTTCTTATGGAGTGACAATTTGAACTTTGAAAATAGATATATTAATTTATAGTGCAGATTAATACGTGCTATGCATAATACGGTAGCCTCACTTTGTAATTTATTGTGGTTACATGAGCTGAAATTTTAGGACAGAAAGTTTTCAGCATATCTACACCACGGCTGCAGATTTTCAAAAAAAAAAAATATATACATATATATATTAGGATCGCAGGGTTATTCTAATCTCAACCGTTCATATATTTTGAGATCCGTGTACAAAAACTCTCTTTTTAAGATTCGTACAATATAATAAATGAAGGGTTGAAATTGAAATCGCAGCAGATTTGCTTCTTATATATATGAGTAGAACTAGGGTGTTCTTAAGCTCACTAAAGTGTTTGGTGCACTTAACTCCAAAATCCATCAAATTGGTTTCAAATGACGAATTCAAACCGTTGAAATCTGCCTACCTTATGAGTGATGCGTCTACATGTGAAAATTTTAAACATTTGAATTAATTTAATACAAAGTCAAGCGGTCAAAAAACGTTCAAAAAATGAATGCACTAAAATTAATTTATTAACCTTCTAATTTTGACCGATTGACTTTATACTAAATTAATTCGAATGTTTAAAATTTTCACATGTAGATGCATCACTCGTAAGGTAGGCGGGTTCCAACGGTTTGGATTTGTCATTTAAAACCGATTTGATGAGTTTTGGAATTAAGCTCACCAAAGTGTTTGGTGAGCTTAAAAACACCCTAGTTCTACTCTATATATAAATATATATATGAGGAGGGATCCAATTACACCCTTTTTTGGTAACACCGGATTACACTTTATATTTTCGAAGTCCAAACAGTCAATCCAAACCATTCAACATGATGGATATGTTAAAATGTGCTTGTTGATCAAATTTTACATTTTTTTTGGAATTTTTTTACTATTTATTAAGATGGGTGCAAAAATTCAATGGTCTGAATATAGCGATTTTGTTAAATACTTAATAAATAGTAAAAAAATTTCAAAAAAATGTAAAATTTGATCTGCAAGCACATTTTAATATATCCATTATGTTAAACGGTTTGGATCGACTATTTGAACTTTGAAAAACTTTGAAAATCAAGAGTGTAATTCGGTGTCACCAAAAAATGGTGTAATTGGATCCCTCATCTCTCTCTCTCTCTATATATATACATACTGTTGGTGTAATAATCTAGAAGTCAATAATACAATAAATTATCATAAAGCTTTGTTCATGAATTGAATGTTCAAAATATCATTTTGTTGCCTTGAGTATTATTGCATTTATGAATCATTCCGAGTTCATGACTGGAATTGTGAAACTTCATAATACAGATGATATATACTCTTAAAAAGTCTCTGACCGAGGTAATTAGGAGGAACACTAATTATCGCTACAAGGTTAGTGTGTGGATTAAAAGATGGTCAAGTTTTACAGACCATTGACAAGATATGTCATTTTAATCACACAGATATATGTTCTAGGAACATGATATTAGACAGACCCCGAATGAAACATTAAATAGAATTGTGTTCGTGTCATTAATGTTTTCATTCAGTGTCAAGTTCTACAGTATGAGGTATTCATCATCCCTACTAAGAGATGTGTATGTGTAAGTGTTATCCAATGCTGTCTGTAAAAAGCAGTCATAACGGTAGCACTTCCGTATGTATAGCTTAACTGAGGAAGTGATGGTTTACCAAAAGTACTATTGTCCCTCGTATTTTGTACGAGCTATAGCATCACTGGGCCCCTTGGTAGAGTTAGATTATCTGCATGCGGTATAATTACAAGAGTAATTATATTTGATAATCTACTCAAGATCAAGAAAATATTAAGTTAACAAGGATGACACACACACCTACCTTGAAACTAATCTGATAGCTATGTGACAAAAGAACTGACACAAGTAAATTGTTTACTGGATCGTGATATTGTATAGTACAGCATCATCTGTGTAATTGGATGATCATAGTGTATACTGCCAGATGCCTCCTATGATTATAGAAGTTAAAACAGTTTTAATTCTATTTACCAACATAACACAGATCCTATTGGGTCACACCATATAGGAGCTATTCGGAGAATCTTACTATTTAATTATAAATTGATTATAATTAATATTAAGATGGTTATAATTAATTATACGTGATATAATTAAATTATAAATGTCATATAAAAATGACAAGCAGAAACAACGGTTAATTTATAAACGTACACGTTACGTTGTATAAAAGTTACCGAAACAACAACCGCAAGAAATATAATTGTTCAGAATAATTATACGGATATTAATTGTATTCGGGCCAAGGGCATTCGGGTCTTTTCAGATTCGTCCTTATCCGCATGACATGTCATCGATCCTATCCAGATGACACGTCATCAATCTTATCCACATAACACCTCACCCCCTAGGTGGCATGCCTTGTCATAGGGGTATTTTGGTCTTTTCACACCATTTTAGAGGCTATAAATAGAGGGGTGCATGAAGAGATTAAAATACTAATTCACTCGTATCGTTTCGTGTCAAAACGAATCGGTATTTTATCTCTTTCTCGGTTTCTCTCCCAAATAGTGTTTCGGTTGAGAAAATAAAGTTATACGTAGTTGACGTATAATCTTGCGGGTTGTTGTGAAGTATATTTACGGGATCGATGAATAGTGTTTTCTCGAATTTCGTGGTATTTCAATTTTGCTCATTGATGAAACTGAGTGACCGAAAATTCGTGTTTACGGGTTTTCATCTTTTTCTCTATGAATAGTGTTTTTGCATAATTCTGCGGTTTATAGTATTTCTGGTAAAAGAAATAAATCGCTCTCCGGTTAGTCCTGGTGGATAACCGATAGAGGTATCAGACGTCTGATACTCCGAGACGAGTCATTCCCAGATGTCGCTCTTCTCGCTCTGCTGCATTCCAATTAGAATTTGGAATCAAGGTATAAATATACTATATTAATCTATTTAATTGATAAGTAGATTAAAGTTTTAGAAATCAATCATGGAGTAGATCTGTAAAAGGATTAAATTGGGTTTTGATGCCAAAGGAATACTAAAGGTGGACCGCCTTGGAAAGTTTCCTGACATACCCCGTTTAATCCTTGGCTTAAGTTAGAAGTAAAATTTTGTTTTACGTTCTTTCCGCATCTTAAGCAAATAAATGAGTTTGAACAGTCAAAACCCCAACAGACTTAATCAATGGGTTTGAACCGTCAAAACCCAACACACACACACACACACACACACACATATATATGAGGAGGGTTCCAATGCCTCATTTGTTTTATACCTCATCATACCTCATATTTTATATCTTCATTTTCTTCATATTCAAAGTCTAAATTGTCGATCCAAACCGTTCAACATAATATCCATACTAAAATATGGTTAGGGATGAAATTTTATAATTTTTGAAATTTTTTTACTATTTTTTATGATGGGTAGAAAATCACTGTTTTTTGAATGGTTCAAAAACAGTGATTTTGTACCTATCTTAAAAAATTGTAAAAAAATTCCAAAAAATATAAAATTTCATCTCCATGAATAGTTTAGTATAAATATTTTGTTGAACGGTTTGGATCGACAATTTGGACTTTGAAAACGAAAATATAAAATATGAGGTATGATGAGGTATGAAAAAAATGAGGCATTGGAACCCTCCTCTCTCTCTCTCTATATATATATATAGGAACTGTCTAATTTGCTGCCGACAGTACTTCGGCGAGGTGCTTACGGGGTCATATTAGCGTATTTGATGTTCAAATAATAAATCCAAACCGTTAGATGTTCAATCTACATTAAAATCTACTTGGAGACCAAATTTTATATTTTTTGGAATTTTTTTACTATTTATTAAGCTGGTTTGAAAACCGTTGTTTTTATTAAATTTCTGAAGCATTGAAAACAACAGTTTTCAAACCTGCATAATAAATAGTAAAAAATTCCAAAAAAATGTAAAATTTGGTCTCCAAGCAGATTTTAATGTAGATTGAACATCTAACGGTTTGAATTTGTTGTTTGAACATCAAATACTAAAATATGACCCTGTAAGCACCTCGGTCGAAGTGCTTCCAGTAGCAAATTAGCTAGACTCTATATATAGAGTAGAACAATGTTCTTAAGCTCACCAAAATGTTTAATGAGCTTAATTCCAAAACCCATCAAATAGGTTTTAAATGACGAATATGAACCATTGGAATCCGTCTACCTTACGAGTGATGCGTCTACATGTGAAAATTTTAAACATTCGAATTAATTTAGTATAAAGTCAAGCGGTCAAAATTAAAAGGTTAATAAATTAATTTTAGTGCATTCATTTTTTGAACGTTTTTTTGACCGCTTGACTTTATACTAAATTAATTCGAATGTTTAAAATTTTCAATGTAGACGCATCACTCGTAAGGTAGGCAGATTTCAACGGTTTGGATTCGTCATTTGAAACCTATTTGATGGGTTTTGGAGTTAAGCTCACGAAACACTTTGATGAGCTTAAGAACACCCTAGTTCTACTCCTATATATATATATAGTAGAACTAGGGTGTTCTTAAGCTCACCAAAGTGTTTCGTGAGCTTAACTCCAAAACCCATCAAATAGGTTTCAAATGACGAATCCAAACCGTTGAAACCCGCCTACCTTACGTGTGATGCATCTATATGTGAAATTTTTAAACATTCGAATTAATTTAGTATAAAGTCAAGCGGTCAAAAAACGTTCAAAAATGAATGCACTAAAATTAATTTATTAACCGTCTAATTTTGACCGCTTGACTTTATACTAAATTAATTCAAATGTTTAAAAATTTCATATGTAGATGCATCACATGTAAGGTAGGCGGATTTCAACGGTTCGGATTCGTCATTTGAAATCGATTTTATGAGTTTTAGAGTTAAGCTCACCAAAACTTTGGTGAGCTTAAGAGCACCCTAGTTCTACTATATATATATATGAGGTGGGATACGGTGAGTTGCGAAGTAAAATGCGTTTCTACTTCACGCCGTATTTTTATTTTGAAAGTCCAAACGACCGATCCGAACTGTGAGATGTTTAATCCATATTGAAATGTGCTTGGAGACCAAATTTTACATTTTTTGGAATTTTTTTACTATTTATTAAGCATTTTTGAAAATTGTTGTTTTGCTGTGAACAATAAAAAACAGTAAAATTTTCTGGACCATCAGATTAGTGACTTTCAAAATTGCTTAATAAATAGTAAAAAAATTCCAAAATATGTAAAATTTGGTCTCCAAGCACATTTCAATATGGAGAACAAGATGAACGGTTCGGATTGACATTTTGAACTTAAAAATCGCAAAATATGAGCGTGAAGTAAAATAGTCGCTTTACTTCGCAACTCACCGTAGCCCACCTCATATATATATATATATATATATAGAGATGGGCTATTATACATTGCAATGTATAGGACCCTTTGTGCATTAGATTATGGATCGTTGGATTGGCTATAAGATTCGTGCAGATCAGTGCGGATCAGTTCGCTGACCAATTCAAATTTTCAGAAATTTTACTCCTCAAGTGACTGGAGGCATCCAGTCAGCACCTCTCTCTTCCAACATTTCCCCTCCCCATCCCTTCTCAGAAAGGAAAAAGAAGAAGACGAAAAACCTAGCCTCCGGTGACTCGTGTGCCACCCCTCCTCCGCCGACCCCCATCATCTCTCGCAAAGAATCGATCTACTCCCTCGCACCTCTTCCCCTTGGTCGTTCTCTCTCGCCATTGCTCTTCTCCTTCTCTCGCTCTCCGTGTTTCACTCGTTCCCAGTTGCTAACTCTTGATTCCCCTCTCAGTGATTCTACTTTTCTATTAAATGATTGAAGAAAAAGATTTCTACTCTACGAAATGCAATGTTCATGGAAATCTAAGTCAATATATTGGACACCATTCAAATCTGTCTTCACAATTTTTGAGAAAGATTTCTGTATACTTTTTTTTTTTTTTTTTTCAATTTTACAAATTGCAAAGTCGGTATAGAGTGGTATGATAGTTGTGAGGGTGCATACGGGGATTGTTGTTCCAGTTACTTCCCAATTAAATTGACTTTTACAGTTTTATACATATCTCTTGAAGGTTCTCTTCTAGATCAACCCAGTACTCTTCAGTTATCTGACAAACAAGATTGAATTGGGATGTAGTAGAAACCAGTACTTAAAGATTTCATCCCGAAAGTAGAAGGCTCAGTAGTTTTCTCAATGTCAGCAAAGATGTATAGAAAATCAATTAATTGTTCAATCTGTGGCCTTTCTACAGTCTCGCATGTATAAAATTAAAACTACTACTGTAAAGAAGTTGAAGTTCAAGTTTCGGTTTAATTCCAAGGAAGAATAAGGACATGAGATGTTAAAGAACCTAATATAAAAATAAAAAGAAAAATGAATAACAACAGATACATAAACCAAAATTTCACAAAATAAATGTGTTTAAGATAAAACAACAATTCCTGTTTCTTTTAAAATGGTTTACACAAGCAAATAGCAATTTTTAAATGCACGACTCCACAAACCAAGTCATTTCACCATGCTAAACATTACACAAGCTCCATCATACAAAGCTAAATTATGAATTCATGACAAAAAAATTCTAAATTACAAAGCTCCATCATACAACATCATCCTCGTATATTGCTCAGAAGGCTTGTTAGCAGCTTCAATTTCCTGCCAGAAGGAACAGTGAATGGCCTTGTGCTTATGCAACAATTGGTTTGATGTGGAAATCACATGAGATGAGTTTTAATTTGGTTGTGTGTTGATTATTTGTCGTCACTGTTCCTGGAATAAAGGCAAAAAGTATGTTGAAAGAAAATGGCAAGTACAAGATCACTTGATAATAATTATAATAAAAAGATCAATAGAAACTTAGTTTTAAATATAAATAGAGAAATCATTCCATTATGATAAGTACCACAGTTCATTTGGATTCCGTACCAGAATCAGATATGCACCGGTACGAGATCTGAAACCATATAAGATGGACTGAGTACAATCAAATTGGTAATAGAGAGACTTACCAGGAGAAGCGAACGGGTTCGTGCTCGATCAAGAAAGAGGCGGCTGGTTTGTGGAGCACCATCAAGCGCATGAGTAAGAGCGAGAGAAGGAGAAGAGCAATGGCGAGAGAGAACGACCAAGGGGAAGAGGTGCGAGGGAGTAGATCGATTCTTTGCGAGAGATGATGGGGGTCGGCGGAGGAGGGGTGGCACACGAGTCACCGGAGGCTAGGTTTTTCGTCTTCTTCTTTTTCCTTTCTGAGAAGGGATGGGGAGGGGAAATGTTGGAAGAGAGAGGTGCTGACTGGATGCCTCCAGTCACTTGAGGAGTAAAATTTCTGAAAATTTGAATTGGTCAACGAACTGATCCGCACTGATCTGCACGAATCTTATAGCCAATCCAACGATCCATAATCTAATGCACAAAGGGTCCTATACATTGCAATGTATAATAGCCCATCTATATATATATATATATATATATATATATATAGAGAGATGGGCTATGGTGCATTGCAATGCATAGGTCATGGTGTGCATTGGACCATAAATCACCGATTCAAAGTCCAAATGACCGATCCAAACCGTTCATCTTGTTGTCCATATTAATATGTGCTTAGAGACCAAATTTTACATTTTTTGGAATTTTTTTACTATTTATTAAGCCACTTTGAAAATCGCTGATCTAACGGTGACTGTTTGGAACAGTAAAATCAGAAGCCACCGTTGGATCAGCGATTTTCAAAGTGGCTTAATAAATAGTAAAAAAATTCCAAAAAATGTAAAATTTGGTCTCTAAGCACATATTAATATGGAAAACAAGATGAACGGTTTGGATCGGTCATTTGGACTTTGAATCGGTGATTTATGGTCCAATGCACACCATGGCCTATGCATTGCAATGCACCATAGCCCATCTCTATATATATATATATATATATATATATATATGTTGTGGCTAATTTGCTGCCGGCAGCATTTCTGCCGGCGGTGCTGCCACTGTTTTTTCTATTTTTTGATGTCCAAACCGTTAGATGTTTAATCTATATTATAATCTACTTGGAGACCAAATTTTACATTTTTTGGAATTTTTTTACTATATATTAAGCTGGTTTGAAAACCGCTGATTTCAATGCTGCAGAAATTTACTGAAATCAGTGGTTTTCAAACCAGCTTAATATATAGTAAAAAAATTCCAAAAAATGTAAAATTTGGTCTTCAAGTAGATTATAATATAGATTAAACATCTAACGGTTTGGATTTGTTGTTTGGACATCACACGGCTAAATATAGCCCCGGCAGCACCTCTGCCGAAATGCTGCCAGCAGCAATTTAGACAGACCCTATATATATATATGAGTAAAGCTAGCGTGTGACATGCTCACCAAGAAAATTTGGTGAGCATAACTCCAAAAGTATATCGGATCGACATCAAATGTCAAATCCAAACCGTTGAAATCCATGTACTTCATGAGTGATGCATATACATGCAAAATTTTGAAAGTTTCGAGTTTATTTGCTACACGGTCAAGTGGTCAAAGAAATGAACATTTTATTATAAGTTATTTTATATATTCAATTTTTATTATTTCTTTGACCACTTGACCGTGTAGCAAATAAACTCGAAACTTTCAAAATTTTGCATGTATATGTATCACTCATGAAGTACATGGATTTCAACGGTTTGGATTTGGCATTTGACGTCGATCCGATATACTTTTGGAGTTATGCTCACCAAACTTTTTTGGTGAGCATGTCACACGCTAGCTTTACTCTATATATATATATGACTTGGCTATGGTGCTATGTGTTACATAGAGGCATCCCGTGCTAAGGTTCAATATTCGAGTTTTCAAAATCCTAACGGTCGATCTGAACCGTTCATCTTGTTCTCCATATTAATATGTGCTTGGAGACCAAATTTTACATTTTTTGGAAATTTTTTACTATTTTTTTAGATTTATTGAAAATCGTTGTTTTTCAGACAAATCTGGACCATAAAAAACAGCGATATTCAATAAATCTAAAAAAATAGTAAAAAATTTCCAAAAAATGTAAAATTTGGTCTCCAAACACATATTAATATGGAGAACAAGATGAACGGTTCGGATCGACTGTTAGGATTTTGAAAACTCGAATATTGAGCCGTAGCACGGGAGGCCTCTATGCAACCCATAGCATATTAGCCAAATCCTATATATATATATATATATATATAGGAATATGCTAGCATGTTATGCATAACATAGAGCCCCTCCATGCAACGGCTTGGATTTCAAGTTTTCAAAATCCTAACGGTCGATCCAAACCGTTCATCTTGTTCTCCATATTAATATGTGTTTGGAGACCAAATTTTACATTTTTTGAAATTTTTTTTACTATTTCTTTAGATTTATTGAAAATCCCTGTTTTCAGCAAATCTGGACCATAAAAAAACAGTGATTTTCAATAAATCTAAAGAAATAGTAAAGAAATTCCAAAAAATGTAAAATTTGGTCTCCAAACACATACTAATATGGAGAACAAGATGAACGGTTCGGATCGACCGTTAGAATTTTGAAAACTCAAAATCCGAGCCGTTACATGGAGGGGCTCTATGCTATGCATAGCATGCTAGCATATTCCTATATATGTGTGTGTGTGTGTGTACACCACACATCTTCTATAAGGCTTTCTAAGTGTGTTTAAATAATGTCATAAATGCACATCGTATTTTACAAAATTAGGTTCACAATAACATAACATTGAGTAAAGCTAGCGTGTGACATGCTCACCAAGAAAGTTTGGTGAGCATAACTCCAAAAGTATATCGGATCGACGTCAAATGCCAAATCCAAACCGTTGAAATCCATGTATTTCATGAGTGATGCATATACATGCAAAATTTTGAAAGTTTCGAGTTTATTTGCTACACGGTCAAGTGGTCAAAGAAATAATAAAAATTGAATATATAAAATAACTTATAATAAAATGTTCATTTCTTTGACCACTTGACCGTGTAGCAAATAAACTCGAAACTTTCAAAATTTTGCATATATATGCATCACTCATGAAGTACATGGATTTCAACGGTTTGGATTTGACATTTGACGTCGATCCGATATACTTTTGGAGTTATGCTCACCAAACTTTCTTGATGAGCACGTCACACGCTAGCTTTACTCACATAACATTTGTAGTATTTGAATTAGTTATGGTTCATAGTTTGTTTTCACCGTTACATCAAATTTGATTATCCTTACATATTGCTTATAAAAATAAATTTGGATTCAACTACAAAGCACGCATTTTTATAGCCAATGTTGTTCGTTAAAATTTAGTTGTACCAGTTATAAACTACGATTTTTTTTCTAGACAATAGTGCCATGGGATGAGGCAAGAAAGAAGTAAACTGTTCAAGGCAATATGTTAATAATAAATCGAGTTTAAACTACGATTCATACTTTGAATGCGTTTTTCTCGAGCTTGCGGTGTACTACTCGCTATGCGGCAGCAACTGTGGTGCGAAAACCTTATCTAAAACATAATTATATTGACCACTTATCCACTACCAACAACAAAATTATGTGGGCTCCACAAGTCAGAGAGGTGCCCAAAATATCCACAATGTTCAATGATTTTTGTGGTAGGAGGTTCAATGTTTAAACAAGTGCACCTGGAGTACAGCCGTACGCGGGAGAGCAATAAAGATAAAGTCCATGTCCACAATTGCAAGTGGAAGCACCGCAAGACGTCGTAGTCTAGGCCGTCGATTTTACACGAAATCAACGGCCAAGATCTTGAGAGGCCGCACATCTCCGCGCTTCTCAGCTGGGGAAATAAATCTGCTACGATTCCAACAAGAATTGTAGGACCCTCCTTTTCCAAATCTAACCATCAATATTTTAGAATGCACGAATCCTAAAAACAGTTGATTTTCTTGCACGAATCTCTAAATAAATGAGTGGTTGGATTTGGAAAAGCAGGTTCCTACGATTCCTTAGAATCGTAGCAGATTTATTTCCCTCAGCTGGAGACTTACCGGAATGATCAGTTTGAGTGTGAGGGGGTGAATATATTGACAGATTAGTTTTTACTTCACGCAGTGCACAAGCGTATTAAGCATTGTTTTGCCTCTACCGTCTGTGCGCTGCGTGAAGTAATAGTTACTCTGTCAATATATTTACCTTGTGGGTGCGGGCTCAGTGCGTCATTTTGTGAAAACCCCAGAAAACGAGAACTCTATTCCTCGTCTTTAGTTTTTCTGATCCATATCAGATCAAATAAATCACCTTTGTTCGTTTCTCAGTTGATCGAAATTTCTCCACTTCAGTACCCAATTCGGCGTCTAAGTCGATACGCACATGCGCGATTTTTCCTTTTTCTAAGTAGGTTTTGATTTGGGATGTCGGGGGGATCGCTGAGAAGCAACGGTGCGTTGGCGAAGACAGAATCAATGGAGATGAGATGGGCCTTAAAGGATGAAGAAGGGAGTTCCGACGAACTGGAGGAGTCCATTGGGAGGTCCAGCTTTGAAGAAGAGGATGACGACGATGATGTAGATAGTGAGCATCAGAGACTGGTTCGCACTGGACCCCGCGTTGATTCCTTCGATGTAGAGGCGCTTGAGGTGCATGGATATGAGATGAATGGCTATGACGAGGTAAAAAGGTTAAATATCTCTTAATTCGATGATTGTTAATTTTTACAATAGGTAACATTTGAGAATTGAGTTTGTTCGTCGATTGTAGTTGAATTAACTATCCAATTGAATTAATTATCTAGGGTTAGGTTTTATCATAATATTTTGTACTTAAACATACTGTTAGTTTTGTTGCAAAATATGGAAACTATCATTACTAAGATTGACATTATGTGGTCTAGAACTTATTAAGACCAAAACTTGATAGTTATATAGTAAAATCTCATAAGAGCAGCATAACGCAATTTAAGACTAAAAAATCAGTTAGGTATTTTGTCAGTACCAGCTGTTTGGTACCGCCCCATGTAAAAGACAAGTATGATTTCAATATGAAATCGGTGGGCATTGCTCAGTTTTATCAAAAAATAAAAGACTAAAAAATCAGACCATTCCTTTGTTTTCATCCTATTTTTTTTTTATTGAGGAATAAGTTGTTAAGAACATTTATGTTTAGACATCTGGTTTAAGAGCAATTTAGTATTCTTTGGACTTTAAACTCGAGCCAAAGCTATAGTGTTTATATTCTTCGTAAATATTAGATATTAAGGCTTTAGTATAATTTTTGTAATTTCAGGAATTTAGCTGTTGTCGAAGCATTATTCTGGCACTTCAAACACTTGGAGTAGTATTTGGGGATGTGGGTACAAGCCCATTATACACATTCGATATCATGTTCAATAAGTACCCTGTCACGAAAAAGGAGGATGTGCTAGGAGCACTGTCTCTTGTTTTGTACACCTTGATTCTGATTCCGCTCGTGAAGTATGTTCTTATTGTTCTCAGGGGCAATGATGATGGCGAAGGTAAGTTGTTTTGCATGCCTATATAGAGTGATAGCGCAGATGAGTCTGTACTAATTGGTATATTCATTTTTAAAGTCCAAACAATTGATCCCAACCGCCCAACCCCCTCAAATTAATCCAACATTTTGTAGCTTGACCCTACGATATGCTAATTATCTTAATTTAAACACTATTATTTATCTGTAAACCTAAATTTTGATCCGGCCATGGCTCTAGACTATTCAACTGGATGTATATTTAACCTAGGTTCCTTAAACTGAGACCGAACTGAGCAAAATTCAACATAGGATTTTAAAACGGTGTCAAAATACTGCAACCAGACCACTCAAACTGAGTCTTAATTTAGAATTAGTTGCAAATGTACCAAAATTATAATAGAAGGGCTCAGACTGTAGCAAAAAATTTACTACTACCAGTCCATAAAAATACTCGTACCAGTCCAGTAAATAAAACTGTACCAAAATCTGACAGTTTAATCTATACAATGGTTTCTTACAGGTGGAATATTTGCTCTGTACTCGTTAATATGTAGATATGCACAGGCGAGCCTCTTACCAAACCAGTTACCGTCAGATCAACGCATCTCCAGTTTTAGACTAAAGGTGCCGTCACCTGAACTGGAGAGATCTCTAAAGATCAAAGAGACGCTGGAAACGTCCAGTATTCTAAAGAAGTTTCTTCTGATTTTGGTTTTACTGGGCACTTCAATGATCGTTGTTGACGGTGTTGTAACTCCAGCCATGTCAGGTTGAATTTTTTTTTTTTTTGTTCTTTTTCCCCTTTGAAATTTATATAAGGGTATTGTTGTAAATATTTCTTTCTTTATATACAATTTTCTTTCTGGTAAAATACTGCAGTTATGTCAGCTGTCAATGGATTCAAGGTTGGACTATCGAGTGTAAATGAAGGTACTCGATTTCATCTAGTATTATGGTAGTCGTTAATTGGTGTTTAGTTGCTTAATTGAGAATGATTGGGAAAATTATCTAATTATGACAGATACTATGAGCCCCCATGGAATCATAGGAAATTACATTTATTCCCTATAGAAATATGTGTATAGCACAAATCTCTATTTCCTCTTGGTTCCTCTCCAAATAGGCAAATAGAATGAAGGAGAGCAGTTTGAAGGTTTTTTTTTTTTTGTTCTTTTAAGAGTGTTCAACAAGAAAACTAGATGATTTGCGTCATTTGGCAGTGATTTTTCATGACAATGAGATTTTGCAGGTACACATGACGTGTTCTCACTGAATTTTAAAATTCTCGACTTATAAAGTGTGTTTTTAAATATAAATATCAGGTGAGGTGGTAATGATCACGGTAGCATTCCTTCTAGTCTTGTTCAGTGTACAGCGGTTTGGCACGAGCAAGGTTGGTTTAGCTGTGGGGCCCGCGCTGTTCATATGGTTTTGTTGCCTGGGTGGAATCGGCATTTATAACCTCCTTAATTACGGTTTTGAAGCTCTGAGAGCATTTAATCCTGTTTACATCTATCTTTTCTTCAAATCGAATCCAAGCCAGGCTTGGTTATCTCTCGGTGGATGCCTGTTGTGTGCTACAGGTATAGCTGTTATCTAAATCGGTTCTATGGTTTGCATTTAGATAGGAATTCGCATCCCTTGAGATATCTCAAATTTTGTGTTGATCTGTGGAAAATTCGGACTGTTCAAATTATTTCTGCACAAATCTCAAAGAAAAATAATACTGCCACCTGCATTCCGGATTGCACCGAAAAAAATTGACCTGGCTTTAGATAAACTGAAAATTTGAGTTTTTTTCAGAGGGTACGGACTCTGCTAGTGCAGTTGTATTGCTCTAAAATGCTAAACATGATTCTTCAACTTCCGTTCTTCATTTTAATTTTGTTTACATAAAAAATAAAAAAAATGACGAGATTCCTCTCTTTTGTTCAGGATCTGAGGCAATGTTTGCAGACCTTTGCTATTTTTCTGTCAAATCTGTGCAGGCAAGTCATTTATAACCTTTTTTATTTTCCGATTGGAATGTAATTTTTCTTTGTTTTCGTGCACTTTGCTTGAATTAACAAAACACTTCTTTGAACCTCATGCTTCATTGCAGGAGCTTGATATTCCTCTTTTAATATAAAATGGAAATCTATTCTTTAAATATGTACTGAGCTTATACTTTATAATTTTTATTTGGCAGTTTACATTTATACTTTTGGTGCTCCCGTGCCTTCTTCTGGGTTACCTCGGCCAAGCTGCCTTTCTTTTGGAAAATTTAACTGACTGTGAGCAAGTCTTCTATTTGTCCATTCCAAGTAATTCTCTTAACCAATTTAATATGAAAAATAGTATTTCATGTCTTAGATTCATCAACTTCGTCATTAAAACTTAAATGAATGTATTGAAACCGAAAATGAAAAAAAAGGGCCTAGAAATAGCTGGATAAAAGCTATCTTATTAAACCCTAAATTATTCTACTGTAATGTTCTTAAATTTAATTCTTTGTTTTTGTGGTTTAGGTAGGGCATCTTGGCCAGTAATTTAATTATTTTACTTGGGAATTTCATGTCTTAGATTCATCAACTTTGTCATCAAAATAGACAGATTGGTTTTTCAAATCAAGACAACATTAAATGAATGCATTAAAACCAAAGAAATGAAAAAAAAAGGGTTAAGAAATAGCTGAATAAAAGCTAGCTTATATACCCTAAATTTTTCTACTGTAATTATCTTAAATTTAATTATTTGTTTATGTGATTTAGGTAGGGCATTTTGGCCAGTAATGATTGTAGCCACAATTGCTTCTTTGATAGCAAGCCGTGCAATGACAGCAGCTATTTTCTCCATTATAAAACAGGCAACAGCACTCCAATGCTTCCCTCGACTTAAAATAATCCACACCTCTCGCAAATTTATGGGCCACATTTACATCCCTGTTATAAACTGGCTTCTCTTAGTGTCTTGCCTCGCCTTCGTTTTGACTTTTGGCAGTATCTATGAGATCGGCAATGCATATGGTATCTTATTACATACTTATTTTATTTTTTTGGACTTAGATGGTATCTTTGTTAGAGTGAGGCTATGGTACTATGCATAGCACATAATGGTCTGTACCCAGGATCAATATCTCCACTTTCAAAGTTCAAACAATTGATGTGAACTGTTCAACATGATCTCCATATAAAAATGTACTTGTACATCAAATTTTGTATTTCTGAGAATTTTTTTACTATTTTTGAGATAGGTAGAAAATCAATTGATCTGAAAATTCTAGACCATTCAAAAGTAGCTATCTATAAAAATAGTAAAAAAAAGTTCTAAAAATTCTAAAATTTAGTCTGCAAGTACATTTTCATATGATGATGTTGAACCGTTCAGATCGACTATACAAACTTTGAAAATGAAGATATTGATCCATAGTACAGACCAATCTGTGCTATGCATAATACCATGGCCTCACTCTCTTTGTTATCATAAATGTAATTCCCAGGACTGAAACTGGCCCTGATCACTGCTTTGACAAAAGCCAATTTTTTTTTTAAAATTGTCAAAAAAAATAAAAATTTATGTTGTACCAGTAATGGTGAAGTATGTACTGAACAATGCACCTGACTGGTATTGTTGCAGTAGGATATGGCAGCCTAAGTGGTACTGGTACAGAACATGCTTTCATTCTGAGTGGTATGGCTGTGTACTCTGGCCCGTGCTTGTCAGTACATATTCTGAGCATGACCATACTGGTATGAAACAAACTTAATGGAATTACAGCATCTAATGTGACTAAACTTGTAATTTTTTTCCCAGGCATTGCGGAGGTGGGCGTAATGATTATGACCACTGTCCTTGTGACCGTAATCATGCTTCTGATATGGCAAATCAATATAATACTCGTTTTCTCCTTTTGTACTCTCTTTCTGGGCATAGAATTCCTGTTTCTCTCCTCTCTTCTAGCGAATGTAGTCGATGGCAGCTGGGTCCTACTTGTATTTGCCTTCATTGTATTTCTCATAATGTACATTTGGAACTATGGTACCAAACTAAAATATGAGACCGAAGTCAAACAAAAGCTCTCCATGGATTTTCTCATGAAACTCGGGTGCAACTTGGGTACAGTTAGGGCTCCTGGGATTGGATTGCTGTATAATGAACTTGTAAGAGGCGTTCCTGCCATTTTCGGCCATTTTCTGACAACACTGCCCGCAATTCATTCAATGGTAATATTTGTGTGCATCAAGTATGTGCCGGTTCCTGTCGTACCGCAATCTGAGAGGTTCTTGTTTCGACGGGTGGGCCCGAAGAATTATCACATCTTTCGTTGCATTGCTAGGTACAGCTTCTTTCTGTGACATTGGGGGTGGAGGAGAGGGGTGGGGGAGAAAATGAAGAGAGAGAGAGAGAAACCAAAGAGGTCAGGGTGTAAAATTTCTGATTTTTTTATCTGTACCAAAAAAAAAAAATAATGATATACCATCGATTTTGGACAATTTCGTTTCATATCACAACCTCTGAATAATTCAGCCATCTTAATCTGTGTTATGAGAGCCGGTTCCAACATGTAGATTTCAACTATAAATTGGAATTATCTGAATCGAATCGATGGTATTGGTGAAATTTTGTTATTCCTTCACACTAACGATAGAAAAAATCAGTTAAATTTTATAACTAGTAGAGGGTGAATGACCGGCACAAGACCATTACACGGAAATCTGATTTGCTGATATCCGTGCTCAGCTAATATCTTTGATACCTCAATTTGACTTGACTGAATATAGATACTATTACACCAAATATGCAATTAAATGATGGTTGAAACAACCCGCAACAGGTATGGCTACAAGGATGTGCGCAAGGAGAACCACCAGACATTTGAACAGCTCCTGATCGATTCACTTGAGAAATTCATCCGCCGGGAGGCCCAAGAACTACTCCTTGAGAGTGACCACTATGACTCTGACACGGATTCTGATGTCATCAACCCCTTGCCCCAATCCTCCTCCCGCTACCTTGTGGGCCCCAATGGCGGCCTGTACTCTCTCTCCATGCCCCTACTTCAAAATGAGAAATCCCCACTTTTGGAACCCAGCACGTCTTTTGATGAATCTAGAGATGGTGATGATGTTGACAGCTCAGTTGACAAGGAACTCTTGTTCATGCGCAAAGCAAAGGAATCGGGAGTGGTTTACTTGCTCGGCCATGGAGATATCAGGGCACGCAAGGACTCGTGGTTTTTTAAGAAATTAGTGATCAATTACTTCTATGCTTTTCTGAGGAAAAATTGTCGGAGGGGGATCACGACTCTGAGTGTACCGCACAGTAAACTAATGCAGGTCTCCATGACATACATGGTTTGAGTTACACTATAGTCTAGTTACATGCATCTGTGATTACTAACCTGATGGATAGATTTAGTGGTAGTGGTCAAATTGGTGGGGTGGGGATTCTATTTTCTTTTTCTTTTTCATGTGATGCAGCATATAATTTTTGGAACCAAGAGTTCCGTTATACTTTTCTGTATTTTGAGAAAATAAAATCAGGTATAACTTTTCGTATAAAGTTTAGTTCGAGGGCTTTTATTATCCTTGTGCTTGGTTGCTGAAATTTTTTGTTCAGAATCAAAGTTCTTAAACTAATAACTTTGATAATAAATAATATTTAAGTATCAGAGGGATTAAATTGCTATTCCAATAGAATAGGGGGTCACACTTCTCAATCATTTTTGTTTCCTATCGCCATAGTGCCATACTTTTGCATCTTTGTTCATAATATTGAGCTCTTTTGCAATTTAAATGGTGTTCAACAGCTAACTTTCAATTACAACTTTTTCTTAGTAATTTTGTACAACTGTACGAGTGGCAAGAGTCTAGCAAAGTTCTAACATCGTTCCAGAATTCTCGATCAACTACTCACCTAATATATTTTGTTAACCCTTAGAGACCCAATTACCTATATCTTCATGTAAATATAATTTTTGTTTTAGTCCTTGAATATATCAAAATATGATATGAATGCCCCTACAAAGTGAGAAGTTTGTGTCTTGTATAGGAATCGAGCTGGCAAATGTACGTGTCTATAACATTTATATAAAGAGAATTGCAGCAGCAGCAACAACAACTACGGTATCATTTCAGATATAAAGAGAATTGCAGCAGCAACAACAGCAACTACGGTATCATTTCAGATATAAAGAGAATTGCAGCAGCAACAACAACAACTACGGTATCATTTCAGAAATAATTACTACCTAGTCCAAAAAATTGAAACCCATAAACAATTTTATCAACAACCAGTGGTGAATCCAGAAATTCTGTCAAGGTAGATCTCTAATCGAGTTCAAATAGCTAATTAGATTCAAACCCATTAACCGATTGGATACACAATTTCAACTCAATGTTTATAATTATATTTATTATAAAATATGTTATAATTAATCATTAAAATCAATTGACACAACATTGAAATACTTTTCCTAAACTAATGAAATGACACAATTCAGAGTGAGATTGTTCTTAATCAATTAGCAAATCGAAGTCAAAATTTAGATAAAAATTTAACCAAAATATAAGTATTGAATAATAAAGGCCGCAAAAAATTTAGCCGAATCATTTCTTCATAGAGGAGGGTTCAAATGCCTCCATGTTTTTGTGCCTCCATCTCTCTCCATCATATTCAAAGTTCAAACAGTCGATCCGAACCGCTCAACCTAACCTCCATACTAAAATATGTTTGGAGACCAAATTTTATATTTTTAGGAATTTTTTTACTATTTTTTTACTATTTTTTTAGATAGGTACAAAAATACTGTTTTTAGATGGTTCAGATTTATTGATTTTGTACCTATCTAAAAAAATAGTAAAAAAATTCCTAAAAATATAAAATTTGGTCTCCAAACATATTTTAGTATGGAGGTTAGGTTGAGCGGTTCAGATCGACTGTTTGAACTTTGAATATGGTGGAGAGAGATAGAGGCATGATGGAGGCACAAAAACATGGAGGCATTTGAACCCTCCTCTTCTTCATAATTGTAAATAATATGTTCCACTGTTAGGCCTTTCTTGTTCTCTTATTCTCTTATTCTCTTTTATTCTATTTATGAAATAAAGTATCACATATTTGAAAACAAAACAAAATACACAAAATTGACCACAGCTAAGAAGAAATCGGTTCAAAAATCGACCTAACTCGAACTAGAGGTAGGCACTACATGCATCAAATCAAGGATAGACACATTGAACAATTAGCACTGAATCGACATAAAAAATTCAAATCCAGGAGTAGACAAGTGCCTACCCCAATTTGCATGTGGATCCGCAACAACTATATATATAGAGCCTTGCAGTTTGGAGGGCAAATTAATATGTTATTTTGAAGAGGGTTGCAGATGAAATAGCCAATATGTATATATCTATATAGTATATAACGAGTATCTTGATGTGCATATAATATTTGCACGCGTAATCTATATAGAGGTAATTTAAATAGAGATTGGCGAACAGAATTTCATGATCTCCATACCAAACACGGGAAGTTTATGGATGTCGCTTTATCGGAGAATTATAAACCTAACTTATAGCTAGAGCATGTAATACGACAAATACATAGTGCCATCAGAGATGGCCTGAATTAGGTAATCTCTAGTTCTCTACATCTGTACCACTATTTCATACTGTATATATTCCCAAGACGATATTATCATTAATAAAGAAATGAAAAAAGATTTAATTGCAAACATTAAGGAAAAAGAGGGTTGCACGTGCTACTAATCTCCAAATAAATTGAGAACCCTTAATTAAATTTAAAAAAATAATAATTTATTTAATTGAAGATGGACTGGTATTTGTTTTCAATTCTTAATATACATGAAAGAATACTTTTTATTTGTTATGAACTTGTGATTACAAAATAAGTCAAATTTGGACTTTATAAATAATATTGAAGTCAAATTGAGACTTGACTCGGGTAAGCAAGCACATCAACATTTATTAGTTGTGCTCAATTGCCCAATGCCAACTAACATTCTATTCGCATATTTATTTAATTCCATGTGCCATATTTATATTATTCATCATATTATATGATACCAACAAGAAACATCTAAGAGGATAATAACAAACTTTTCATGTTCTTCTTACCTAATTTTGTGTTATATGTATTATAAAATATTCCCATTGTTTGGATTGGCTACCTACTGTCTTAAATATGCAACAAGAACAAATAGATATACTTGTACTGTTGCAAATGTTTACAGCCAGACGACAAATTTGTTTTGTCACAATTGAGTTTTAAATAAATAAATAGGTAGCTAATATATGACGTTAGTATATTTTTTTTGTAGTACCTTTACTTGTGCACCAAATTTTTATTTCATATCTGGATATTAATTTAGTGTGGTTGGGTTCATTTCAACAGAAATATATATATTTTTTAAATAAGGATGTGCTTAACTCCGGTATTTATTTTTTTATATGTTTTCGTAAAAAAAATTAAACATGCTAGTGTTTGCATAGAGTTCATTTCAATCATCATATGTGTTAGTGCTAATGTCAAAAGAATCATCTCATATATTGATTTTGTCACTTAATATTATGAATTATTTTTCTTAGCCATTAATGACAACAGGAGGGATCCACTTACACCTTTTTTTGGTGATACCGGATTACACTCTACATTTCAAAATTTTCAAATTCTAAATAGTCGATCTAAACCATTCAACATGATGGATCAGTGTTGTAAATAACGGTATTATACAAACAATTATGCGATCGTTGGACGGACGGGGTACCGTCAAGCGATTAATCGGCATGCAGCCGATTTAATCGAAATTATATAAAAAATTTAACGTTTTTATTAAATTTATGTGTATATATCATAATTTATTAAAAATAATTTATTTAACTCATTAAATTTATCAAATAAACTTAATTTAACTTAGTTCCATTATTATAACATGACACTACGTTTATTTTTTCTTAATGCATAAGCACTTTACATGTGTAAGTAACATATTTATTTAATAAATAAATAAATTCAAGAATTAAATTTTTCAAATGCTAATAACATATTATTGAAAGAAATGAAACATTTCAACATAAAATCACTAAATTTAGTTTACGATAACAACTTAGTTTCATAAATGAATATGTCGTGCTAATTGAAAAATTACATCAGTGATTAGTAAGAAAATATATAGTATATAAATAACAGAAGAATTAATCAATTTTAAAGTAAGTAAGAAAATAAAAATAATATAAAAATATTGAATGTATGTTCAAGCACAAATAAAACTATAATACATGATTTATAAAACTTATTATCACACACTATCATAGAAAAAAAATGTGAAAAATAAATATTCACTGGAATAAATTAGAATAAACAGAAATAAACGGGAATAAATGGACGATTAAACGGTAAAACGACTGATTAATCATTTTCATCTGCAAACATGTATTCGTTAAGTATATTCGTAATGGTTTGGCCGCCGTTAACGATTAAATGGCTGTTAAGACCGTTTTTTACAACACTGTGATGGATACATGATGTGAATTATTACAATACAAGTAATAAATCCTAATTTACGCTCAATTCGGTTGCAAGTGTACAACCTTGTCAAGTAGTACTTAGGGATCGTCTCCACAAGGACAAGTCGGAATATCAAATCAAACCTAACAATTTAATTTAGTAAAAGAAAGTAAAAAAAAAGGTTTTTGTTTGTTCAATTGGTTGGTTTGATTGCGATTAAATTAAATTAAACTAAAGTCTTAAGGCAAAATTCGGTTTTTAACAAGAATGAGAAATTAGGGTTTCTTAGGGTTCCTATCCACTAGTGTTATGACTAATTGGTTTATTAAATTTGTTCTTTTAGTTATGAAGGCACAGTTGGGTGTTGTAGGTACAAAGGGATATCTCTATATTAATACCATCTTTAAATTAGAATAAATGTCACCTCTCGGTACTTGGCTACTCTAATCTAAAGTCATTAAGTTCTTACTGTCCCAATTGATCTAGAAAACTATCTTTCACCTCTCGGTACTTGGCACAATTTTCTAAACTATTGGGTGAAGCCCGTATAAGACAAGCGTCACCTCTCGGTACTTAGCCTATCAAATACCCTATTCCTTATGGTCTGGACCTAATATTCAATTTCTCAATTGCAAATACCAAATCCTAGGGTTTCATGTGATTTCGATTAAGTCCTCACAATCAATTAAAATAAAGAATAGATCACAACAAAGAACAAGAATATATAAAATAAAACCAACTAAATCATAACAAAAGTTTCAAGTACAACCCTAATCAACCCTAGAAAAGCCTTTAGCCAGTCATGGCTAAAGCACAAATGAAATCAAAAGAATAAAAGAGTTACAAAGGAAATAAAACAATAAAACCGGTTGATCAATGGTGTTCTCTTCTTCCTCCTTCTCTCTTCCTTGCTTTTCCTTGCTTTTCCTTGTTCAAAACCTAGAAATTCTGCCTAAAAAAACGTCCTTAATCTGTTCTACAGGTCCCCCTTTTATAACCCCTCCAAAACCTAGAAATAACCAACCAAAAATAGCAAATTCGGGCTCTGAACCGACCTAATTGCGGGCCGCAATACATTCATTGCGGGCTGCAGTGCATGGAGGCAGTTAACAGCCTGCGCAGAAGAATTCTGGAGAGGTCATTGCGGTCCGCAATAAAGGTCCTGCGGGCCGCAATGACTGCAGAAATGAAAGCTCTGACTTGTTTGGTTGCGGGCCGCAATAAAAGTGCATAAATGCTCTGACTTGCTTGGTTGCGGGCTGCAAAGGATCCATTCCGAGCCGCAATGCATGTTGGCAGAAGCTCCAATCTTCGTGCTAACTCATCCGTTTTGCTTCGTTAAGCTCCAAACACTTGATTACCTGTAGAAAAAACATAACTAGGGCAGTAACTTGAACTTTTGGACATTTCTAACCTAATTAAACCTAATCTAATCAAAACTTGGCTTAATTTACACAACAAACCCTAGGTTTCAATAGATACAATTTCGGCTTATCAATACATATCAAATTTTATATTTTTTTGAATTTTTTTTACTATTTATTAAGTATTTTACAAATTTGTTGTTTTCAGACCATTCAATTTTTGTATCCATCTTAATAAATAGTAAAAAAATTCAAAAAAAATGTAAAATTTGATTTGCATGCACATTTTAATATATCCATCATTTTGAACGATTTGAATCGACTATTCAAACTTTGAAAATATAGAGTATAATCCAGTGTCTCTAAAAAAAAAGTGCAAGTGAATTCCTCCTCTAATAAGTAGATATATTTTTTTCTCTTTCATCCATCAAACAAATGAAACGTTATGCTGAAACTTTCTTTGTTAATTAGTACTAGCAATTAATGTCAAATCACTCCAGTAATTTTTTTTTTACTATCTGCATTTCTCTTTCCAATATGCCCCCCCCCCCCCCCCCCCCCCCAATTCCCCATGACTCTCCATTTCATCCCCTACACTGCATAATGATGATGATGATCATCAACTACAACAACAATTTAATTTGCACAATCAAAATAAAACAAACAGAGGCAAAACCATTCAAAATAAATGATTGGATTGATTGAAGTTCTAAATTATACACATTCAACCAAAAAAAAATTGCATCACAGTAGATTTTTACTAGTAAAGTAGATAGTGACAACCATACCAATAATAGCCCAGACATACAAGATAATTCCCCAATAATGGATTAAATTAGTAGAACGATTTTGGAGTAGGCAAATTTTATTACCAAGGCCTGGCCCAATTGAAATGCGCATTAAATAAATTTAACTATTTAAGCAATGAATTATTAGTCTAAAAGAACTGTGAAGGAGCAGCCTTTGGAAGTTAAGGTATGAGTGCTTCCTGCCAATTACTGGTGCAAATGCCAGGCATTACAGACATATAATAGTCTGCTACTGCACCACTGCTTTACCAAACCCATCATTGACTTGTCGGTCCACTGGACCATGTCTGTCCATCACGGGTCCCCTCTTGGCCCCTCCCTGTCCTGGTGATATGATTTGGTCTACTCTTCAACTGTACGGATTTACATTTAATTGTCCTATATTGTATTTTTTTTTTTTTTAAGATCAAATTTGACAATATTATTGTTTTTCTGGCCATTTTCTCATTCAAATATCCTCCTGTATTTTTTAAATTAAACAAAACACCCTAAATCTTTTTGAAAGAGCAATTATTATCTTCCATATAGTTTTAATGTTAAATTGAATGAAATTTTGTCATATGATCTACGCATCTTGTTGCCACGTCATCACATCTCGCAATCATATTACAACAAATTATATATTTTATTGCATTAATTTTGTTATTATGTCATTGCAAATCCTCAGCTCATCTAGACATCATATCATATTATGACCTCTCACATATAAAATAATACGTTAGCAAGAAAAATCTTTAAATTCTAAAGTGGTTACACAGTACCTGGTAGGTTATAGCCACAGAAAATCAAGTCATGTAGATTGGACTAAACAATAGAATAGAATTATTGATTTCTATTGGAGCAGGTATTGAAGTAGGCTGAAGATCATAAATAAGGAAATATGGAATTGTCCAATCAAATGTATGAATTTGGAAAATGAATAATTATCTTAGTGCTGTGGATTTGGATACTCAGTTAGGTGAAAGAGATTCTTGGTTTGTGCTTCTTTTGCTTTTTGAAAAGAAATATGTACAAGAATTGAAAATTTCTCCAAATTAACATGTGGAGATTCTTGATCAAGAAGGCTCCTGGTTATAATGTTATCCTCACCTCCAGTTCAATCACTAATGGAATCATCAATAGATATCTAGTTTGTCTAATATGTTTTGAATCTAACATCCTATCCTTTGCTTTTCTTATATTTTTTTCTTTTTATATATACAATGTATTGACAAACATGTGCAGAAGGGAAGAAGAAGAAGAAAAAAGGTGCTAAGCACCTCCTATAAACTAAAAATTTGCATTTTATGCCTTACAATTTTAATTTTTGCAAAAATACTACTAGTAGCTCCTCGTATAAAATAAAATTACACGATACTTATTCATTCAACACCTCTATCTCAATTTTCTAGTTCTATATATCTCAGTGTCAAAAAGATAGTTCTCTTTGTTTTAATTATACGATCATTTTGAAATTACATGATAAGGTCAATTAAAGATTCACCACTTACTTCCCCAATTCCATAGCCATAACATTCTTTTTATCAAATAAGAAAGCTACATATACATACATCAATTGGAACAAAAATGCATATATTGAGATACAGTATGAAAAGGACATCTCCAGTATTTTAAAATCCAGAGAAGAGTGTCAATCAAGAGACATGAGTCTCTTTCCATGTCGACTTAAGGTGGTGAAGGAGATAGTGGATGGTGGGGACCTACATGCACTAAGGGAGGCAATTTCTTCCCCTGGCAGCTTCTTCCCCTCTCTCTTTCATTCAAAATTTACCACCTCTTAAATATGCATGTTCATCATTTACTTCAAAAAAAAGGTTGACTATAGTTTTCTTAATCATAACTTATATTATCCCAATTAGGAATTTGATAAGATTGAACGGAAATTTAGAAATAATTTGTTACTTTTCGACATGAAAAATTGCGTAACAAAAATAAACTTAATTATATGCTGGACTGAATATTAGTTTATGTTCAAGTGTGTATTTCTTTTGGGAAATTAAATCACACTAAGTCTTTTCATTCGGGTATTAATTGTCTGATATTATTCTATGAATGTAAACAAAAAAAAAATGTAATGATCAGTTTTTTTTTTTTTTTTACTCCAATTTTAATTATATGACAGGAGAGAGTTGGTACATTTACAAATTTTTACGAAAAAACAAAAAAATGAGAAAGTAAAAAGGTAAAGTAATTACATATGGGAAATCACTGAGACAGTTTGTTATGTTTTCTCCTAATTTTTGCTGAACCACTTCTAAATTTCTTCCCTAATTGTAAGTCGGATATTACCCTTTCTCAATGTAAATAAATGTTGCATTCTGTTTTTTTTTTTTTTTAAATGTGAAAGTATTTTTTTTCTTACATACTGACCAGTAAGGCCAAGTACTCGTCCAACCTTATTTATTTTTTTAATTTTTACGAAGAATTTTGTTTCAAACTAGACTATTGTTTTAGTGCTACGATGGTACATTATGTTCTTTCTGATAAAAAAATCTTCGTAAACGAAGGAATTAGAATTGGAAATGGATTTTATGACGAAATTGTGATTGGAAATGGAGAAGAGATAAAAAGTTTTTTGAGTAAAGGTTGAAGGTCAAGGCACTTAACTTTTTTATTAACATTCACAAAGAATCCTCCCATTCGGATTTCAAACCAGCGATATCTCATACGGAGGATATTGTCTTTGTATTAAACTAAAGGCTGGTTCTTTGATAAGAGTCAAAAATTGATTTAAAGGAGAGAAAATTGCAATGTGGTATTAATTGTTGATAAATCATGGTCTTTGACACGATGGATTCTGATAAATTAATATGTATTCTCTTCTGATCTTATGGATTCATATTTTCTATACAAAAAATTTGCTTGGATATTAATATTTTCTCTTCTCATACAATCGATTCTGATAAATTAATATGTATTCTCTTCTCATCTTATGTATTCCCTTTATTTTCTAGCCCCCCTCATCTTAATATTCTAGTTCTGCCACTGATTATGTACAACTTGTATTTAGTTTTAATCCTAGTAACATAAATTATAAACAATTTTAAATTTTTGCATCACCTACAAATTTAAATACTTTATAATATATATAACACTACCTTTGAAATATAGGTAAGAGGTGCAGAGATATTACTCCTCTTCCTTTTCATTATTATAGTATGAGTAAGGCTACGGTGCTATGGGTTGCATAGAGAGCTACGGTGCTACGGCTCAATATTTGAGTTTTTAAAATTCCAATGGTTGATCTGAACCGTTCATCTTGTTCTCCATATTAATATGTATTTGGAGACCAAATTTTACATTTTTTGAAAAAATTTTACTAATTTTTTAGATAGGTAGAAAATCAAATATCTAAATGATGCAGAATTTTTTAGATCAAGTGATTTTCTACCTATCTAAGAAAATAGTAAAAAAAAATTCAAAAAATGTAAAATTTGGTTTCCAAACACATATTAATATGGAGAACAAGATGAACTGTTCGGATCGACCGTTAAGATTTTGAAAACTCGAATATTGAGCCGTAGCATTGTAGCCCTCTATACATCTCTCTAATTAAAATATAATCAGTATAGTATAGTTACTAATTGTCTAATATATAACGCGTGCGGCACCTTTTAATATAATAATTTGAATTTTTTATTTTCTCATACAAAATTAGTCAGAAAAACGAAATAATTTATCAATCTATTCCCCTATTAATCCGTACAAGACAAATTGAGTGGTACAAAATATTTTCACAATAGTGGTTATCAATCAATCATTAAGACTCTATTAAGGTGCTATAACAACAAAGTAACAAAGATATATGTTTAGTATATATGGCTACAATCCTACATGTGTATATATATAATCAAATGATATCTACGTACCTACACAAAGCCCTATGCGCTCTGCTTCTCCTAGGAAGTATTAAATATTTTTGTCGTCTCTCTTTCTCTCTCTAGATCTATAGCTCTCATGTGATTTTAGTTGGCAGTATAATTAGATTTGAGTGGGGGAATAATTGTGGGGTTTGTGGGAGTATTTCTTGGGCTACTACAAAATCCCTGTTTATTCTCTTATCTAACATTACTTTTTAATATAAATATATTTTAGTACTTTTTTTTAAATGTTTATTAACTACTAAGAATCTGCTAAAGTTGGATGCCAACAGCAAAACATTCTAACAACTTTCCATCATTATAACTTTTATATTTTTATTCAAATTGAATGAATGTGTGATTTAAATTATAAGCTTTAAATTTTTATTCAAATTATTATAAGTTTTTGGTTTAAGCTATTTAGTTCGTAAACTCATTCTTAGTCTCATGTGCGAAATATGATATATTTTATACTGATATGTGAACAATTGTACAACTTTTGAACCTATAAAATTATGCATATAAACATATTTTAAAAAATTATCATTACAAACATTTTATTTAACATATTGTAGTCTTTTAAAAATTAAACTATTAAGTCCATTGTAATTTGATTTTAGAATGGGCACATTGATGTAATTTGAACTATGTTTGATGTTAGATGATTCATACTGTTTGAACACAAATCCAAGTTGGCCAAAATTTAATTTAGAGATAAATGAGCCATTCCCCCATTTGCTTGCATTGTTTATGTGAAATTACCCTCTTTGAACTAAGAAATCATGTATTTCTTATGTTAAATCATATTCTTTTTCTAAATTAAACCCAAATTTTTTTCTTTTTATATCTATTCTTTCAGGGCTAATTCATTAAAAATTGAAAATCTTTAGAACAAAATATTGTAAAGAAGTGACACTTCATGAGAACAATTTTATGTAATATATGTTACCTATTTAAAAATTAGATAATATAATCTGAATATGTGATTATATGTAATGAATAACAACTCAAAAACAATGTTAATTACCATTACATAACACAAGATCACAGACAGTTAAAAGTGGACATCAAAAAATGGTTTTGCTACCGTCAGTGATTATATTATACCTCACTGACAGTTAATCATCAGTAATTGTGATAAAAGAACCATCGGTGATTGTTATTTTCACCAACGGTTTGTTTGAAGTGAACCGCAAGTGATAATTCCAACTTAATTATTTACCAATTTGACACAAATGATTAACACTGATTAACTGTTGGTTGGTGATGAGGTGTTATGCATGTACTAGTGGATTCTAATAACTCACATGAAATTAATCTAATTAAGCATGTCTCACATGCATTCTAAATTGATCTCCGTACAAATAGTGGGATATGTTATTTACTCTAAACATGTCTCACAATCTAAATTGATCCCAACAAATGATGGGACAAATTAAATATCAAATAAATTCACTAGTAAAAATTGTATAGAGAGGGAGAGAGAGAGAGAGAGAGAGAAAGCTAGGGATGGCAATCACATGGGGGTGGTGTCCTACGCTGTACTCCTCTGGTGTTAATGTGCAATAGCAGTGAAAATGGGGACACTTCTGTTGCTAACCTAACGGTTTTCCAGTGCCCCAGTTACAGCACCACCATCTAATCTAATCTAATCATGTTCTTGATATAGAGAGAGAAAGAGGGCATAGTAAGTGTATAGAGAGGGTGGGTTGCACATGGCCTGGTTATGTCGCTTTCCAGCAGAGAATTTTTTTCTCTCTTTATTTATTTCATTTTTATATCTATCTCCTCTCCAATATGCATATGATATGACTCCATCTCTATCTATCAATCCAGACGTTCTGACCCTACCACACACACACACAGCGCCAACCCCCCCACCCCACAGGCCCACACACACACACCCTTTTTCCACTGCACTCTGCTGATGCGCTATCCTTCTTCTCCTCTTGGGACCACCTGCCTCGGAACCCGTGCCTCTATTATCCCTTGTAATGATTTTTATGTAGTGCTCTGTGTAGCGAGTTAAATTGGCAGGATATCTTACAAAGTTACAAGAATTATGAACTTGCTACACGAAGAGCTGTATTTATAACGGAACATTATACCTAGAGTCTAAGAAGATTCTTCCAGCCTATGGAAGCAGCATCAAAGCGTGTATGTACTCAACTTCTTGGGATTCCTCACGCTCTTTTTATTAGTTTATTAGTACACTTAAATTATTAGTTGTACTCAATTAATACATTATGAATTTATGATGATGATGATGATGATGAATTGATGGTTACTAGCTAGCAATAGCATTCCTTTTACACGGCCTATCCAAATTCTATACGTGGTTCTTTCAAATTTTCTTGCCAGGATGATGTTGTCTTTGTATTAATAGGTTGTTTATTTTCAGGGCCGGCCCTGATGCTGGGCAGCCAGGGCGACCGCTCCGGGTCCCAAGATTTATGTGGTCTCAAAAGAAACAAAAATATTTTACATATATTAAAGAAAATTAATTTGTATGTATTAAAAATAAATAAAATATTAGGGCCCAAATTTTGAATGTTCAAAGGGTTCAAACTTTTCTATAAATAAGTATGATCTATTGACATATTAATAAAAAATTGTGTATATCAGTATTGTAAATAACGGTATGCGCTTGTCAAACGAACGGGATATTGTCAAGCAATTAATCGGTATGCGGTCGATTAATCAGAATTATGAGGACAATTTTGTATTTTTCTTTAAAATTATGTGTATATATTCATAATTTATTTAACTCATCAAACTTATCAAATAAACTTAATTTAACTTAGTTCTATTATTATAACATGAAACTACGCTTAACAATACACACGCACTTTATATGTGTAAGTAACACATTTATTTAATTAAAAAATAAATTCGAGAATTAAGCATTTTCAAACACTAACAATATATTATTTGAAAGACATGAAACATTCCAACATAAAATCACTAAAGTTAGTTTGTAACAACAACTTAATTTAATATATGAACATGATGTACTAATTGAAAAAATTACATCAGTAAGTAAGAAAAATATATGGTATATATATAATAGAGAAATTAATCAATTAATTCAAAATAAGTAAGAAGAAAAAACATATATAAAAAAATTGAATGTATTGCCAAGCACAAATAAAATTGCAATACATGTTTATGAAACTTATTATCACGCAGTTACAGAAAAAAAAAATGTAAAGATAAATAATCACTGGAATAAACGAAAATAAATGGGAATAAACAGAAAAAAACGGACGATCAAACGAGAATAAACGAAATAATTGGGAATAATCGAGAATAATCGGCCAATTAATCAGAAAAATTCACTAATAGACCTCCGATAAGTGTATTCATAACTGTTTGACAGCCATTAACAATTAAACAGGCATATAATAGGCCGTTAAGCCCGTTTTTTACAACACGGATATATATAAAGGGTCCAAAAATTTCTTCCGCCCGGACCCCAAAATCTTCAGGACCGGTCCTGTTTATTTTATTTTAAGTTATTGTGACTTTATATTTTTTTTTCCAATAAATATTCCACTTAAAAATTAAAATCATGCCATCAAAGAGATGATTTTGATCATCACTGACCAAAGTGCAATACCTTTAAACTGTATTATTCCAAACATAAAATTAAGTGTAAATCAAATATGATTTCTGTTATGTGCAAGCTATGTTTAATGTTAATTTGTATATGATTTATGCTTAATGGATGATGATATAAAATGATATGGTGCATTTAATTAATGTACTAACCGAGAAATTATAAATAGTTCTTTTGTATATAAATTAGTATGTATTTTTTTTCACTGATCATGTCATAATTAATTACATTAGAACTTGACATAATTGAGAATAGTAAAAACTAACTACATAATGTTGTGTTATTTATGAGACTACTCACATTTAGAGCATCTACAATCATGAAATTAAACTGAAATTATAATAAAAAATATAGCTGAAATTAATTTAAAATTTATTTCAAAAGCACTGCTGCACTCATGCAAATAATTAAATATTTTGATTGTTTTTAGCATTAAGAAATTGAAAAACAAATCTCATAAATTTCCTAGATGGGTGAGTAAATAGGAAATAATATTTTAACCAACGTGACGTTTTGAAGATAATTTTATTAAAAAAATATTTATGTTTATGAAATTATTATACATTTCTCAAATTGCAAATTTAGAACCGCTACCTAGTATATATAGTCAGTGTTGACTTGGCATTATTTGAATGATTGGTGCTAATAATATGGTGTATATATGTAACTGATGTATATGTAATTGATGATATGGCGCCACATCCTCTCAATTGTACAGAGGAAAAAAATTCAATTGATCAACTCAAAATACCAGAGAAATGTTTGACAAGAAAAAAAATATACGATCACATGCTATATCAATTCATCAATGGATCAACTCAAAATTGTACAGAGGAATATGGTCACATCCTTATTATTTTTTGCATGAGCACTTTTAAAAAAAAAAAACATAATTATATCATATGCATGTCTGATTCAACATATATATTTCGAATATTAGACCGAGAATTATAATCATTTGTAGCCACAAAGTAACTGTCATCGATATTCGATTTGTCGTATTATATATTTTTTTTAACTTATGGTCATAGCTAAGTACCTTCTATTAATTGACATATATATGCGATCAAAAACATATTGGAATATTTTTTTTGACCGACAACAAAAGATTACGATTCCACTGCCACGCGTCACAGTGTTAATGGCCGATTGAAATCCAGCAGAAGCTACAAAAATTCGGCAATCGATCAGTCGTGCAAAAGAATCCAGATAGAATTCTCTAGGTGTTATTTACCAAATTCTCCATTTCAATGTTAATTAATCATACATGCATGTATTTATCTCTCTAGCTATCAATTAATAAATAATGAATTTCACAAGGACGACCAGAGTCAAAGCAAGAATCTTAGTCTAAATAGCTAGGTGACAATAAACAAAGAATATATACAAAACCTAACAAACCAACCAAAGACACACGCATATATACAATATATATATAGAGAGAGAGAGACGGAGAAGCGCGTACTAGAAACGCATTAATTTGTGACTTCTCGGGCTATTTAAACATTTATTTTTGCAGTTTTAGATATTAAAAATAATAAATTATCATAAACTAGATTCATTATTGATTTTTTCAATAAATAGATGAAACTTAATTAACTATTGATTCATCGCATTTATTTTTCTTAAGTACTACACCAACAACTACACAATGTTGAAAATCAATGATATCAAACCATTAGTTTCATCTAATTAACCTGACTTGGGGGAGAGGAGAGTAGGAAGGGAGAGAACACTAGGATGCAAAGAAGTGACTCGTGTGTCGTTGGTTCGGTCCCACACTAATTGATTAGCGGTGCGTGTTTCATGTTCTGACCATTCGTATGATGTGATCATTCTTTCGAATATTGGTATGGCATGCTAACTGCTCTGGTCACAGCACGTGGTCACGAAAGTTACTTGTGATTAGAACCGTTATATCTTGATCATGGATCAATTTTGAATAAACTAACTTTAAATTATAAAAAAATTCATAACTAAATGTCATCAAACGTAACCAATCACATTTGAATATGACACATGTGGTCATAGCGTGATTAACGTGCCGTGAACGTCCCTCCAAATTAGTCACAGCACGTCATATAAAAATTTAACTTGATCACAATACACGATCATAATCACGGCATGACTTGTCACGACACAATTTTCCATTCTTACGGGGCGCGTGCACTTTTCAGAGCTTCCAGTAACTTCTGAATTTTTCGTAGCATGACACGCCGGTAACTAATGGGATGAAACCATTGATTCGGTCCTAGAAAATACCCTAATGGAACCGAATCATTGGTTCGGTTCTATGGAATCGAAAAAAAAATGTAATCCATCTTGTTTCTAATTATTTGATTTTCTTAATTTCTAAAAGTAAAAAAAACTACTAGTAGTATCTACGCTCCAAATTCCTAAAAACCTCTAGAGCGCACGCGCACACGTCTATCTTTCACAATCGCTTTAGTCAGCACCGTCTCTTTCTCTCTGAAGAGAAGAAATAAATACAAGGTGATAATTGTGCCAAGCCATCTCTATCACGCGCTGAATTCTCAAACGCGGATTTAGTCGTATCCTCTCGTTTATATTCAAAACCAGGAAGGGATATATTCATCACAATCGACTTAATTATTTTGACAATTATGATAACTAATGTTAATTTTTCTTAATTTAAAGATAAAGTTATAAGCGTATTACACCATGCATGTGTACGTGTTGACGAAATCAAATAAATAAATGGAGCAAAATTTTATAATAGATTCTAATTTTACGAATATTTAAATTTTCCTTAAAAAAATCAAAGTACACCGACCTCGATCCCTCTTATAATACTTTCACTCAGTAGCTGTAAATATTAAATATGGTATAACTTCTAGTCAATTTATCATTACCAGCAAAGTTAAGAGAACAGCTTGGGTTCGATGGTCATTAGACTCAAAGTGGTTTTAATGGGTTCGCTCACCATCGGATCTACTTTAGGATTTGCGCCCGCACTTTTGTGTATGCTTTAAAATTCGTGCTCACGAATCCTAAAACATATCTGATGATGAGCGAACCCATTGGAACCACTTTGAATCCAATGACTATCGGACTCAAGCTGAAATGGTTAGATTTTAAATAGATTGTTAAAAATGCTAGTTAGTTAAGTTTCAAATTACACTCACTTTGACATATGATGTGCAAATGATTGAGAGAATTAATTATATACTGACAATTTTTACTTTCTATTTAGATCATTTTATATTGATGTCAGTGCTGTCAATTAATTTTTTTTACCAATATAATATATTCCTATGAAAATATATGTAATGCCCTGAATTTATTACTTTCATTTATTGCTAGAGTGACCACATTTTGTATGTGAAAAGGTTGATTGATCCACATCTTAGTTTTAAAAGGCTAAAATTTGTATGAATACCACTAACAATGACCAGAATTGGGTATCAAAAGTGATTTATAAAAAATTATTTATGAACTTAATTATGTACTAATTCTTAAAGTGCTCATTACTATGACATGCAATTTAATTAACTAATTAAGAGACAGTGAAAGAACAGTAATGAAAGAAACAGGGATGAAGAACTTAATTTGTTTCTCGAGGTGTAATAATTTTATAACAAAACGAAAATAAAAAAATATTTCACTCAATATATGTCTAATTATAGAAATTATATTATCCTTAATTAGGAACTTAAGTCATTTACGTCACCATATCATTTAATCAGTTCCATCCTTGTTCTTATCCTTCAAAATTTAATTAGTAGTATAGTTTTAGTGGTCGAAATATAGAGTTCAGCTGCTAGCTGCTGACCTGTCATAATTAATACAATACATCTAATCCAGTTTTTACTGGCCACAACTTTGATTTGAGACATTAACAATTCTCAAAGATTTTTTTAATGTCAAGCTTGTCTATTAATAATGTGATGCCACGTCACTCTTTAATTAATTAGCAGGGGCGGAGCCAGGAAATGCAATTGAGCTAGCGGGGCAAAATTTTCAAGATATATAGGATATATAATTGTAAAATTATTTTAATTAGACACATAACTTTCTTTTAAAAAATGACAAAATAAGTATATTTTGAAAAAATAATTTAAGTCAGGGTATGATAAACAAATGCATCTTCCATAACCTAATTAATTACTTTCTCCGCTCCTGCTCTCGATCTTTAATTAATTAGTACCAATCTCTATACCATTATAAACAAAATTGGTTCATATTTGATCAACTTTTTTTTTTTCTTTAACAATCTTTCAAATTTTTGGCAAAATATGTTTCGCATTATTTTTAATAGCAAATCACTAACATGATAATGAGTCGCACACGAAGTTTTTATCGAGAAACATCTTTCCTTTTGATAGAATTCATCAATTTCCAAAAAAAAAAATGCATGAACAATACAGGCAAGGACGGATTCATGATTTCTGTTAGGGTAGGGCACTAATTGAGTTCAAACTCATTAACTCATCGAGTACACAATTGCCACTCAGTCCCTATAACTATGTTTATTAAAAAAAATTATTATAAGCATAAAATCGATTGACACAGTATTGAAATATTTTTCCTAAGCTAATTAATAAAATAATTTGGAAATATTCAAAGTGAGAGTGTTGTAGTAAATTAGCAAATTGAAGTCAAAGAAATTTAAACAAAATATATATATTGAATAATAAAAGGTTTAAAAAGTTCGGCCGACCCATTTTCTTAGAATTGCAATGATAAATTCCATTGCCAGGCCTTTCTTGTTCTCTTCTTCTCCTTTATTCTATTTATAAAATAGAGCATCGCAGATCCGAAAAAAATTAAATACACAAAATTAATTGACCAAAGCTCGAAAGGAATCGGTTCAAGAATCATACTAGCTCAGGCTAGAGATAGACACTATATCGAATCAAGGGAAGGCACACTGTATAATTAGTACTGGGTTGGAAATAAAAATTCAAATCTAGAGGTAGGCACTTGCCTATCCCAATTGCTTCTTGGATCCACCATTGAATGCATGCCATATTTAATTTCATGTGGAGTAAGATGTGGAATAAACCTCGTACTCCACACTTAAGCTATTAAACAATAAGTAAAATATGATCAGTCAGATAGAATAAAATATGAATTAATTCAGAATAAGTTACTCCATCTCTCGAGACAAATTAACTTACTTTATACTTACTTTGTTTATAGGACCCCACTATAATATGTAGAAGTTCATTTTCCAACATATTACTCATTCTAAACTAATTTATTTAAACCACAAATTAAACTCAGGTGTATAATATAAGGAGTAAGGAGTAAACAATTTAATTTTTGTTAACTTTACTCCACCATAAAACATGATCATACTGCCAGAAAGTTAAAATTGTTGGTCCCAGTGCCTTACTACTCCCAACTAGTTCCACTGTAGAAGTGTTTAATTCTAAGCTGGTGGCTCAATGGACAAGCCATATGTGCCATGCAACTAATGGTCCTAATTACACGTGCTTAATTCTAAGCTGGTGCCGTGCGACTCAATTGACAAACCATATGTGCCGTGCCGTGCGACTAATACTCCACGCTTAAGCTATTTCAATAACTTTAATGATAATTTAAGTTAGTTTATTCAAGATTTACCATTTAATCAATATCTAATGGCCCTAATTACACGTGACTCGTGCGACTATGTGTCATGCTATGCCGTGACTAAATTTTTCACGTGACATGCCGTGCCAAAGTTTCAAAAGATGGCCACGACACGCGAATGATAACGGCACCGAACACGCGAATCACAGTACGTAATTGACACACGTGCCGTCACCGTATCGTTCCGTGACGAAGCCGGCTCCACCATGCCATTTTTTCCATTCTAGCTATCTTCATTGCTAAAATTGAGTCATACTGAAACTTCTAATTAAGTTATCCTGAACTTCTAATTTTGTATATTTGAGTTAATATTTCTAACTTTTTTTTGCCATAGTTTTAATGAAAACTTGAGAGTGTGTGCCTAACAGGAAATATCTGACCTCGAGAAATGAATCAATGATCAGCTTGTTTTACCTTTTAGTCTTTCCCGAGAAAGAATATGACCAACACATGATGTCGATTAAGCTGTACCTCTCACTTAATACCAAAATAGTAAAGTTACAAGTACAAGCTTCAAAGAACATTAATCTGTAAGCTCCAAGAAAGAAAAAGAGAATTAATTAACCCTCAAGTCATTTCCATTTTTTTGTCACATTAATGATAGTATTTTTTTTCAGATGAATAGAATGTTTTCATTTATGTATTTTCACTTTTATCGACATTATAAAAGAATTAATTTTCCGAATTAGCAAAAACAAAAAACAAAAACAAAAATTTCATATGGAGCATCAATGCCACTAATTGTAAAATCTTATGTGGTATTTTCATATCATAAATAGCTAATTTTGTAAGATTACTAAAAATTATCTTTATTACATCAGTTCTATAATTTTTTATAAGTGAAATGGAGAAACAAATATGCGACAATTGAAATACAAATAGCTCTAAATTAAAGCACATTCCCAAGTGGACCGCATGAAACCAATTCTCTTGCTTTTTTTTTCTTTATAAAAAAAAATACGCTACAATTGAAATACAAATAGTTTGATTCATTTGCTACATACGTGGTATATATACTGTCTATATATATATTAAAACATTTGTTACAGATGAAGTGATGGTGTGTTGCAATATTTTCAGTGTCAATCCAAAAAATTTCTTGTTGGTGTTTCTGTAGCAACCAACAACATGTCTTCTTTTTCTCAAAAAAAAAAAAACATGTCTTCTCTCTAGACCACTAGCACAGAGCAATTAACCTCTCTCTCTCTCCACATCAGGTCAATAATACTTTGCATGCCCCATTTTGTTGTGTAGCTATTGGCAGCGAACCTTCTCCTCTGGGTTCCATTATCCACCCACCTTCTCTCTCTCTCTCTCTCTCTTAAAAACCAACCTCTTTCTTCCGTCTCATCTCTTCTACAACTCTACACCTTGATCTAGCGTTAATGGGAGAACCTCTTCTTATCCCCAATCCAACCATCATCTCTAACACCATCAACAGTACTACTCAATCCATGCCCCCAAACCCTAACCCTAACCCTAATCCTAATTCTAACCCTAACCCTGCTAACCAGACGCCACTCCGGTGCCCACGGTGTGATTCATCGAATACCAAGTTCTGTTACTACAACAACTACAGCCTAGCTCAACCTAGACACTTCTGCAAGTCTTGCAAACGCTACTGGACACGTGGCGGTACTTTGCGCAACGTGCCGGTCGGAGGTGGGTGCCGAAAGAATAAACGCATGAAGAAACAACCATCAAATTCTAATCCTACTGCCTCTGCAAAGATAGACCAGCCTAATTGGCTCTCAAATTCCATAAACCAAATATTCCACCACAATTCTAATTATAACTCGTCGCTTGACGGAAATCATGGATTTGGTGGTATCTTACCGGGTACTAGTACCACTAGTGGATTTGATTTGCAATCCCAAGCTAGCAGCCTTGGATTTCTTGGCCAATCCAACCAATTCCAAAATTTGCAACAAAGTGGTATAATTGATGAGTATCAAATTTTTGGATCCTCTTTCTTGTCAAGTTTTAAGCTTCCTTATGAAGAGTTTAATGAGGTTTTGGCCACAGCAAATTGCGGGAATGTCAATGCATCAAAGGAAGCGAAGTTGCAGAGAGAAAGTAAGGTACAATGGCAAATTCCTTGTGATAATTTCATGGCTCAAATTGGATCTAATGATGCTCAGGTGTTAAACAATAATTTGCCGGTGTACTCTAATGGCGGTGTTGGATTGTCGGGTTCGGTGAACTACGGATCATCTGTTGCACCTCTTTTCTAGATAGTTCTCAATTTGTATTCTCTATTTGATAATTGGTTTGGCTTCTTTATTTTTCTTTTTTCTTTTTCCGTTTGATATTAAGTGCTATATCATTAAGATCTATCGTCTTGGGTCTAGGTCTAGTGGGTGGTAAACTAATAAGTAATTATATTTCAACAAGAGTTTGGATCGGAGAGATCGTCTCGGTTGCATAGGTTGCCTCAAGTGCCGTAAATTATTGGTTTTTTTGTCTGAAATAATTTTGCGGTCTGGAGAACTTGATCGGGCTTTGCACGGAGAGGAGACTTGGATCCATTCGGCTTGTAACATTCCTCCTCAAGTCCATATTTTGCAATGATATGAAGAAGAAAATGAAAGAAGAAATATAATATGGACTTTGGAGATATTAATGTGCTTAATTCTTCATTGTTTTTTTTTTTGTTTTTTTTTGTTTTTTTTTTTTGTTTGTGTATATGGGCACGGGATAATGGGATACTCTTGTTTTGTCTAATGTATTTGCTACCCTATATTATTTGAATTATAGAGGGTCATGGTTTAGGTCCATTTCTTCCTTGTTCTTTTGCTTCTGGCTTTTGTAATGGTAAATCTATGTTACATTTCTTTTTATGGAATTTTACATCATGTGTGGATGCTTTTGTTGCTTGTGTACGTATATCCATCCCTTTTCAACTTACTGCTTTTAATTTGATCATGGCAGTTTTGTTAGTTCACCGTTTCTTAATTGTTTGGTGGTCTGATGTTGCCAGTGCAATTAATGATCCCTTCAAATAATTTAGTTTCCAGTATATATCAAAGTAATTTAGTTGTTACCAAACTTTACTGTATTGTTTTAATTAATTAATTGGTTGTTACCATTAATTTGCTAGCTAGCTATAGTTTCTCTTCAACTGTTGCTTTATTCTGTGTCCCTTTGTAATGATTACTTCACAGACCTAGCAAAACTTTTATTTATTTGATCTGAAAAACATTTATAAATGCATGAGTAGCTGTTGAAAAGAATTACTGCTGGTCATACTGTTCCTCAAGCTTTTATTTATCTTATGTTTTCCATTAATTTAATGAAGACATGATCATATATAACCGTCAAAATGTAATTGTAGCCAAACTTTGAAAAGACATGTTATCTAAAATGCATGATTTTATGGATTTAAACAATGAAAAAGGTGTTGGTCTTCAAAAGAGGGGCAGACGTGACTTTTAGGCAGTGCTTAAACAGTGGCAGGAATAACGATTATCTCAATATCTTAATATACACCTACTTTTACTTTCTGAGTTACATTAATTACTGATTTTATTAAATTTTCACAAATATGATAGATTGATTGACATTTGCAATTCTCTTGGACCAACATTTGTAGAGGCAAAGGTGCCTCGTTAAATTGTCTACAAAGCTAAGAAAATAGTATATTAATAAAAGCTTTTTAGTTTTTGAGAATCATATTCTTCTCAAAATAAAAGTTTATGAGAATCAAGTATAATAAATGATACTTATTATTAGGATATTTAATAAAACCAAGAAACCCATATTGACAAAAGAAAGGATTAAATATTTTGGAATGTTCAATTTAAAAAGGGACGGTTTAAATTCCTACAATTGGAGAGAAGTTTCACATAAGGATAACATTGTATCTATTAAAAAAAAACCAATAAATTTAGAAATCCAAGATAGGATAACATAATTAATGTTATTTAACTTTTTTACTTTAATCCAAGTGTCCTTGGGAGATGAGAAACAAGGGAATTATACCCTCCTTTAGTCTTGGATTCGTATAGAAATACGCACTAAAGAGAGGTACATGTCAGATCGATGCATTGAGTCAGCATAGAAGGAAGGCATTCGTTGGATGTTCTTTTCCTGCATGTCAGGTAGCAGTTGTACTAGTTAGGCATGCATTTGCATTGGTCAGGTTTTTGTTACTGTATCCTATTCGTCATAAATTATAACAAACAAAAGATTCCTGCTCTTTTCTTTTCTTTTTTATATATAAATCCTTCTACATATTTTAGAGTATGCACTTTTTTCAAAATCTGTTGTTACATTGGTTAGGGTTCCACGTGATAATGGGATAAATTCAGTGACAAATTAAAAAACCAGGGAGGAACCCGGCTGGAAATTCTAGTGACTAGATAAGTTACCATATGCAGATGATTTTATTTTTCTTTTATAGTTATTAAATTTTTTTTTAGGAATTTATAGTTATTAATTATATACGCCATATACGACCTAAAATAAAGTTCGGTCCAGAGCTTGTCGGCCAATATATAGAGAGGCAGCATGTGTAGGAGTGTAAACGGAGCGGATAATGCTAATATCATATCTGTATCCGTCTTTCAATGAGCGGATACAGATATAGGTAGTAAACATATATCAAAAATTTTAAAACCATATCCGTCTCTAACGGATACGGATACGGATACGGAGCGGATAATCTACAGATACGGATTCGAATACGGATACGAAATAAATAATTGTTGTATAATTGAGTTATATACTTTAAGATACAAAAAAGCGACTTGTTGTTGTCTTAAAACAATAGCTAAAATTAATTTAATAGAGACTAAAAGCACACTACATTCATGAGCTAAAGTCTTGAATAGAAAATAATGGAGAGTGAAGAAATAGGGGTGCAGATTTTAACAGCTATTATTTTAATCACAACAGATCCAAGTTGAGAGACAAAACAAATTTAGACCAAACTATTCTTTCTCCGAAAAGGAAATAATAGATGGGTTTCAAATCTTTAATATTAGAAAGTTATCTTGTGTATCCACTAATTTTTATGTTCTGGGAAAAAATTTAAGTTATTTTTGCTTCCACGGTTGAGCAACAAAAATTGAATTTTTTAAGTTCTCAAATTTGCTTCAAGCTACGAAAACATATTATTTGAAATTCTCAAGTTTCAATTCAACAACGTAATTCAAAACGTTGTATTAGTTTTATTATTCAAACAGTTTCAAATTGTTTCTATTTTATTTATACAAATATAGAAAAATATAATTGTAATAATAAAGTTACAGCGTTAGATTTTGATTCAATTAATAAAAAAAAGTTAATTATTTTACATATTTTTTGGTCTACTAAATGGATATCGATGAGTCAATAATATTTTCATTCGAACACAAGATCAAAAAACTTGAATTACTCAATTTCAAATACGAAACTCGTGAACATTTACTTAAAATTATTTTTTTAGTAGTGATTTTTATTTTTGGTGGTATACTTTTTAGATTATTTTTTATTTTCTACAGTTTGTTAATTTTATAGTTTGAATTTGTATGGATCTTAATGAATGCCTATTTGATCACATATTATAGTTGCAGGGATCTTCTATGATATGAAACAGATAGTATGTTTTTATGTATAATAGTTGCGATTCTTAATTTTTTATTTGAATGTTATCTGGTAATTATTGTTAGTAAAACTATTTAGGATATAATTTTAATGTTAGCAGTATAACTTCCTCATTTAAAAGATTTGGAATCTTAACTTTATTATTTCTTTTTCGATCAAAGGATATTTTGGTCCAAATTTATTTTTTTCTCTCATCTCAGACCTGCGGTGATTAAAATAGTTGTTAAAATCGGTACCTAGAAATGGAGGTAAAAATGAAAGAAAATTATATTATTGTAGTACCATCATCATAAAAATAGATTAAATTAAAAATTAGATCGTATTATCATTTTATGGTTATGACTAAAATGAATATGAAATAACATATTACAACTTCTATCCATAATAGTAAAGTCAAAGTTGGTTAGGAGTAATTTCGGATCCAGATAATTGCGGATACGGATACGAATATTCACCTTCATGAAATTATCCGTATCCGTATCCGCCATTTTTTCACCATATGCAAAAATTATCTTTATCCGTTTAATCCGGATTCGGATAATCTCCAGATACCGAGAGGATTATCCGTATCCGTTTACACCCCTAAGCATTTGTCACTCTTCACACATTTTTATTAATTTTTGTTTCTCAATTATTAGTGACTAGGTATTGTTACCATGCTACATCTGTAATTAATAATTCAATTGTAAAAAGTTCAAAATTCAAATAAAAATTCTTATAGATATTTAAATTTAGAGTTAAGTGACTTGAATTTTATCTCAAAGAAAAAAAATCCTTGGCGTTCGCAATTTTACTTAACGCATGCAATTGACACCTAATGTATTCTATGCGAACTCTTTGTTCAAATTAAGTCCATCCTAACACATTTCATTGCCAGGTTGTCCCACTAATTCATCAGAAATCTTACACTTCTTCTAATCCATAGGAAAAATAGGTCTGTTACTACTGTATTTTGACTACTTAGAATGTGCTCCTGATGTGATTTTTACTACACAAGTAATAAATCCTAAATTGCACTCAATTTGGTTGCAAGTGTACAACCTTATCGAGGAGTACTTAGGGATCGTCTCCACAGGGACAAGTCGGAATATTAACTCTAACCTAACAATTTAATGTAGTAAAAGAAAGTAAAAGAAAGTAAAGAGGTTTTTGTTTGTTCAATTGGTTGGTTTGATTGCGATTAAATTAAATTAAACTAAAGTCTTAAGGCGAAATTCAGTTTTTAACAAGAATGAGAAATTAGGGTTTCTTAGGGTTCCTATCCACTAGTGTTACGACTAATTGGTTTATTAAATTTGTTCTTTTATTTATGAAGGCACAGTTGGGTATTGTAGGTACAAAGGGATATCTCTATATTAATACCATCTTTCGATTAGAATAAACGTCACCTCTCGGTACTTGGCTACTCTAATCTAAAGTCATTAAGTTCTTACTGTCCCAATAAATCTAGAAAACTATCTTTCACCTCTCGGTACTTGGCACAATTCTCTAAACTATTAGGTAAAGCCCGTATAAGACACGCGTCACCTCTCGGTACTTAGCCTATCAAATACCCTATTCCTTATGGTCTGGACCTAATATTCAATTTCTCAATTGCAAATACCAAATCCTAGGGTTTCATGTGATTTCGATTAAGTCCTCACAATCAATTAAAATAAATAATAGATCATAACAAAGAACAAGAATATATAGAAAAAAAACCAATTAAATCATAACAAAAGTTTCAAGTACAACCCTCATCAACCCTAGAAAAGCCTTTAGCCAGTCATGGCTAAAGCACAAATGAAATCAAAAGAATAAAAGAGTTCCAAAGGAAGAAAAGAAAATAATAAAACCGGTTGATCAATAATCTCTCCTCCCTTCTTCTCTCCTCTTGCTATTCCTTGCTTTTCCTTGTTAAAACCCTAGAAATTCTGCCTAAAAAACGTCCCCCAATCTGTTCTACAGGTTCCTATTTATAGCCCCCTCTAAAACCTAGAAATAACCAACCAAAAATAGCAAATTCGGACTCTGAACCGACCTAATTGCGGGCCGCAATACATTCATTGCGGGCCGCAATGTACTGTAGCAGTTAACAGACTGCGCAGAAAAATTCTGAAGAGGTCCTTGTGGGTCGCAATACATTTCTTTTATATTCTCAGGTTGTAGATCTTCTCGTTAGCTTTCCAAAAAGTGGTCACAAGCCTAAATTAGAGTTACGAGTCAAAAGTTATGGCCGTTTTAAGTTCAAACTCTATTTTCGGCTAACTGCTACAGTGCGTTGCGGGCCGCAATAACTGTGCTGTAATGAAGAGGCTCTGACTTGTTTGGTTGCGGGCCGCAATAACTCCATTTCGGGCAGCAATAAATGTTGGCAGAAGCTCATTTCTTCGTGCTAACTCACCCGTTTTGCTTCGTTAAGGTCCAAACACTTGATTACCTGTAAAACAAATATAACTAGGGCAGTAACTTGAACTTTTGGACATTTCTAACCTAATTAAACCTAATTTAAACTAATTTAACCAAAACTTGGCTTAATTTACATACCTAACACTAGGTTTAAATAGATACAATTTTGGCTTATCAGCTCCATACATATATAGTATATAAAGGGAGGGAAGTGGAGAGGGACAGCATAAAGAGTTCACCTCCGCTACACTTCGATTTGAAAGTTATAAAATTTGAATAGTTTGTATATATAGCTCGCCTCCTCTCTTTCTAAAAATTTAGTATTTTGAAACAAGTAACACGTGTCAGTCAGGTCAGGTCACCCTTCCCTCCCCTTATGTATCCTCTTCTGAAGCATGCTCTTAGATGTGGCAACAGATGGACGCAACATGGTGGATGATGCAATATGGTCCTGCGCATGCTTCACGAAAAGGGGTGTAACTTTTGATCCGTTCGTCGGATCAAACTGAAATTTTGACAGGAACTCCACAGCCCAAAACCGGATTCGAAACAATCTATGCTTTGTTTTGCCCATTTCGCGGGCTCAGATTCCCGATCCGAGTCTTCCTTCATGGACTTTTGGACCTTTCTTTATAATTTTAGAGTTTTAGGGTCTTTTATGTATCTTTTATGTATTTTCTGTTTTGAGGGTTTGTATTTAAACAGAGGTCATGTCGTTTGGAAGAAGTTAGTTTTTATGTATCAGTTTTATCAAAGAATTGAGAATCTGTGTGATCTCAGAACCAAATCTATCTGTCCATTACTTTTTCCAATTTCTTGATCGTTCGTGCATCAGTGGAGAAGCTTCACACAAAATATGATCATAGGATTATTACCAATCTCTCTTAAACAAGTACTATCAAAATCTTTAAGCGTGCTCAGAGCATCTTCAATCCAGCAATTGAAATTAATTGCTAAATGACAATTATGAAAATTTTAGAAATTAAGCAATCCACTCCTACATTAGTACAATCAACCAAACAATTGAGAATTAAACACTTGGCCAATAAGAATTAAACATTTGGTCAACTCATCTTTAGAAAATGATTTCTTATTAAGCAATTCTTTCCAAAAATTGCTAAATAAGCAATAGCCATACAACTCAAAAGGCCACAAACCTTTCGGCCTTTTGTCTCTGTTTCATTTTCCCTAGATCGGCCGTAAGAACAGTTCTAAAGGGCCTAGCTTTTTACTTTCTTTTATGAGGAGGGTTCAAATGCCTCCATGTTTTTGTGCCTCCATCTCTCTCTATCATTTTCAAAGTTCAAACAGTCGATCCGAACCGCTCAACCTAACCTCCATACTAAAATATGTTTGGAGACCAAATTTTATATTTTTAGGAATTTTTTTACTATGTTCTTAGATAGGTACAAAATCAGTAAATCTGAACCATCTAAAAACAGTATTTTTTTACCTATCTAAAAAAATAGTAAAAAAATTCCTAAAAATATAAAATTTGGTCTCCAAACATATTTTAGTATGAAAGTTAGGTTGAGCAGTTCGGATCGACTATTTGAACTTTGAAAATGATGGAGAGAGATGGAAGCATGATGGAAGGCACAAAAATATGGAGGCATTTGAACCCTCCTCTTCTTTTATATTTGTAACGAAGGCCCAAATTTAGATGCATCCACGCGAAACTAAATTATTTGGAAGTCTAAGGAATTATCTTGATTAAAAAAGAGCTCTGAAAAATCAAAAACCTGCTGTGATGATTTCATTTATTACGGAAATAAATTGAACTAATGAAGGCCAAATCATAACTAATCATTTTCAACAATAGAAAAAACACAAGTTGGTCAATCACAGTAAGACTAAATGTAGTCTGTCTATATGCAAATAGCTTTCCAGCACAAACTAACAAAACTAAATCTGGATGTACATGAAACAGTTCACCAAACTACACCTAGCAATTGAAAAGAAACCAAATTACATGTCAGATTGTACTTCAATTCATATACAAATAGAACCTAATAACAATTGACCAAGCCGATCAAGAAAACAAATGAGACCAAATACAACAGACTAAAATTGCAGATGTTTGCAATAAAGTAGAAAGAGAAGAGATTATGCAGAGATGTTGCTAATCTAGGCCGAACAGAGAGAAGCTCTTTGTTTTGCAAGGAGCTGGATTAGCTTAGCTACCAGCTGGCGATTGCCACACAAGTATTCCTCAAATGACTCTCTCAAACTTTTCAATGTCAGCACGTCACTTGCCTCGTTTGAATGCAAGTTGAGTAATGTTTGAAACAGGTTCTTCCATAACTCAACTCTCCAGTACCTGAAGGAATGGAATAAAAAAAAGTTAAGAAACATCCATAAGAGTCCCTCAGAAATCTCAACTCCATTTACATCATGCAAAATTATGTTACTTTACATAAACCTATTAACAAGGAGAAATATCACTGTATCCTTTCTCTCACAATTCTATAAATGCAGCAGTTTTGGGATCTTTTAACAAAAAGAGAGAATTATAAATAGCATCTGTTATATTGTACCAAGGGCTTTAAATAACTTTATAAGTTTCATGAATTTAAAATAATAATCCTTATTCTTTCAAAACCCGTACCTTCTCAAACTGGATTTAGGTTGGAAATGATAGCTTCCATCAACATTCACTTTCTTTTCAATGTTCATGTAAACTCCATGGAGCATCATATGCACGATTACACATAAACCATATGTGTCAACCTATTTTTTGAAAGAAAAAAGGATATATTTGTAAGGTTAGCAATCTTTGATTCTTGTATAGATATTTTTGTATATCCGCAATCCGTCAAATACCATCTTGAATATGTTGTTTGTATCTCTCCTATATTAGAGAGATGATATCAATGTTCCCATGGAGAGCCCCCCCTTTTTTATGATAATTTACCCTTAACTTCGATTAGTCGGTTTTCTTCAGCTAATCTCAAAAATACAGAATATCAAACTTAGTTTACACATTTTTGTCTAACGACCAGCAAAAAATGGTTTCTTAGCAATATCAGATTTCACTGTTAAATGCAGTAGCTTTTTTTGGTAACGTGGCCAATAGAAAATGGTTTGATATTAAATAATGGACCTGAAATTTCCACTTGTGTTTTTCTTGCATCTGCACACAGCGAAACCCAGACGTGCGACAATCTCCATGAAAAACTGTACCGTCCGGAAAAAGGTTGACATCTATTCCTCTTCCCCAATCAATAAGGCATAGACCCTGAAAACACAAATATAAACTATGACATTTTAAATTACTCATATCCTCTATATGATGAAAAAGTGCTTTTAAGGGTAACAGCCTCAAGTTTTGATTTTCCTTGTTTTCTTTTTTCCCTGATCGATCCATCCCAATTAAACTTTAGCTTTAGAATTTACAGTTTAAGAATGCTGTTTTGTTCAAAATGAGAGAGAAAGAGAGACCTGGCTGCGCCATGATCCATTTTGGTCATTGAACATGTCCTCAGTGAACTCTCTTATAAAATGAAACAAAACAACAAAAGGTTAGTAAGTATTACAGTTCAAACAATTGTTTAACTAGATTTCAAAATGTTGGAGAACTAAAGGACACTACAAAGTTTACCTCGGATAGCGAACTAGTAGATTGTTGGGCTTAAAATCACCATGAATCAAACCGACACCATGCAGAGTCTCTAGCATGTATAGCATCTGTATAGTGTAATACATGCACAGCACCTCATCCATGTGGTGATTCGTAACAATGTGGGAATTAATTGCATCCTATGATGTTTAGAAAGCAAGTCAGTAGGTAAGATACTGGCTCTGTTCTCAGTTTTCTCAAGAACTAGTAAATTAAATTACTTGCTCCATCTTAATATTCATATTTTACACCTCGTTTGGTAGTTTAAGTCATGGTTTAATTTAATCTGCCAGGAGGTGTAAAATTTTGGAAAATGAACCTCTACCTATGACGTTGGGCCCTACAGGCAAAGAAGTAAGTGTGGAGGAAGTTAATCCGTCTGAAAAGATGAAGTAACTTACTCTAGATTAACTCACCTCTTCCTCAATCTTACTCCTATTCTACTCCTCATTTGGCAACTTAAGTGTGGAGCAAGAGGTTACTCCACAATTAAACATCTAAATAGTTATTACCAAATTTGTCAATGATCATGATTAAATAGTATGGTGGTAACCAGTTGTAATAATAATAGTCGTATAAGTTTAACACGGTAAAATTTGTGTATTATTTACCTGAAGTGTACCATGAGACAGATAATCACAAACCACCACGCTCAAATCAGAGTAAAGGTGTATTCTATGAGCATAGCCAAAGTTGAGTCTCTGATGTAACAATTAATTTTCAGAAACCAATGTTAGCACCTATTGGCGAATCAGAAACAAAATATTATTATTATTATTGAAAGAAACTCTATAGATGACCTCATTTCCTGCTATACGTAAATCCAGCTGGCGGTACATATAGAACTCCCAGGGGAATGCTGGATTTTGAACCTACAAAATATCCATAAAATATTAAAATGTCTTTAAAGTTTCGACAGTAAATCAATTCTGAACTTTTAAGATATTTTCATAAAATTTACCAATCACCTCCCAATATCTTAAAAAAAAGGACCTTCAAGAAATAAATTTCTATCATAATTCTCATAATCTAGTTTGTTGAATCCATCTTAAATTAAGAGTGAGGCTACGGTACTTTGAAAAGCACGGATCGGTCCATGCTATGGATCCGTATCACCATTTTTTAAGTCCAAACAATCAATCCAAACCACTAAACATGATCTCCATATGAAAATGTACTTAGATACCAAATTTTACATTTTTTTTAGAATTTTTTTGCTATTTCTTAAAGAGGTAGAAAATCACTTTTTTTGGATGGTTCAAAAATTCTTCATATCGGGTGATTTTTTACCTATCTAAAAAATAGTCAAAAAAAATAATCTAAAATTTAGTTTGCAAGTACATTTCCATATGAAAACCATGTTGAACGATTCAGATCAACTATTTAAACATCAAAAACAAATATATTGATCCATAGTACGGAACAATCCGCGCTATGCATAGTACCATAGCCTCACTCTTTGTTGAATCTATCTTAAATTAATAAAAAAAAAAAATCTGATGATTTGGCATATTGTGGTTTTGCAAAGTACACCAGAATTATTTTCCTTGTTTCCTTCTGACCTTTAAAGCGGCGACTTCCTCTGGATTGCCATCAACAAAAGCCTTGAACACCTGTGCAAAGCCACCAGAACCAGCACAGCCCTTGATCTGATATTTCCAGTTTCCTTTATCACCCAAAAAAAGGATAAAAAAGTTTTTATCACTAAAAAGAAAAAACAAAACCAGCTTTATTTTTTTACTTTAAACTAAATAAGATGTATTACCTACTAGCTCAACAATCTTGTTTCGTGAATTGTTTTGAGAAGCCAGAGATATTTTGCCATCATACAATTTATTACTCCTATGAAAACCCTAAAAATACTCAAAATTTACGAGTTGGATAAAATCCATGCATTTCCAAGGGTAAATAAGCAAAACCAAAATGCGTAAAATGAACTTCACACAGACACAAGCTAGAAATCTTACCTCGTACTTCTTCATGTGTGGGTTAATCTTCTTTAGTAAATTAGTCATGGTGGAATTGCTCCATGGGTCGATCGAGCTGGACTGCTCTGAACGAATTTGTACATCAGCCTACAAGAGAATTCATGAAAAAATTATTCTTCAGAACTTGCAAATTAATATATGGTAGAAAAGGTATGATTTACAGATACTGGAAGAAGGGATGTGCAAACCAAGGGAAAAAAAAAACTATTTATCACTAATTGCAGTGTTGACAAATAGAGCATAGTTGTTCTTTTTATGTTTTATATAGGAACTCTAAGGACTTATGTAATTTTAAATAATTTATGGATGGTTTGTAACTTTGAAAGATTATAATGAAAAGAGTTGTGGCGTCAAAGAGAAGATGAATCTTGAACCCTCTTTTTGACAGAAATCGGTATTTCCTTCTATTCTTCCTAAGAACCCTAGAATCTTCATGCAAAGATCACTATTGACTTATTAGTATTGCAAAGTAACCCATTATTGATTGTATGAGGGAGAAAAGATATAAATAAACACTATGCCTTTACACTTTTAGGGCCACAAAAAAACCCACTTCTTGCTATAATAAATCCCAACACTGCATTGCCCCTTATGCTCTGCATGACTTCTGTAAAACCCCAACACTGATCACTTATAATATATTGAAGAATGACTTAAACTAAAAGATCCCATACTCAGAAAGCATAAAAAGAGTTTGTCCAAGGATTTTCTTCCTTGTCCATTAATGTCAATATTTTTCCTTTTTGCAAGTATTGTAAATAAATTATATTATCAAAGATAAGAAATATAAATAAGATACAGTTCATACAAATTATTGTTACCGTTTGGATAACGGTTATTTGCCAAAAGAATTTTATTTTATTTGTTGTTTAATGGACAATGACAAAACATACTTGAAGTATGTGCATGAGAATTCAGATTAAACAAATATTTATGCTAAATGGTAATGAGAAAACTATAGTTGTTATACCTCTAGGCTGGGCTCAGGTTTAACAAAAATATACAAGAACTTCTCACAGAAGCGCTTGTGCATTTCCAATAACCTATCAAGTGGCTCAGCATTCCTACAAAAAGGAAAGTATGTTATATATAACCTTACAAAAATTTAGGAATGCCAACATATGCCCCTACAGGCGTGAAAAAAAAAACACCAAAAAAAATGCCAAATTACTCCTTCCTAAGTATCATCTCTACATAAAAGAGAAGAAAATATTTGGTAGTTGTGAACTAATTTGCTTAGGGGCACATGTTAGACTAATTCCTCGGATGTACACAGGCAACAGAGTAAGATGAATGAGACAAGAAAAGAATATGCACCTTGAAATACCAAGCCTGAATATCCTGTCAGCTTCTTCAAGGTTTCTTTTTTTAACTAGAAAGGACGCATAAGCCTCATAGAGCAATGCTTCTTTCCTAAATTGCCCTCGCTCATCCAAAAATGTGAATGCCTTTTCAGTTTCCCCAGTTACATCACCCTGAAATATCATTTACAAAAAGAAAGAAGAAGAAAAAGAGACATCATGGTTTAAATTAGTTCCTAGGGTACATGCAGGGGTAGAACTAGAAAATTTAGATTGGAGGGGCTAAAACATAAAATGCACAATATAAATATGTGATCACTGGAATTTAAACTCAAGTCTCCACAACAACAAAATAGAATTCTAACCACTAGGATACAACCACACAATTGATATTTCATGAGGGGGGCTAAAGTATATAAAAAAAATTAAAGAATAAATTTCAATATATACGTGATTAAAAAATTTAAAATTATGAGGATGGCTAAGCACCCCTTGGCGTGACTTATGATCAGCTTCTGTGTACATGCCTCCCAGATAGGGTTTTTTATAAAAATTTCAAGTTGAAGCTCAATGTATTGAGAACAAACAGTAAGAAAAATGAATACAATTTATTGATAGGCCTTACATAGAGAAGCCATATCTTGAGAAGTCTAGTATCTTCCTTGTACAGATCATTGCCTCCAATTTTCTTAATGCATTCCTCCAGGAGATTTTTGAAATGCTTCAAGGATTCAGCATTAGAATTTCTCATAAGCTCATCAGAAAAAAATTTAATTTTCCTGAGTAAAATTCAACAGAAGTGCAAAAAAAAAAAAAAAAAATTAGACCTCTTTTGTTCTCAACTATCATTGCAAATCTGCACACTTTAACAAGTAACAACAAAGAACGGATAGACATAAAATCTTAAAATTTGTACAATGTACATGAAATAGTATTCAGGAGCATGCATAGCCAACAAATTGAAAAAAAAATAAAATAAAATAAAAAGAAAAACAGTTTTTCAGAACATATAAACAAACACTTAAAATGCAGGGTTACCTTAGCCATGGCTGGATCGGATCAGCAAGATCGACCGATGAATCTTCATTTTCAAATAATTTCCTGCAAGAGAAGATGAAAATATTTAGATCTGAGCTAGATACGCTTGTATTTCTTGTTTCGCTGAGACTAAGAGGCATTTAGGGTTTGTCGAGACGAGATTACCGCGTAGGGAGGAGTCGCTGAGGACTACTGGTGGTGACGCCGGTGTTCACCGTCCGGACGGCGAGGGGAGAGCGATCGACTATCGCCATTGGAGAGAGGAGCGGGAGGGAAAGGAGAAAGGCCAATACTTTTTTTGAATTTCCAAATGGCGCTGAAACCTGAGAAATTGGGCGTACTGGGTAAAGTACATGGTTTAACCTCGTCGAGTCGGATCAGACTCGGACTCGGGTCAAAAATCGGTGAGCAACATACATCGGATGTAGTCATGTAGACATACGCTTTTTGTAGCGGGTCAGTAACGGGTGTCAATCCAAAATTTCAAAATATTCAATGACGAACTTGAGCAAGCAGATTTTTATCTATTTTTAAATTGTTTATTAGTCAAATGGAGCTCAACTCAAATTGGTGATTTAAGGAGTTCGAATTAGTTTGAATTTAAGTCCACCTCGATCTTTGCAGTACCTGGAATTTTTAACTCTCATTTTATTTGATATTATTTTAAAAAGGAAATCCAAAATAAACATTTTGTTTTAAGTAAGACTATTTAATTAATTAAACATGTCAAATTTTATTTATAAAAAAAATAATATGACACTCGAGCTTGCACATACTTTTTCTAGTGTGTTGGAGAAACTAAACAGATGGCCATGGCAAAGAAGAAGAAAAAATGCACTATGACACATTTAGACCATATTATAAATATATATTCATTTAAGAATTCAAATAGTTGATCTAAACTTCTTAACATGATTTTCATATAATAATTTATTTGGATGTCAAATTTTATATTTTTAAGATTCTTTTACTATTTTGTTAGATAAAAAATAACTTGATTTAAAAGTTTTATGCCATCCGAAAACAGTGATTTTTTAGCCATTTAAAAACATTGTAAAAATCATCTAACAAATAAAAAAATTAGTCTTAAAGTATATTCATATGAAAACAATGTTTAATGGTTCAGATCGATTGTCTGAAGTCTGTAAATGGAGATATAGATATATAGTACATATTAATCCATAATATGCTTTTTATAAATATTATCATAGTCTAATTCATAGAAAAATTACTTTATTTTTCTCTAATACTATCTAACAAATTTACATGGCATTACAACAGATAGGTTTACAAAATGGCTAGTTCAATATTATAAAACAGTGAGATCAATATCTATCTATTGAAACTACAAATCCTCTGACATATTATAAATTTCAAAACAAAAAGTTCTAAGAACAAATCATGCGAAATTAAACTGACAAAAATTGTAGCATGGACTATCTCCATTCTTGTATTATGCACGTAGTTATTCTGATTCGTCGATGGCTGAGATTGGAAAATAAATTTTCAAATTGAATATCAACCCTTGATAAGCCGAAATTATATCTATTGAAACCTAGGATTTGTTATGTAAATTAAGCCAAGTTTTGTTGCAATTAGGTTTGATTAGGTTAGAAATGTCCAAAAGTTCAAGTTACTGCCCTAGTTATATTTATTTTATAGGTAATCAAGTGTTTGAAGCTTAACGAAGCAAAACGGGTGAGTCAGCACGAAGATTGGAGCAACTGTCAACATCCATTGAGGCCCGAAATGAATTTATTGCGGCCCGCAACACAACAAGCCAGAGCCTCTTCCTTCCAGCACAGTTATTGCGGCCCGTAACCACATCTATTGTGGCCCGCAATGACTTCTACAGTTTCTTCTGCGCAACAAGTTAACTGCCTCCATCCATTGTGGCCCGCAACAAGTCGGTTCAGAGCCCGAATTTGCTATTTTTAGGGAGTTATTCTTAGGTTTTAGAGGGGTATAAAAGGGGACCTGTAGAATAGATTAAGGACGTTTTTTTTAGACATAATTTCTGGTTTTAACAAGGAAAAGAAAGGAAGAGAGAAGAAGGGAGAAGAGAACATCATCGATCAACCGGTTTTATTATTTTCTTTCCTTTGGGACTCTTTTACTCTTTTGATTTTATTTGTGTTTTAGCCATGACTGGCTAAAGGCTTTTCTAGGGTTGATTAGGGCTGTACTTGAAACTTTTGTTATGATTTAGTTGGTTTTATTTCATATGTTCTTGTTCTTTGTTATGATCTATTCTTTATTTTAATTGATTGTGAAGACTTAATCAAAATCGCATGAAATCTTAGGATTTGGTATTTGCAATTGAGAAATTGAATATTAGGTCCAGACCATAAGGAATAGGGTATTTGATAGGCTAAGTACCGAGAGGTGATGCTTGTCTTATACAGGCTTTACCTAATAGTTTAGAAAATTGTGCCAAGTACCGAGAGGTGAAAGATAGTTTTCTAGATCAATTAGGACAGTAAGAACTTAATGACTTTAGATTAAAGTAGTCAAGTACCGAGAGGTGACGTTTATTCTAATTTAAATATGGTATTAATATAGAGATATCACTTTGTACCTATAACATCCAACTGTGCCTTCATAAATATAAGAACAAAATTTACAAACCAATTAGTCATAACACTAGTGGATAGGAACCCTAAGAAACCCTAATTTCTCATACTTGTTAAAAATCAGATTTTGCTTTAAAGACTTTAGTTTAATTCAGTTTAATCGCAATCAAACCAATATTTTGAACAAACAAAAACATTTTATTTTCTTTTACTAAATTAAATTGTTAGGTTAGATTTGATATTCCAACTAGTCCCTGTGGAGACGATCCCTAAGTACTACTCGATAAGGTTGTATACTTGCAACCAGATTGAGTGCAATTTAGGATTTATAACTTGTATTGCAAACAACACATCAACCCTCCAATCACATAATCTTTCCTCTTTTGATTAATTACATTTATTTTAAGTATAGAAGTCTACATTTAATTAAAAATTTGCTCGCCATACAAAATGCTACATGGTTTATGACATTAAAATTGAATATATCCCTAACAATTTGTTTCCTTATTTCTCCTTACAACTATCTTCAATTCTTACAATTAAATTATTAATTTATTTATTTCTCCATTTCCTCTGTTTTATTTTTCTGTCATCTATAAAAACTAATTAATTTGCGTATGCCACGTTATGTTAAGGATTTTACAATAATCAATTGTTATAATTAATACGTGTAGACTAACTTAGAATTTTTTTTTAAATAACGAAAAATTAACTCGCGTAATGAACAAAAATAGAAATATACAATCCAATACGTCTTTTATGAAATAATTAATAATACCACAAGTTATTTAGAGAATAATCATTATAATGAATATAAACAAAAAACATTTATAAAAAAAATTACCACATGATATTTTTTTTATGAAAAACAAGTAAGCTATATAGAAAAGAGTTCCAATACAATAGATTTTATATGCAATCTGAGTTACAAATTTTCAAATATAAATGAAAAAGTAAATTTTTAACATTTTATAGCACAAAAATTTCATAGCCAGAGAATTTTGAATTTAAAAAATTATTATTAAATAATATAGAAAAATAAATTGAGTATACTAGATTTTCAATGGTCTAGAAGGCTCCGAGTTAGTGGTTTGAATTAAAACTTTGGAACTAAGTTAGTAGTTTAGATTCAAACTTTGGATTCGAATTAGTGATTCGGACTTAAACTTTGAATCCATACTACTAACTCAATTCTAAAATTTAAATCCGAGTTACCCACTCAACGCCTTCTAAGCCATACAAAATTTCATGTAATAAATCTATATCCTTATATTATTTAATAATAATTTCTAAAAATAAAAAATTCTCTATAATGCTACAAAATGTCCAAAATTTATTTTTTGTTTATATTTAAAAATTTATAACTCAAATTGCACATTAAATTTGTTAAATTGATTCTTTCCTCGATAACTTTATATAAAGAATACCTTGTGATATTCTTATTATTAATTTTTTATATTCATTATAATTATTATATTCTAAATAACGTGTGGTATTATTAATTATTTTATAAAAATAAACTATATTTTTTTTTTTTTTGTTGACCACGTGAGTCAATTTTTCTATGCTCAGAAATATTAATGACGGACTAAGCATTTAATTATTGTGAAAACCATCATTGAGAGGTCCAAAATGTGGCAGGCCTAGATTGGTTAGTTTTCATATATGATACGAAAATTTTTCCCACCGGTGGGCATTGGATTTTATTCCTTCATTTCTCCTCTTCCTCTATAATTTTGACAATTAAAATGGAAATAATCACATCTTTCCGGATTTTGTCTAGGGCTATTGTATCTTTGTGAATAGATGGATAGTAGATCTTGTGCTGACAGAAACAATCATATCTTTCTTAACTGAAGAGAAAATGAAGAATATATAGAACTTTCGTGTAGAGAAATGATATGTAGAGAAATTTCCATTGTTAAAATAATTTTCATCAATAATATATATGTAAAGATAATTCATATTTGAATCATGATACCTCGCATATTTAGCCTATATTTGACTTGATTTCGTACCAAATTCACGTTCTAAATTGTCAAAATCATGTGCATTTCATTGATATATCCTTAGAATTTGGTACTGCTGAGAGTTTGTTTGTTTTCTGCAGGATTGGAGCAAAATACACGAAGAAACGGCATTTTTGGACTCGCTGGTACGACCCTTACCAGGCTTGGTACGGCCCTTACCAGACTTGGTACGGCCTACCCTTACCAGATTTGGTACGGCCCTTACCAGACTTGGTACGGCCTACCCTTACCAGATTTGGTACGGCCCTTACCAGACTTAGCCGATCCAGCCTCTTTCCCATCTTGTACGGTCTGGCCGTACCACCTTGGTACGGGCCGTACATAGATGCCGCCTGACAGAATTCAAATCTTGGCAGAGGCTATTTAAAGCGAGGGATCTCTCCATTTTGGGGGATTCCACTTCATTCCAGATTGAGAGCTCAGTGAAAGAGAGAAAGAGAGCAAAGGAGCAAGAAGAGAAGATCAAGGAAGAGGAAGAGGCGAGAATCGACGGATCTACACCTTCTTCATTCCCGATCTTCAATCTAGTTCTTTCATGACTTTCTCTATCTCTTTTCTTGTATATCTGGACAGATCCATGACTTGTGAGTAGTAGACTTTCGTTTCTAGGGTTTGTAGATGGATTTTCTTGATTTGTGTTGCTTTTCTTGATTTGGATCTTGTATGAACTCTTGTGATTGATTTGATTGTGAATTTGCTTGTCTTGATTGCTTTGTGTTGCTGTGATTGCATGTGGTGTGCCTATAGTGGTAGATCAACCCTAACAAGGTCATGTGACCATTGCCTTCTCTCAACCAAACCAATCCCTTTAGGTAGACTTGATCGAATTGAAGCCGAAAGGTTGAATTCTCCTCTAATCGACAGATTAGAGGTTACCTTAGATCTCCAATCAATCAACTAGAGGATCTGGACCAAAACACGAGAGTTGAGGTTTAGAAACCCTAGAAGGTGAAGAATTGAATCCAAAACTTAGATCTTGAACCAACAAACGAGAGTTGAGGTTTAGGAACCTTAGGTATGGTCAATTGAACCTTTATCAAGAGTTTAATACGAGGTACCAGCAAGAAATGCATCAACTCGAACTTGTAAGCTCTGTTCTGGTAAACCAGTACGGCCCTTACAAGAGTGGTGCGGCCTACCCGTACCAAGCCCCATACGGCTTGGTCATACCAGGTTGGTGCGGCCTGGCCGTACCAACTTGGTAAGGGCCGTACCACTAGAGGCAAATCAGAGATGAAGTCTGAAACCCTTGAAACACCTTTTATCCCAAATCAAAACACAGTTTATACCTTTTCTTGCACATTTACTATTCTATATCATTGTGTGATTGCTTGAGTTGATTCCTTAGGAAAATTAAACACCAAAACCCCTTTTTCTCACTTCTAGTCTTTAGTCGAGATAAGTAAATATCTAGATAAAGGAACCGTCCCTGTGGATCGATACCCGATTATACTCCTCGATAGGGTTGTACACTTGCAACCCTAATCGGAAGGTGTAACCGCGGTTTTAAAAGGTACGCCCCCAAGCGTACTGAAACTTGCGTTGCGCTTTCACGCGATCAAATCATTTAATTATATTTTTTCCAATTTTGTTTCTTTACATATCATCTCTTCTAAATCGTTTAATGACGTATCTTGCCTGTGTAGAAAATTAGATATTAAATTACAATGATATTTAAAAAAAAAATTCATATTATATTTGATCCGTATTTTTTCATTTGTTGTTGTTTCTTTTATTGTTATTTATTATTTTGATTTCCGTTTTTTTTTTCATTTGTCTTTTATTTTTATTTAAGTATTTTTTATTTTGTGTGAATGTCAAATAAAAAAGTCTCCTCATATTCTATTCAATCTTATAATATATCACCGTTGCAATGCACAGACTCAATACTAATATATTATTATGGAATAAATTTCTGAAGTAACCAAACTTAAGATATAATTCATTTATTATTTCAAAATATGTGTGTACAATTTATCATAAACAGAAATGCATTCCCTGCATGAAAATCTGTACTCAACGGCAGATCTAAAAAGGCTTACGGGTAGGCACTTGCCTACTCTTAGATTCGAAATTTAAATTAAATTTAGTGGTAAATCAAACTTGTATCAACCTCTGAATGGAAATAAGGCCTACTCCTGTATTTAATTCACAACTCAGTTGTAGAAGAAAATTACATAGAAAAAAAGTCAGTCCAGCAGAATGATCCGCACAAAAAAAAAAAAAAATCAATTCACTACTCTGTTTAGAATAATTGTTGATTCACTAGGAGAAAAAAGAGATCTACTACTAGATATCTAAATATGTGACGTGCCATGACTAGTTATGTCGTGACTTGGATCATATGTCGTGCCGTGACCAAGTCAGATTTTTATGTGTCGTGTTATATCGTGATCAAATTTGGAAAGATGGTCACAGCACGTTAGTCACGCTGTGACCGATTTGTCACGTATGGTCACATTTAACTATTTTTTTTTTCAAAATTTATGTTAGTTTATTCAAGATTCACCATTTGATCAAGATTTAACGGTCCTAATTACACGTAACTCACGTGACCATGTGCCAGCCGCAATAAATTCTTTCACATGACGTGTAATGTAATTTTTTTGAAAGATAGTCATGTCACTCGAGTGGTCACGGTACGGGACATGCGAGTCATGACACGCGACCGATACACATGTTGTGCCGTGATGGAAACATACCGTGCTGTGACGTATCCAGTCACACCACGACTTTTATATATTCCTATTCACTACTCTGCTCTTATTCGTCAGGAAAAAAAATTACACTACTGTCAATAATTTGTGCTTACTACTTATCAAAATTCTAAATCCGCCTCTGTCTGTACTCAATTTAAAACCAAACACACGATTCGAATTGAACTGCAAAGACAAGAAGCAAAAAAAAAAAAAAAAAAAAAAAACAGAAATTTCGTATCCAAAAAGATATCAATTAGAATTCTCTAATATTTATTGGAAGAATTACATGTAGCTAGGCACACCGCATCTGTGCAAAACATATATAAATAATTTTGCACCGATGGATTAAGATGGCGGGTAACGACATCAACGTACTTGCATAGATCGAGTTACAGAAATTGAATTTGATAGGGTAAAGACAAAAGTGCTCCTTGTACAAAAACACAAGCAGTATATCTTTATTTCATTTTTACAACTAATATTTCTTATTGGTTTTTTTTTACCCTAAACTAACCATGTCTGGATTGGAAATCCCAAACCGAAAAGGAGTCCATATCCCCTTACATTGGAGCAGAGAAAAACCACATAAAAATTTTACTTTCTCTTTATCCTAATTTGAATAATTTATACGTAGATTTCACATCTTCTTTCTCTCTCTCTCTTTTTTTTCCGGCGATTTTTATTAATATCCCTAAAACAAATCAAAATTTTAAAAATGCCCCTGCTCCCAATTTTTTTTTAAAAATGCCCTGACCGCCTGGGCTTCGGGCGGCCCAAAAAAGCCTCTGAGGCGCCGGCCCAAATGGCGGCCCACAACACCAGTGAGCCGCCCCCCCATCTGGCGCCCCACTGCCCAACTATAACCCCACCATCTGAGCCGCCCCTCCTCTCTCTCCCCCATTGTTTCTGCCGAAAAAAAGAGGAAAAAAAGAGAAAAAAAGAGAAGAAAGAAGCCGTTCCGAGCCGACCCCTCTCTGCCTCGCGCCTCGATTCGCTTCTGTCTCGATCGAACAAGTGAGTTTTCTTTTTTTCGATTTGATTAGGGTTTAGGGTTTCGGTTAAATGTGATTAAATGATGTAATGTGATTCGGTTTTGTTTGATTCGATGTTTAGGGTGAAATGTTAGTAATTAGTTGAATTGATTGAATTGGTCGAATTGGTTCGATTGGATGCTTGAATTAGATGATTGAATTGCTTGATTGCTTGAATTAGATGGTTGAATTGCTTGATTGCTTGAATTGGATGCTTGAATTGCTTGAATTGGTGCAATTGCTCGAATTTAGGATTATGATTTATGATAAAATTGCTTGAATGACATATGGTTGAATTTAGGGTTTGTAGTTGTGAATTGTGATTTTTTTTTAAATTTAGGGTTTATAGTTAAATTTAGGGTTTATGGTTGTCAATTGTGAATTACTTACAAATTTAGGTTTACACTTCAATTTAGGGTTTATGATTTAAAAATATGCATATTTATTTTTTGAAAATTATTTTTGTGATAGTTTATAAAAAACATGTATATATGAATATAAAAGATTTGAAGTAAAACTAATTATTTTGAAGTATATCAATATTTGTTTAAAAATGATATATATATTTTTTTATTGTAAGTAAATTGCATCTATATCTCATTTTTTTTATTGTAAGTAAATTGCATGCATTTGTTTACCAAAAAAAAATGCATGTACATGCAAAATTAATTTTGTAAACAAATTGCATATACACCCAAAAAATAAACCCAGAATTGTATATGCATTTTTTTTTGTAAAGTTTATTTATTTTCAACAAAATTAATTTTTGTAAAAAAAAAATGGGTATGCATGCAATTTACTTACATGCAAAGTGTAAATTAATTGTATATACATGCAAATGCATATGCATGCAACAAAATTAATTGTATATTTTTGAACATCATATAAATGCAATTTATTTACATACAATTATTTTTGGATTATATACATGCAATTCTTATTAAAAAAGTAAACCCAGAATTGTATATGCTTCTTATTAAAAAAAATTTATATAAATTGTATGTTTTGATTAATATTTTTTGGCAAATGTAGTATGCCTAGAGTTAGACGGTGGGGAGTACGAGCTGAGCCTGCAGAGGGTGCAGATCCTGTGGATCCGAGTGGAGCTGGCACGTCCTCGGTGGATCCGACTGGAGAGGGCCCGTCGTCGTATGATGATACGACTGGCAGGGGTTTTGAGGATCCGACTGGAGCGGATCCGTCGTCTCGGGCCGATTTTCCAGATGGTGTGCATGATGGGGGGGCGGCTCAGATGGTGGGGTTATAGTTGGGCAGTGGGGCGCCAGATGGGGGGGCGCCTCACTTGGCTTATGGGGCGCCACATGGGGGGGCGCCTCACTGGTGTTGTGGGCCGCCATTTGGGCCGGCGCCTCAGAGGCTTTTTTGGGCCGCCCGAAGCCCAGGCGGTCAGGGCATTTTTAAAAAAAAATTGGGAGCAGGGGCATTTTTAAAATTTTGATTTGTTTTAGGGATATTAATAAAAATCGCCGACTTCATAATTTAGTATTTTGGAGCAAATAAACATGAGCTGATCTGATCCAGTCACTCCTCATTTCCTCTCCTCTTATGCGAGGTGTTCACCGGATCCGGTTTAAGCAGTTTTAAACTAAACGAAGAAGTTCGGTTTAAATAGTTTGATTTTTTCAGTTAAATTGGGTCGGTTCGATTTATTTTTTAAAACTAATTTAATAGTTTGGTTTGGTTTATAAATTTTAAAATCGATTAGATCAAATCGATCGAAATTTTTAAACAAATCACCTGTATGAACCAAATATTTTTTATTTTTCTTTAAATTACGACATAATATATATTGCTTGGTTTGGTCTAAAACCAGTTAAACCGAGCTAAATAATTTTTTTTAATCCATCTTTAAAAAAATTAACAAAGAAATACTTATATTTATGATTAGTATCCCATTTCGGTTCAACCAAACAAACCAAAATTTACTTCAGTTTGTTTGATGCGGATCTTATTCGGTTCTTATTATATTTCAGTTCGATTGATTTTGAAAACCGAATAAGACTTTGGTTTCCTATTTTAATTCCATCTGGATTGAATCGAAGTGATGAATACCCTTGTATATGTACCCTGTTCAAATCTCATTACGTTTGGATGAAACAAGGAATAGAGCAATAATACAGCTAATTTTAAATTTGAGAATAGTAACTAACTCAATTTTTGGTTCGGTTAGTAAAATAGTGAGCTAACTCATATGAGACAAACAAAGAATAGTGAGTTAGTGCTATTCTTGCATCATTCAAACATCGAATAGCTCAAAAAGAATAATGCTATTCTCCGGTTAGTCCTATTCTTGCTCCATCCAAAAGCACCCGAAACTCAAATTTTGAGTTTAGATCCGGACCGTTCAACTAGAATTCAGAATCCAATCCAAAGTGAAATGCATGTGGCTCCTTAAATATTCGTGCCAGAGTAGATTAAACGATCTGGATCCAAACTAAAATTTGAGTTACTTTTGGGATCCGAACAAGAGTTTGATGAACATGAACACCTTAGTTACAAGTTACAACTCGAAATATTTTGAATTCACCGAAAAGGCCGAAGGAAAGGAACAATCAAATGGATCACATGAGAACACGGATTACTACACGAGATCGTCACAATAGAACTTGCATTCACACTCTATCTGTCGCCTGGTGTGAATACTAGAATAGATCTCCGACGAAGAGTTCAGCGTGCTCGACTGGAGAGAACAAGACAGAGCTAGCATTAGCAATCGCATCTCTCTCTCTTCAAAGAATTGAGCTCTTCTTTGTTGGTGGAGATCAGAGATGGATGCGCTACGAAAGCACGCTAACAAATTGAAGGAGCAAGTCTCTAAGCAACAGCAGGTTTTATTTTTTTATTGATTTTGCAACGAATCTTGATTTACTTCTCTTCTTTTCGTCGATTTCAGGTTCTTGCATTGATTCTTCAATCTTTTCAATCTCTCTTTTCATCACCGCGTTCTTTCTTGTTTGTTCTTTCCTTGGTAACGTTCAAAATTCGGTTGTCAAGTGCAAAACTGAAAATGTTTAGGGCTCATCTATAATTTATTCTTTTAAGTTACTTTTGGATGAAATTTTATTAGGTCTTTTAAATTCACTGAAGTGAACTAATATTTACAAATATTATGACTAATTTATTATCAGGTCTTTTAAATTCACTGAATTGAACTAATTTATTCTTACAGGTCTTTCAGTTCACTGAATTCAGGAAAATTTTATTATTAAGTTCCTTTTGTTTCTTTTCTTTTTAGTTTTATTTGCAGTTAAGACTTAAACATGTAGTAGGGTACTGTGAATTTACGTTTCTTTGTCTAATCTTGTTTTTAATAATGTTATAGGCAGTGATAAAGCAATTTAGCGGCAGTGGCTATGAAGGCTCAGATGTAATGGTCATAGATGAACTCGAATTGCAGAGACACCTTCAGTTAGAGAAACTATACAAGTCTACTCGATCCGGAAGGGTAATGTTTAAAATAAATATTCACGGTACCAAATTAAGAGAGAAATCTCACTTATGATCTTGCAAAATGTCAAATTATTGTTTATTTGTAAAGAAAAGTAGAAGTAAGACACTAAGGTGGCTAATTTTTTTGTATTTGTAAAGTAAGAGTTATCTCACAAGGTACATTTTGTTCCACAAGGGTGTATATTACATTTTAATGATTTTATGGGGGCACAAATGGAAATAGGTCTAACTATTATGTCATTGACCATTACAGGATTTCCAGAAAGATATTGCACGAGCAGGTGAAGCCTTTGTTTTGTTGGGGAATAGGCACATAGAAATCGGTAAATTGCTGTATTTTTACTCATTTCTAGATTATTCTCAACAGCCCGTAACTGTATCTTGGTAAGACGGATTTGAGTCCCAAGAAGACAGAAAAGAGAGGACCCAATATTTCTTCCTTTTGCAGCTGACACCCAATTTCTTTGAATTCATATCGTCTGCAGTAACTCAAATATTGCAGAACAAATTTGCTTATGGCTAATGAGACTATTTTCCTCTTCATATCAATTTAAGTAAAAATTAAAGAAAGTAGGCTTTGTATTGGGTTCTCAAGTTAATGTGGTAAGGAAGCAATTAGATTGAGTTGATTTTAAAAGGTTAGGGCAGTTTAGTGTTTCTTTTTTTTTTTCTTCATAATTTATATTTCATAGTTCAGTGTTATTTGCAAATAAACAAATAAAGTGTATCTTGTATATGAGAAATGTTTGGTTCTTTTTGGTAATTGTGCCAGGGACAAAATTGTCAGAGGATTGTTTTAGATATGGAAGTGAGAATACCGCTAGTGATGCAATTCTTGCTAAAGCGGCATGTCTATACGGAGGTGCCCTGAGAAACGTCGAGAAAGAGTACGAGGATTTCAACCAGATTTTATCTAATCAGGTCTTTCTCTCTTCACATAATATGTTGTCAGAATTTGGATTATTTTGGGATATTTATTACCTACGTCTTTTGATCGCAATGTGCACCCATATTTGAAATGGATAGGGATCAAAGCCATCAAATATTCTCATTGCCTTGAACTGATTCTGTTGGGCACATTTATTTATTTCTTGTTCTTTGATAATATTTTTCTTTTAACTTGTTTACCAATTAACAAGTATGCAAAAGATTTTGAAAACAATGAAACACAGACAAGACGGAAAGGACTTTATATAAAAAAAGAACAATAAAATAAGGAATTACAAGAGTATGATTATATTAGATGAAAGAATAATCTTTCATAAAGCCCCCATTTAATGCCACTTTTTGTTATGGGTCTTAGTTAATTTGCAAATTATCACAAATAGTGAGCTTTTTCCTATCAGTAGTCCTTGATCTCTTTTTTTATTAATTGTAAGTTTGGTTTGAGTCTCAGATAGTAGAGCCACTGAGACAAATGGCAACAGGAACTCCATTAGAAGATTCTCGAAGTCTTGCACAGCGATACAGCCGTATGAGAACTGAGGCTGAAACATTGGTAATTTGTTCTTTTAAATTATTTACATATTTTTAATTTTATTTGTTCGAATGTTGTTTGATTTCTTCATAATGGGTTCTCTTCTGAAGTGCTTTTAGTTTTTTTGTGGGCTGAACTTTATGCTTATGCTTGGTATGAAAAAAAACATAATTCTGTAGAGAGAGAGAGAGAGATTGCAGTGCTAAATTGTCAAATTTTGACTTGTTCTATATATATATATATATATATATGATATTCCTTTTCATATTTGTTGATACTAAGATGTCGCATGGATAGGGTTTTTACCTTTTTTTCTAAAAAAGTTTATAATTAAGCAAAAGTAAGTTTTCTGTGAACTAAACCCTACCCGTGAATTAACGTATCAATGTCACGAATCTACCGTGCCTACCCTTGAATTAACAAGGTAGGGAATAAGTAACAACTGATTAGAGAGAACCCGTAAACAGGCACAAGAAATTTCTAGGAGGAAAGCACGTGTGAGGGAGGCGCCAGGTCTGGAGAACACCTCAAAACTCCAGTCGTCAGAGGCCAAAATGCAAGAGCACAAAGCGAGCATGGCGGTGCTTGGTAAAGAGGCGGCCTCCGCATTAGCTTCTGTCGAGTCTCAACAACAGAGGATGACGCTTCAACGCATCGTTTCTTTGGTAAAAAAAATTCACTGCCTTATGTTATCTCCAACTCATGCTAGCACAAAAAGAGCGATAACTTATTTTTTGAAGATAATAGTAGTAGTGAGGCTATGGTAATATGCATATTAAACAGTAGCCTGCACTATGGACTCATATCTCTGCGTTAAAGCCCAAACGGTCAATCTAAACCATTCAATATGATCTCCACATGAAAGTGTACTTGCAAAACCAAATTTTACATTTTTTAGAAATTTTTTTAGATAGGTAGAAAATCACTTGAATTGAAATCTGGACCATCCGAAAGCAGTGATTTTCTATCTATCTAAAAAAAATTCTATTAAAATGTGAAATTTGCTCTCCAAGTACATTTTCATATGGAGATGATGTTTAATGGTTCGGATCGGCTGTTTGAACTTTGAAAATAGAGATATGGATTCATAGCACGGGTCAATCCGTAATATGCATATTACCCTCTCCTCACTCTTTTTCAAGATAATAGTTTTGTTTGAAGACTCATTTTGAGAGGTTGAAGTGTTGATCTGCTTTGTGTTTTCTTTTGAGGTGAACACTCCCTTCTGACTTCTATTTAATGATTCATTCAAATTTAAAGGTAGAATCAGAGAAGTCGTTTTATCTGAGGCTAGCTGCAATACTTGATGATGTTGAAGCGGAGGTAATCTTCTTGCATCTAGTACTAAGCAAAATAAATCGAGTGAAACTACGGTACTATGCATAGCACTGATTGGTCTGTACTACGGATCAATATTTCCATTTTTAAAGTTCAAATAGTCAATTTGATTGTTCAACATGATTTCCATACAAATGTACTTGCAGACTAAGTTTTATATTTTTTAGGTTGAAAATCACTACTTTTGGATGGTCTAGAATCTTTAGATCAAGTGATTTTCTATCTATCTAAAATAATAATAAAAAAATTCTAAAATTTGATTTACAAGTACATTTTCATATGAAGATCATGTTGAATGTTCTGATTGATTGTTTGGGTTTTGAAAATGAAGATATTGATCCATAATACGGACCAATATGCGCTATGCATAGTACCGTAGCCTCACTCAAATAAATCACTATGTTGTTTCCTAATTTGGCAACATGTGTAATTTAATTTAATATACAGATGGTATCTGAGAAGCAAAAGAAAGAATCTGCGCCGCCCTCAACTCCAACTCCAAAGCGTGCTGAGAAGGCCTTGTACTATCTGGCCGAGGTGCGTTCATTAATAAAATAAAATAAAAAACATGTTCTGTACAATTTTCAACTGGTTTATATGGTCAGATGTTGCTTTTGGAATTTACAGGCAATGCACAACTTCAATGCCACATCAGAAAAGGAATTGAGCTTAATACGGGGTGATTATGTTGTTGTTAGACAGGTTAGTTTTTCTTGGGTGTTATGGTCACCATATAAATAATAGAGGGTTCCGATGCCTGCATTTTTTGTGCCTCCATTTTTAAAACTTTAAAAACTTAAATTCTAAAGTTAAATGTTAAAATGAAACTGTTAGAAATTATATCATTTTCTCTATGTATGTTTAAAAGGTTAGGACATTTTAACTTTGTTTTGATTGGTATGAAAACCTTGCAAAAAATACATTGATGTCGATCATATTTGGATATTGATTTTTTCATTTATTGATTCATATAAATACAATCTGAAAAATGATAGTTTTTTATGTGTATGTGGAAGCATGATGGAGGCAATTTGAACCGTCTTCTATATAATATGCTCTTCCAAGCACCTATTAATTTGTTTGAATATGGCTTATTTTGTTATGGAAGGGTACTTTTATGAATTAATGCTAACCATTTTTTTGTGCATTTTTGAAACATTAAGGTTGCTCCGTCGGGTTGGGCTGAAGGAGAGTGCAGAGGTAAGGCGGGATGGTTTCCGGCTGCATTTGTTGAGAGACGCCAAAATATTCCTCCTAACAAAGTCTTACCCCAATAATCTTATGTCTGTATAAATATATAATGGGGTTTAGGTTGAGGGATTAATCATTTTTTTAGTAGTAATGAGGTATTTTAAAAGTTGAGAAGTTTGTCTGTGTTTATTGAGTACTTTAATTAGTTAAAATCTGTCTTCAGGTAGACTGAATTAGTAATGGGCTTATAATTGCTTGCATCCTATATTTCAGAGAAAAAAAATGTGCTTAGTTCCATTTGTAAACCCTTTTGTGATTGTTCTCAATTTTATTGCTCCTAAGGTCCTCCTATTGAATTCAGATCCAACGTGGTACCGGACAGTGTAGAATGAGCACTGAGTTGTATATATTATTCCGGCACGAATCTCCAAGTGCGGTTTGATACCACATAGGATACTCAACTATTTACTAACATTGCTTGGAGTGATAATACCAATGGAAAATAAACAAAAGAAAATGTTAATTGCTTCGTAAAATCAGAAAGTTTACCAATCAAGAAATATGTACGTTATCTTATATGAGTTGTAATAAATCAACCAATCAAGAAATACATTAGAAAGTTTACCAAATATTAATGGTGGAGTATTTCAATTTAGGATAAATCGTTTCATAAACTTGTAGCCACCCTCCCTTGTTTCTATATCAAAATTCGTTTTACAAGTCTGCTTAAATCTCCACAACCAAGGATAAAGATTTCAATTTTGGGTTCATGCAGTGCACGGGCTACAAATTCAAAGCAGTGCTGCATATGGTTCATGTATTGTATGAAGCCAATGTTGCTAATCTTTACCCGCAACTCTCCCACTGTCTATACATTTTTTTTCCTTTCCAGAAATGTATAATTTATCCAAAACCAACAGAAAGGGAAAACTTCCACCTATACCCCTTTCAAAATTTAGCATGTTTGCAGTTCAGAAATTGCATGCCCTGGATCGTCACAGGTGGTATCAAAGAAATATCAGGTCGTAGAATACTGATTAGACAAGACTGGATCTGTTATTTTCTTTTTGTAGTAAGGTTACAAGAAAGTCAGATCATAATTTGCATATAAAATGTAAAATATCAGATTGTAAATGAAAAATATCTCCCCTGTCATTGTCTTTTTTAAATCTAAAAAATTTCATCAAGTCACGGGTATCATCAAAAGATCTCTACTGCAACGGTGCAACCCAAATTTTACTTAAATGAACTACCAAACATATTTTACTTAATAAATTATATAAAAAAACAAAAATGTTAATAATTACAACGCTCTCTTATAAAACAAATGTCAATAACCTTTATAAGTAGAGAGCTTTGATTCAATGGAAGGGAGAAGAAAGTTCGTGTGACATGATGAGATAATGGGATGATTGCATATGCGGACATAGCTTTGCCACTGGGGGCCTAGGGCAACGACCTGATCGTACTGATCGTTAGATTCAAATATTAATTTGCTTAAGGTGCGTTTCGTACATGCATTTCTTATTTTTTTTTGTTTGTGCTTGCTACCAGCTTTAGAGCAGGTAGTGAATAGTATTGGTCTGTAACTAATGGGCTAGTGGGGTCTCAGAAATATTTCTCTATTTCATTATTCCTTGAATCCTTGTGGGTTAAAGACTGATTAATTGTCTTCATTTGTTCGACAATTAGAGGCGGGCACTTACACTGTGCTCCAGATCGCGATCATTAATGGAAAAGTACGAGAGGGAAGGAGAGAAGCGGCAAGGTCGGACCTGACTTGATCCGTTCACCTGCTCTAGAAGAGGAAGAATTGAAGAGAAACAGGAGATGAGAGAGAGAGGTGAGGTGAAATATATTGTACAAACACCGCCAAATCAGTATGCAAAGATAGTAACTTTTATGTTAATCTTTCCTTTCCTCTTCGCAATAGAGTTATGGATCACAATCTTAGTGTCATGGGTTAAAGGAACGGCTGCCTTTATTTAGTTCTGATGCTTTTGTTTTCAACATTGCTTATTTTCCTTTGGAGGAGGGTTCAAATGCCTTCATTTTTTGTATCTCTAATGCTTTTATTTTTTAAAACTTTAATAACTCAAAATTTAAAATTTAAAAGTCAAAATAAAACCGTTAGATGTGATCTATGTTATTTTCTCTATGTACTCATAAAAAATTATCACATTTTAATTTTACTTTTATGTGAATCAATAAATTCAAAAATCAACATCTAGAAATCATCCATATTAATGCAATTTTTACAAGCTCTTGATGACAATCAAAATAAAATTGAAATGTCATAATTTTTTATACGTGCATAAATAAAATGACGTAGATCATATCCAACGGTTTTATTTTGACTTTTCAGTTTTAAATTTTGAGTTATTAAAGTTTTAAAAAATGAAGGCATGATAGAGACACAAAAAATGAAGGCATTTGAAGGTCCTCTTTCTTTTGTTATGATCTACCATCTATGTGATGATGTTATGCTTGACAAGAAATACGTGCGCAGCGACTACTTTGGTCTTGGTACTGCATGTGTTAAATTAGCCAACAATAATATGCCTGTCATCTTGCAGCATCCCTACTTAATTTCTTCTCTTTTTAAGACAGAATTGGATCTGTTTAATGTTGTAGTTACTCTGACACCGACATTTTTATTTTTACCCCATTAAAAAAATATTTTAATAATGATAACCAAAGTTTAGTAACAATTTTAAAAATACCCCACCCGTAAAATTTTTCCACGGCTGAAATTTTAATTCCAATTTTTTATTTTTTTATAAAACAGAAATTTGTTTTTATTTATTTTATTTTTTGTATTGAAATATTAGAAATGTTGGATATATTTCTTTAAAAATAGATGGAATGCAATATAATTTGATTTATTAGAAAGACTGTAACAAATAACCCGGATCAATATTTTTCAGACCGGATTTTTCGTGGCTGTAAGAAAAATTAATATATTTCTTTATGTGTTATTGGAAAAAAATAAAAATGCTTAGATTCTAAGTTATTGATCCCGGTTCAAAAGTCACTACTATGTAATCTAGAAAATATTGTGATCCTTCTATGACATTTAATTTATAAAAAGTTGTATCTATTTTGAGAATTCTTTTTGAATAATAATTATCAAATAACTTAAAGTTTTTTTTTTTTTTTCAAAAATAGATACAACTTTTCATAAATTAAATATCCTAGAAAGATCACAATATTTTCTAGATTACATAGAAGTGACTTTTGAACCGGGATAATAACTTATAATCTAAGCATTTTTATTTTTTTTCCAATAACACATAAATAAATATATTAATTTTTCTTACAGCCGCGAAAAATCCGACCTGAAAAATATTGATCCGGGTTATTTGTTAGTCTTTCTAATAAATCAAATTATATTGCATTCCATCTATTTTCAAAGAAATATATCCAACATTTCTAATATTTCAATACAAAAAATAAAAAAAAATTATGTTTTATAAAAAAAAAAAAAAATGGAATTAAAATTTCTGTCCGTGAAAAAATTAGTGGGGTATTTTTAAAATTGTTACTAAACTTTAGTTATTATTATTAAAATATTTTTTTAATGGGGTAAAAATAAAAATGTCGTCTCTGACAAATTAAACGTTAGGCCCATATTTGAATTAATAATCTGTCCATGATATCTTTTTTTTTTTTAAAAAAAACTACAAATTATTTAGCATATTATTAACTTAAGAATCTATCATAATTAATTGATAAAAAGTGGGATACAATAACACCAAAGCTTTACAAACACAGAATATCACAAAGATATCCTTGCAAGTTGTGAACCTTTTGCACAAAAAGAAAAAAGGCCCAATATTAAAATAATAACAGATGACAGTGAAGAAACTATAGTAACCAAACAAGTAAAATTCCCACCACAAATAAGTACCAAACGTAAACCACTCTGCAAGATTTATCATAACAATTAAATCAAATTGTGCCGACTTAGACGCAGCACAAAAAAAGAGAGGCAATCTCAATGCCTCTATCCATAATCATCTAATTTCCCAACACTGACTAATGAATACAAAAAATCAGCATCTCAACTCACCATGTACATGTACTTCCTACCTAATATCCAATCATCATATTGCATATTAATACTGTGTTAATATATGAAAATGTAAATCATATAATATTCAATGTAAATCATATAATATTCCAATCCTGCGGCCCTTTCTCCCGAAAAGCATACAAACATTATCAGCAGATGTCACCTTAAAACCATACAAGCCATGCCTGGGGTGCCTCAAAATCTCCACCATCCGTAACTGCATCTTCTCTAATGCCAAAATCCTGTGTAACAGACATAATTAACAATTAACAAACTAAAAGATGTAGTTAGTCGAGAGAAACAGGCTGGAAACACCAAAAGTAATGCCAAAACTCTACACATCTGAAACAGAATACTAATTTCTAAATACAAACAATTGTATCATTCCAATATTCAACTGTAATATAGAAGTTATATCATTTCTAATTGACAAAATACATACTTGGGAATCCTTACCAACCTGGGGACACTTTCTAAAATAACACCAAGCAAGAAATGCATCCACTTCCGCAACAAATTCAGCAATCCTTTTTTTTTTTGGGTTATTTGATTTCAATTAGGCTCCGCATTTTTGTTTTCATATTTTTAACACCTCCCGGATTTAGAGATCAGTGTTTAAGCCCAGTATGATTGCAAAATTCATCTATGAGATTGTAATTAACATTGATCTAACCAGACCTAAATAAATGGTTAGTCTATCCCATGAAAAATTTCTTCTTGGTAGGTTTCTCCTTCCTTTATATGCATCTCCTCCTGAACAAAAACCTAAGAAACATTTTGTACATACACTGCACAGAAGTGCGCCTCAAATAGATCAAGCATTTGATGTTGGACAAAACAACAATTGATACTTTGGTTACAAAATATATAACCAAGCACATGAAAAAGATACACTCACAAGCCCAAATCAGAAAACAAGGTGGGATTCATCTAATATGTGGCAGTCTACAGGTAACAGAACAACAACACCATCCACATATTAATTCATAATTATAGATGAAAATATGAAAACATGAACTGGTTTTCCAAATCATAATATAAGATTTGAATTATGATCCAAAACTCAACCAAGAAGGAACAAAACATTTAACGATCAGTAATGGAAAATAATGCCATGAGTGAAATTTGTATGATCCCAGACCCTAATTACACTCAAAGGAACATTTAGTTCATTAAGTCATTGGTATTGATTTATTGATAAAAACATTAAATATTTAACAAAAGCAGGGAGAACCCAAAATAAATATTTAACAGGCAGGAATTCTTTAAGAGGCTGTTTGGCAAGCATGGAATAGGCCAAATCAGAATTGGGCGGAAAAAGAGTAAGAACAGAATTAAAAAAGGTGCAACACATTGGACTTTTTGCAATTAGACACCTTTCCATTCCTAATTGCATACTTGCCAGACACCTATTAAGAGTACACTGAGAATTTAAAAGTCAGATGCTTCGGTAAACCAAAGAATTCCATACAAAATGATTTTCTATCAAGAATTATTAGTTTGAAACTTTTTCACCAATTTTGAAACAACAACAAAAGGTGAGAGATAAAAACTTAAAAGGGTAATTAAGGATTTCTTTCAAAAATTGAATTGGCTTAAAATGCTACAGAAAAGTACAACTTTATCTGTAATATTGAAATCTGAGTTAGGCTATGGTATTATGCATAGTGCAGATTGGTCATATAACGGATCACTATTGTCATTTCAAAGTCTAAATAGTCATCATCAGAACCATTCAACATGATTTCCATATGAAAATGTACTTGCAAGCTAAATTTTATGTTTTATAGAAATTTTTTACTATTTTTTTAGATATGTAGAAAATACCTATTTTTGAATGGTCTATAATCTTTAGATCAACTGATTTTCCACCTATTTAAAAAAATAGTAAAAAAAAAAATGTGAAATTTGATCTACAGGTACATTTTCATATGGAGATCATGTTGAATGCTTCCGATCAACTATTTGGACTTTGAAAATAAAGATGTTAATCCATAGTATGGAGTAATATGCGCTATGCATAGTACCGTAGACTCACTCCTGAAATCTTGAAATATTAAAATTGAAGCAGCTTTAAACAATCAACAACAGATTGCAAGGGACTTGAAACAACCATCACAGCAAACAAGGCAACAATACTCATATTTAAAGAAGACAAAATTGCATTTTGTAATGCATGCTTATAATGAGTCTATGGAATCTAAACTTAGATGAGATGAAAGAAATAAAATGGCAATAAATTTAAAGACATTCATACTCTACCTAGGCACCCCCAAAGCTAAGCTCGCTAAACAACACTTTAAAGGTAGTATGGCGCAGCTTCCAACCCAAAGGTGGACCGGATGAACCATGTCTAGTGAGTTTTTTATCTCCTTCCTTGATACCCTTGCATCTCATATGTACCCATTCCATATTGTGCATTGGGATCAGCAACACCTTGTACCTAAAAAATGTCAAAAGAGTTTGTTATTATAAACAGAGTGCAGTAGAGACGTGAATTCCTACACAACTAAGGGTGTCACACAACAGGAGGCCTCCTATCCCTACGCAACTCAGCAGCATGTTTAAATAGCTAATTTATATTACAAACATGTAACAGAGCAGGATTCAAATGCCTTCTGCTTTTCATGCCTCATATTTTTTATTTCCGTTTTCGAAGTCCAAACAACCAATCCCAGACACAACATGATCTCCATATTAAAATGTGATTGGAAACCAAATTTTACATTTTTTGGAACCTTTTTTTAATAATTTTTAGATAGGTACAAAATCATTATTTTTCAGAAGATTCTCGACCATCAGAATATATGTTGTACCTATCTAAAAAAATAGCACCAAAATTTTCAAAAAAATATAAAATTTGGTCTCCAAGCACATTTTAATATGGAGATCATGTTGGGCGGTTCGAAAATTGAGATGTCATATAGAAAAAAGTGAGAGGGGAGGGATGAGAAACTTACAGGATTCATACCATAGACGGCCGCATAAGGATTGACCATGAAATTAGGATCAGGATTGCCATAGTTTGCAACAAAACCTGCACCTGTGCAAACATGCACACTCTTACAAATTAAGCTAGATTTTGTATCACAACCTAAATAAACCAAGATTGCTATTTTAATTAATTACCTTTGTTTTTAGTTCATCCAGTTTCTTTATGCAGATAACTCAATAGCATACAGTAACACAGCCACTAAAATGGTTTGATAAATATGTGTTTCTATGTAGAGTATTGTATAATTAAGCCTTTAAAATGAAAACAACAATGGTTATTTCTATTTTATTTTGATTTAAAAGTTGACATTTAAATGAGGATATATTCCAGCTTAAAAGAAACAATAAAAAAACAATTATATTTACAATGATGATCTACTACTACACAAAACATGGGACAAGATTACTATTTTGGGAAGAAGAAGTCTACCTTGAGTACCAGCAGCAGCTGCAGCGCGGGCCCGCTTCTCAGCATTAGCTATCTCAGCACGCAATTTCTCAAATTCACGAGCCATAGAAATGAGGTTCTTCTCCATCACCTGCCCCTGCTCGTAGTTCTCTGCATAGCCTTTCTTCTCTTGCTCAATTCCTTCCCTAATAAATTTAACACGACTTGTGAGCAATCTGGTTTCTTTCTTTTTCAGGGGAATTTCATGTATACCCCTCAAAAACTTCAAAAATCCCCCCCATCTAAATTTCATAATATCATATTTACCCTTCTAAATTTCAAAAACTTACAAACTTACCCATTTCGTTGTCTTTTTTATTAAAAAGACTCGTTTTTCATATCAGTCTTCTAATTGGTCGGTTTCCGAGGGCACATGAATCATTTCTTTATTTCTGACGCTTACACAGCATAAATTTAACAAGACTTGTGATCAATCTGATTTCTTTCTTTTTCAGGGGAATTTCATGTATACCCCTCAAAAACTTCAAAAATCCCCCCCCCCCCTAAAATTCATAATATCATATTTACCCTTCCAAAATTTCAAAAACTAACAAATTTACCCATTTCGTTGTTTTTTTTTTTTATTAAAAAGACTCATTTTTAATATCAGTCTTCTAATTGGTCGGTTTCCGAGGGCAAATGAATCATTTCTCTATTTCTGACGCTTACACAAGCATATATCTAAATGTCACTTGTGTACCCATAAGAAGTAGAGAAATAACCCATTTGTCCTAAAAAACTGACCAATTAGAAGACTAACATTCTTAAACATGCTACATATTTTTCATTTTTCTTATATGTCACTGTGTATTTACTTCTTTACATCCATTTTAAGTCCGTGTTGAATATCTTCTCTACCAATCTCAAAGTTGTAATACACAAATATAGAAGAGAAACAAGTAAATGTTGGGAATGTAACACGATGCACAAAATATGGCAAGCTAGAGACTGGTGTATAAAAATATGATAAAGTGCCAGTAGTTTCACAACACCTACCTCACTCGTTGAATCTCTTTTTTCATTGTTTCGATCTCAGCCTTTATCGCTGGGACCTGGCGTGAGTCAGTCGATGCCCTAGTCAAATCTTGGGTGAGTGCCTGCACCTGGCCCAAAAGATCCTGCCGATCACCCGTCAACTTTTGTATGTCATTACGTACATGCATCAGTTCAGCACGCATGGCATCTGTAGCTCCAAGTTCAGATTCCAGTTTCATCATTTTTTCATAAACCTATATAATTTATTATATAAACTAATTATAAAGAAGCAATCTTTAAAGTAACAACAGTAAAGAAGAAAGTGTATGGCTTAAACATATTTTCAGTCTAATTTAAAGGATAAGGAAATGACAATTCTCTGTAGGAATTGAGATCCTCCGAGGGAACTCAAAAATTGAGTTCAAATCCAGACCATCAGTTACAGTTGGCATGAATTGTAAAGCTGTCTTTTTAATTCCAATCAAACATGATTTTGGGCAAAACTCAAAAGCTAAGTTACCTTATAGGATCCAGACTTTGTCAGGTAGAGCAACTAAAATTATTTATTTTTCTATGAGATGTGCAATCAAAGGAGACAAGATGAGAAAACGTGCAATACAAGATTTTGATACCAACCACTGGTGACCATAGAAAAGGATAATTTTTTGCCTAATATTCACTTTAAATAATTGGGTAGTTTATTGAAAGATAATCCCATAGTTTTACTAATATTTAAACTTCATATACGGGTAGAATCCTCATATATCTAAGAATAATTTTTTTACGTACAAAAACCCAAAATCTGACCTCGCGGAGGCGGAGATCAGCATCAGATCGAGAAGCGTCAAACACAATCGACGCTCGTCTAAGCTCGTACTGTGTCATCTGGACCTCCTGTTTAAGCGCCACGTGGGTGGCAGCCAGTCGTTGATTATCCGCCAATAGGGCCTGTACATCGTCAAACTGCACCGTCATGCGCTCCTCTAGCATCACATGTGGAGGCGGGGGGTGGCGTAGGTGCGGCCGAGGAGGAGGTTCATCGAGGTGTACGCCGCCACCTCGGGCGAACGGGGGCGGAGGGTGGCGGTTTCTCCCAGCCATGACGGTGCCCGAAACCCTAGAGAAAAAAAGCCAAGAAGAAGAAACGGAACTCGGAGAGAAGGGGGAATTGGTCTACTGAAAACCGTGTTTTGGAACAAATGCTACTGACGTGTGGGTCTAACATATCAGTCGGTGCCTTGCTGCAGAGAATTCCGTGCCCCAAAAGTAACTCAAATTTTTAGTTAGGATCTGGGTCGTCCGATCTGCTTTGGCACGAATATTAAATGGGCTCGTGCATTTCATCCCGGATCAGATGGGCCCAAAATCTTATCAGACGGTCCGGATTGAAATTTAATATTTGAGTTACTTTAGGCGCTTGATAGAAGTTTAGACCGGACATGCAAGTGAATTTCGATTTATGGGGATAATGAGCTGGGTTTCGGCCGACATTATCCTTAATGTACACTTTCACACTTTTTTTTTTTTTTTAGTTTATTCGTTGTTGTGTCAAACATACTATTTCTAGTATGATATTCTCATTATTTCATATTTGAGTGAAAAAAACGTTATTTTTAACACAATAAATAGTTCAGGTTAGCTGCTATTTTATTATTTTATTGAAATGTTGAATTAGCGGCTATTCTGAATTTGAAGTTAGCATGCTATCCTCACTAACCTCACTCTCAATCCAAATGTAACATACGAGAAACCAAACCCGACCGAATTAGGTTCGACTCGAGTCGAAATAGATACGTCCATTTAACTTGAACAACGATCTCACTTGTACCAATTTTATGTTTTAAAACAAATAAAAAGGCTTGTGCAACAATTTTGATTATAAAATAGTATCTTTTTTATGATGTAAAACGTAATTATCATTACATAACTTGAATTTGGGACAAGATATGCTCAGGATAGTATTTTTTTTAAAGATATGCTAAGAATATAATTTTTTAGGTAACTGTAATAAGTAATGAAAGTGACAAAAATGGTGAGATCGACAATTTATGACAAACTAAAAAGAATGATATAATAATATTTTTGGACAACACATACCAAAATATTTGATAACAATCCAATTATTTTTGGCTCGGAACTCTAACAACCAATTTATCAATACCATCGAAAAAAATCACGTGGGATGTGTCGCGCGGTTGTACCGCATAATTTGAGAAGAAGATTGTCAGCAGTAAACTAGCAAACTAGCTTGAGAAAATAGTATTATCAATTCTCCTTGGCCCTTGCTATGCAAATACTATAAAAATGCTATACAAAGACGTTATACAATTCTACTTACCTTTCAGAAGCACCAGCCGCCTCAACTTCTAAAACAATTGGCATTCAATAATTTAAAGTAACAAGTCTTTAGCTGATTTTAATATTTTACTAACACAAACACGTTACAATAACAATGAAGAGAAAAGGCAAGTAAATAAGGAATTGTTTGAAGTACTAATGGATTCTAACAAACATGCAGAATCTACCAGTAAAACTGTGCTTGAAAATTCACAAAATATACACATGCGCACACACACAAAGGTACTTAATTACCAATACCTCTATTATCTTCACCATGCTATACTATTAAAAGTTAAGATATATACGGTCAGACATCTAACTAAACAGAAGTTATCCACAAACATGCTATGCATAGCTACGATCTAACTCTCAGACACCCAAAAATGCAAATAAAAAATCATCAGACCAGCCCCAAATAATATCCGTACTACCAGATATCCAAACATACATAATTCATAGTCATACCAAGTTAGCTCCTATAATACCCCCTAAAAATTATCAACAGATCTCGCCTTCCTCGACATCCGCTTTGGCAGGGACCACCAAATCTTCATCGTCAAAATCATCAGCTTTTATGAACAGACCTAACTTTTCCAGGGGGTTGAGAAACCCGGATTTCATCTGAATTCCACATGCCATGTTCTGCTTGAATTCATCAGTTTTTCGCATGTGACAATTCCAGGAACAGGTCATCCTTTCAAGCTCCTTTATAAGCTCAGTGTTGTCAAGGTCAACTGTCTTCTTAACCTACAAAACAAGTAGAGGATCATCAACCATTGTCAAACTAAGAAATTTAATACAGAACAATAAGGTTCGATGCAAGTAAACAGATATTTAAATGAACCATACAATAAAAAAATAACCCAAAAAACGACGAACTTCAAACAGCTGAGAAGATGTACTAAATTACAAACACCGGCATAACACAGAATTGAACAGAAACCCTAAAGCCAAAAGCAACAGAATAAGTTCAAAAGTACCACTGCTGAATTTTGAAGATGGTTTTGCGGTGCTACACTAAACGACTCAAAGACTTTGCAAATGAAATAGACATTTGCACTTGGTGACAAATTCGAATATTAAATCAGTATAGTTGATAAAGTTGCTCTGTTAATTATGGACAAAATTTCCTCTGCCTATGAGTCTCCTTCGTTTTTTTTTACCCACTTGGATGTACTAGACATTCCTCTCCTCCTCGGAAGTTTAAATACAGTGTTTAATTATTATGGGGGAAGGGGAATTTCATTTTTATCCCTCCAAAACTTCAAAATTACATATTCCCATCTCTAAACTTCATAATATCATATTTACCCTTCTGAATTTCCAAAACAAATTTAACTAAATGTGAGTTTTTGAAATTTAGAAGGGTAAATATGATATTATGAAGTTTAGAGGGGGGGGGATATGTAATTTCGAAGTTTTTGAGGGGCATAAATGAAATTCCCCCAATTATTTAATATGGGGAAAAAATGGCATTAGCTAACAAGTACAAAAGGCATAGGTTGTTTCCGTACTTGCTACAAAAAGACGATGTAATGTGCAAAAATTTCTTCATATTATTGTGTTTCTAGGGGTTGTTTAAGTACCTGTTGCAGAGCAAGACGAGCAGCTTCTCTTTCCTTCTCCCTCTTCAATTTTCGATCTTCTTCGGCCTTCTTTCGTGCGGCAGCCTGCGCAGCTCTAACCTTGGCTTCAAGCCTCACTTTTTCTGTTCAAAAACACAAAATAATACAAGATTAAAAGTGAACCTACTTAATTTACAAATTACAGTAAATCAAATGCAAAGTTACCAAAACTTACAGCAAATCAAATACAACCGATAGAAAGAAGAAATATTTGATATGGAACAAATCAGCATAAAAAGGATTTGATTAAGAAAGAGAGATACAAATACTGCTAAAATGCTACTTTATAAATCCATGAAAGAAATACTAGGCATAATATACTATCATGTATCGCCAAATTCTTATCAGCAATATCAGAAAAAAAAAAAAAACTCAATTTTTTGCCGAAACATTTTTTGTTTCAGTCTGTTAGAGGTCTAATCCATACAAGGTTCTTCATAAATCAATGTTTCAGCTCAGTGCTGAACTGTTCTAAAGTAGTACAAAAGAATTGAACCTAAAAATTAGTGACTAACACCCGGATTTATGGGCTACAAGCTCCAAGTCTTTGACTAAAAAGTTAAAACAATTTTGAGTGAGGCTATGTACTATGCATAGTGCATATTGGTCCATACTATGGATCAACATCTTCATTTTCAAAATCCAAACAATCAATCAGAACTGTTCAACATGATCTCCATATGAAAATGTACTTGTAGATCAAATTTTATATTTTTTTACTATTTTTTAAGATAGGTAGAAAATCATTGATCTAAAGATTCTAGACCATTCAAAGTAGTGATTTTCTACCTAAAAAAAGTAAAAAAAAATATATATAAAATTTAGTTTGCAAGTACATTTTCATATGGAATGCATGTTAAACATTTTGGATCAACTATTTGGACATTCGAAAATAAAAAATATTGATTTGTAGTATGGACCAGCCCGTGCTATGCATACCATAGCCTCACTCAAACAATTTGTTTATTTTTGAAAGACTACAGGTCATCTTTTTTTCTTAACCTTTGCTTTGACATATAACTGTGGTCCCCAATAGCCCACAAGCAGGGTGTTAGTTGCAACTAACAGGACAAAATTGAACTACAATACAAGTGTGTCCACTTGCCAAACAAAAATACCAAGTATGACATGGCACATGCTTACCTTCCTGTTGCCTTCTCTCAAGTTTCTCTCTCTCTAACTGAAGCTTGATTGGGTCAACATTCTTTCCCTATATAGGGACAAACAAATTGTTACAGTTCAAGCAAGTAAAACAAGATTGGATTTCGAGTTTTCGACAACATATACTTAGGACAGAACTGGTACCAACCTGAGACACCTTTTCCTTATCTATTGTTCAGCATTTTGTTTTTTTACCAGTATGTACCAGTCAGGACAAACCTTCCACCAGTCTGGGGTAAAATACCAGCATGTGCCAAAGCATGCTGACCAAACCGCCCATTTACCAAAAATTTCTAATTCCACCTTAAAAGATCAAATTATGCCCACACAATAAAATAAAATAAAAAATAGAGGTCATAATAAAGTGTTTTCCTTATTCCTACTTTGACCTTAGGATCTAGCAAAATTATGGTATGACAGTACCACCAAAACTCCCAAGCCCTGGACCTTCCAGTACCAAGCACTACAGGAGTACCTGATCCAGAAGAGCCCTCTGTTGTGCTTTCACAATTGTATCCGCAAAGCGGCTCTTTAGCATTGCAGCACGTAGGGCTCTGCTTGGAGATAACGGTTCCTCCAAAGGAATTTCATCAACCTCTGAAAAGTATAAACAAAACATAATTGAGTTGTGAAAAAAAAAAAAATTCAAAAGCAACAATAAGTAGTAGTATTGCAAAAGTAGAATCTACAGTATCATAGCTATTATTAATATATACGTATGAGAATCCAACAGATTTTCATGCCTATTCTGGTACAGCAAAGATCCCGTCCAGAAAAACTAGAACTACTTAATGCTGTATGCTTATAATATGGGTGAGGTTGCTACTAAAATTAACTAGGTAACCACGTGTGTAAGCTCTTGAAAAGTTTCAACCCTTTATGTGTTAAAAAGATAATGCCAAATAGAAAAACCTTTTTCCGATGCAACAGCTAATGAAGTAATAGGGAGAAGTTCATGCTGACGAATCCCACAAGATCCTAATACAGAATTTGAAATCAAATATACATTTTTATCAAAAGAAAATTACTCTGAAACAATAATCGGCAGAAAAAGAGACTATAACTCACCAGCTGCTGTGGAAATTTTGTCACAAATTGGCAGTCGCGTAACACCTAGCTTTTGGGGTGTCACTGATGCCTCCTGAAAAGAGAGAGCCCATGCAACATTTACACATCAAAAAACAGCTAGACCAAGTCACCAAGATTCACCAGATTATACAATTATATGACATATGAACTTGGAAAAGGTGTTTCTCAAGTGGTAACCTTCTTCGGCAAGGTTGAGTTATGAGATATCGCATCTCGACTACTACATTTCTCATTATTAGCACCTAAAAGTCCTGAAAAAATAAGCACAAGAAAACAAAATTAGGTAATAACCAATAAAATTAAGTGACATAAATTAAAGTTCCCCCAAAACATGATGGAGAAAAAACTTACTATTGCATGAACTTAATTTAAGAATCAACCGACCGTTCGATTTTTCAATTCGTATACCAGAGTGGGATTTATCTGCACCTTCTCCTATAATTAAATCCAAAAATTAGAAGATCACAAAGTTTCAAATGAACTATTTCAAAGATAAAGTTGTCTTACTTCATACCTTTGCACGAGGCCGGGGGTGGGCATTGAACCAACGTCCTTATATCCTTTGAAGGCTACATAAAAATATATATACTTTTTCATTGAAGCTTCTTGAAAAGTATTATTTTTTAGACAGAACCCCCTGTTCTCCTAATTTTCCATCTTTCTGGGATATGCTCAGGATCAATGCAAGGAAAAAACAGTAATACAGGAGGGAGGCTGTGGCACTTTGCAAACCGCAGGTCAGTCCGTGCTATGGATCAATATCTTTGATTCTAAAGTTAAAACAGTCGATCCGGACCACTCAATACAATCTCCATAAGGAAATGTACTTGAAAACCCAAAATTTATATTTCTTTTTACTAATTTTTAAGATAATTAGAAAATCACCTGATTTAAAAATTCAGGACCATCCGGAAGTAGTGATTTTCTACCTATCTGAAAAAATAGTAAAACAATTCTAAAATATAAAATTTGATCTCCATGAACATCTTCATATGGATATCATGTTGAGAGGTACAGATTGACTGTTTGAATTTTAAGAATGGAGATATAGCACAGATGGACCTGCGCTTTGCAAAGTACCATAGCATCACTCCCCATACATTACCCAACATCTTACCTTCTTTTTTGGGGGCCCCACTTCTGCCAGCCTGGACTTGTCATCCACACGCCCCACATTAGAATTAAAGGTTTCTTTGGCCCACTTATCTTCCAGCAATCGCCACCTCGCATCAAATAAATTACTCAACTTCTTTGCCATGAAGTGCACCTCATTCTTGGGAGGATTATACAACATGGCATTTGAAAAGGTCAACATCACATCCTCTGAGAATTGGACAGTACGCGTGTATTTTCTCTTAAGGAGGTTTTCCTTGACAGTGCCAAGATCCATCGGGTTTTTTATTATCGAGAAGTAATCCGGAATATTCAATTTGACAGGGTCCACAGGATAATTGAAGACCCAGCCAAACTGGTGCTCCATTAGCATTTTAAGAAGAGTGAGACATTGCTTAAGCCGGGTGACATCCATCTTTTCATCCGTCAAGCTCAGAGAAGGTAATTCTGTGATATCATTGGCTTCGAAACCAGGGGTCTTTCTTTTACGAGCTACACCCATGGTTGTCTGTTGAAGGACTTGCGTGTCAAAGATAAAGCATCAGTTTGCTCAGTAAATGAATGCGGAATTTGTGGACCAATCTGCAATAAAGTAATGCAATTGTTAAACAGCACTTAGCAGATATAAAGACAATCTAAGAATCATCAAGGAAGAAGACATTTAAAGCAAGGGTACGATTGTGAGAATGAATTTTAATAAAAGGGGAAAATCTGTAAACCTAAAAATAACATAAACCTAACCCTTTAATGGGAATAATAAAGGGAATAAAAAATGATGGAAGGGTTTCACAGTTGACGGTTTGGAATAATACTTAATACATATGAACGTAAATTGAGAACAGGCAGGAAATTCATCGAGACAACCAACCAACCCTAAGTAGAAATATGATTCAAAGTTATCAAGAGAGAAATTGAACAGAATCTCTTACTTCCCCATAAAATAAGGGTAAATAAGAACAAATAAGTTATCTGCAATTACAAAGATAAAAACCAATCGAAACAAGAATCAAATAAAAATTAAAGGTAATTAATGGATGTGTTTCACAGTTGACGGTTTGAAATAATACATATGCACATAAATTGAGAACAAGCAGGAAATTCACCTAGACAACAAACAAACCCTAAGTATTTCACGACGCGGGCTGCTAGAAATGTGATACGAATTTGTCGAAGGAGAAATTGAACACAAATCTGTTACTTCCCCTTAAAAATAAGGGGAAATAATAACAAATAAACTATTTGCAATTAACAAGAGCAAACCAATCGAATAAAGGATAACTTCGAAATTAAAGGTCAAATCGCGACGACGAGGAGATATTTCTATCTGAAATCCAAAAACCCTAAGAAAGCGATCGAGAAAGAGAGAGAGAATCCACAAATATAAACGCATAAAGAGAGAGAGAGACTAACCAGCGGGCGGAGAAAGGGCGGAGAACAGAGCGCGGCGGCTGGCGAGGGACAAAGAAAGAAAATATATTTCTTTAGGTTTTTAGAAAGCGCAAGAATTCTATCAAGGGGGTGCTATATTGTAAAATTTTCTACTTGTAGATATTACTAAATAAATGTCGTAAAATAGAAATTACTATGATACTATCATTAGATTTTTCTATTTATAGATATTACTAAAATAAAAGTCGGAGAATAGAAATTACTATGATACTATGATTAGATTAAGTAAAACTAATATACACTTAAGTGTACCGTACTCTTAAGTTTAGGCCGTTCGATTTCTTTAAAAGTCGTGCTATCACGACTTTTAAAGAATCTACACGACTTTTAAAGAAATCGAACGGCCTAAACTTAAGAGTACGGTACACTTAAGTGTATATTAGCTTTACTCGATTAGATTAAAGTATTTTTTACCGAAATTTTTATAAATACCCAAAAATAAAACAAAATTATGAAATCTAATCAATTTTTGAAAGAATCTCGGAAAATACTCAATCCGGTTACTCAACAATCGAATTTTCAATTTCTTTCCGCTCACCCAATGCCCGGAAATGAGAAAAACGTCCGCTTACTAGGTAACCGGAAATAAGCGGAAAGAAGTTCGGTAGCTCAATGGCCGGAAAGCTTGGTTTTTTTATTTGTTGTGAAATTTTGTTCGATTAGAGTAGAGGAAGAAAGGGAGATAGCGAGAGGCAGGGAGAGTGGCGGGGACGACGGAAAAAAAAGAAGAGAAAAGAGAAGGAGAAGGCGCAGGAGGAAAAGGAAGAGAAGAGGGGCACCGAGAGATCAGTTTTTATTTATTTATTTAATCTTTATTTTTTTATTTATAGAATATTAGAATAGCATAATATTGTTTAGAATTATTTTGGAATATTGTTTAGATTGTTTAGAATTCATAACACTGTTTAGATTGTTTAGATTATTAGTTGAATAATTTAGAATAGTTTAGATTGTTTTTTGAATAATTTATAAAATTTCAAAACGGTTTAGATTAGTATTTAGGTCGGTTATAGGTAATGAGTATTTAGGTCGGGTGCTGTAAAAAACACTGTCATCATTGTACAGGAATTCTCCTCCAACAAAAATTCTCAAACATATGGTGGTCATTTTTTGTTTTGATTGGTCTGGATAACAAACTACAATTTAAAGAAATAATAATTCTATAAGTACAACATAATTTCAGAAATTAAATAATTTATAAATAATTTATAAAAAAATCCTTTGCTCTTCTTTCTTTATTTGAATATTTAAATACGGGAGATAATTTTTGCTTTAATTGGTCTGAATAATAAACTAATTTAAAAAAATAATAAGTAACATAATTTCATAAATTAAATAATTTACAAATTAATTATACAAAAATTACCTTTTTTTTTCCTTTCTCTTTTGATATTCTTTGTTTTTATCTAATTTTCTATTTAGCAGCATATATAATTTAATTAAAAAATATATCAAATAAATATATACATAAAATAGTCATGTATCTAATGTTACACTAAGTGCACCTCTGAATTGCTCAAAAACTGAAAATAAGTGCAATTGAAAGTAAAGTATATGAGTTTAGAGAAATTTGACACGTGTGATGTTAACAGAGTTCGGCAAAACAAAGGCCTACGTCTCCGGGATTTCGCAACCTCTTCTAGGTACACATTTCTATTACCCAATACGAAAGGATTACAACTTGTGAACCGTTGAGCCCTTACAATCCAAGCGGGAAGTCAACCGGCCAACTAGAGATGAGAACAAGGTCTCAAAGTATTAAGCTACTTAAGAGAAACGCTCAAAAGTTCACTCTAACCTAATCTAACTTAAGATTAATGAAGTGGGTTTGAGGTTGTTTGAGGGATTTTGAAGTTTTAAGCTCTCACAATAATGGAGTAAGCTAAGCTCTCAAAAAATCATTTTTTAGAAGTTTAGGATCGGCTTAGATTGCTTTGGGAAGAAAGCTCAAAGCCCTATTTATAGAGATAGCTAAAAAATAAGCTGTTTGACCTAGTTCAAAATGCAATTTAGAGTTTCAATTCTCTGACAACTCAGTAAAACGTTACAACGATTGTATAACATTTATGTAACATTTTGCACTGTAAAATCTTGATCAAAAACAGAAATTTCTGAAGCTTAGATTTAATTAAAACGTTACAACTTTTATCAAACGTTACAACTTTTGTCAAACGTTACAACGCTGATTTAATTAAATCGTTGTAACGATTGACAAACGTTACAACGTTTGTCAATTAATTTTGAATTTGATACAACTGTACTTCAGCAGTTCTGACATTTCTAAAACGTTATAACGTTTTATAAAGGTTACAACGTTTTAAGGTGATTCTGAGTTTTGATCAAGCTATTACTTCAGCGTTTCTAACATGCTGAAAATGTTACAACGTTTTACAAACGTTACCAATATTTGTTCCTTGTTAAAACATTCTCAAACTTACTTTACTAAGTTTATGATTTTATAATTTATATTTTTGATAAGTGTCTTCATGATTTCTTCAGTTAAAGTATTCTATATTGCAATTTCATTTGACTTAAACCTATATATCTTTCAAAATTAGAAGAAATCGTAAAATTCAATAATTGTATGTTTTTGCAAATTAGTCAAATAGATGAAAAAGATTATTGCTAGAATAACATCTAATATCACTAAATATGAAAAATATTGTATAAATATATACATAAAATATTAAAAACTATGTAAAATATATACATAAAATATACCTATTATTTTCAAAACATAAATATATACATAAAATATTGTATAAATCAATATTATCATATATTATTAATAATAAACTATGTAAAATACTAAAAAAATAATTTTATCATAAAAATATAAAATAAATCAAAATATAATAATAAAATTATCTTTTTTTCTTTTTTCTCTTTCTTTCTTGTTAGTTGTAGCAATAATCTTTTTCGTCTATTTGACTAATATGCAAAATATACAATTATTTATATCAAATGTTCTCAACTTGTCAATCTACAATTTTGAAATAAAAAAACATAGTACATAATTAATTGAATAAAGATTTTTATCTCCCATCTCTCATCCCCCATTCATCCCCCCAAAGTCATTAACTACCTAACTATCTCTTTAACCGATTAAACTGTCAAATCGTTCTCTTCCATTCAGTTGAATCTCTCTTTCTAAGAAAAAAAAAACCAGTCTCAGTTAGCGCCTTGAAGCACGACTATTTATCAACTCCGAGGCTTTATCTCTTCGTTGCCTTCAAATTAAATTCTTGTAATATTTTCTCATCTAATCAAATTTCATCGAATCCGTGCCGAATTTGTCTTCTTTGCTATCAAATATTTGAGATCATGAGGACCAGAAGTCATGAGCCAATCAAAAGTTTTTTTATTTCATTTTTGTTGTTGTTGTTATACTTAGTAAAATAAGAATTCAACAATTTATTTGTGTGTATATTTCTATTCACACGTTCATGAAATGAAATTGAGGATTTTGAAAGTACTGTCACTTTTTTCTTATTGTTCTTTTTATAAACTGGTTTTCTATAAAATTTACAATTTTGTAAATAACGATATGTTGTTGTCGAATAGATAAGGTACCGCTAAGCGATTAACCGAAAATAATCGGAAATATATTAGACATCCATACTTGCATCCAGTTATTTTAGAAATATTTTTTTTTTTGAAGGTTAGTGGAAAAGTCCACTAAGATATGTTGATATATAAAAAAGTATGTACAATAGAATTACATGAACCAAATGAAAAATGCAGTAAAGTAAAAAACCCTCCCTCCCTTCCCCACTATCACATGGTAAAGAGTTGTGCCAATAAAATAAAAAAAGCTCCAATAGAGTCTAGCTCTCTATTTTCCCTGTTATATTTAACTAAATACCACCCAGTTATGTACATCAATTGCTGCTTCATTAATTAGAATATGCTCTGGTTTACTCTTGAGGCTGAAGGTCCTCCTGTTCTGTTCCTTTCCTTCCATAGAGCCCATGAGCCAGCTGCCCATGTCACATCCCAACATTGTTTGCTTTGGCCCCTCAGTTGTTGTCGGCCCTCACTCCAGATTTCAGCTGAACTGTTACCGAGAACCCTTTGTAGATTATGCTGTGCATATAGACCATTCCAGAAGTTTATAGCATATGGACAAGTTCTCATCAGGTGGTCGCATGTTTCGCTTTGATCACTGTTGCACAACTTACATCCCTGTGTCACCTCGCATCCTCTCATTTCTAGCACCTCCTGAGTTAAGATCTTGTTATTGATCATCAACCATAGGAATATTCTTACCTTTGTTGGGATTTTCAGTTTCCACAGGGTTTGATGGTGTTCGAATCTGACGCCTGAATCGTGCATTACCCTGTATGCCGATGCACAGGAGAAAGCTTTTGTTGGTGTCCATCTCCATTGTAGTGTCTGGGTTGCTAAGTCCATTTTCACTGAGGCGAAGAAGAAGGGTGTGAGTGGTGCCAGTTCTTTGAGGAACCTAGATAAGTTTGTATTATCAACCAGTTGAGAACAATCTGTGATGCTATACAATTGGCGTAATGTGGTTGCCCAGAGTCCATCACCGTCATGCTGCAATCTCCACAGCCACTTTGTCAGGAGTGCCTGATTCTGGCGATCAAGATCAATTATACCCATTCCTCCATTGCATTTTAAATTGCAAACTGTTTCCCAATTAGCCAGACAGTTTATTCCTTTACAAGGTGCGTTGCCTCTCCATAGGAAACTCCTTCTCATTTTATCAATTTGCTTGATGGTCCCTTTGGGTAGCCTGGTTGCTTGCATGAAATGGATTGGCATAGCCGATAACACTGCTTTTACCAGAGTGACTCTACCCCCATATGACAGAAAATTAGACTTCCATCCTTCCATCTTTCTTTGGACTGTTTGGATCATTGGTTGGAAATCAATGATCCTTAATTTCTTGATTGATAGAGGTAGGCCAAGGTATGTTATCGGGAGCTGTTCTACCGGAGAGGAAAGGATATTTTGGATAGTTTGGTTCAAGTGTGGGGGAATTGAGATCGGGACAAATGCACTCTTTGCTCTATTTATCTTCAGACCCGTGAGTTCCTCATACACTTTGAGCACTTGTGTGATGACCTTCAGAGTTATCGGATTAGCCTCTGCAATAATTACCGTATCATCCGCAAATTGAATGGTTTTTGGAGGTATGTGTACATATGGCGGCATGGCTTGCTCCGCATTGTGCATGAATCTATTCAGTGTATCCGCCACTATGATGAAGAGCATTGGGGATAACGGGTCGCCTTGTCTGAGGCCTCTACCATGCCCGAAGGATTCAGTTAAAGCTCCATTAACCTTGACTGCTGAGGTTGCTGAGCGGAGGATGCCTAGTGTTGATCCTATCCATTTTGGCGGGAACCCTCTCTCAATGAGCAAGTTAGTAAGAAAACACCAATCAACCGTGTCACAAGCTTTCTCAAAGTCAACCTTGTATAAGATTGCCGGTAATTTTCGAGTTTTACAGAAGGTTAAAAATTCACGCGCCACCAGAAAAGATTCCATCATTGAGCGGCCCTTAACAAAAGCAGTTTGGGTTTGGGCTACCAACAAAGGAATATGTGTCTGTAGCCTATTAGCAAAGACTTTTGTTATGATTTTAACCACAGTGTTGATGACACTAATTGAGCGATAATCAGATAATGTAATAGGTGCTCTTTTCTTTGGGATGAGGGTTATGGTTGCCTTGTTGATCGGTTTAAGGTTTCTGTCTGAGTTGTGGAAATCCAATATCATTTTCATGAAATCTGTTCGGATTATACTACAGAATGCCTTGTAAAATTCTACCGGCAGCCCATCTGGTCCACTTGCCTTGTCACTCGGCATCTCATTTATTGCAGCTAGAACTTCAATGTCAGTTATCTGATCGTCCAGACTCAGTAACTCTTGTGTGTGATTTGGCCCTACCTTTCTAGACAGATTAAAGGGTCTTCTACGTAAATCTCTTCTCACCAGTAGGTTAGCGAAGTGGGATTTAATGTATTACGGTAGCATCACCTCCGGGATTGTTGTTCCATTCCCATCCTGTATTGTAGCCATCGAATTTAAATTTTTCCTCCCATTTGCTACCGCATGAAAATATTTTGTATTATTGTCGCCTGATTTTAGCCATGCACTACCAGACCTCTGCTTCCATCTCAACTCTTTGTCACGGGCTAGCCCGAAAATGTGTTCTCTTATTTTTATTCGAAGCCTAAATTCAATAGTGTTGAGGTGTCTGAGTTCCTCTACTCGATCCAATTGTCTGAGCACCCACTTTGATCTTCTTAGTAAGGTGTCTCTTTTGCAAAATTTTCTTCGTGCCCAGCTGAGTAATTCTCTTTGTACTGTAAAAATCTTTTCCTGGAAGACCCTAACTGGATTTGGTGAATGAGATGTAGTTGCCCATGCCGCTGCCACTACACCATGCACTTCCTGATGTTTAAGCCAGAAATTTTCAAATTTGAATTTTTTCCTGCACGGGTTAGCATGTGGTTTTATGTTGAGAAAAAGTGGTGTATGATCAGAAGCACTCGCTGGGAGATCTTTCAGCGAGTGGGTTGCACCAAATGAGTTCCAGTGATAAGATAAGAGAACCCGGTCTAGCTTGGAAAATGTTGGATGCGGTCTTTTATTAGACCAAGTGTACATTCGGCCCTGTAATGGAATATCTAACAAATTTGTGTCAGCTATCAGATTATTAAATTCAGATAGCAAGCCCATATTTCTTATACTACCCGTGGTGTCCTCTAAATCTCGATAGAGATTAAAGTCACCAGTGATTAACCATGGAAGATTATTCAGTTCTCGAATCTTACGGATTTCATTCATAAACTCCATTTTTCTCCTATCCTCTTGCGGTCCATATACCGCAGTAAACATAAATTTAAAATTATTAATTTTGAGTGTGGCTGAAACAGTGAAATTGAAAACATATGAATCCAAAAGAGTGAATTTTGAGCTCCACGCGAGCAAAATTCCCCCTTTTGTTCCCTCCGCATTCAACACCTCAAATTGATTAAATTTCGCAGGGCACACTTGCCTCACACGAAATATCGAGCATTCACTCCATTTAGTCTCTTGATATGTAATTAAATCCGGATTCGCATCTATAACTATATCTTTTATGACATCACATTTTTGTGCATCTCCAAGACCACGCACATTCCAATTTAATATACGCAAAGGAAATTTAAAATATAGAGCTTGATCATTCATAAGGATTGATTACACAAAAGTTGCATACCGCAAATGTAAATAACATCACAAAAATAATAAATGATAGTATCCAGCTAAATCTAAACAGTTAAGTCACAAAAACATGCTGCTCACTATCTAAAATAAATAAAAGGCCTTAGTTGCCTCCTTCACCCGACTCCTCCTCGTCGGTGAATTTGTCATCTTCACTATTGAACTCAAGGTCACCAATTATGGATTCACCATAATCCTCCTCATTTCCCTCAAAAGCAATCTGTGTTGCACCACTCGGGCCCTCCCCGTGAGGCAATAGAGTCCCCAGATGAGCAATACCACAGTAGTGGTCAATCGCATCAGACTTACCTTGATCCAGTGGGGCTGCCTGTAAAGTTTCTGTCTGCAGTGCCCTTAGTAAATCAGCCTCAGAAATTGGCGACTTGAGTGTAGGCTTCTTCTTCCTTCTTGATCTCTTTGGTGAATAATTTTTTGTGTGACCTTTACCAGAAATTCGCGCACTACGGCGCAGAGATTGATTGTCAGTCTGAAATGGCGGATTGGGGGGATCTATCACTTCCTCTTGCATGGGATTCGCTAAGAACTCCATTGCCCATTGCTCTGCCACCTGTATGTCTGCCAGATCCGGTTCTTGAACCCCCTCTACCAACCCATCCTCTTCGTACCCTTCCTCTTGTTCCGCCTCCTCACATCCTACCGCACAGCCCGCGTCCACCAGTGGCTCGTCTTCCGCCTGCGCTGCGGCTAGTGCTGCCTCATAGGCCTCGTCGGCCTATAGTTCCGCCTCTGCTTCAGCCAGAGCGGGGTCCTCTTGTTCCTGAGGATCCCCATACGCTGCTTCAAACTCGAGCAGATTCAAGTCTGATGCCGTTGGAGTTGCATATTCCCCAATTACCTGGGACTCACCATAGCCAATTGAGCTCTGTTGGTCTAAGGCACTGAGATCCGCCTGATGGTTTGCCTCAAAGTCTTCATAGACATGATAGTCATCCTCTTGCATATCCTCATTTCCAATAGGTTCCTCATTCGGGTCGAGTTCAGAGAACACTTCCTCTGGTTCTAGTTCGGGCTGGAGGTTCACTTCATGTCTCGGATTTAACTCCATTAGCATAGCTGCTGCTAGAAAGGTGTTGGGTTCAGAGATTTGGGCTGTCGGGTTAGGTTGGAGAAGGTTTTCTGGGCTTTGATTGGTGGAACTCTGCTGGGTTAATTGGAGTGTCACAGGTATAGATTTGATTGGGGTGTCAATTGGAATTGGGCTTTTAGGTGCTGTGTTCGGATTGGGAAGAGATTTTATAAGGCCTATTGCTCTATCAGTTAATGGAGATGGACTATGATAGGTGGGCTTAGGTGGACTGTTGGCAAGCGTGTTTGCCATGCTTTTAATTCCCTGGATTAGATTGGAATTTTGTTTTGGGTCCGAAATTTGAACAAGTTTCCCCACTTCTGGAGTACTAACAGGTTTGTTGGCAGAGGCATGCTGATTGTACACTGGTCGGTAATTAATGACTGGACCCGAATGATCTCCCTTCTCAACAGGACTGGAGATGTCCATAGGGGTATTTTCGTAAATTCTCTTACCTTTCTTCTTTTCCAGTAGAATTTGTTGAGGTGTTGGTTTAATGGCTGCTTGTAGCCTCTGTTGTTGTATGGCCTCAAATTGGGGTGAGGCCCTCAAGGTTTTTTCTAATTTTTATTTCTCCTTGCCTTCACCTAGGTTCATCCAAACTGAGAGAAGTGTATCATAATCAATAGACAGCACACTGCTGCCCTGATTGTCATCCCTTTGAATAGTTACAGTTTGTTTGTTCTCCAGCTTTACCTTTTGAAAAAAATCCTCTTTGGGTGTTGTGTCTATTGGGGGTATGAGAGGGACTGGTTCCTCCAACCAACTTAGGACTCTTACCTCTACCTCTCGCATTATGCCTTTAAGCCATAAATGCAAGTTGTGTGGGATCTTGCCGAGATCTGGAAGAGCTACCACAGCAAACATGCTCTCCAAGGATGGGGTTTTTGTCATCGAGGCATGTTCAAGAACAATGCCAAACAAACTAGCTCCCGCAATTAAATGATCTATTGTCCATGCTTGGGGGGACATCCTTTATTTTAGAAATATATTAGTGTTAGTTTGTAATAATCTAGAAGTCAATAATACGATAATTTATCATAAAGCTTTGTTCATGAATTGAATGTTTATTTATATAGCATTTTGTTGCCTTGAGTATTATTGAATTTATGGATCATTTCGAGTTCATGACTGAAATTGTGAAACTCCATAATATAGATGATATATACTCTTAAAAGGTCACTGACCAAGGTAATTAGCAGGAACACTAATTACCGCGATAAGGTTAGTATGTGGATTAAAAGATGGTTAAGTTTTACAAACCACCTGACACGAGATGTCATTTTAATCACATAGATACATGTTTTAGAAACATGGTATTTGACAGACCCCGAATGAAACATTAAATAGAATTGTGTTCGTGTCATTTATGTTTTCATTCAGTGTCACGTTCTACAGTATGAGGTATTTATCGTTCCCACTGAGAAATATGTATGTGTGATTGTTATCCACCGCTGTCCGTAAAAAGCAGTCATAACGGTAGCTTTTCCATATGTATAGCTTAGCTGAGGAAGTGATAGTTTACCAAGAATACTATTTGTCCCTCGTATCTCTATACGAGCTATAGCATCACTGGGCCCCTTGATAGAGTAAGATTATCTGCTAGCGGTATAATTACAAGAGTAATTATATTTGATAATCTGCTCAAGATCAAGAAAAGATTAAGTTAGCAAGGATGACACACATCTACCTTGAAACTAATCTGATAGCTATGAGACAAAAGAACAGACACAAGTAAATTGTTTACTGGATCGTGATATTGTACAGTACAACATCATCTGTGTAATTGGATGGTCATGATGTGTTGCCAGATGCCACCCATGACTAACAGAAGTTAAAACAGTTTTAACTCTGTTTACCAACATAACACAGATCCTATTGGGTCACACCATATAGGAGCTACTCGGAGAATCTTACTGATTAATTATAAATTGATTATAATTAATATTAAGATGGTTATAATTAATTATACGTGTTATAATTAAATTATAAATGTTATGTAAAAATAACAAGCAAAAACATTGGTTAATTTATAAACGTGTATGACACGTTGTATAAAAGTTAACCGGTTAATTTATAAATGTGCAGGACACATTGTATAAATTACCGAAACAACAACCGCAAGAAAAATATATATAATTATTCAGAATAATTATACGAATATTATTTGTGTTCGGGCCGAGGGCATTCGGATCCTTTCAGATTCGTCCTTATCCGCATGACATGTCATCGATCCTATCCAGATGACACGTCATCGACACCGAAACAAATAACCGAAAGAAAAATATATATATAATTGTTCAGAATAATTATACGAATATTATTTGTGTTCGGGCCGAGGGCATTCGGGTCTTTTCAGATTCGACCTTATCCGCATGACACGTCATTGATCCTATCCAGATGACATGTCATCAATCCTATCCACAAGGGCAAAATGGTCATTTCACACCTATGCCACCTTGCATGTGTAAAAGCACGGAGAAGAATGTGGAAGGGTGTGGAAGGGGTATTTTGGTCATTTCACATATAAAAGGATGAGGTGTCAATGGCATATCTTGTAAATAGGCCGAACTTGGAGGGCATTTTGGTCTTTTGCAACCGAATCTAAACACTATAAATAGGGGTGGAGGGGTAGAGAGAAAAAGATATATATATGCACATTCACATGTATCTTTTCGTGCAGAAACGAATCGGTATTTTTCTCTCTTTCTCGGTTTCTCTCCCAAATAGTGTTTCGGTTGAGAAAAGAAAGTTATACGTAGTTGACGTATAATCTTGCGGGTTGTTGTGGAGTATATTTACGGGATCGATGAATAGTGTTTTACCGAATTTAGCGGTATGTTAGTTTTGCATATTGATAAAACTGAGCAACCGAAAATTCGTGTTTACGGGTTTTCGTCTTTTCCCCGTGAATAGTGTTTTTGCAGAATTCCGCGGTTTACGGTATTTCTGGCAGAAGAAATAAACCGCTCTCCGGTTAGTCCTGGTGGATAACCGATAGAGGTATCACACGTGTGATACTCCGAGTCGATTCCTTCCCTGGTGAGGCTCTACTCGCTCGGTCAGCATTCCAACTGTGATTTGGAAACAAGGTATAAATATGTTATATTAATCTATTTAATTTGTAAGTAGATTAAAGTTTTAGAAATCAATCATGGAGTAGATCTGTAAAAGGATTAAATTGGGTTTTGATGCCAAAGGAATACTGAAGGTGGACCGCCTTGGAAAGTTTCCTGACATACCCCGTTTAATCCTGAGCTTAAGTTGGCCGTAGAAATTTTTGTTCTGCGGTCATTCCGCAACTTAAGCCTAAAAGGGTTTCCGGTTAGCACACCGCGCAAAACCCAACAATTAGATGCCTTAGGTATGAATACTTGCATTACGAATGTATAAATATTTGCTCGATATTGTATAAATACTTATATTCTAGATTTTTAAAAATTGTCATATCGTCGTATTTGTATCGTATCTGTATCGTATCTTATACAATATTCGTACCTGTATCCAAGTAACATAGTCTACAGCGTAAATATTAGTACATAAATGCACAGGTGTGAATACTTTCCATATTATGTATTAATACAATCAAGCACCAAATAGAGTAATTTATAAAAAAATATTAAATTAAGATACTTTTCAACATTACAATTTATACTTCAGTTATAAGTATGAATACTGACAATAGATAATATTAATACTTTCAAATATCATCTAGTGCCACAAGCAAAAAAAATAGAGAATATGTTAGATACAAACACTTGATACACGAACTATTCACACTTACATGACAATGTATGAATACTTGCAATACTTTATATTAATACTTTCATATATCATCCAGTGCCATATGAAAAAAAAATTAGAATTTGTTAGATACATATACTTGATACATGGACTATTTATACTTACATGAGGAGGTATAAATACTTGCATACTTTATATTAGTACTTTCAAACGTCATTTGATGCCAAAAGAAAAAAAAACCGTTGATAAAATATTTTAGATAAAACGCTTGATACATAAACTATTAACATTTGCATGACAATGTATGAATACTTGCAATATTTGAAATTAATACTTTCATATATCATCACATGCCATATGGAAATAAAAATAAAATTGATACTTTCAGATGTCATTCTCTGTCAGATGGAAAAAAAAATTGATAAAATATATCAGGCACAAACACTTCAGACATGAATTATATACACATGCATTATAAGATATGAATACTTGAATGAGGAGGTATGAATAATTGCTCGACAAGATATGAATAGTTGCACGACGGACAACCCAAAAGTATGTCATCGTGGATCTTATTTGAAAAAGAAAATTACGTAGAAGACGTCCATGGTTTTAGATTTGCAAATTTCCTCACAGATCGTCAGAAAGTATTGCTGAGATTAAACGGAGAAAAAAAATCCAACTCTAAAAACATGTAGAAGATGTGTGTATGATGTATTCATTTTTTTTTTTAAAATACTTGATATCTTAGGTATGAATACTTTATATATTATATATTAACACTTACGCGCATAGGTATTCATACTTGCACGCGTCAGTTATAAAATATATCAAATATTAAGTGATCCCCCAAGTAATAAATGAAGTACAATTAGTTAATGGTCTCCACAAGTAGTTATTGACTGGAAGATGAATGAGAAAAATTTGACTGAAAAATAGTTAGTCGATCCCAATTTAATTTTGTCTGGTCCTCCTTTCTTAATCATACTCATCAGAGTCAATGGGAGGCAACCGCTATGCTTTCCCATAAGGTCCATGAGCCCTTTACGGCCAACATAAAGTAGCATTGAGTTTAATAATTTGTTTGCAACACTTTAGATATTAAAATTTTTGTGACTCTAGATTTCTTTTTTTGAGGAATTTTGGCAGTTGAATGACTTTGGATTTCAAAACTTCAATTTATGTGTGGAAAGGTTCCGCTCAAATTTTCTAAATTGAATTATGATAGTTGCCCAGATTGTTAAGTCTCTAGATAGCTTCATACATTTCCATAAATTTAATAATTTTTATTTTGGATTAAACAAATACTTAATTTGATTGGCTAGATTCACAGTTAATCTAGGAACACATTCTTAATAATTTCATCACCATTGATCATTCGGGATATATGTTTTTAGTATATTTTTGTCATATCATAGATAAAAAAAAGGTGTTTTGTAATTTTATCATCATTGATCATTAGTAGGGGTGCACAAAAAATTCGAGATTCGTGATTCGATTCGAGTTCGATTCGAAAAAGTTCGAAAAAAATTCGATTCGAAAGTAGTTCGGTTCGAAATTAATTCAAACCAGTTCGATTCGAAATTAATTCAATTTCGAATTCGAACCAGGCCCAATTCGATTCGTGTAATTCGCGAATCTGGCCCAGTTCGATTCGTTATTCGTTTACGCGGAGAATGTGTCCCCATATTTCAATTACGCGTGGCCCAATTCATTTAAACGTGGCCCAATTTGTTTATGTGTCAAAATCAGAATACGCGTGTCCTTTTCATAAAAAAGGAAGTCAGAATACGCGTGGCCCAAATTCCCTTCGTCCCCCAAATTTGTTTACGTGGCCGAATTCCCTGCGTCCCCAAACTCCCTTCGTCTTCTCCCCTCCCTTCGTCTTCTTCCCTCTTTGCGTGCCCAATTCGTTTCATGAAATCGCAGCAGATTTAAAACGAAATTGCAGCAGAATTATCTCCCTCCCTGCGTGCCCAATTCGTGCTCAATTTTGATCTGTTAGCGATATCTGCCATACTGGACTTCTAGAGGAATCCCTGCTGCCCAATTTGTTTCATGAAATCGCAGAAGATTTATTTCCCTTTAAGCTTTAAACTTTCAATTTAAGCTTTTTTTTTCCTTTTAAGTTTTCAATTTCGAACTAATTTCGAATCAAATCGAATTATTCGAATTATACCGAATCGAATTCGAATTGGCCTTTTAGGTTCGAAATCTATTTCAATTTCGAATTGGGTTCGGTTCGAAATAATTTCGAATTCGAATTCGAACTAGGCCCAATTCGATTCGGTTCGGTTCGTTTGCAGCCCTAATCATTAGAGATGCATGTTTTTATCACATTTTTATTATTTCTTAGATACATGCAAAACGTGTGAGAAAAAAATGAACACCGTAGGTATAAAATATAATCTAGATTTAAAACCTAATTATATAATAACAATCTTGGAGACTTGAACTCATTTTTTAAACTTAGTAGAAAAAAATATCTCAATAACGGAGTTTATAATAATATTGTCAAAAAAAAAAACATTTATAAATAGAATATTATCTATTCATATATTTTTTTTAATATTTTTGAGAGATTAGAGAAAATCAACAAACAAAAAAATTAAGAAGTATTTTCATATTTCATTTTTTTTCAAATAATAATAATTTTTAATTTTCAATAAATTAATAAGATTCTAGCTAATAAAATTGCTATGGCCATAACTAATTTGAAATAATTTTCGACACCACCAACATCTATATTGTGTTGACAGTGGAATGCCTGTCGGCCTCACTGTTGTAAATTGATGTATAATTTAATCGACTCACTAGACCATACTTGAGCAGGGTCAAATAAGAGCATTAACGACAATTAAAGAATCAAGAAATGTAAAGAAAGGTAGGAAAATAGAAATATTACTATGATTACAGTATTTTTAGATGTATCAGATATTTTTATTTTTTCTATTTTACACAGGTAGACACTTTTTGTGCCATAAAAAATCAATTTATTATTGAATCGGACGATCCAAAGGCCACAAAAATCTCACTGTCATCTCTCTTCATTTTCTTCACCACCGATTTAAAAACACTTTCTTTATTTTAATGTTTTTCTCTCTAAAAAAAGTCACTTCTAGGTAAATACTGAAAATATTGTGATCCTTCTAGTATATTTAATTTTAAAAAAAATGTATCTATTTTTAAAAAAACTTTAAGTTATTTAATGATTTTTATTAAAAAAGAATTCTCAAAATAGATACAATTTTTAGAAATTAAATTAGAAGGATCATAATATTTTCGGTATTACCTAGAAGTGACTTTTGAATCGTTCAATAACTCAAAATCCAAACATTTTTATTTTTTTTTCCAATAACACACAAATAATAAATATATTAATTTTTTTTACAATCGTGAAAATTCCGGCCTGAAAAATGCTGATCCGGATTATTTGTCACAATCTTTCTAATAAATCAAATTATATAATATTCCATCTATTTCAAAGAAATATATTAAATATTTCTAATATTTCAATATACAAATAAATAAATTATAATTTTTTATGTTAAAAAAAAAGATAAAACCGCAAAAATTATTTGCAAAAAGGGAGTTTTGAATTTTTTTTTTGCGGTTTTGGTAGATTTCGAAATAACTCGAAAAGCTAGATAGTTTTATAAATTCTTTATTTTTTTGGATATTAATAAAAAATTAGGTGTATTGATAGCAAATCATTTTTTTTTCAAAATAGATAGAGTATCTTAGAATTTGAATGTACTAGAAAGACCATGATAATTATTTATTTACTAGAAGTGACTTTTAAACCGGGATCAATAATTCAAAAAAGTATTTTTATTTTTTTCCAGTAATATAACAAGAAATAGTTTAATTTTTTTAACAATTGGAAAAAAATCTACCTAAAAAATATTTCGGAGTTCTTTTAGTACATTCAAATTATAAAATGTCTTATCTATTTTGTATAATGCTCTTTCTAGCATATTCAAATTATTATGTGTTCTTTTTATTTTATGAAAATTATTAAACAAATATATTAAAATTAACCATTTTGGCCGAAAAATTATTTTTGCGGGGATGCACGTGAAATGGTGACCCTCAAAGAATGGAGCCGCCATTTCACGTTGCGGCTCGGATAAATCTTGAATTCTCACAAATGTCTGATCTTTTTGTTTATTATTTTTTGATTGAGGGTATTTTCAAATTTTTTTGGCTAAATAGGGTGATGTCTAAAGTACATAATTTTTTTTTTTTATTTCGGAAGAGAACTAAATCTGTTTAAAGTATTAAAAAGATTGTGAATTCTTTTTTATGTCATAGAATAAACTACGTCAGTTTTGCAGATTCTACACTATTCGATTGCATATTATTAAATTTAATTGTTATTGTGGTTTTAAATTCTCTTAAAATACATAAAGAAATTTCAACGAAAATTTAAGGCTCCGAATTTTTTTTTTCTTTTCAAAAAAGGTCGTTACGAGCTATGCCTAATAATTTTTTAATTGATATTTTTTAAGCTTTTTGAAATGAAATCATGATAAGAGATCAAATTTTCTTATAAAAAATTATGTATGTTTAAAGTCTGATTTTTCATTTGCACTGTTTGCTGGATTATTTCGGCCTGTAAATCAATATATTTTGATTAAAATAAATTAGTTGCCAACAAATTATTTGTCAACAAGTTAATTTAAAGTCTGAATTAATTGTCAGTACATAATTTTATTTTGATTATATTTTTACTTTAATCTTCATATAAAAATAAAAATGTAGAATATGAAAAATTGATATGCTTAATCGAAAAAGTATAAAAATTGTAGGAAATAATTCTAAGAGCATCAATAATGGTAATTGTTTTAAGATTGCTAATCTGATGTGTTAATTGCTAATATAATTACTGGAATGTATTATAATTGCTAAACTAACAAATTTGTTTTAGAAAACGTTTGTTCAATGACATGTTGTCTAATTGATTGGATCAAAATCTTTCTTAGTGCTCTCGCTCCAATAAAAAAGAAAGATGCGCTGATGTGGACATAAAAAACAATTTAATTTAATTACACCAAAATAGTAGATTAATTTCTAAAATTTCTATAACTGCTGTTTAGCAATTAATTTTAATTGCTCGATTGGAGATGCTTAGGAAGTATGTTTTAATCCGTATCCTCTCAAGTATTGCAGAGGATTACCTCACTTTATGCTTTGAGATTAAATCTCAACCGGTTGGGGATTTGAGTCACCATAGGGGCTGTATTTTTGGGCTTCGAGATTCGTGCCAAGTTAAAAAGAACAATTCAGATCTAGTAATTGTAAAAGATTCCCTTATCAGGTATTGGAGAGGATGTGAATTCAGTATGTCTGAATCGGCATCACCCCAGGTACCTGAGGTGCAAGTGCTGAATGTGGACCATTCATTTCACTTGGCACGAATCTCAAAGCAGACCCCTATAGCCTCAAGTTCTCAACAGCTACCGAATTGAGTTTAGCCTGAATAGAATTAATCTGGGCCGTCCATTTTTATAAAATTGCAACTCAGCTACCTGGGCGGATACGGACTCAGTATGTCTGCGGTTGCTTAGGAAAAAAAAAATGATATTATATAATATATGACCAACAGCCATGAATATGTAAAAGAGAGTGGGGATAGGATCTAACATAATATGATAATACATCAGCCATGAATCTATTATGTGCACATAATTATTATTTATTTTTCTCTCTTCTTTGTATGATAGACCTGAGAAATGTGTGCTGTATGTTGATGAATGATGATTATTCAGTTCCGGGTCGACGGATCTAGTAGAAATTTTGGATTGGGTTAATATTTGCTTTGTCCAAAACGTTCTTATAATTTTTACCACCGAATTAGTTGAATGTTGAATATTTTTATTTAAAATTTATTGGCACTTTCTGTTTGTAACTAATCCCTAGAAATGTTCATAATTCGTTTAACGAATAAGAGTCATTTGTCTGGCATGGTTTGTTTTGATTCATTAATTCAGTTTAACTACAAGCTCAGTTCCATGGAGTTTAATTTTTTTTTTTATTCAAAATATAAATTACAAAGTAGTCACTCATTCCAAGGCGGTACCCTACCATATAGAATGAGATCTGCTTCGTTTTAACTTTGTACGAATCTCAAAGTAGATCATGTATAATTTAAGTTGATATCAAAATTATTTTAACTCGACTAGGAGTTTTTCTTTTGAAGAAAATTGAGGGTCATACCTCATTTATATATTATATAAAAAAATGAAACTACATTGTTATAGGTAAAAAGGCTAAAACATTTGAGCCCTTAATAAGAAGAAATTAAGTAGTAGAGACTAAGACAGCATAAGAAAACTAAGCAAGTGCGTTGATGAAGACCTTTATACAATGTGTCATCATCATAGTGATTCGGAAATAATTCAGGTATAATTCGAGAATGATTCATAATTATTTGGATCAGAAATCTCAGTCCTACAAGGGAGCAAAAAAAAAAAATTTATTTTTGGAAAAATTTGGAAAAAAATTTGTGAATAATTCGTAAAATTCGGAAAAAGTTCGTAAAATTTGAGAATTATTTAGATTTAATTCGGTCAACCGAATAATTCGGCGTTTGGTTCGGCATCACCCAAAAAAGAATTATTCGGATATAATTCGAGTATCTTGTCACTATAGTCATCATACTATATTGCTATGGATCTTCTATCTGCTCTATCATCTTCTGTATTCCTACTGGCATTTCTCTGAGTACTCTGAAACATCGCTCTCTCCAGATTACAAACTGCCTGATAAGCATAATTGCTCGCTCCTTGTTACAGACCAATAAAACTGGTATAGTGGTATGGACCTGCTCCAGTACACATCAGAATTCAGAACCTATCAACAATATAGTTTTATGAATGCAGATATTTTTAGATTTTTTTTTTTTGTCAACACTAGAGATTGAAATAGGAAAATTATGGGAAGGATAAGTACACCGTTTCTATTCTTATTAATGAAAGACTAAATTTAATTTAATTTAATTGAGTTTAGAGATGTAAATTTGTATCGTGTCATGAGTCATGACTATTAATTTAAAAAAAAGCCACGCTATGTGATTCACATTGTAACTAGATATATTTGGTCACATTTTTTTTATTAATGTAAGTTAGTTTTATTAAATATTCGTTATTCAATTAAAATCTAAAGATCCTGATCAAGCATGACTATTTATTTTGCTATGAACCGGAGCAATTTGTGTGCCATATGACATCAATTTTTTCGAATAATGATCAAAGTTATGCGGATAATCACGATACAAAATATGCAAATCAGCGTATGTGATTGGAAACCGTATCGTATCGCCTTATGCCGTGACAAATCTGTGGAAATAAATCTGCTGTGATTCTCAAAAGAATCACAGAACTCTGCCTTTTCAAATTCACCCCTCTATTTTTTAAATGCACAAATCTCAAAATATGTTATTTTATATGCACAAATTTCAAAACAGATGAAATGGGTAGATTTAGAAAGGAAATAGGGTACTGTTATTCTCACGAATCACAGCAGATTTGTTTCCCAACTTTGTACTATGACGTGTGTATCCGGTCATACTTTTTTTAAATCCCAAGTTTGAGCTTATCTTTTTTTTTTTTTTTTCCAATCATCATCAAATATAAAAAAGGACGGAAATTCTGACGACGATGTGGACTTTTAGGTCCCCCAAATTGGACTTTTAAACCATAGCAGCAGATTTAAACTTTAAAATTCATCTCTCCTTCTTAATTAGTCGCTGCCTATGGACTATTAACTTTGAATTCTTTTCTTTCTCCTATGTCCTAAGTTCTAATGGGAAAGGGGAAACTTCACATAGCCATGGTACCATGGCTTGCCATGGGTCACCTCATACCATTCATGGAATTATCCAAACGCATAGCTCAACAAGGCCACAAAATATCTTTTCTCTCTACTCCAAGAAACCTTACAAGACTCCCAAAAGTGCACCCAAGTTTATCACATCTCATTCAATTCATACACCTTCCCTTACCTCCTACCAAGAACTTACCGGCCGATGCCGAGGCAACCATCGACTTGCCATCCGACGATTTGAGGCCATATCTAAGGATAGCCTACGATGGTTTGGAGAGCCAGTTGTCAGAATTTCTTCAAAAGGCTAACCCAGATTGGGTAATTATTGACTATGCACCCTACTGGGTCCCACGAGTGGCGGCCGAGTTCGGGATCCCGTGTGCATTTCTCAGTCTATTTAGCAGTGCATCCCTCTCCTTTTTGGGACCTCCGTCAGTTTTAAATGGAAGTACTTTGGCCCGGAAAACACCCGAGGATTTCACTAAGGTGCCTGAGTGGGTCCCATTTGACAGTTCAATTTATTACCGTGGCCATGAGGCGCGCGAAATATTTGAACCAGGAGTTTTACCTGACGAGTCGGGCGTGTCGGAAGCGTATCGGTTTTCCAAGGTGATAGAAGATTGCAAGGTAGTGGCTATACGCAGCTGCATAGAATTCGAGGAACATTGGTTGAAACTTCTCTGTGACAATATTTACCGAAAACCGATCATACCAGTTGGCGTCTTTGCACCGTTACCGGAACGAGATGTTCCATTTTTACGACATGATATTACAGATTGGTTAGATAAACAAAAACAAAATTCAGTGGTTTATGCTGCATTTGGTAGTGAGGCCAAGCTTAAAAGCACACAAGTGCATGAGATTGCACTTGGTTTGCAAATGTCTCAATTGCCATTTATTTGGGCACTAAGAGACACCAACGGTTTACCTGAACATTTTGAGGAGATGATAAAAGGTCAAGGAATTATATGCAAAGGATGGGCCCCACAAGTCAGTATCTTAGTGCATCCGTCGGTTGGAGGATTTTTAACCCACTGTGGTTGGAATTCAATTGTAGAGGGGCTTGCATATGGATTGAAACTGGTACTGTTACCTTTGATGTTTGATCAAGGCTTAAATGCGAGAGATATGGTTGACAGAGGGATTGGTATTGAGGTGGATCGAGATGAGACTGACGGGTCGTTCACGGGTCGGGATATAGCAAAGAGCTTGAAATTGGTAATGGTGGAAAAAGAATTAGGTGAAGAATTAAGGTGCAAAGTGCAAAAGTATAAGAAGATTTTTGGAGATGAGGAGATGAATCAGAGGTGTGTGACCCGATTTCTCGAATACTTGTCAGATAATGCATAACAGTAACAGTGATGTTATCTATCAATGTACACTTTTTTTTTGTTCCTGTTAGTATCTTGTGTGTTGGATGTGATAATTCTTTTTCCAGTGGTACATGTCCTTTTATAATCTTCTCGAAATTCAATTTATCAAGAGAAATTTATATATACACCCATCATAACTTCATCGTAACTTCTTGATTTATTAGATAGTTTTCCATAAAAAAATTAAAACTAGTTATCTAAAGTCTAAACTCACTTAATTTATTAGAGGAGGGTTCAAATGCCTCCATTTTTTGTGTCTCCATCATGTCTCCATTTTTTAAAACTTTAATAACTTAAAATTTAAAACTTAAATGTCAAAATAAAACAGTTAGATGTGATCTATGTTATTTTCTATGTGCTCATAAAAAATTATTACATTTCAATTTTTATTTTTATGTGAATTAATAAGTTCAAAAATCAACGTCTAGAAATCATCCACATTAGTATGTTTATTACAAGCTCTTGATAACAATCAAAATAAAATTGAAATGTCATAATTTTTTACACGTGCATAAATAAAATGATGTAGATTACATCCAACGGTTTTATTTTGACTTTTAAGTTTTAAATTTTGAGTTATTAAAGTTTTTAAAAACAGAGGCACAAAAAATGGAGGTATTTCAACCCTCCTCAATTTATTAATATGCCTATTCGCTATTTAATCAATTAAAAATAAAGTTTGATATAAAATATGAAAAAAATAACTGAAAAAATGTGAAACATGGATATATATAACCGTGTAATTAACTTTAGCAGTGAAACTAGGGGTGAAAACGGATTCGGTAAACTCCGTCCGAATCCGCTTCGTATTCGAATCAGATCCGAATTCGGATAAACGGATTCGGATAATTTTCAAATTCGGATCCGAATAATTACTTGACAAGGCTAGTTTAGCCGGATACGAATTCGGATTCGGTTTACCAATGTACAAACGGAGCGGATATAAACGAAGCATACTTTCATTACCCGATTTGTTATCCTCTTCAAGCTTTAAAGTACTTCACGTGGGTTGGTACTAAATTCAAAGTACTACCTACTCTCTCCTCTTTTCACGTATTTGCAAAAAAAAAGTACTTCACGTGGGTTGGGTACTAAATTCAAAGTACTACCTACTCTCTCCTCTTTTCACGTATAGGGTATATTATACTATTCAGGTGCATCACGTGATGTTTTTGCTTTCATAAAGGCATTTGCTACTCTCTCTCCTCTCCGTTCTCTACAACAAACAAGTACGAACTTTATTGGAGAGTTATATACTCTTGGATCCTATTTATTCTACTGTTGTGGGACTAACAAATTAAGAACATGTCCGGAATGGATCACAAAAAAGACTTGTATTATTGTCATAGTATACTGTTCAAGTGCTTTTGTAGCACTTAATTTATGTGCAACGGGTCACTGAAATTATGTTGTTGTATTTAATTAAATTATAAACTAACTTAATTATTTATTTATTTTAATATTTTAATTTTATTAATTAGTATGGGTATCATAAAGTTTATATAACTCAATTATCCGACAATTATTCGTTTCGTATCTATATTCGAATCCGTATTTGTATATTATCCGCTTCGTATCCGTATCCGTTTAAGACGGATTTGATTTTGAATTTTGACATTCGTTTACTATCTGTATCCGTATTTGTATTCGCTCCGTGTAAAGCGGATACGAATATGGTATCAGCATTATCCGCTCCGAATCCGCTCCATTTTCACCCCCAAGTGAAACTCAAGATGTTGTGTGCTGCACCGTATCACAGGTTACCCTTACTTTAAATACTATGTTCCAACCTCTGCATTTGTATCCTCCCAGATATTGTAGAAGAATATTATTATTTTATGGTTTAAGATTAAATTTCAGCTGATTTGGAATTTGAACTAGCATAGGAGACAATATTTTTGAGCTTTGAGATTTGTGCCAAGTTAATGGCGAAAAGAGGGGAATATTTGGAAACAGTGAAAAGTTAACGGATATAGACTAAATTCATATCCAGCAGAGATCTAACCTTTAGTCTAGTAACAAAGGCACATGGTTTTCATGTGAGAGGTTATGAATTCAAAATCCGGATAGAAGAAATCATTTATTATAATAACAAGAGTATTAAATAGTTGAGTAGCTTGACCTCCGACCTTTACTCAAAAAAATTCATACACAGCACGGATTTTAAGGCGGATGGACTGATTGAAGTATTTAGTTAGTTTTCTCGCCGCTTGACAGGAAATCAGACTGGTGATACAGACAAAATAAGTCTATTTGAAGTTGAGAAAATCTAAAGCTTAGATTACAAGAAGCAAAGGAAGCTATCACGTTTTCAATAAAATTCGTCGGATTAACAAGATCTATAAAAAAGCTCAACCAATAGAAGCTTCAAAGTAGATGAACATCAGAATGTCTGCATACCTTATCAGGAATAGTATTTTAACCAAATTCGGTTCGAAGGACATTTAACCAAAGTCGGTTCGCTTGATGTTCGGTCAGTCCGATATACGATCAGAGCCATTCAATCTACATCAACATTTCTATGTATATTTTTAAAATGAGAAGGATTCAAATATCTTCAGTTTTATGTTTTCATCGTGCCTCTATTTTTTCAAAATATAATAATTTGAAATTTAAAACTCAGATTTCAAAATAAAATAGTTAGATTTGATTTACACCATTAATACACATATAAAAGATTTACAATATTTTGACTTTGTTTTAATTTGTATCAAGAGCTTGTAAAAATATATTGATATAGATATATTAGGAATGTTGAATTTTTAACTTATTGATTTCTATAAAAACAAAATAAAAAGTGATAAATTTTTTATGTGCGTATAGAAAAAACTAATATATATTACATCTAGCAGTTTTATTTTGAAATATTAGATCAAATATTTTGTGGCCAATTTTTAGAAGGCTTAAAATTTGAAATATTTTTTGTCACTAATTGTGGTTAATCTATTTAAACAACAAGTTAAAATGCCAAAACTAATATTTAATTTCTTCCCTTGATTCTCAAACACCTACTTATAACTCAAAAACTGTGTAAAATTAAAAACAAAATTATAAGAAATCCTAATTACAGCGTTACACTCCATAAACAATTTCCGATACAAACCTCCAATATAATTAATTGGAGTCCAACCAACATAACATAATTAAAAAAAAAAATACACATAAATTGGAAATTTATTTATGACTAACTACTAAGATTGGGTTCCAGCCAAATGCAATTATACGGTTCTTTCAAACACTTAAAATCATGATTATGCATTTTGGTTTTCATGTTGTAGTAAAATGTTGCCGTGCTAGTTTCATTGCGAAGTCGTGGCAAGTATAGTCTGTTACTATAATTCTTACATGATAATGCTCTTGCGATAGAAGTTCTAAAATCTAAAAATAGTGTAAGGTCTCCTAAATCTTCGAGCTGAGTCCAAAACATCTTTGATCTATCCAATTTGTAAATTCGGACATAATCCATGTTAACTGCTCGAAACACGGAGATTAAATCACTGTTGCACTCTAACAAATAGCAATATTCTGAGCAAATCTCTAGCGCATGATCAATATCGGAATAAATAGGCAACAATTTATCGAGAATTCTCCATGTGTTGTTTTTTGGATTAAAAACACCAAGGTTACCCAATCTACCCAAACAATAGAATTCTCCATCGATAAAAACAGGATTGTTGTCAGCCACAAGGAATGGGCAATTGTTGTGAAATTCCATATGATACCATTCATCTTGTCCGTAGTGCCATGTGATAATTTTCGTAAATTCACCTCTAGGTTGACCGACAAGTGCAAATACCACACAACTCAAAGAGTTTGGCGCACAAGATATTGAGATACCATTATATGAATAAGGATACTCTAATATCGGGAGATGATGAAAATCATTAGTGAACGGATTTAGCAAACAAAGTTGACTGTAACCTTGTAGTGCTAGAATCCACCCGTCTTTGGAGGAGAGCAAGCGGCTTGGCTCATTGGAATTAAGGTTCTTCACATTTAGCGTAAATTGTTTGCCTTTGAAAGGATTGTACATTCTACATGTACCCGATTTTTTTGGGCAATACATAAGCCACACTCGTTCATCTTTGATCGGATTGGATAGGTTCATCCATGACTTGCAAACAGTTCGAAGGCGACCAGAATCCTTAAAAGGTAATTTTTCTGAAATTAACTGCATTATGTGTATAGGTAGGTAATTAACCGATTGCAAAGAAAGAACATATTTCTTGTTTTCATGTTCCTTTACTTGTGGGCGTGAGCTTCTTTTAGAAACCTGTTAGAATATAATAAATTAAGATGGTATTAATTAATTAATTAATTAAGATAAGAATAATAATATCTTATTTACTAACTAAATATGGGCAAAATAATTAAACGTACCTTAATATTGCACGCATTAGTCTCGGATGAAATACAAAGTTCAGGCTTGAGGATAGATTGCCTATAATTAAAATTATAATTAGTTTGTTTATGTATCATGCAATAAAATTAAAATAACACCAAATTAGAAATAAAGTAAAATAAATTATGCATGCAATCTTTAATATATATACCTCATAGGTAGTAACCAATTGAAAGAACCATAATATTGGTCCTGTATTGCCTCTTCGGGTAGTAATTTAAAACTGATGGTTTGATTTTCCAAACATATTTTGTAGAGCCTTTTTCCATCATAGCATGACAACATATGATAAACACAATTCCGGTCCACTCGAACATCATGTGCACAAAATGACTGTCCACCATTACCATGTGAATCGAGGAAAAATGCACAATCACCAATGCTATCGACTCTCACCCAATCAGTTTTTGTTTCGTCGAACTTGAAAATATCAAGATCTATAACAGCTTGTGTCGTACCATGAAAGCATGTTCTCACAAAGAAAAGATCTCCACATGACTCCACCAAGTTCGCGAGCCGTCCAGCTCCAAAGGAAAAAAAGTGTCCAGGTTTGTCTATGCTTATAGTTTTAACATTAGTAGTTTCAGCACCCGTCGAAAGAGATGCTATGTCGATTATCTCTATACTGTTTAGAAGCACAACATATAATTTTTTTTTGTACTTGAGCATCGTTCTTATATGAGTGACATCTAGGTCGACAGGAAACTCAGTCCATTCTTTGTCACCCGGATGGCAAAACAAAAGAAAATTATCTTCTTCGCCAAAAAATATGATGGTGCAGTCAAGAGAAGTTGGTGATGATGTTAAAATGCACATTCCAAGGGATTCAAACAACTCCTCATCAATAGATGGAAGATGAATCTTCTTAAACGAGTAGATGTTCAACAAGAAACAATCATCGATTACATCGCTAACTAAAAATAGCCACTCTTCAAACTGAGCTAAGCACAGTTGCCCAACCATTTCAGGAATTTTTCTTTCTTCAATGCTTCCATTCAAGGGATTAATCAAGGTCTGAGTTTTTTTATCTGATCCCGATGCTCTTATCAACCAAACTTGATCGTCAAAACCACATGAGACCATATTTACTACCTTCTTGATCAATATAATAATTAAGTTGTTAAGGCAAGAACAAACTAATGACTTGAGACCATTAATTAACAAACTAGTTATATGTTTCGATATATATATATGAGCAAAGCTAGAGTGTTATGTGCTCATCAAAAGAGTTTGGTGAGCACAACTCCAAAAGTATATCGAATCGACTTCAAACGTCGAATCCAAACCATTCAAATCCTTGTATTTCATGAGTGATGCATACACATTCAAAATTTTGAAAGTTTCAAGTTTATTTGCTACAAGATCAAGCGGTCAAAGAAATGATAAAAATTGAATATATAAAAAACTTATAAATTAACTTATAAAATGTTCATTTATTTGACCTCGTGACCTTGTAGCAAATAAACTCAAAACTTTTATAATTTTGCATGTACATGAATCACTCATGAAGTACATGCATGGATTTGAACAGTTTGGATTCGACATTTGAAGTCCATCTGATATACTTTTGGATATATATATATATATAGGTTGGCTAAGATCAAAGTGGTAGTTCCTAAGCCTTGGTGCTACCGATTCTAAAAAACACTGGTTTTGAAAAACTCTAATAAAATAGTAAAAAATTTCCGAAAAATGTAAAATTTGGTCTCCAAGCACATTTCAATATGAAGAATATGTTGATAAGTTCGAATTGACTATTGAACTTTGAAACTAGAGATATGAGCGTAAATTAAAATACCCACTATAATTTGCAAAGCATGGTAGCCTATGTCTAGAGTAAGGCTACCATGCTTTGCAAATTAAAGTTGACGTTTTAATTTGCGCTCATATTTCTAGTTTGAAAGTTCAAATAATTAATCCGAACTTCTCAACATGTTATTCATATTGAAATGTGCTTGGAAACCAAATTTTACATTTTTTTGAAAATTTTTTACTAATTTTTTAGAATTTTTCAAAATTATTGTTTTTCATTAAATAAAAAAATAATAAAAAATTCAGAAAAACACTAATTTTGAAAAATTCTAAAAAAATAGTAAAAAAATTCAAACAAATGTAATTAGCCTTGGATTTCGAAGATTGATTTTTGATTTGGTGACAGTCAATTTAATTCGCCTTGGATTTCGATCCACTTCTATATGTTTCGTATTTATATGTGAAAGTTCATATATTTTATAATTATGGTATATACCTGCATATTACTTGGAACATAAAATTAACATACATCTGTTGAAAATTGAATAGGTTATAATTAATTTAATATGTATTTGAAGCAAAATTCAATTGTAAATTAGATATTATAAAATTTACCACTAAAAGTGTAAAGAAGTAATGCAACGGAAGAGCGTGAGGCTTCCTCTCTCCTCTTCTTGTTTGCAGGTTGAGAAGATGGTCGAAATTCCACAACAACAGCAAATGTTTTTTCTACGTAGTAGCAGCCCCCTCCTGGACTCTCTTTCTCTCTCTAGTAGTTTATGAAATAAGAGTTAAGATTTGCTTCTTCTTTTTTGCATTTATGAATGCGCATAGCAATTGATGGGTACTCATTCCATCATTCCGTCTTTTAAATAACCTTCAAGCAATTTGCTAAAAATTGCATTTCCAATAATAACAGAGAGAAAATAGAAAGAGCGGAGAGAGTGAATTCTCAAAATAAACATAGTAGTATAATTAGCACAAATAACATTTTCCAGAAATAACAGAGAAAAATTTAGAGCATACCACCTCTAAATTTTGCACCATATTCATATTCGTGCTTAAAATAGCATACTTCTAATTTATGTATATCCATTTAATAAAATTATATTTATGTTCTTTATCAATAAAATATGTCTAAATTTAGGCTAACTTAAAATCTTTATCAATAAAATTATATTTATGTTCTTTATCAATAAAAATATTCAGAAATAACAGTGAAAAATTTAGAGCAAACCACCTCTAAATTTCGCACACATATTCATATATATTCGTACTTACAATAGCATTTTTATATTATAATAGTATAATTCACTTCTAATTTAATTTATGTATATCCATTTAATAAAGTTATATTTATATTCTTTATCAATAAAATATGTCTAAATTTAGGCTAACTTAAAATCTTCCAATCATCTATCAAATGAAAGATATATAAAAGCTGCTAATTGTCAAGGAAAAAATAACACGTATCGGACGTGTACAGTTTTATATTTTTTAAATAAAATTGAGATCGGTGAAGATATACAAAAGATATTTCAAAACTCAATGTAAGTTAGAACGTAAGGAAATATATTAAATTGTAGAAAGGAGGCTGGATATATAGCACATAGCTCCGTGTTCATCCACCAGTACAGAAAAGCTAATGATATGCGGTTTAATCGTGTCAGCAAGCGTTGTGTATGAATAGGTAGGTTTATTGTACATAGTTATTGAACAATGTCTATATAGTACAAACATACACGGTTAATAAATATGAACTGTGTCAGATATTAATGAAAGAATGCTGAAAAATGATGATTATAACAAGTGTTATATACACGGTTTTTACAAGACATCCATGTTTAATTTTTATAACCATATACGGTTTATTGTTTTGAACCGTGTATGTTTTGATTTTTTTTTTAAATGATATATAATTGGCTAGCACCTATATTTGCTAGCCATTAAACATACAATATTATACATCCATATTTACTAGTCATTATTAGAGATGGGCTATCCGATGGTCCAGAAATTTTTACTGTTGACAGCAAAACAGCAGCTTTCAAAATTGCTTAATAAATAGTAAAAAAATTTCAAAAAAATGTAAAATTTGGTTTCTAAGCACATTTCAATATGGAGATCACATCTAACGGTTCGGTCATTTGGACTTTCAAAATGAAAATACAGCGTGAAGTAGAAACGTGTTTTACTTTGCAACTCACCATAGCTCATCTCTCATTATTATACATACAATTACACATCCATAATTCAAAAAATATTTAACATTCACATCATACGAAAATCAATATTTATTTCTTCGACATTTCAACACACATCAAACAATATTCACATTCAATATACGTATATACATCAAGAGAATCTCTGAGAGCTACTGATTAAAACAAAACAAAAACCCTAACTTTTCGAACCTAGAAGAAAATAAAACAAAAAATAAAGAAAATAGAACCTGACATTCTAGTCTTGTATATGGTTCCGTGTCAGGTTCTGATTTCGGCTCAGGTGATCAAGAATTATCATTGATTTCATCATTCTCTGTCATAATTTACAAAGTAAATTCAAATCATGCAACAGACATACATATATAGCCAACAAGTATATTAAAAACTGCACACAATTAAACATGTTATTTTTTCCTTCGACTTTACATAACAGTCTTCAATAACTTTACATTAATACATACATATATATCATCATGCAACAAACAAATTAAAGCCAGTTCATGCATGTAATTACCCATATTTGGATTTAGGTCCATGTCAATTCAAGGTAGTGTGACAATACTCGATCATTTCATATATATTTTTTTCAAGTCAAACCTAGATTTTTTTTAAGTCAAACTCAAGATAAATCGGAACTTAAAATATTAACCCACAAATTAAAAGATTACTATTTTATAAATCTGGATGGTGAAACTAGACTCCAAATTTTCTCCACCTGCTCGCATCATTCGTTTTGTGTCTCCACGAAGAGGATGAAGACCAAACGCAGAAAGACACAAATCGAAGGAGAAAATCCTTCGTTTTGTGTATTCTACGATTACTCTTGTTTTGTGTCTCCACGAAGAGGATGAAGACCAAACGCAGAAAGCCACAAATCGAAGGAGAAAATCCTTCGGTGTGTGTATTCTACGATTACTCTTGACCTCCTACTTCGAATCCTTCTTACTCACAAAAAACCTAGCTAACCGAGTTGAAAAATTTGTGGTGTTCACACAGCGATGCCAAAATCCTAAGAGAGATGAGTATACTTTAATTTGATTAGACCCAAGAGGGCGGTGAGACGTACAACAACTATAAAATCATAAGAGAGAAAGAAGCGAAGAGGGAACTGGAGAGACTAGTATAAAGAGGGAGAAGAGACTGAGGAGTTAGAGTTATTCACTTATTTAATTAGACAGGGAGGTGTTGAGAATTAAAGACAAGACAAAATTTGAAAAGATGCCAAAAAGGTAAAAACACTAAACATACACAGTTCTTTTTTTTTTTGAGAACCGGATAGTAGCTATAAAACATACATAGTTCAAAAACAAAAACCGTTCATACTTTAAGTAATCATAAAACCGTGTATACAAAGTAGATGTGACAAAAATGAACTAATCAAAACTCAATTAGCTAGAGAAAGAGCGAGAGAGAGGTAGAGAGAGTAGATTTCACCTAATATGCTTTCAGTAACATTTCAATCCATATGCTTCCAATCCAAAATTCATCCAATCAATTTCAAACGAAAAATCCACCGTTTGAACTGATCTCCTTCAAAAGAGCTTCATTTATATATAATTTTTAAATTAGTATCAAGTCAAACGGTAAAAAAAAATGAAAATTTGTGTGCCTATTGATGCATTTGTTGGTATGTCGAAACTTATAAAAAATAGTGAAAAAGTTTATAAAAACAGTAAAAAATAATATGGTGTGAGAATTAGGAATCAATTAGCCTTGGACTCGTTAGAGGATAATCATCATTGGCTAATATTAGAAAGGGAGCTGATAACAGTACCCGCGCTATAGTACCCACACTATATCCATAGGGGGGCCACTGAAAAATAAATATGAAAAAAATATTTTTTATAGGGATCGCAAAAACTTCACAATTTGATTTTTTTTCGCTAAGTATTAATAACTATGGCCGAAAGTATTTATATCTAAGTATGAAAGTATTTATAGCTATGAGGTGAACACTTATTTATTGTGCGGGTCCTGTAGCGTGAAGATAATAGTACCCACAATACTGTACTCACGGGGTGACCACTGAAAATTAAATGCAGAAAGATAACTTCCTGCAGGGACTGCAAAATCTCCACAATTTTTTTTCTAAATTATTAATATCTACGCAATTTTTTCTTTCAAATGAGATCCATGATGACGTACCTTCAGACTCATCGTCGCGCAAGTATTTATACATATACTTGCAAGTATTTTTTACATATGATACTGAAAGTATTAATATCTAAGTATTGTAAGTATTTATACGTATGAGGTCAACTATTTTTGTTAGAGAAAGGCTAACGCGGAGATGATTGGAGAACTTGAAAAGATATAATCATAACAAGTTACGCATCAAAGTATTAATATCTTTTTTTTTTTAAATGTTAATATCTTATCTTCTAAGTATTTATAACTATGAAGGTATAAATATCTAAAGTATTTTTTATATGACACTAAAAGTATTAATATCTAGGTATTGAAAATATTTATATCTATGCACTGAAGTATTTAGTCATATGAAGTCAACTATTTTTGTTAGAGAAATGTTGATGCGAGAACAAGTGCGGGGACTGTAAAAGAAAAAAATATAATTAGTGGGGACCATAAAGAAATAGTACTGCTGGGATTTTAGAATAATAGTCACTTGAGAGTTGAGACTATATAATGTATTTTTACAATAATTAATTAGTGGACATAATATAATTAATGGGGACCATAATACATTATTCCTCTAAGTGCGGGTACTGTAGCATGGGTACTGAAATAATTATTCTATTTTCTAATAATAGAGGTTACTATTTTTTAAATGTATCTCAATTATATTTCTTTAATAGAAATTAACCGTTGTATTGGTTAGAATAGACACAGGCAAACCGAATTCTATACAAAGCCCAGTGTACAAACTATCTAAATCAGAATTGCAATAATATTTCAATTCAGAGTAGAACTAGAGTGCTCTTAAGCTCACCAAAGTTTTGGTGAGCTTAACTCTAAAACTCATCAAATTGATTTCAAATGACGAATCCGAACCGTTGAAACCCGCCTACCTTATGTGTGATGCATCTACGTGTGAAATTTTTAAACATTTGAATTAATTTAGTATAAAGTCAAGCGGTCAAAATTAGAAGGTTAATAAATTAATTTTAGTGCATTCATTTTTTGAACGTTTTTTGACCGCTTGACTTTATACTAAATTAATTCGAATGTTTAAAAATTTCACATGTAGATGCATCACACGTAAGGTAGGCGGATTTCAACGGTTCGGATTCGTCATTTGAAATCAATTTGATGAGTTTTAGAGTTAAGCTCACCAAAACTTTGAGTGAGCTTAAGAGCAACCTAGTTCTACTCTTCAATTCACATATTTTTACATTTAGCTTCCGCAAAAAATCAGCAACAACAATACTGGGCCTGTCTTTTTCTGATCCTATCTGCACATGAAGCAATTTAAATATTTTTTGTGTGTTATAGACTGTGTACCAATATAAAGCATCACATTCCTGCCTCTCTTTTTTTCTTTTTTTTGCTGGTTGGTTTGACAATATGTAGAATAGGTTTCAAAAATAATACTTGAAAAATATAATATTTCAAAAGACAAAATTAATAGATAGAATAATCATGTGCTATAGTACAGGAAAAATATGTACCTTTCTCCTGACAGTTGCAAACTTGAAGAAGAATGATCTTTCAACGCTTTTAAAAATAGGAAATTTATATTTGACAAACAACACCAAAGCAACCCCTAATAAGGAAGAGTTCTTGATTTTCTTCTTCAATTATCGATGAATACTATAAAGTAGTTTACTTTGTATTGGAGACGTTTGGAATGTACCTCAATTTCAGAAGGTTGCCATATGGGCAGATATCACATATTTATCATATAATTCCCTATCTAAACTAACACCTCATTTCTTCTCTTGCATAATAAAAAGGCAACACAAGAGCGCTCCCTCTCGTCTTGACCAAGTCAAAGCTTTCATAAACTAATGTCTAGATCTAAGTTTCTATACAGTGATTTTATCTATAAGGAATTGGTAAAGAGAAAATCATCCCAATTCCAAGATGTTGGGAATTTTATAGAGGCTGTAAAAAAAAATTAAAAGAAGATAAAAGACCAAATGGAATGACTTGACGTGGTTTATATTTTGCAGATGGTTGCCACGAGAGCAGATATTCGTATATTTACCAGATAATTTCCTTACCTAAAACTAATACCTTTTTCTTCTCTTTCATAATAAAAAGGCAACACAAGAGCACTCCCTTTCCTTTGGACCAAGTCAACATAATGCTTTCATACACTAATTTCTATATCTAAATTCCTATACAGTGATATATCTATAAGGAATTGGTAAAGAGAAATTCATCCAATTCCAAGATTTTGGAAAATTTTATAGAGGCTATGCAGATATGTTGGCAATTTTTGAACTTGAGACAGCTGATTTCAATTTGTCGGCAACTCCCAGCTAGTTTGCGAGAAGTCGAAACACTCTCTCATCACGTAATGGACACCTGTGATGTGATCACATCCATCAATACCAACTCTTTCTATAGCAGACAATCCATCTGCCTATTTTACAAAAAAGGAAAAAAGTAACAAAGTTTAGAATAAACAGTAACACTTTATGCCAAGGTCAGTAAGAAAGGCTTTTTTTAGGCCTTATCTAAACATTTTACTCCACACTTAATATGTCAAACAAGGAGTAAAATAGGAGTAACGTGAAGTAAGAGGTGAATTAATTCGGAGTAAGTTACTCCATCTCTTCAGGTGGATCAATTTTCTCCACATTTACACCACTTGTAGGACCCACTGTCATAGACAAAGTTTCATTTCCCAACATAATACTCCTCCGGACGGATTAATTTAATCCATGATTTAAGCTGCCAAACAAGATGTAAAATATGAGAAGGAAGCAACTTGATCTGCTTGAATTTAAGTACAACCAAATATGACCTCAAGGATCTTAGGATCTGCTAGAAGCAAGAGTCTAAATTTTTTTTCAATTTAACTAAAATTCAAAATAGTGTTAAATAACAGCGAAAATATCCTTACCATGGAAGATTCAGAAGGAACAGTGCCGTCTCCATCAACATACCTATACTCGCCCTAAAAAAAAGAAATATAAATAAATCTTAATCCACACAATTCAGAATTGAAGAAATACGAGAGGTAATAAAAGATAGTAAGAACTAAAACCATACCACTGTGCGGCACACTTCCGATAATTCTTCAATTGGGGAGCTTTCAGATCCATACCTACAATTAAGACCAAATATAGAAATATGTCTCACATAAAAGATGCTTTTTTTGTTCATGGATTTAATCTCTACTCTACAAATATCTAAATGTTAAACATATTGCTCTGCCTAAACCCCAAAAAGAATACAATCAAATGGACTCAAGAACAAAGTTAAAAAGGGTTTAGTATCCATTACTATGTGTTAACTCACTTTTAAAAATAAAAAAATCGCAATCTTGACAAATGACAATCATCACACATAACTTCTCAAAATCGACATCTTTTTTTTTATGGTTGGCGGCGAACTCAAAATCGACATCTAAAATATGATCTAATACTGTGTATATCAACACATGAAATATGATGAAAGTCAGTGCTTTACCATTCATTCAACTTAAGATGCAACTTGCAACAGTCCGTATATAACTGCATTGGAATATCAATGCCACTGGAATTGCATGATCTTTTATGCACAACTAATCTATACAAAATGCCTACAATTTTCCTTTTATTTTTCTTTGGTTTGATTTTGAGAAATATTGTCAAGAGTGTGAAGTTAATCAATTATCAATTGACAGCATCTAGAAAGTTCACTTGCAGAAAGAAACGAGAATAGAAGAGTAATTAAAGCATCTCTTACCAGACATCATAAGGAGTTTTGAGTGAAATGCCATATATGATTTAGAAGCTGACAGTTTCAGGCAATTGAGCAGTGTCACGTATTTTCCGGGAGCCCACTGCAACCGTCTTTCCATTATACTTAACTGTAAACATAAGAGCAAATAACAGAAATTTAAATCTATGACAAAAATCGTCCCTTCATCTTTTACCAAGAACATTTTGTGGGACCTAAGTGACACAATTCCTAGGTTCAACATTTTTCCTTAGCACTTAATTTACTGAAGTTCGGGATGCAAATTTATGGTACAGTCTCGATCAAAGTATCAAACACAGTGACAAAACCAAGAGGCTTGGTGAGCTTAAGAACACCCTAGTTCTAATCCCATCAGTTTGACATTTATTATATATCTATCACAACATTTTTCAGTCTAAAACAGGTACTATGCCTAGGTACATACTGTGGATCAATATTTTCATTTTCAAAGTCCAACAGTAAACTGTTCAACTTCTGACTTGTGGTGACCGCTAAGAAAGTCCACCTAAGAATAAGGAGTGGCGATAGATAGATGACTTTAGGTGAACTGTAAGCAAGATGCTTTCATCCCTTGGAGGAGAGTTAGATAGGATACCAGATTGGGTGCATAGGGTGAGTCATTCGTTATTATATTGACAAGTTCAGTAGTTTGGATCAATATTTTCATTTTCAAAGTCCAACAGTGAACCGTTCAACATATGATCTCCATATGAAAATATACTTTCAGACTAAATTTTAATATTTTTTAGAATTGTTTTACTATTCTTTAAGATAGTATAAAGTTACTACTTTTGAATGAACGCAACGGTATTAAACATTGTAGTGTTGACATTGGTTGTAATGTTTTAATTAACCTTTGGTACGACAACGAGGTCAACTAAAAATAGGAAAGAATAAAACATAAGCTTCAACCTTTCTGAATAACCATGAAACAACTCTGCACATGTCCCATCTCATTGAAAGCCTTTTCTGGCTAAAAACACAGATATTAGGAAGAATACAATAATATAGAAAGAGAAAGAGAAAGGGAAAAAAATCAAATCTTTCTCTTTATGTACCTGTAAGCAACCAAATGTTTTTTGCTATCACTAAATAAAAGTAAATTATCAGCAGCTGATAAAGTTTTTTGCTATCACTAAATACAAGTAAATTACCAGCAGCAAAATAAGACACAGAAAGTTATTATTATTTTTTTTTGTTAATTTAATAGACCAAAAAATTATTGTTACTGACATTGCAGGTTTTAACTGATTCAGCAAATTGGGACCAAATAATTTGGCTACAATTGATGATGTTTGGATAATCGATATAACATCAGTAACTTTACTGCACAATTCATTAGAGAATAACAGGAGTGGTGCTCACCTCCTTCAAGCCATCTGAGAATTCTTTAACCACAGAGATAGCTATTCTTGGAGCCTCCTCGTAAGGAAACTACAATATAGAAAATTAATGGACAAATTACATCCAGCACATAAATAGGAAGTACTCTAGTTTAAATGATCCCAATGAAAAGATTCTAAATCTGAAAAGCCAGTACCAGTAAACACCACATGATATACCTGGGAAAGCAACATACTGAACATTGTCCTCTTAGCAACTTTCAGGATATTCATGAAATGAGTCCAGTGTCGGTGTTCCGATAATATTCAAAATTAGTACAAACAAAATCTGATGAGAATGAGGCATATCATTACTTGTAAGCATTACCAAGAAACATCAGGTTGCCTATTCATGTCATAATTGGCCCCCGGTGTGTATCACATGAACCACAGGAAGCCGAAAAGCTCTATTTAAAAATCACATCTTAATTAATTTAGAAATTTACTCATACATATTCAACACAGATTAAGAGAAAATTGTACTCCAATCAACTTTCTCTACAATGCTACGGCTTAAAATCGCGCCTATCATTGTTCCAATTGCTAAAATTAGCCAAATTGAGAGCACTGGCCAACAAAAAAACAAGTTCATCAGAGGACGAGAAAAATTTTAAATACTAAATAGAAACAAAGTGAAAATTACGAATCCAGAGTCCTCATAAAAAGAGAAAGCACGAATTGAAGAGTGGATAATGCCTCTACACGTACCGAAATACGAAATACGAAAGAGCCAGCAACGACCACTCCAGTGTTAGTCGCTACTCTTAAAAAGGTAGGCGAAAAAAAAAGTGTTAGTGGTCGTATTAAGGAAAGGGGAAGGAGAAGGGGAAGGGAGAGCAGTGGATATCGGGGCTACTGGGGTCGGTCGGCGGTGGGAGAAGATTTCCATTTCAATATACGGCACGGCAGCGTCGGCGCCTTAGGCGAGGAGGAGGAAAGAGAGAACAACGGGAAAAGAAAAAGAAAAAAAAATCGGAGGGAGCTCTCTCGGAAATAAATCTGCTGCGATTCCAAATTCCCTGCGATCCCTACGATTCCAAATCGTTCCCTCCATTTGTTTAGAGATTTGTACCTAAAAGTAACTCTTCCTTGAGATTTGTGTGTTTTAAAATGTGAAGGGAAGGATTTGGAATCGCAGGGATCGCAGGGAATTTGGAATCGCAGCAGATTTATTTCCGTTTCGCTGACAGGGGACGCCTGTCGGCCTACTAGACCGTACTTGAGCTTTAGCAAGGTCAACAATTAAAGAATCAAGATGCAAAGAATCACAAACATGTTAACAAGCCTTCAATTCTAACAAACAATATATCACTGTCCTCAACTATAAAGAAATGTAAAGAAGCACTGCACAAACATTTCTAACAAACACTGTTCTCAATTCTAACAAGCCTACACTTCTACTTAATGTGGTTAGATCCTTTTCTCTTGATCAGGGGGCAACCATCATGCTTCCTCATTTCTTGATAAGTATCGAATTCCTTCCGACACCAGCAGCAGGTATAATAAGTCTTCCTGTAAAAACCATACAAAGTTTTCTTGAACTGTGAAAAGGAAGTCATAAAAAAGTCATTTTTTCTACAAGTCAAAGTTCTTTTACTTCTCTTTCTTTGATGGCTTCTTGGATGGTGGGCCCCGCTTTTTTTCCTTTTTCGGCATGCTGACGTGTTTGAGTTACCTCGGGTGATGTGTTAGTATAGGAATTGTAATTGAGACAGGATATGAATGAATCACTGGTATTTCATTAACCTCAAATGTTACAGCCTTAGTCTATATATAGACTTTCATCCTAGATACAAGAAGCTCTCAGAAGCTCTAACTAACTATAACAGAATTCTGTTATTTATCAAAAACATAGGCTAACTATAACAGTGTCTACATACAATGAATGTCTAACACCCCCCTCAAGCAAAGGGGCAGCTGTAGCAACACTAAGCTTGGAGCATAGAAATTGAAGCCGTGGAGATGCTAAACCCTTGGTGAATAAGTCGGCAAGTTGATCCTTGGAACATATGAACGGCACCATGAGTTCCTTTGAAGCAACCCGTTCGCGCATAAAGTAAAAATCAATTTTAATGTGCTTTATTCTTGTATGGAAAACCGGGTTTGAGGTGAGGAAAGTAACACCCAAGTTATCACACCAAAGACTCGGTTTATTGAGAAGAGGGACTTGAAGCTCACGCAAGAGTTGTTGAATCCAAATGAGTTCCGCACATGCAATCGCCATGCTATGGTATTTGGCCTCCGTGCTTGAACGAGAGACGGTTGTTTGCTTTTTCGAGCCCCGTGATAGTAGGTTGGAGCCAAGAAACACGCAAAATCCCATGGTGGAGCGCCTATCATCGGGGCTTAACATAACAGTAAAATTTTACATTTTTCTAATTTTTTTTCTATTTATTAAGCCACTTTGAAAATCACTAATCCAACGGTGACTTCTGATTTTACTGTTTTGTTAAGCCCCGATGTCATGGAAACTAATTTTGAAATTTCAGAGTAGGATAACTGCCCTACTCTGCAGTATGCTAAATCCGTCCCTGACTAGGACATCAGTTTAAAAATAGACAGACGATCCAATATTAAATTAGAGTGGATCTGAATCTTATTAGTTGATGATGATTATTTTTGATATACGAAATTGTGCTTGGATTATACTCTTTTATGCTATCTCAATTAAGCTAAATTTAATTGTCTTGAATTCCCTGAGAAGATCTTATATATAAGAATTAACTCACAACTTGAACAATTGCCATCTATATATTGTTCACAGTTCAATCCACAAAGAAAAAAAGGTTCCATTTTTGTACATTCAAGTTCTTGTCACTTCCTGTATGAGATAGCATGGATCCTAATTTAAACACTATCACAGCATGGATTCTCTGTTTCATCGCCTCCGCTGCCTCGAGCGCCGGTGGGGTCGGTGGCGGTTCCCTTTTCCTCCCGATTCTAACGATAATCGCCGGACTTAGCCTCCAATCGGCCACAGGTTTCTCTACTTTCATGGTGACTGCTGTGACTCTTTCCAGGTTACCTTTACTTTAAATACTATGTTCCTACTCCCGGATTTGTATCCTCCCAGGTATTGTCGAAGATTATCCTCACTTTATGGTTTAAGATTAAATCTCAGCTGATTTTAAATTTGAACTAGCATAGGGGCAGTATTTTTGAGCTTTGAGATTTGTGCCAAGTTAATGGCGAAAAGAGGAGAATATCTGGAAACAGTGAAAAGTTAACGGATATAGACTAAATCCATACACAGCACGGATCTTAAGGCGGATGGACAAATTGAAGTATTTTAGTTAGTTTTCTCGCCGCTTGAGAGGAAATCAGACTGGTGATACAGACAAAATAAGTCTATTTGAAGTTGAGCAAATTTAGCTACTAGTTTTCGTTAAAGGTTAGATTACAAGAAGCAAAGGAAGCTATCATGTTTTCAATAAAATTCGTCGGATTAACAAGATCTAAAAAAGGCTCAACCAATAGAAGTTTCAAAGTAGATGAACATCAGAATGTCTGCATACCTTATCAGGAATAGTATTTTAATTAACCAAATTCGGTTCGATGGACATTTAACCAAAGTCGGTTCGCTTGATGTTCGGTCAGTCCGATATACGATCAGAGCCATTCAATCTACATCAACATTTGTATGTATATTTTTAAAATGAGAAGGATTCAAATATCTTCAGTTTTATGTTTTCATTGTACCTCTATTTTTTCAAAATATAATAATTTGAAATTTAAAACTCAGATTTCAAAATAAAATAGTTAGATTTGATTTACACCATTAATACACATATAAAAGATTTACAATATTTTGACTTTGTTTTAATTTGTATTAAGAGCTTGTAAAAATATATTGATATAGATATATTAGGAATGCTGAATTTTTAACCTATTGATTTCTATAAAAACAAAATAAAAAGTGATAAATTTTTTATGTGCATATAGAAAAAACTAATATATATTACATTTTTATTTTGAAATATTAGATCAAATATTTTGTGACCAATTTTTAGAAGGCTTAAAATTTGAAATATTTTTTGTCACTAATTGTGGTTAATCTATTTAAACAACAAGTTAAAATGCCAAAACTAATATTTAATTTCTTCCCTTGATTCTCAAACACCTACTTATAACTCAAAAACTGTGTAAAATTGAAAAAAAATTATAAGAAATACTAATTACAGCGTTACACTCCATAAACAATTTCCGATACAAACCTCCAATATAATTAATTGGAGCCCAACCAACATAACATAATTAAAAAAAAAAAACATACACATAAATTGGAAATTTTTTTATGACTAACTACTAAGATTGGGTTCCAGCCAAATGCAATTATACGGTTCTTTCAAACACTTAAAATCAGGATTATGCATTTTGGTTTTCATGTTGTAGTAAAATGTTGTCGTGCTAGTTTCATTGCGAAGTCGTGGCAAGTATAGTCTGTTACTATAATTCTTACATGATAATTCTCTTGCGATAGAAGTTCTAAAATCTAAAAATAGTGTAAGGTCTCCTAAATCTTCGAGCTGAGTCCAAAACATCTTTGATCTATCCAATTTGTAAATTCGGACATAATCCATGTTAACTGCTCGAAACACGGAGATTAAATCACTGTTGCACTCTAACAAATAGCAATATTCTGAGCAAATCTCAAGCGCCTGATCTATATCGGAATAAATAGGCAACAATTTATCGAGAATTCTCCATGTGTTGTTTTTTGGATTAAAAACACCAAGGTTACCCAATCTACCCAAACAATAGAATTCTCCATCGATAAAAACAGGATTGTTGTCAGCCACAAGGAATGGGCAGTTGTTATGAAATTCCATATGATACCATTCATCTTGTCCGTAGTGCCATGTGATGATTTTCGTAAATTCACCTCTAGGTTGACCGACAAGTGCAAATACCACACAACTCAAAGAGTTTGGCGCACAAGATATTGCGATACCATTATATGAATAAGGATACTCTAATATCGGGAGATGATGAAAATCATTAGTGAACGGATTTAGCAAACAAAGTTGACTGTAACCTTGTAGTGCTAGAATCCACCCGTCTTTGGAGGAGAGCAAGCGGCTTGGCTCATTGGAATTAAGGTTCTTCACATTTAGCGTAAATTGTTTGCCTTTGAAAGGATTGTACATTCTACATGTACCCGATTTTTTTGGGCAATACATAAGCCACACTCGTTCATCTTTGATCGGATTGGATAGGTTCATCCATGACTTGCAAACAGTTCGAAGGCGACCAGAATCCTTAAAAGGTAATTTTTCTGAAATTAACTGCATTATGTGTATAGGTAGGTAATTAACCGATTGCAAAGAAAGAACATATTTCTTGTTTTCATGTTCCTTTACTTGTGGGTGTGAGCTTCTTTTAGAAACCTGTTAGAATATAATAAATTAAGATGGTATTAATTAATTAATTAATTAATTAAGATAAGAATAATAATATCTTATTTACTAACTAAATATGGGCAAAATAATTAAACATACCTTAATACTACACGCATTAGTCTCGGATGAAATACAAAGTTCAGGCTTGAGGATAGATCGCCTATAATTAAAATTATAATTAGTTTGTTTATGTATCATGCAATAAAATTAAAATAACACCAAATTAGAAATAAAGGAAAATAAATTATGCATGCAATATTTAATATATATACCTCATAGGTAGTAACCAATTGAAAGAACCATAATATTGGTCTTGTATTGCCTCTTCAGGTAGTAATTTGAAACTGATGGTTTGATTTTCCAAACATATTTTGTAGAGTCTTTTTCCATCATAGCATGACAACATATGATAAACACAATTCCGGTCCACTCGAACATCATGTGCACAAAATGACTGTCCACCATTACCATGTGAATCGAGAAAAAATGCACAATCACCAATGCTATCGACTCTCACCCAATCAGTTTTTGTTTCTTCGAACTTGAAAATATCAAGATCTATAACAGCTTGTGTCGTTCCATGAAAGCATGTTCTCACAAAAAAAAGATCTCCACATGACGCCACCAAGTTCGCGAGCCGTCCAGCTCCAAAGGAAAAAAAGTGTCCAGGTTTGTCTATGCTTATAGTTTTCACATTAGTAGTTTCAGCACCTGTGGAAAGAGATGCTATGTCGATTATCTCTATACTGTTTAGAAGCACAACATATAATTTTTTTTTGTACTTGAGCATCGTTCTTATACGAGTGACATCTAGATTGACAGGAAACTCAGTCCATTCTTTGTCACCCGGATGGCAAAACAAAAGAAAATTATCTTCTTCGCCAAAAAATATGATGGTGCAGTCAAGAGAAGTTGGTGATGATGTTAAAATGCACATTCCAAGGGATTCAAACAACTCCTCATCAATAGATGGAAGATGAATCTTCTTAAACGAGTAGATGTTCAACAAGAAACAATCATCGATTACATCGCTAACTAAAAATAGCCACTCTTCAAATTGAGCTAAGCACAGTTGCCCCTCCATTTCAGGAATTTTTCTTTCTTCAATGCTTCCATTCAAGGGATTAATCAAGGTCTGAGTTTTTTTATCTGATCCCGATGCTCTAATCAACCAAACTTGATCGTCAAAACCACATGAGACCATATTTACTACCTTCCTGATCAATATAATAATTAAGTTGTTAAGGCAAGAACAAACTAATGACTTGAGACCATTAATTAACAAACTAGTTATATGTTTCGATATATATATATATATATGAGCAAAGCTAGAGTGTGATATCTCTTTTGGTGAGCACAACTCCAAAAGTATATTGAATCGACTTCAAACGTCGAATCCAAACCATTCAAATCCTTGTATTTCATGAGTGATGCATACACATGCAAAATTTTGAAAGTTTCAAGTTTATTTGTTACAAGGTTAAGCGGTCAAAGAAATGATAAAAATTGAATATATAAAAAACTTATAAATTAACTTATAAAATGTTCATTTATTTGACCTCTTGACCTTGTAGCAAATAAACTCGAAACTTTTATAATTTTGCATGTACATGCATCACTCATGAAGTACATGCATGGATTTGAACGGTTTTGATTTGACGTTTGAAGTCCATCTGATATACTTTTTGATATATATATATATATATAGGTTGGCTAAGATCAAAATGGTAGTTCCTAAGCCTTGGTGCTACAAATTCTAAAAAACACTGATTTTGAAAAATTCTAATAAAATAGTAAAAAATTTCCGAAAAATGTAAAATTTGGTCTCCAAGCACATTTCAATATGAAGAATATGTTGATAAGTTCGGATTGACTATTGAACTTTGAAACTAGAGATATGAGCGTAAATTAAAATACCCACTTTAATTTGCAAAGTATGGTAGCCTATGTCTAGAGTAAGGCTACCATGTTTTGCAAATTAAAGTGGACATTTTAATTTGCGCTCATATCTCTAGTTTGAAAGTTCAAATAATTATTCCGAACTTCTCAACATGTTCTTAATATTGAAATGTGCTTGGAGACCAAATTTTATATTTTTTTGGAAATTTTTTACTATTTTTTTAGAATTTTTCAAAATCATTGTTTTTCATTAAATAAAAAAAATTCAGAAAAACACTCATTTTAAAAAATTCTAAAAAAATAGTAAAAAATTTCAATTCGCCTTGGATTTCAAAGATTGATTTTTGATTTGGTGACAGTCAATTTAATTCGCCTTGGATTTCGATCCACTTCTATATATTTCGTATTTATATGTGAAACCAAAATTACCATACTAAATACCTGAGTTTCACTGTATTGAAAGAAATGAATTCCATAATTGTATTTGTTTAAAGTCATATATTTTATAATGATGGTATGATTATGAACCTGCATGTTACTTGGAACATAAAATTAACATACATCTGTTGAAAATTGAATAGGTTGTAGTTAATTTAATATGTATTTGAAGCAAAATTCAATTGTAAATTAGATATTATAAAATTTACCACTAAAAGTGTAAAGAAGTAATGCAACGGAAGAGCGTGAGGCTTCCTCTCTCCTCTTCTTGTTTGCAGGTTGAGAAGATGGTCGAAATTCCACAACAACAGCAAATGTTTTTTCTACGTAGTAGCAGCCCCCTCCTAGACTCTCTTTCTCTCTCTAGTAGTTTATGAAATAAGAGTTAAGATTTGCTTCTTCTTTTTTGCATTTATGAATGCGCATAGCAATTGATGGGTACTCATTCCATTATTCCGTCTTTTAAATAACCTTCAAGCAATTTGCTAAAAATTGCATTTCCAATAATAACAGAGAGAAAATAGAAAGAGCGGAGAGAGTGAATTCTCAAAATAAACATAGTAGTATAATTAGCACAAATAACATTTTTCAGAAATAACAGAGAAAAATTTAGAGCAAACCACCTCTAAATTTCGCACCATATCCATATTCGTGCTGAAAATAGCATACTTCTAATTTATGTATATCCATTTAATAAAATTATATTTATGTTCTTTATCAATAAAATATGTCTAAATTTAGGCTAACTTAAAATCTTTATCAATAAAATTATATTTATGTTCTTTATCAATAAAAATATTCAGAAATAACAGTGAAAAATTTAGAGCAAACCACCTCTAAATTTCGCACACATATTCATATTCGTACTTAAAATAGCATTTTCATATTATAATAGTACCATTCACATCTAATTTATGTATATCCATTTAATAAAATTATTTTTATGTTCTTTATCAATAAAATGTCTAAATTTAGGCTAACTTAAAATCTTCCAATCTTCTTCCATCAAATGAAAGATATATAAAAGTTGCTAATTAATTGTTAAGGGAAAAAATACACGTGTCGGACCTGTAATGTTTTATATTTTTTTTAAATAAAATAGAGATCGGTGAAGATATACAAAAGATATTTCAAAACTCAATTTAGTTAGCACGTGAGGAAATATATTAAATTGTAGAGAGGAGGCTGGATAGCATATAGCTCCGTGTTCATCCACTAGTACAAAAGATGTGATTATACATAGTCTATTAAGCTAATGATATGCGGTTTAACCGTGTCAGCGAGCATTGTGTATGAATAGGTAGGTTTATTGTACACATTTATTGAATAACGTCTATATAGTACTAACATATATACACGGTTAATAAATGTGAACTGTATCATATCTTAATTTTTATAACCATATACGGTTTGTTGTTTTGAACCATGTATGTTTTAATTTTTTTAAATAATATATAATTGGCTAGCACCTATATTTGCTAGCCATTAAACATACAATATTATACATCCATATTTACTAGTCATTATACATACAATTACACATTCATATAAAATTCAAGAAATATTCAACATTCACACATCATGCAAAAATCAATATTCATTTCTTCAACACTTCAACACACATCAAACAATATTCACATTCAACATACACATATACATCAAGGGAATCTCTGAGAGCTACTAATTAAAACAAAACAAAAACCCTAACTTTTCGAGCCTGGAAGAAAATAAAACAAAAAATAAAGAAAATAAAACCTGACATTCTACTCTTGTATACGGTTCCCGTGTCAGGTTCTGATTTCAGCTCAGGTGATCAAGAATTATCATTGGTTTCATCATTCTCTGTCATAATTTACAAAGTAAATTCAAATCATACAACAAATATACATATATAGCCTGCAAGTACATTAAAAACTGCACACAAACATGTTATTTTTTTTTCCTTCGACTTTACATAACAGTCTTCAATAACTTTATATAAATATATATAATCCTTATGCAACAAATTTTGAAATTCCAAAAACTAGTATATGGAAACTAATTTTGAAATTTCAGAATAGGACAACTGTCATACTCTGCAGTATGCTAAATCTGTCTCTGACTGGGACTTCAGTTTAAAAATAGACAGACGATCCAATATTAAATTAGGGTGGATCTGAATCTTATTAATTGAAATAGACAATCCAATGAATCTATAAAATTAGAAAAAAGAGGTTTATTTGGTGAAAAATAAGTAGACAAGTAGTTGACTTTGGAAGGGGAAAAAAAATATGGGAGACTTCATTTTTTATTTTTTATTATTGCCAAATGGTATTAATGTGCTTTCCTCGACATGGTCTGGATTATGTATATGGATGCATAACCGTAAATATACAGAACACACCTCATGACCAATCTCCTATTTTTGGTCTAGAAATTAGTATTCATATACCATATGCATATAAAAGAAAGTAATATATAACTTATTTTGATTACTTAAATAAATGATATCATCTCCAAAAATATTGAAAGAGGCAATCCACTATGCAGTTGCCAGCTGGAATGTCTGAGTTAATTAAGTAGAACATCGTTAATTTCAATTTAGCCCCTTGATTTTTTCATGCTTTTCTTTTCAGTGTGAGTTGTTTCACTTATTGTTAAAAATTTAATAATATTTCTCCCATAGCCATGCATTTTCATTCTGGCAAAAATAAATAAAAATAAACATACCTTAAAGCTGGCCGGTTTTGTCCCCCTTTTCCTTGAAAATATATTTGGAAAATTATTATACAGTAATTTTATTATTATCTATTTGAAAAATCGACTGTCTATATTAATTGTATTTTTCCATTCCGCGTGAGAACTATTTCTAAATTTCTCACCTGATATCTGAAAGAAATTCTTATTTCTAAGTTCAGCATAAATATTGTAGCATCTGGGTTAATTATACATTGGTATGATTATTCAAAGGCAATTCTTATTTGTCATTTATGCAAGTTTTTATTATTTTCTTAATTAATTTTGTTGGATAGTGATAATCTATTTTTGGTCGAGAAAGGGGAGGTAACACATTTGGCTAGAAAAATGTCATAGAATTGTTATACCCAAAGGTCGAGAGTTCGATTCCTCCTCACGAACCTTGGTAGCTACTACCAAGTTTTCAAAAAAAAAAAAAAAGTAATCTATTTTTGGTCTAGTAACAAATGCAATGTTCTCCGTGTGAAAGATAGCATGTTCGAAATCCGAATAGAACAATTCTTTGAGATTTTATTAAATGGTTGGGTGGTAACCTTTGACCTTTACATAAAAAATAAAAATAAATAATAAAAAAGCTGTTGGATAGTCTCTGGCCTAATTACCTTCAATAATATATTTTTTTTAAACTTTCAATAACGCTCTTGATAAAAAAAAAAGATATAAACATAATGTTTTGCGGAGGGAAAAATTTCCTTTTGCGTATGGATAGAATATAATTGAGCTTCATTTTTTTGGCAATGGATTAACTGTTATAAGTTTCACTGTTTATTAAATAATTTGCATTATTAATAACAGTTTGTATTTAACGAAACTTGATAAAACATCAAATAATATATAAGTTACATTTAAATTGGTAGTTATAAAACTATATAATCAAAGTCCAAGGATGTTACATGAAAATGCAATTCACTGAATAAAAAAAACACAACTTGAACACAGATGAAAGCTGGACTGGAAAAAAAAAAATAGTAGGACATTAACTTGACCTGTTCTCATTAATTTATGTACATATATGCAAAAATAAATAAATCGCTCTGAAATCTTTAGGATATAACCTCGTCCTAGTCTCAATTAAGGACAAAGATATTGACAGAACTAGTTTGGTATCATGCAGCGCATGATCAATAGAGAAAATGGAAAAAGTATATGACTGGTGCGCTGCATAAAGCAAATGAGCTCTGTCAATATCTTTTACCTCAATTAAGCTAAATTTAATTGTCTTGAATTCCCTGAGAAGATCTTATATATAAGAATTAACTCACAACTTGAACAATTGCCATCTATATATTGTTCACAGTTCAATCCACAGAGAAAAAAAGGTTCCATTTTTGTACATTCAAGTTCTTGTCACTTCCTGTATGAGATAGTATGGATCCTAATTTAAACACTATCATAGCATGGGTCCTCTGTTTCATCGCCTCCGCTGCCTCGAGCGCCGGTGGGGTCGGTGGCGGTTCCCTTTTCCTCCCGATTCTAACGATAATCGCCGGACTTAGCCTCCAATCGGCCACAGGTTTCTCTACTTTCATGGTGACTGCTGTGACTCTTTCCAAAGTTATATACACTCTGTGCTTCATGGATAAATCTCTGATAAATTACGAAATAACCCTTCTGTCAGAGCCATGCATGTTATTAGGTGTAAGCATAGGTGTTATGTGCAACCTCATGTTTCCTGGGTGGCTTACTACAGCATTATTTGCTGTATTTCTTGCAATTAGCACTGTTAAGACTGTGCAATCTGGGTGCAAGATTTGGAGCAAAGAAACAGAGAAGGAGAGGTCAGTTAGGGAACTTAGGGTTGAGGAGAGAGAAAGTGGAATAGAGGTGCCACTTTTAAAGGACAAGAGAGAGGAAAAGGGAAATGGGGCACCAAATTCAATCCCATGGAAGGATTTGGTGGTACTTGTCATGGTTTGGATGTGTTTTTTTGTGCTACATGCTCTTATTGGAGATGAATATGGCAAGGTTAGTTATATTTTTATTTTCACTTTCACTTTGAATTTAATTTGAGTCTAATTATCACACTGAATTTATATGTATAAAATTATAAATGCTAGCCCAAGATATGACAGGGATATTACTGTTATTGGGTAATTTAAAAAATATTAATAATTGAGCATGGAAATTTGATTTAAAATTCTCTCACAAAATATGAAAGCAAAATTTGATCCCCAAATGCTCAGCTAATATATTTCAAACTTTTCCAGGGAGTGATAAGCATAAAGCCGTGTGGTGTCACCTACTGGTTGATAACTCTCTCTCAAGTCCCCATTGCAATTGGGTTCACTTCATACATTTTGTACACCAAGAGAAAGGAACATGACACGGTATGGTAAATTTTTGTTTATTGATTCGTTATATTTGGTTTTCAACCGAACTGATAAAAAATTTGATTAAATGATTTGGTTTTTCGGTTTAAATTTTCCATTTCCGTTGAATTTTTAAATTACTTTCGTTTTTTTATATTTAATTTGATTTAATCTCTCTTATTTTAATTCGACTGATATATACATATCTTGATACTTATTTCTATGATTATTAAATGTATTTGTGTATATACTGAGTTTTGAACATTTAAATTTTAATTTCTCTTATTTCGGTTCAACCAAACTAATCAAAATTTACTTCGATCTTTTTGTTTAGTTGTTATTCAGTTGACAAGTTTAATTTGATTGGTTTGGTTAAATTTTTGAAAACTGAATAAAATTTTTATTTGACTATTATAATTCAGTTTTAGCTGAACTTACCGTTTAAACACCCATAATAATCTATAGCAAACAATTGTATACCAATCTAATTTTTCTAGATTATATTTTCATCTGGTTTAATTTGAAGTAATTTCTGTATACACCGATCCAATAAATATAAACTGGATTGATTCTATTACAAAATTTCTACGAGAAATTAACTTATTTTCATACAAATTTTCTCACTGTTTTGAGTCATTAAATTATATGACCAGGCAAGTGCAATCAAGCCCAATCTCGAATTGTTGCCGATGTATGCATTTCCTGTCGCGGCAATATTAATGGGTGCACTAAGCGGGTTGTTTGGAATAGGAGGAGGTCTACTTTTGAACCCGGTTTTTCTTCAAATCGGTCTACCTCCGCAGGTACATTAATTTCTTCTTATGTTTGTGCAGTTCAGTACCAAATAATAAATTAAACCTCTCATCTCTCAAAATAACATGTTTAAATCCAGCATATATATATACTGTCGTGAGCCTCGAGAGAAAAAAAAAAAAAAAAAGTTTTAGGCATGGCAGATTATGTTGATCGGTTACAGCTGATTATTTGAAATTTGAAAAAAAATGCATAGTGCCATAGCCTCAATCATTAATTAAATAATAATGCTAATTTAATAGTTTGCTATTTTACTTGTGATTTTTTAGTCAGCAGCTGCCACATCGGCGCTCATGGTTCTCTTCTCAGTGTCCATGTCAACGGTACAATACATAATTTTAGGCACGACAAAGATTGATGAAGCAGCAATCTACGCAATACTGTGCTTTGTTGCATCAGTTGTTGGAATGGTGATAATGGAACGGGCTATAGCAAAATCAGGCAGGGTTTCCCTGGTTGTATTTTTGGTTAGTGCATTAATGGCGCTTAGTACTGTGGTAATTACATTGTTTGGAACAATTGATGCGTGGAAGCAGATTTCTAATGGCGAGTACATGGGATTCAGGCAGCTCTGTTGAAATGTTTTCTTTGTTTGTAGTGTTGTTTACTGAAATTTGTTTTAAGGGAAATTCAGCTATGGATCTTAAGTTTTCACGAGAAGTATTATATCAATTTTATCCTAAAATGAATCAACGGCTGTAGTTGATTCCGACAATATTTTTGTGAAAAATTTGATTCTATAGAAGAATAACTCTTGTTTTAATTGTACAAGTGAAAGACGTGGATCAAATGTAAAAGTAAAGTTAAAAAGGGTTGTTATTGTAAAATTTCTCTTGTGACTGTTGACTAGATAAGTATAATTTGAGGTAAATATATTGACAAAACTAGTTTAGCTTCACACAACGTACGATTAACGGAGATAAAGAAAAAATTATGGAGATAGTTGTATTGTATGAAGTCAAATCAGCTCTATCAATATTTTTATTTTTTTATTTTAGGTGTGACAAACTAGAGATTGGCAAAGGAGCTTGAAAATTTTGATGTGAACATTGATTACTTTAATTTTTTTTTTTGTCTATGTATACGGATATAAACAACTTAACACTGATTTTACTCAATTAGCAAACAATTTCAAGTTGAAATTAAAACTCAAGTAGAATGTGTGTTTTCTGATTGTATACATTGACGCTTTAATCAGCTAAATTGTGCAAAAGAAGTCTTGTTTTTTTCAAATTTAGATGTCTCACTCTCACCTATTGTTCCAAATTAGAAATAACGATTGTTCTGAACATTACACATTTTAATCTTGTTTGAATCTGGATCGTCATCCCTCTAAATCAAATTGTATATATCATCTAGAAGAACATAGATGGTTCTATCCATGGTTGTTAGCACATTTATTTATTAATTAATTAATTAACGGATAAAGACATTGACAGAGTCATTTTTGCTTCATGCAGCTCTGTTTTAGCGCTATTGTCGTGTGCTGCATGAAGCAAAAACTGCTCTGTCAATATTTTATTTAAATTAACCTCAATGAATAATAGGACGCTTTAACGGGCTCAACCCAAGGCCCATAGAATAGAGGCCGGAGACAGTTAATTTAAAATTTTGTTACGGGCTTTTCAGACAAAAGTTCACATTTGGTTGCATCGTCTCCCAACTGAATTTGGACCCTTAAGTAACTCAAATTTTAAATTTGAATCCGAACCGTCCGATCATAATATGAACCCATCCGGTCCGAGGTGGAATGCACCGGACCGCTTTCATAGTCGTGCAAAGCAGATCAGACGGTCCAAATGAAAACTCAAAATTTGAAGTACCTAGCTGAGTGAATTCATCATTTGGTTGCATCGTCTCCCAAGTCCCAACTCCTCTCCTCCCGGGTCCACCACTCGCCTCATCCGAGCAGCCGTCGTCTTTTGAGGTCAAAAACCTTTCAACCTCTTAAGAAGCTATGCTCGCTGCTCAGTAAGAGAAGCGGCTATGACTATGAGTCTCTCTGTGGGGAGAATGAGAACCTCTTGCCTCCGGCCATCTCTTTCTATCAATCGGTGCACACCACTCGCCTCCTCCAACGCTCCCACTCAAGCGTCGCCTCCAAATCCCCATTTCTCCGTACACTACCTCGTCCAATCCTGCGGTTTCTCCACCGACCAGGCAATCAAATCATCCCAGCTTATCTCGCACCTCAATTCCCCTGATAAACCCGATGCAGTGCTCGGTTTCCTGAGAGAGATTGGCGTAAACGAGTCGGATATAAGAACCGCTGTGTTGCGGGATTCTCGGTTACTTTGCTCCCATGTGGAGAAGAACTTGAGACCAAATGTGGCTAAATTACAAGATCTAGGGTTCTCCATTGAATACATCTCAGGTATCATTTCACGCAGCCCTCATCTGTTTCGGTTCAATTTTGTGCGAAAGGTTGACTTCTGGATGGGGGTTCTTGAATCGCCAGAGAATCTTTCTGAGGTACTCAAACTGCGCGACAGTGCGTTTATCTGTAGCAACTTGGAAAAGGTTCTCATGCCCAACTTATATTTCCTGCAGGAGGAATGCGGTTTATCTCCAAAACAAATTGTTCGACTGATGAAGTCGGCACCTAGATTGATCTCATTTAATCCTGATATTTTCAATAAGGTAGTTGAGAGGGCAGAGAAATTAGGCGTTGCTCGTACATCGGGAGCATTTATCTATGCCTTAAGTATGGTTAGTTATCTGAAACAAAGCGCCATTGATGCAAGGTTAGATAACTTGAAAAAAATCGGGCTTTCACAGCAGCAGGCATCGTATTTGATTAGTAAAGAACCGTTGTTGTTGGGGATGCCGGAGGAGGTGATGCGTAGAAAAATGGAGTACCTGATAAATGAAGCAGGTTGTGATAAATTGCATGTGATCCGAAATCCGAATTTGCTCAAGTGCAGCTTGGAAAACCGACTGATGCCACGGAATGTTGTTAGAAAACTTATGATGTCAAAAGGACTTCCTGTGGCAAATCTAAAATTTGCGTCTTTTAATCAACTAAGTGATGAGAAATTTGTGCAAAAGTTTGTTTTGCCGTATGAACATGCGATTCCGGGTCTCCACCGAGCATATGCTGATGCTTCCCCTAAGAAAATTGGGGGTGTTGAATAAATTAAGAGTATCTCAAATTGACTTTCATGCAGGCTGAGATACTGTATTTTAGATTTCACCAGGTTAGATTTTTCGATTCTTTTTTTAATCTGTTTACATTAGTGTCACTTTGTAATGATTAGTAAATTGGTTATCAACCATTAATTTTGTTTAGATTGAGTGCTTAAATTTCATCTACACTACTTATCTCCACTTTATTAATCCTTTTAGATGTTGGCCGACAGCTCTTTAAATTCAGCAAAACCCTAGGAACCCTTGCGAAGGTGAAAGACTGAAAGGGATAGAGGATATATTATATATTTAAAAACAGACGTTTTATGGCATGCACGTGATGTCGTGACTCGTGACATACATTAATTTTGTTTTCAAAAAAATTGTTATAGTAGTTAAACCTTGCAGATTTGAGACAGAAATGAAATAATATTCGATAAGTAAAATAATGATGATTCAAAGTACTTTAAAATATTTTAATGTATCAGGATCTGCTTACGAAACTGATACAGTATTTGTATTCGTATCCACAAAATTCGAATACAGATTCAGATACAGACACATAATATCTGATCGTTTGCACCGCTATGCTCAGGCTCCTTAGGCCTTGTTAGAACAAGCCTTGGCCTCTGAATTGCCTGAAAAGAATCTTCCTGGATTGCAATTCAACAATTGATAGAATTTGGTTCATTCATATGAAAATCAATGGTGAAATTCATCGTTCGGGTCTACATGCGTTACAGCATTTAGTTAATTCAAATGAAATATCAAGGATAAACTTACATGACGAAACAACTTATAATATTATTCTCAGAAATTCACATAATACTTGTTCCTGATGCGAACTGCTTTATAACATCAGCAGCAGAAACAAATGCTGTTCCCTGCTTATAGTATAACAGTAAAGAAATTTAGCATACTCAAAATTTCCATTATATAAGATTCAACAAAATATTATTTGTTGGGTTTATACCTCGAGTGAAATTGAGATCTCCGGAGTCCTCTTTGGAGCAGTACATTTATGGTTCTGTCAACCGGTTTGACATTCATTATGAATCGAGCGGAGGCCTGGATGCATTATGAATGAGACCTAATCAAAGAATTACATCAAATATCAAATAAAAAAAATGATAATAAATATAATAATATGACCGAGTTAAATTAACTTTATTTTATGCCAAATTGTAGAACCATTAATTACCCTAGGATGTGGAAAGTTAGTTGATCTATTGCTAATACTGTTTCCTGTTAAGATTAAGGGTTCATCTAGGTATAACAAGGATGCTTATTACTTTCTAGCTGTACTGCATTGGATTGTTTTTTTTTTTTTTTTTAGAATTATATTAGACTTCATGGGAAAAATCTCAGCTGGTTTTACCAGAATGCTCCATATGTGTGCTTGGTCTACTACTTCAAGTAAGTTTAGGAATAACAATTAAGGTAAGATTCATTATTAATTAAGATGCTATTAGTCCACTACCACCCAATTCTAGTCAGTACCAGTAAGAGTTTTAATTAAGTTATAAATCGGGATTGAAAGAGCTCGTTTAAGTTAGGATAGAGAGAATTTCGGCAAGAGAAGAGTTGGTAATATGAAGATCGTTAATTCTGTTCTAGGAAAGAGAGAAAAGGGAAGGGGAAAATTCTAAATCCGCCCCTGAAAACAACCTACTTCGGATTAACTCATATTCACTTCAGCTTCTTCAAATTTACTTCTTCTTTGATAATTTAAGAGTGAAGTACACTATTTACTCTATTTACGCCACAACAAAACATGCACTATGAAATATTAACCCTAACATGAACGACTTTCACTGACAATTCCACACAGCTTATATCATGTTTTTTAAACTATGCTGCAATTTGACAACCAGAAAAAAAAACAAACAACCAAAAGTTAAATTTCAAACATAAATGAAAGAATCCAACTAGTTATCATAAGAGTTTGGCTAGTATAACATCAGTGTCATTTCAACCTATATAACACTAACTCTAAAATCTATCAAATCGACTTTAAACGGTGAATCCAAACCATTCAAACCGATCTACTTCATTAGTTATGCGTTTACATGCAAAATTTATAACTTTTCGAATTTATTTAGTATTAAGTCAGGCGGTCAAATGTGTGAGTTTTTAAGTTAATTTTAATACATTCATTTTTCAATATTTTTACCGCTTGATTTGATACTAAAATAACTCGAAAATATAAAAAAAATTGTATGTAAACGCATCACTCATAATGTAAATCGGTTTGAACGGTTTGAATTAGTCGTTCGAAGTCGATTTGATAGGTTTTAGAGTTGATGTTATATAGGCTAAAATGACACTAATGTTATATTAGCCAAACTCATTTGAGAATGGTACTTGAACCGGAGCTACCAGAATTAATAACAAATCATTCTGAAACACAGTGTGAAACTGTGAATTAATTCCATCGAAAATTTTATTTCAAAGCAAGTTATTATAGTCAATTAAAATGTGAGGTGATTCATTGAACTGAGACACTGATGAGTAAATAATAATATATTTTTTTTCTTTTCGTTGTCTGTTTATGCTTGATTGCTGGACAAAAAAGTGAAAATAAGTATTTACAAAAATATTCATAGTTTCATACCTAAAATTCCAATCCACTTTTTTTTGTTTATGTTTGGTGCTTTAAACTAGTAACTTCAAGTAGTAGAAAGTGGAAACAAGTGTGAAGTGTATGCAATTAGAAATTCAGATATAGCCAGATAAAATTTTCTAATCTGAAGATGCATTTTAGCATTTTTTTATTTTTTTTAACAAAGAAGCACTATAGAGGCTAAAGTCATGTCCGGTTCTCGTACGAATACTCGTATGTAGTGTTTGTGTGCAACACAAGAAAAGGTTTGTGTCCTTGTGTGTGGCTGACAGTAACTCGCATCACTTTTAACGCTTCCATCTCGCCACAGATAACTATGATTGCCCAAGAGAGAGCACGAGAACGAGTGCGTATCCTCTGGGATATCTCAACTTTTGCGTGACAGACGTGTCCGGTGCCTATTCGGGGGTGATGTAGGGGTCAGTATTATGTGTGCTTTGAGATTCGTGCAGAACGTATTTAAACGGTTGGGATTTTCCATGAAGTCACGCAAAGTTTGAGATATCTCAGAGGATACAAATTCGAGAGGGCACTCCCTCTCCACCTTTCTCAGAAGCGCGACATCCCGAGTCCATTTCCTCTGAGGTAACATAATACTTCTGTTTAGATGCGGACTGTTCGATCAATATTCAAGGCTTCAGGCCAACCAGTTCCGAGGTGGAATGCATTAAAATTCGTGCGGATTCTGATCGGACGGTCATTGATCTAAATAGAAACATTCTGTTACCTCAGGGAAATTCCGATATCCCAACCCTTCCCTTCTCTCTCTCTTTAACCCATTCGTGTTTGCTCCGTCGCGATCTGGATCCCTCCAGTACTTGCCTCGAGAGATGTTTTGATCGGACGGGACGGGTTTATTTATTCGCTAGAGCCTCTCTCTCTCTCTCTCTCTCACTCTCTCTCTATCTGACGATGTCGGGTCCGGATGCAATGCAAGAGGCGATGGAGGCCCGCTTTAGTAATCTGTCGCTTATTGGGCGTGGCTCCTTTGGTGAAGTCTACAAAGGGTGAGCAATGCACAATAGATTGCTCCTCGAAATGGAAATCGGGATTGATTGATACCTGGGGTTTATTTAAGATTATGGCTTGTTAATTGAATTACTTAGCTAGGTTTAAGCCCTCATTGGAGGTCCTTTGACCTCAGGTTGTTTAATTCGAGGTGGTTTTACATATTTCTACTGAATTATTAGCGGCAGTGTGATATGCTATAGAATTTTGCATTTAGTTTGTAAAATTAGGAGTGAAATTTGTTATATGACAATGCAATTAGTTTGTTTTACATACATGTGGCTTAATGTAGGTTTGACAAGGAACTGAACAAGGATGTAGCAATTAAAGTTATTGACCTAGAAGAAGCGTAAGTCTCTGCTCTTAAACTATAATTCAATGCAATGGTTAATAGGCTGAAGTGTTTAAACTATCGGTGATTTGATGTTGTTGAAAATATAAAAAATTAAACAATTGTTTCAACTGGTTCTATCCATAAGCATCTCTGGATTTGTTATTTAACACTCTTCCTTTTCTTTCCTCTCTTTTTTTGCATGTAGTGAGGATGATGTTGAAGACATTCAAAAGGTACCCAACCCCCCTCTCCAAAATTTGAGAACAAATGGTTAAATTTACTCCATAAATTTTTGGGATTTGCAATATAGTCCTTGTGGAATTTGTAGCATCGCAGTGTGGTTAACAACCTGTTGTAAGGATTATGCTATAATTTGTTCTACTTCCTGGACCAATAATAAAACTGAATGTTAGGGTATTACTGGTTTTACTTTTTTAGCTCATATATATTACAGGAATTCTAAATTGGTTTTTGATAATTATGTCAGTTTGTTTTTAAAATTCTTCTTTTTTCCGACAAACCCTTATTTGAAATACGCAAATTTCAAATAAGATTTTAATATATGTTGAAAATAAAATAGTTGAAATGAATTGTATGTAAAATTTATAAAAATGATTCTCAGGGATTTCAGGTATTCTATGGTTCATTCTGCAAAAATTGCCAATTATTTTCTTGGTCATTGAGATTCATGGATAATTCAGATTAATATTTAAAGAGATATCTTAACCATAATGATTAAAAAAAACAAACTAAAATCTCATCTTTTTAGTTCAAGCAAGAAAGACTTATGGGAACTCTTCAAGCCGGCGAAATTAGTATATAGAAAAAAAATACTATCTATTGTATTATTACTAAGTGTGCCCAGAATTGATGCTTTCTTGTTATACTGTTAAATTTAAATGTAGGAAATATCAGTACTATCACAGTGTCGATCTCCATATATAACAGACTATTACGGCTCGTATCTTCACCAAACAAAACTATGGATAGTAATGGAGTACATGGCTGGTGGGTCCGTTGCAGATCTCGTAAGTTTTCCTCCGATTAAAACGCATTTTAATTAGTCTGTAGTACAATCTTTTAGCACATAATACTGGCACAGTGATTCGGATACAGGCATGTAGGTCTGAGAGTTCAAATTCTAGCGCCTTTTAGGCAGTATTTTGTATTATCCGCTTCAATTTAATGGTGATTTAGCTTTATAACTAATATTTGACACAAATAAACAAAACCATATTTTGAATTCAGAACTTAATATCTGAAACCAATGGATCAAGCATTAACTCTTTCAAATTATTCATTTTTTTAGTTTGTACAATACATCAAGATGTTGAAAAATTGTTAAAAAATGAACAAGCTAAAATAATTATTTTCTAATAAATCTCTTGATCTTCTACAAAATGATCCCGAAAATGGAAATTTTTAAACATATACACTTGGCTTGTCAGGTAGATTAAGATCAATGTTTCAAATTTATCATTGAAGCCGATCTGATGATGTTCTAGGTTAAGCTCACGAACTTTGTAGTGAGTTTAAGCTCATGCTAGCTTCGATCTATAAAATTATTTTCTTTTTTTTTACTTTTTGTTTTTACATTTTATTTTTTGCTGTAGCTTCAATCAGGACCTCCTCTAGATGAAATGTCAATTTCATGTATCTTGAAGGATTTGTTGCATGCCGTTGAATATCTCCACTCAGAAGGAAAAATTCACCGAGATATAAAAGGTTTCTGATATTTAAATTTTAGTTTACTTTTGAGCTAAGAGAAGTATGAAGAAATAAGAGCAGAGGTCAAATGCCTTGTCTTTCATGCCTTAATTGTTCCTTGTATCCTTATCTCCATTTTCGAAGTCCAAACAGTCAACTTGAATTACTCAACAGAGCTTCATATTAAAATGTGCTTGGAGACCAAATTTTATATTTTTTGGAAATATTTTACTATTTTTTTTTATAGGTACAAAATCACTGTTTTAACATGAGACATGAGGCACGGCTGTTCAAATAATATATTCAATTCAAAAGATCCACAAAAAGCTTAAAATTAAGTATGCAATGGACCATAATACCATGAAAGTGTATTTAATAGAATATTGGTCCATCACGTGTGCTGGTGCAACAGAAGTTCAGTTCCTTAAAGCGCATTTCCTGTTTAATTGTTTTTTTTTTCGTTTATATACCTGATAATCTAATATATAGCATTTTTGCAACCTTTTGTTTTCAGCTGCAAACATATTACTCACGGAAAATGGAGATGTTAAGGTTAGTTCATAGTTGCTTTGTATCTAGCAAAAATTGCTCTTGGAAATATGTTATTATTTGCTAGAATCTGGCATGGTGTTATGTGTTGTAGGTTGCAGATTTTGGCGTTTCCGCTCAACTCACCAAAACTATGTCTCGCAGAAAGGTATTGAATTCTCTTTATTATTGTTATTTCAAGCAAAAGAATATATTGTTAGTCTAACTCGAAATATGTCAAGCAAAAGAGTATATTACGTTGAACATATTGTGTGCATAATTTCGTCGATACCTATCACTGACAGTACTGCCCCTGTTATGTATACAGTAGCCTGCCTGAGTTTGTAATTTTATGCAACGTGTCGTGTATTACTAGCAAGGAAACATTCATAGCTTGTCTTTGGTTTCTCAGTGTGTTCTTTATAAATAATCTTTGTGATATGATAAGTTGCATTATAGTTGTTGAGAATTTCGTGTTGAATTTGTGTTCATTTCAGACATTTGTTGGGACTCCGTTTTGGATGGCTCCTGAGGTTATTCAAAACTCCGAAGGATACAATGAGAAGGTACGTATACACAAAAAGAAATCTGTTGAAGATCAATCCTAAAAGCAACTTATATTTTTTTTTACTCTTGCTTTACAATAATATATCTGTTGATGTTATATGTAGGCAGATATATGGTCTCTAGGTATAACTGCTATTGAAATGGCAAAAGGGGAGCCTCCTCTGGCCGACATCCATCCAATGAGGGTTCTATTCATGATACCAAGAGAAAATCCTCCACAGGTTTGCACAAGCAAGTCCTTAGTTATATTTATGTGTGATGCTTATACATCATTTTGTTTTCATGTTTCAAATAGTTAATTATGAAGGTCTTAACTCATTAATTCATCCTTATATGTTAACAGCTCGATGAACATTTCTCGAAACCTCTCAAAGAATTTGTTTCTTTGTGCTTGAAGAAGGCCCCAGCTGAGGTGAAACTAAGTTATTTCAACACTTTCTTTTTGTACAATATACCAATCTCAGAGTTTTGCTGTGATTTATACTATGTTGTATGCCTGGATTCTGATATATACATGATTGCTGAGTTGTGATACCTTTTGCTTATAATTTGATGAGAATGATTTCACTGCAAATAAAATATATATTCTCGGACTTCTTAGTATTTAACTGTTTTTTTTTTTGCTAAAGAGGCCTAATGCTAAGGACCTTCTCAAACACCGTTTTATTAAAAGTGCGCGAAAGAGTTCCAGGCTAATGGAAAGAATAAGGTTCCCTCTCTCTCTCTCTGTTTTTTTTTTTTTTTTTTTTTTTTAAATCTCAGCAGAGACTGCCAAGATAAGGTTACCTCTCTCACACACTGAATATTCTTGTTAACTTCATTGAAGATGGGACAAATTGAATTTTTGACAAATTTCACCAGTACTCACATGTATATAGTTGCGATACATCTGGTGTTCTTGTCTAACATTTGAACACCAACTTAACCTATACAACAAATGTTAGCACAGCAACCACAATAGAAAACTAAATTGATTTTGACCAACGGAAACTGGCTGATATTTGACTTACTACTACCAGACTGGAACTATAATTCTGAGATGAGTGAGGCTATGGTACTTTGCAAAGCGCACATCGATCTGCACTATGAATCCGTATTTTCGTTTTCAAAGCCCAAAAGTAGATCCAAACCGCTCAGCATGAGATCAAATTTTACATTTTTTAGAACTTCTTTTACTATGTTTTTAAAATAAGTAGAAAATCACCTAATTTAAAAATTCTGGACCATCCAAAGTAGTGATTTTCAACCTATCTAAAAAGGTAGTAAAAAAAAGCTAAAAAATGTGAAATATGGCATTCAACCACATTTTCATATGGGGATCATGTTGAGCGGTTCATATTTGACTATTTGAACTTGAAAACAGAGATATGAATCCATAGTACAGTCTGATCCGTGCTTCAAAGTACCATAGCCTCACTCTTTTGAGATTACAACTGTTGCTTGTAATTCAATTCTGTTGCTTCTATTTTCCTAATTTGTCATTTTTTTTTATATGTCAGAGAACGGCCTAAGTTTCCAGTGAAAGAAGACGTGGAAGGCACCTTACCCCGTCAAGATGTAGTCTCCGGCACGGGCACAGTTAAGGTTGTCACAGACCCAAGAGATGAAGCTCCTATAGCCAGGTACCTACTTTTATTTCTAATATAACCTCACCTTCTGTAGTAAGAGTTGGTTGTAGTAAGCTTAGACTTGGCTGTGTTTCATATCAGTTTATTTAAATTCAAAGTTACTGGAAAACAAGATTCACTTTGCGAAATAATCAGTCCTCTAGACATGTTAAGTCGTGAAGCTACTTTTAAGGCATATAATATAACAACTTCTATATATTAACTGGAATATTTTGCTGGATAACTTAAAACTAATGAAATCAAAGTGAGTTTTACTGACAAAATATTCCCAGTATATAGTTCTCTTCCTTATTGTAGCTGATGGATTTTAACTTATTGGACAAATTAACTCTAGCATGATTTGTATTTTAAGTTGTTAATAAATTTAGTTACCTAATTGGTTAAGTTCTCCCGGTAAACATTTTCTTGGCTTGACATAACCTTAAATTTGTATTTTAAGTTGTATTCCACAAATGATTGTATTGAAGTACTAACTTGAAATAGTCGATCAAATATTATTTCTATTATTTCTATTATTTCATTGCAGTGCACGAAACATCCCCAGGGACTCTACATGGAAGCAAAATGTGGAGGGCACAGGGACTGTGAGAAGCACTCCGTCAAAACCACCTCAATCGTCAGCACTGAGAGATAGGAAACCAGACCTTCCCTACATGTCTACTACTCCCAAAGGACAAGTGAACGCTATTTTCTCACGCCAAGGAGCTCAAGTTGGTCCCGATGATGCCGGATCTGACAGCTCTTTAGAAGATGTATGTGCTTCTAACTTCCATTTTTTTTAGTTGGATGTATGATTGCAAAACAAGAAATATAAAAAGGGCACTTCAGAGAAAATAGGAGAATTGAAGTATAGTGAATATTTTCCATGTTTAATATTGGTCGTGAACATCTTGATATGGTTTGAATAATTTCGAACAAGGATTTTTACTAGCTGGTGTTTGTAGGGGATATCTGATTGGTCTATGGCTGTAAGTTGGTAATCAGCTTAAGTGGCCATATTATGAGTGAGGTTGCGGGTACTATGCATAGTGCATATTGGTTCGTACTATGGATCAATATCTCTATTTTCAAAGTCCAAACAAATGATATGAACCATTCAACATGTTTTCCATATGAAAATGTACTTGTAGATCAAATTTTACATTCTTTATAATTTTTTTATATAGGTAAAAAATCACTTGATCTAAAGATTATAGACCATTCAAAAGGGATTTTCTACATATTTAAAAAAATTTCTAAAAAATATAAAATTTAGTATGCAAGTACATTTTCATATGAAAATCATGTTGAAAGGTTCAGATCAACTATTTAGACTTTGAAAATGAAAATATTAATCCGTAGTACGGACCAATCTGCGCTATGGATAGTACCATAGCTTCACTCCCATATTATTGTTGACAATAGGAAAATTATATTGTTCTACTACTCTCCCCCATGTGTTCCAGTACATGATGTTAGTAGGTGCAGTAGAATACCGAAATATGACATTGTTGGCATGTTAAACCATAATCTTAGGCTTTAGGAACTTTCTATATATTTTCTTGCTTTATGTCTTTTCTGCTTCTGTATTGACAGGACGAGTTGGCAAGTGGGACAGGTACAGTTGTACTACGCACTCCAAGAGAGATCCTTAATGCCGCTTCAAACAATCAAACCAATAAGGTAACATGAGTGAGCACTTGTTATTACTGGTGCCTCGGTGAGCACTTGTTTTTAGAGTAGCAACCACAATTAAGCTCCAATTAGGCCTGAAAAAGAAAAGAAACAAGACCGTATGTCTTTGTAACAAAAAAAGAAAAAAGAAATGGTATGATATAAGACCTGATCTAGCTTGTTTTTTTCTTTATTAGCCTGTTGGCAGGTTCTCCTCTAGTGATGACTCAAGTAGTGGTACGTTGGTCATTCGTTCACCGAGCGATTCGGAGTCTCCTAGAGCTCCTAGATCAAGACTTGGAATGCAAGAAAAGGCGTCATCTGCCTTGCCACGTGAAGACAGTGCTACCAATCTTGCTGAGGTATTCATATATATGTTCTCATGTAAAAAGGTTTCTCTGAGATTGACTGTTTTGACTGGTCAATACCAGGTACTGTTCACTGAGACGATACCTATAACCTTATATTCTGTAAACTTTTATAGAAGTTATTTTGAGTGGCCACGTTTTTAAGGCTGATGATTTCATTTGAGCACCCAAAAGGTGCCAATAATTGAGCATTGATGTTAAAATATACCGGTTTAAAGTTAAACCACCATTGACCATTGTCAACTTGTATCGTTACAAGAAGAGACTGAAAAGGACTATCAAAGTCAAGTAATCAGGTCTTGTTATATCTATGGAACGACTTCATTAGCTGCACTGCAAAAGCACATACTTTTTGTTACCAACTAACAATCCATGTATATGTTAAGCAATATCTGATACAATATAATGTTTTATACATGATTTTCAGGCAAGAGCAGCTTTATTAAGAAAAGGTAATGCTCGAGAAAGGCCAGTCATGGCCCGGCACGACAGAGAATCCAACGACTCTAAATTATCTGAAAAAATAAACAGCCGTGAATCCTCCAGGTATCGAATTTTGGCTCATCTTTTCTCTATTTCGATGGAAAACTCAAATATTCCTCCATTGTAATATCTTGCCGCTGCCAATACCTTATTTATTGGTCAGCTTGTGCTTTATGAAGGATGTAATCATGTGACAATATTAAGTAATAGACAGGATATGAATACTGCATACATTTTGTATTTTCTGTCACTTACAATATTGCTTTTTTCCCTCTCCTAAGAGAACCTACAGAAGCACGTGGCAGTAAATCGCGTCCCTCAAGTGATGCGCAGCTGGCTGCTCGGGCTTCGGCTGTTTCAAATTCTTCGGCTTTATCTCTGTTACTCCTTCCTTCACTGAAAGATGTACGATCTTGGGTTTTATCTTGCTAATATATTATTCACCAGTAGACCTGTCTAAATTTTATCTCTCTTAGGCCATGGAAGAAAAATCAGAGGGTCCCACTGCAAATGCTGTAGTCGAGTCTTTGATGGATCTTGAGCATCAGCTACCAGGCTCTTGCGAAAAATTCGTTCTTAAGTTGCTTGAACACCTTGGAAGGTCATAATTGCATATTTTATTTATTGTTGTTTTTGAGTAATCATTTTGGATACTGCACCTGTACTTCAGTGATTAATTTCACAAGTTTTCAAGATCATCAAAGTGTTAAAAAATGACAAGGATGAGGCATGAGGAAATTGCCCGCGACTTTTGTCAGTTATTTAATTAAAATGACTTTCAGCAATAGTACAATTAATTTTTTTTAGCATCATAAATATTAAGAATGCTAGTTAACAGAAATATTATGGTTAATTTTGTTCCCAGTCGTTCGTCGAAGTGCAAATTTATTGTTCTTTTGATTTTATTTTATTTAAGGAAACATACATGGTAAGGTAATTTGTCAAATTTGCCGAAATGTATTTCAGTTCATCTCACTGATTTAATAATTGTTGTTGATGAGCACATAATATCAAGATTACTGTCACAATTCGACGAGGAATAAGTCTCAATATGAAAAATGTTTAGTGCTATTTGGATCTCAAGTCTTGTATATAATTTGCAAATCCGGTGAGTTAGTATTTTGTTATTTTTGCTATCATGTTAGCTAGTTGTGACTGATTTTTTTTTTTTTTTAATTCTCTCTTGTGCAACAGCTCAAAGGAACCGGCCTTGAGTGCGCTACAGGAAACTGCTGCTAGCTTTGTATCGAAAAAAATTGAGATTTCTGCTAAAGAAGCATACACTGATAAAAAACCTGCAATTGGGCAGCCGCTTGATACAGCTAGTTTAAGCCCTCTCTCTAGATTCCTTCTGACAAGGTGGGCACGTATTATATATCTGATTTTTTATTTTTTTTTATTCTCCTTTTTGCAAACTACTGACTCCATGTCATGCAAGAAGCATCTATTGCTTGTTTTTGCAAATTGTAGCCAAATAATTTTTTGTATTGGCAAATGTCACTCCAGTTTTATAAATGAGGATTAAGTACAGTGTAAGAGCATAACTGGAAAATTTAGATTGGGGGCTGAAATGTAAAATGCATAATACGAATGTGGCCACAACGACAAAATGAAATTATAACCACTAGACCACAAGTACACATTTAACATTTTATGAGGGGACTGAACTATATAATTTAAAAAAAAAATCAATATACATGATTAAAATATTTAAAATCATTGGAGTGGTTAAGCAACCCCGGCTTGACTTATGATCCGCCCTTGGTTCAGTGAAAAAAATTTCCTTAAAGAAATTTTAGTGATGAAATTGACCCTCGAGTTTCATTTTGAGCTTGAAAGCAAAAAAAAAAGGTTCTGGTGGTTGGTTAGTATTGACTGTTTTAAGGTATGGCATCACATCAAAACAATGGTTGGATTAAATTACTAGGTTGTGAACACAGTATAAAAAGAATTTGGATTGCCCAAAGTAAACTCAAATTTTGAGTTTGAATCTGGACTGTCTGATCGGAATCTGCACAATATTAGAGGATTCTGTGATTTTTTTACTTGGATCAGATTGATCCGTGTTATGATCAGACAATCCGAATCCAAACTCAAATTTTGAGTTTCTTGAGCGGATCTGAACCCGCATAAAAATGGGTATGGTTTTGATTTTTTTTTTTTTCCTTTTGGAGAATAATTTGTTACTTTTTGGTTGCAGGTGGCAGAGCCAAGTTTCCCAAGACCTTAGCTCAGTTTAGAGAGTATGAAGAAATGAAGTAATTGTTATTTTCATATTTGTTGTATCGAATGTATAATAAATTTTGAGTGTATATAAACTAAACAGTTTTTTACCTTATCGGCTTATCTAGTCATATTGTTTATCGAGTTTACCAAGCTAAGTTTAGATCTGTGTTATTAAAAAAAAAAAAGTTTCCCAAGTGGATGCTTGTCAGTACCCCGTTTTTCATGAAATTTAAGAATATATTTTGATCTCAAAGTGGACATGTATGCTTGGAGATTGCACTCACATGGTTTTCGTCTGAAACTGATTTAAAAGAGAGTATCAGCTGCATAGTTGGCTTTCTATGGAATATTGTAATTTTGACTCTTTTGGGGTCAGTTTTGTAAATACTCTCATCAATAAAATCCTTTGGCAGCCTCTGCCAATTTCTCAAAAAAGAAACTGATTAAAAAGATGATGTAACAGTAGCATTTTGCGTTAAGCTTTACAATTTATATTTCAGAAATACAAAATGTGGATTTATATTAAGAATTGAATTATTGATTTAATTCAGGTGTGAGGTGTTTGAATCAATGGTTCAGTCCACTCTTTATCACACCTTTACATGAATGGTGACATTGAAAATTTGTAGTAGGGATCGTCAGACTATTGATTCCGTCACTCATTTGGAAATGAATTTTCAAAATCACGACCCCTATTTCCTTCTTCCTTGCAAAATTCGGTCCTTGAGGGTGATCGAACCATTGGTTCCTTCACCCTCTTTGGACCAAATAATAGTTCGAATGTTTTGGATTTTAAATATTTGACAAGAAAATTTTCAGTTTTATAAGCATACATTCAGCAGCAATTCAGTACTTGCATTTTTATGTTGAAACATAATTCTTACAAGTACGAGACTAACAAAAAAGATTGAACAAATGTGTTAGGATCGTGTTCATGGTTAATAATTTTAGATATAGTGCTATAATATATATATATATATATATATATATATATATATTTTTCAAAATCTGAATATCAGTAAAAAGTTAAACAAAAGGTAGGTAGTCCTGTATTGGTAAAATGTGGTTGATATAAATTAGTTCACGAGGTACTCATGCATAGCATTTGGGATAATAAAGATTCATTCATTGGGATATTATCATTGCGCATTATTAGGTCAACCAGAGTTGGTGGTTCCGATAAAATATAATGTACTGGATTTTAAAAACTCAACATCTGAATTTAAAGGCAGAGTTTTAAAGCCGAAATTAGAGAGAACGGTAGAAGCTAATGGAGTACAATTTTATTTTATTAAATGTCAATAAAATATAGGTGCTTTTAAAATTATATGAGCAGTGTTGTAAAAAAACGTCTGTTTAGGCCGATTATCAACAGATTAGTTGTTGGCTGAGACCAAACCGTTATGAATATTTTTTGATTAGTCAGACGATTATTTTCGAATATGATTGATTATTCTCGATTAATCGCTTGACGGTCCCTTGTTCGTTCAACAACTGCATACTATTATTTACAACACTGATATAAAGTGTTCTTATTAATGTATGCACGCATATTCATATTAAATTAAAAATAATAATTTTTTTAACAAAATTCATAATACCATGCATTATATTTCGTAGTTAAAACTAAAATTGTGACAATGTGAATTATACGGTTCGAAATTTTTATTTATATCATCTTAAAAAAAATGATAAATAAAATAACCACGATTTTTTGTAAATTCCATTTTTACCATATCCATAGTTTAAAACTGCGGACCAAAATTAGTGTCTGCAGTTTGAAACTACAGATGGTCTTTTTTTTGTCAGCACCGCTTAATTAAAAGAAAATGTGTCCAAGGCACTCAATTTATGTCCATAGTTTGAAATTATGAAAATTTGACTTCTATTCGTAATTTTAAACTGCGGACATGATAAAAATGAAATTTTTCAGAAATTGTAGTTATTTGATTTATCTTTTTTTTTTTTAAATGGTATAAATAAAAATTTCGGTTATACGGTTGAGTTATAGAAAAATGACCGACTAATCGGTTTTGATAATCAATTTACAGTTCAAAGTATAGTATAATTGTTTATAATTGAAACAACATGGGAATTTGGAGGTTTAGTATCCATCTTTCTTTCAAAAGAAATAATTGAAATAACATTTTCCTTAATATCTTTCAATGTAACTGTACAGCTCCATTTATTTTTTCAATTCAAATGCCGCAAGATATAATACATTCATTGTGAAATATATTATATTTTATCATATAAATTTTCGTACTTTTTAATGAAATATTATAATTTGCATCCCATACATTTCTGCTTCTAGTGATATTCATATCATCCCATGAAATTATTTACATTATCTTTCTTTGGTTAATGAAATTTGTTTGTTGGTATTCTTGTCAACAGAGTAAGAAAAAAAAAAAATCTTGAGTTGTAGATTTAAAACTTAGGAGACTTTGAATTCCGCCTTTATCTATTTTTTTTTAAAGAAAACAATTCTTATGTTTTATTTATAAAAAAATAGTAAGACTATTTTACTATGTATAGTGCACATTAATATGTACATTGGATTAATATCTTTGTTTATAAAATCAAAACAATTGATTTAAACTGTTCAATATGATCTTCATTTGAAAATGTACTTATAGACTAAATTTTATATATATTTAAAAAAAACACTATTTTTTCAGATAGGTCAAAAGTAGTAAAAAAAATTATATTTAGAAAAATAGTACAAAATTCTAAAATAAATTTAAAAGTTGATCAATAAATATCTTTTTATATGTGATCATGTTGAACAGTTAATCTTAATTTTTTAAACTTTGTAAATGGTAAATGAAGAAATTAATTCAAAAAATACGGATCAATGTACGTTATGCACAGCACAATACCTAGCCTCGCTCAAAAGAGAAAAAGAAATGAAATAGAAATAGAGAAGTTTCGGGGTACATATTTAAAAAACTCAACTGTCTGCGTACGTTTGTCTCTGTTCATCCGCGCTCTCGCTTGGGGCCCACCACAACAATTCTTCCTGCGCAGAAAAGTTACATTTTTGTTTACCAACTTATATTTACAAATTTCTACTAAAGAATGAATGCGCAGGTGCGCTTACCTGCCCTTTGATGATTGTGACTATAGATTTGCCACGTGAGAGATATTAGTAGAAAGATGTAGAACTCTTTATATTGATTAAGCACGGATCAAAAGAAAGAGCCGTTGTCTTATATAGTGTCTAGGTCTAACATCACACATGGCACACCGGTCAATGAAACAGATTAATTAATTTCTAATAAGAATGTCTGGTAAAGAATCTTTCTTCATTTAATTTCTAATAAGCAATATTTAAATTTTATAATATACTAGGACAGAGGTGTTACTTATAATGATTCGGACTTATTATAAAAAATTTATAATATATTGTATTACTGTTGTATAAATAGCAAACTGATTGAGTAAAACTAGGGTCTGATGTGTTCACCGTGAATGTTTAGTGAGTATAACTTCAAAAGTCAATCAGATTGGTTTCAAATGACGAATTCAAATCGTTAAAATATATCTATTTTGTAAATAATTTTTTTGAAAGTTTCGAATTTATTTAGTGCAAAATTTTTGTACATACATAAAACAACTTGTAAAATAACTTATAAAATATTTCTTTCTACCGCTTGACTTTGTATAAATGAATTCGAAACTTTCATAAATTTTTATGTACATACATCACTCATAAAGTAGATGGATTTCAACCGTTTAAATTTGTCGTTTAAATATTTTGAGTGAGTAGATGGTACTATGCATTGTACGAATTGATCCGTTTTCTAAATCCTAATGGTCAATCCAAACCATTCAACATGATCACCATATGAATATGTACTAGCAGACCGAATTATATATATATTTTTATTAATTTCTAAGATAGGTAGAAAATCAACTGATCTGGAAATTATAGACTATCCAAAAAGAGTTATTTTCTACCTATCTTAAAAAATGGCCGAATTATATATATATTTTTTTATATTCTAAGATAAGTAGAAAATCAATCTGAAAATTTTGAACTATCCAAAAAGGATGATTTTCTACATATTTTAAAAAATGGTGATTTTTTTATTGTTAGAATTTAAAAAATAAAAATGTTAATTCGTATTACGGACCAATCCATGCTATGCATAGTATCATAGACTCACTCAAATATATTTAATATTAAACTTTGTTTAAAAAGACAAATCAAATATTCTAAATATAAATTTAATCTAGGTCAAAATCCTTTACAGAATCTGCACATCCCTAAAAGTTTAATTTCAACTATCCTCTGCTAAGAACTCTTTTGCAATTAATAATTTCTACACAGGCTCATACGCAAAATGAGGAAAATATTTGTGAAGAAAGAGCTTCTGCCTTCTAGGCTCAATATTAAATTGAAACTAACAAATAATGAATATTAAATAACTACAAAATTATTTTATTTTTGAAGGTAACCATGAATTATTTTGAAATTGAGAATTCGAAACCTTGTATTAGTATATATAGAACAATAGTTTATCACAAAGGAATCTATTAGATTATTTACTAATCACCAGAAAATTTGCCCTACCTGTTTAAAGATTTAAAGTAGATTCCGATTGTTTATTTTAAATTTGGTTGGTCAAGTAATATTTAAACAACTATTGTCCATAAGTGATTAGAATCACCAAATCTGAAATGGATGGTTTAGATCGGTTTTCAGCCATCTAACACAGTCCGTCTGCGGTCTGTCCGACTTGGTGCTCCAGGAGCAAAGGGTATAGGAAATTAATTCTTCGATTAAAATACCTTTAAAATATTCCCGGAGCATTGTCTAGGGAAGCAATCCACTATATGGGTCCCACCGCTCAGTTTTACGGATCACCGCGTCGGCCAAATTTCCGAGAACAGCCAAATTCTTTTCCGATTACTAACACTTTCTGGATAATTTCAAAATTCGACCGTTGAGATTTCTAACGTTACTCTCCTCTTACATCGATAAACCTAATTCTCATATCCTCGGAAGGAATTATCAAACAGAAAGAAAGAAAGAAAGAAAGAAAGAAAGAAAGAACGGCAGAGCGAGGGAGGGAGAGAGAGTGGTAGCCGCTTCCAAAATTTCAAAGAGAGAGAGAGGTCCAGACATGGCATCCGGGTCAGTTCAGATCGATGAGACATATGAGTTCTCAGCACCAGGATTCTTCGATTTTTTGAAAGAAGAGACACAAGAGGAAATTAGAAAAGCCGAGATCTGGTTTGAGAACTCTCACAGCCATGCACCTTCTCGTAAGAACTTCCTCTAATGATTTTTACTGCAATTCCGAGTGCTTTATTGTCTTCTCCATTGAAATTGTTGAAAATCCCTTGATATGTGTTGTTTGACATCTTTTCCATGGAATTCGATATACTTTAAAATTCAGACGTCCATTGTAAAAGATATGGAGTTATGGAACAGTGGAACTGTTTGGGAAGCTTTAATAACGAAATTAATAACAATATCAAATGAATTTGCTGCGAGTTTAAATCAGACTATAGAAAACGGTCAATTCAGCATAATTTCTACCCTTGACTCATTGAATTGGCACAGATATATAGTAGTTTCACTGCCGCAATTTCTTCTTTTAAAATTATAGAAGTGAAAAGTGAAAACCTAATTTCTAACTCGTCTGTTGTTGCGATTGTCTAATTTGAGTTCTCTGATGTCTCCCCTATAGAAGTTGAAATTATGGCAGATTTATAATTTCTTCGTGAATTGACAAAATCTCATTCTGTAAAATTCTGGGCTTTATTCTAACCATGTTAAAATTTTCATTTTAGCCTTTATGCCAAAGATAAAGAAGGAGCGATCTATTAAGATCGAGACGTTATGTGACTTTGATGAGGTCGAAATGGAAGTCGAAAAGGTTATAATAATCATCATATATAAACATTGATTTTATTTTACTTCAATTGTTATTTCTGAAATCCAGGGTTCTAAATAGCGCGCTATAGCGTTTTCGGACCATAAAAACTATGGCGCTATAGTGATAGTGCCGTTTTTTTAACCGTTCCGCTATTACGCGATAAACACTAAACCTTTTGCTGAAATCTTATTTTTGTTACATTCCAATATTTAATTTAACTCCATTTTATTTTTACTTTTGCAGGATGGAGAATTTAAAGATCAGAATAAGCAAGAATATGAAATAACTGGGTGAGTTGTGTTCTCTCTTTAGACATTATTTATTTATTTATGTTTATGTTTATGTCTTCTAATGGTGATGTTTTAACTGTTTATCTGTACAGAACTCACCAAGAGAATGATGCAATTCAAGAATCAAGAGATCAAGAACTGAGAGAAGAATCAAAAGACAGGAAGTCAATTTCTTTTGACTGTGTAAGTACCAATTTCTCATTGAATTGATCAAAGATTTTGCCAGGAATTGCGAAATAGAATTCATTTGTTTTAAAATGAAAAATTAGGTTTTGGATTACTTGGCTAGAAAGTTGTGCCTGTCAAAAAACCATACAGGATTAAATGCACCCAACATAAAACTTTTTTTATTAGGTTTTAGTTAAATAAGGTTACTACCTACCTTATTTATTAATATCTGGACAATTTTTTAGGTCCCAAATGTATCAGGAGATGCATATGCAACTGATAGCCAGGAGACTAGAAAAGAGATGAGGTATAATTAATTTTCTCTGAGATATCACATTTGTTATAATTTAATGCCCCCAAGATCTGATTTTAAATTGCCTTCTTTAAATGAATGAATAGCCTAATTGCTGATTCGGAGAGAGAGGAGACACCTCCTTTTGAGTTCCCAGTTCAACCCGTAAAGAAATTGGAGACAATAAGTGAGTAAAAATAACTTTCAATTTTTTTTTACATTCTTCCTAATTCACTCTCAGGTCTTTTGTGCCTTTTTCTATTTTCTACCTTGTTTTTGTATCCCACTCTCAGGGTTACTGTATTTATACTTAAATTCACAAATCAGACTATAGATTTAATTTCACAACTCAACACTTTACTACCTTATTACTTCTACTACACAGAGAACTTATTGCCAAGCTTGCCTAAATTAATGGCATCCTTACCTTTCTAATCAATACAGTTTTTTTCGGCACATGACATGAACTTTTTTGATATTATTTTATTTTATTTTATTTTTTACAACAGATGTCGGATTTTGTACACCGAATGTTGTCCCTGCTACTGTGGGGAAGCCACCTAAGCCTATACCTGCTAGTGGGGTCCAGACTGTAATTCAAGTACAGGCAAATCCCATGAAAGGAACTGGACCCTCCAGTTCCAAAAATCTGGCTGAAAAGAAGGCAGCAAGTACACCTGGGAATAATTCATTCATACAAAAGACGACACCATTGCCCTTCCATCAAAAGAACTTGGAATACAGAAGCTTGATCAAGTGAGATTTTGTAACTTGATTAAAGAACACTTACTGGTGCCAACTAGAATTGGGGGGGATGGCCTCTTAAAAAAAAAAAAATGAAGCATTCTGGTACAGGATCTGATAACAACTCTACCAGGTGGTAAAACCAACTGAGTTTAATTCTTAAAATAAAAAACAAAAACAAATAAAGAATACGATCAATGCAGTATTAGCAGTAGATCAGGCAACTTTCCACATATCATGGTAATTAATGGTTCTAAAATTAGGTATAGAATTTGATTTTAATTGATATCTGATGTAAATTCTTTGATTAGGTCTCAAAATGGGATGCCAAAGAACACTGCTACCCGTGATATTGCACTGGAGAATCAAGCAGTCAAAAGGCAAAAGCTTGATGGAGGGAGGACTAGACAGGTTAATATATAACCTCATTACAAAATGCATCCAGGCCCTTCCTTATTCAGTTTCACACTAGTTATTTGTATATGATTCTTTGTTTTATTGTAGATAATGAATGTTAAACCGGTTGACTTAACCCACAAATGCACTGCTCCAAAGAGAGCTCAGGAGATCTCAACTTCACTAAAGGTATAATATAAACCCGATAAAAATACTATTTTGTTGAAATTTTGAGTATACTAAATTTCTTTAATGGTATATTATAAGCAGGGAACTCCATTTGTTTCTGCTGCTGAGGTTATAAAGCGGTTCGAATCGGGCACAAGGGACAACCTGAGAATTTCTCAGAATAATAATAAATCATTGCGAAATGTAAGTTTATCCTTTGATATTTCAATTGAATTAACTAAATGATGAATTTTCACCGTTTATAACTAAATTTTATCAATTGTTGAATTGCATGCAATGCAGGAAGATTCTACTAAGGCAATTCAAAGGCCCAGACTTGTCCTGACAAGGCCCAAGGAGCCTGAGCTACAGACCTCACAGCGAGTCCGGGCAGTTCGAATGAAGAGTTCAGAGGAGATAGAGGCTGAGATGCTCGCTAAAATGCCTAAGTTCAAGGCCCGACCCTTCAACAAAAAAGTAAAACCTTGCAACTGATTAACATTTTTGTTTTCTTTGCATTATACTCTGCGAATTTTCTGGATCAATTCATGGTTTATTGAACATTCATATTTAGGAATTCGCATCCCCTGAGATATCTCAAACTTTTGAGTTCTGTGGAAAATCTGGACCGTTCAAATCCTTTTTGCACAGATCTCAAAGCACAATAATGCATGCCCCACATTCCAAATAGACACTGAAAAAAGTTTAGCCCCGGCTTTTAGATAAACAGAAAATTTGAGATATTTCAGAGGATTTAAGAGGATTTGCACGAATTTACTTCACTCTAGCTCTTAAATAAAAAAAAAATAAAAAAAATATTCAAGACTTAATGTGTATATTAAAAATCATAAAATGTAACAATAAAGCAATTATGAGTAGTAAAATTTCTGTTTCGTGCCAGATTCTCGAGGCTCCCTCTCTTCCTCCAGTAAACAAGAGCACTCATCAGCCGCTAGAATTTAAGGTTTGAATATTATTCTTCCTTGGTGATATCAAATCATATTTATTCATTTTATTATCTGCATTAAACTATATTTTGAAAGACATAATAAACTTTCATTTTTACTGGATTTAGGAGTTCAACTTCAGAACTTCTGAAAGAGCTAGCCGGCATGCCGATGCATGCTCTGAGACTTCCTCAGTTGCAGGATTCACTTTTCAGGTAAGACAAAAATTTGAAAATTTTAATTATTATTATTTTTTTTTAAGAACTAACATTTTTTTCTTTGACAGAGTCAGAAGAAGCCCCTAAAACTAACTGAAGCAAGACCACCTCGCCTTGAAACATCACTTCGGGCCCGGCCACCAAAGTAAATTAATTTTCCTATTACTTCGTTACCTTTTTATTAGGGGTGTTCATCAGTTGAACCGAAATAAGAAAGTTGTCGACATTACATAGAGTTCAGTTGGTTTGGGGTGTTCATCAGTTTAATCCAATGATTGCCCTACCTTTCATGTTGATATATTGTTAATTCAACAAGGGATTGAAGGGGTAATATACTAATATGTTAATTTTTCCCTCCAGGGTAAAGAGTTCTCAGGAGTTAGAATTGGAAGAACTAGAAAACGCACCCAAGTTTAAGGCCAGGCCTCTGAACAAAAAGGTATATCTTAATCTTTTAAAGAAAACTTAAATTTCTATTTGATTTCCCTTTACCTAATTAAAATAACAACTGCAGATTCTTGATCGTGCGCTTGATAGTATTTCAATTTCTGTGCCAAAACCTCCTTTGACTACAACAAAAGAGTTCCACTTTGCCACAGACGAACGGCTGGGCCCCGCTACTGCTGCATCGGTTCTCGATCAGTTTGATAAGGTATTGTCGGTAATACAACAAATAGTATTTTTTTCATCTCATTTTAGTTCCTTGTCTCATGTATATTTAACTTTTTTGTTTTACCATCCAGCTTTCTCTACACTCTGAGTCTTCATTCCACAGTCAGAAACTAACTAATTTTGTACCTGGGCTTACCATACCGAACCCATTCAATCTACATACTGAGGTATAGTAAAATTAATTGCAATGTAGGCTGTTTAGTTTTATGAATACATGTAAATGAGGTCTAATGTAATATATTTTAGGAGAGAGGGCTCCAAAAGGAGATGTTTTTACTGACACAGTTGGCACGCAAGCAAGAAGAGGAAGAGAAGGCTAGAGTTCGAAAAGCTACCCCATATCCTTATACTACTGATTACCCAGTGGTACGTTATAATTTTACTTAAAGAATCACTTCAAAACATGACTCGTACAAATAAAGTTTCAGATGTGTGTACTTGCATGTAATTCTGTGTACCCAGTGGTGCATACAATTTTAGTTAAATCGCTTTAAAATATGACTGGTACAATCAAAGTTTCAGATGAAATATATGTAATTCTGTGTACATAGTGGTATGTACATTTGAAGTTCAAGAATCACTTCAAAATATGACTGGTACAATCAATGTTTCAGATGTGTACTGATATTTAAGTCTGTGTATGGTGGTGTAGGTACCCTCGAAGCCGATACCGAAGCCGTGCACAAAGCCGGAGGGTTTTCAACTGGAGAGCCTTGTCAGACATGAGGAAGAAATGCGAAGGAAGATGGAGGAGAGAGAAAGGATGGAGAGGGAGGAGAGAGAGAAGAGGATTTATCGGGCAAAGCCTATTCTTACAGAGTAACTTCAATTTTCTTTATCATTAATATTATATAAATTTGTCGTATTTTTATGTTTTTTATTATTTTTCACATTTTTCTTAATCTCAAACTAATTTTATTATGACCTAAGTTCAGCTTACAGGCCGACATGACTACATGTGACCAAAAACAACTAAACATTTTGATCTCAAATAACAATACATATTCCGGATGATTTTTTTACCCATAATTTTGTTACAAGAATGTTGCTTTATCATGTTATTTTAATCAGCACTCTTTCAGAATTACTTGGGGTTAATTACTTGTATTATTGATATATTAAATTTTTTGTGTTTTTTCAAAAGGGACCCACTGCCAGTACCAGCAAAGGAAAGAAAGGCACTGACAGAAGTGCAGGCATTTGCTTTGCATGTTGACCAAAGATCAACACAAAGACAAGAGTTCGATAATAAGGTACGTATTATTTGTAGACTCACAATAAACAAATTATTTGTAGACTTGTCTTAGTAATCAATTTAGGTGGTACATATTATTTGGGTACTCTTTTTGACGCATATCTGACACACAATAAACTAATTATTTGGTTTTGGTAACAAAACCAGTGACAAACAATTTGTGATTTGGTTTGTAATAAAATACCGTGTGAGGTTATTCTTGTACCATTTGGAAAAGAAGTTATGGTATAAACAAACAAAGCATTTCTTTTTGTAATTTGCAGATCAAAGAAAAAGAAGTTATGTATAAAAGACAGAGAGAGGAGGCTGAGTCTACAAAACTGGTACTGACATTATGTCCTTTATTGACTTTGGCTTAGTAATTAGGAGGAAACAAAAATAATCACTCTTATCAACTAACTTATTTAAAAAAAAAAAAATCTCTGTATTTTCTTTAAGATGGAGGAAGAGAAGGCACTGAAGCAACTGAGAAGGACTATGGTGCCTCATGCAAGGCCTGTTCCCAAATTTGTAAAACCCTTTGTTCCTCAAAGGTACCTTTTTCTTTTCTGATTACTTAATGTTTCTCAATTAGCAATGATTTTTGAGTTAATGGCAAATAACTCCAAGCTGTTAGAAAGGTGAAGTATATAGAACAGAAACCACTATTTTGAATAAAAAGAGCTTGTTGAGTATAAAATAATGAAATATTTTTTCTATTACACAAGGAAGGTCTACAAAGGAAGCGACAAAGGCAAAATCGCCGCACTTGCATGTGGACGGAAGGGGTGAGATAAGGAAGCAAAAGAATACCTTCTTTCGGTAACTCTGCTTTGCACAAGCACATTATAAATTTATAACTGAGTTGGTTGTTGAAGGCTGATTTGAACAGTCGTTGATTGACGTCTGAGTTCGTTCCATAAGTAGAATCCTATGTATTTAATCACTGTTACTTTGTCATTCTTTTTCCATTGTGTACTAATTGGTGCGCTCGGGTTTGTATATTGATAAGTTGGCTTGATATCTTAATTAGATTGTTTTTCATTTGTCATCATGATGTTATTTATTTATTGTATTCTATGGAGAAACTTGGTTAATCAATTTTTTACTATTCAATACCCCCGTATATACGTTATTTATGACTAAACTTTCTGAAAATGTCACAAAAAATTCAAGATGTCGCCTGACAGCTATTTTAAGAATTTTCATAATACAATTTCAGCACGCTGGATTAGAAGAGGATCAGAAATTATTTGAAACACGAAGTTAATATCGTGAAGTAAATTTATTATTGTATTCTGAAAATGTCACAAAAATCAGTAAATTTCCATATTAAGGAATATTTGTTTTGAGATCTGAAGTAATATTGTGAAGTAGCCTCTATTCTCGAAAGTTTTTTTTTTTAAGATAAATTAACTCTAAATTTTTTTTCCCCCCTAACGAGTAACAATAATAATATGCACTAATTTTATTTAAGAGAAAAGTTTATATTTTTTTTAACTCCTGAACTATTGTATCTGGACTCTTGCTCTTTAAAAACTGTTTGTTGGATCAATCAAGTCCTTCAATTGCCCCCTTCAGTGTACCCATGTGGTACGTTTTGTTAAGAGGCCAAAATTGAACTAAATTCATATATGGACAAATGTAAAAAGTTTGGGGAGGTTGATTCATAAATTTTGACAAAATGTTAATAATTTAAGTAGTTAAGTTTATCGCATGTATCACCTTAAATTCTTGAAAGTGTCAATTATGTATTATAGTCAAATTTGTGTAAATAGTTGCTATTTCGTGTTTAACTTGGGGGCTATTTTTTTTGGTTCATTCGGCTTCATGTAGAAAATAACCGAAATGCTGAGAATGATTAGAGCTTCATTTAAAATACTTGAAGGTAAATAACTAATTAATTAATTACCAAAATAATAGAGAAGTTGTGAAAATTTATTAGATTTTAATCACATTTTCTAATTTTAAAACAAAGCCAAAGAGCACGTGGAAATTTGTACCAAATGATGGGCATTTTTCGTCACTGTCAAGTTAATTCATAATTTACTCACTTTTTATTTCAAACGCAAAACAAAGAAAATAAAAATCTGAATGAAACAGTTGACAACAAAAACTAAGTACATTATGAAGGTCATAGAATCAATTTTTCTGTTCGACGCATTTTTTTCTGTTTAAAAAAAAAAGATTTTTCAACAAATAAATTGAGGAGAGAGGGAGGAGGAGAGGTGCAGGGCCGGCGCCGGCGGGGCAGTGGCGGAGGGAGCACCGGAATTTTTTGTTTTTTTGGCTTCTGTGGTGCGGAGGGAAAGGAGACAGAGCGGGTTCGGGTTGGGGGGGATTTAGATGGGGAGTGAACCGCCCATACGACGGGCGCCTCACTGAGTTATGGGCCGCCTCCCTTACAGGCGCTACACTGGGAATTTTGGACCGTCCGTGGACCTGGTGGTCAGGCATAAATAAATACAAATTAGAAGCAAGGTTATTTTTTAAATTTTCTTTTTTGGAGGAGATGTTAATAAAAATGGCCAAAAAAGGAGTAAGGATTGAAATCAAAGTTTCGGTCTTGGCACGGGTTGATCAAAACTTTGATTTGGTTCTTACTATTTTTGGAAGAATCATTTTCATTTTCTTAAAAAAATGTACTCAACGATCTATGAAAGAGAAATGATTGTTTTTTGAGTGAGTTTATGGTACTATGCATATTACGATTTGTTACCGTGTTACGGTTCTATATTCGAGTTTTCAAACCCTAATGGTCGATCCGAACCGTTCATCTTGTTCTCCATATTAATATGTGTTTGGAGACCAAATTTTACATTTTTTGAAAATTTTTTTACTATTTTTTTAGATTTATTGAAAATCACTGTTTTTGGATGGTCCAGAATTTTCAGATCAAGTGATTTTCTAAATATCTAAAAAAATAGTAAATTTTTTTCAAAAAATGTAGAATTTGGTCTCCAAACACATATTAATATGGCGAACAAGATGAACGGTTCGGATCGACCGTTAGGATTTGAAAACTTGAATATAGAACCGTAGCACGGTAACAACCCGTGATATGCATAGTACCATAGACTCACTCTTGTTTTTTCTTAGTTTTTATTTGGTGGAAGTTTATTCCCTCAAGTTGTAGAAGGTCAAAAGGGTGATATGCTGATAATGCTGTGGTGCATAGTAAAATACCAAGATAATATTGTGTCAGAATATCACAACATCTTTTGGAAATCCGGAAATCGTGCTGCTCGTGCGTAGTAAAGTGAGTAATATATATGTTAGTTCGTGCATGCAATAATTATACGGAGCGAATTCACATAAGCAATCACAATTCACAACGTGTCAACAAATTTCTATCACTTTTAGAAAATAAATAAGTGATTGTTTTTTTTCCTTCAAAAATAACAAACTAAAGTTGAGTTGAGATCCATTGAAGTAACTCAATTTTTGGATTTTGGATTTTGGATCCGGACCATCCGGTTCTAATCCGTGATAATCCATCTAAAGTGGAGCGTACACATCCCAAGTAACTAATCTGAATTTCAAAGTAATCTCAAGTGACGGATTTGAATCAGATGGTCCTGATCTAAAATTCAAAAGTTGAGTTACTGTAGAGGATCCGGACCCATGAGTCATACCATTCATTCATGCACTCAAGTCCATAGCACGGACTTGATGGAAAACTATAAATCAATTACAAATACTTATGTACTAGTAGAAACATTAATTTTACAACAATAAAATAACTATCAATTTAGTAAACTTTTTATCTAATTTTTTTTTTTGAAACTAACAAATTATATATTTACAGTTGATTGTAATGTTGATTATTGCATAGATGGGAAAATAAAGAATATTACAATATCAAATAAGTCTTACAAATTGAAATGAAACATAAAATGCAGCAGAAAATTGATCATGCAAATGATTTACCATACTCAATTTGCTCGAATGACGTCCATGAGTATCTCTCGTTTAAATTTTTGGGATATCCTTCTCCCACTTGTCCCATCAGATTCTTTTAAGAATTATGTAAGGTTCCAACTAAAATTTAAAAATGAAATAATTTTTCAAACAATTTAATTGTCGTAATGGATCCACCAAATAAGGAAGGCTCATTAATTACTTCAACTACTTGCACTAATTTAATATTTTTCTAATGGATCTCTCTGATTCTCTTAGCTGTTTTGACGTGAAATTATTCAGGATTTGTACTCAAAATGTCTATTAATTAATTCAGCCTTGTAGTACAAGAGAAGAAGAAGAACAACAAATAAATAAATGAAGATTGGTGCCAATTTCTCGATACTTTAATAGCGTCGGTTACTCGAATTAGTATTCTCTGCATTAACTCAAAAAGGAATTTTACATCCATAGTATGGGCCAAAGTTTGGATTGACTGTTTAGATTGACTGTTTAGACCTTGAAAATATAGTTAACAAATTACTAGAAAATGAATTTGGATTGACTGTTTAGACCTTGAAAATAGAGATATACATCCATAGTATGGGCCAAAGTGCACTATGCATAGTACGATATAGTCTCACTCCTATATATAGTTATAATAATTAGTTCATAATTTGTGATATGCAGGTTTATGAATCCTTTGACATATGGAGATTATCCAGTAAGCATGACAAAGTCACTGGGAATTCGTCTAACAAAATTTACAAATGAACAATCTAAGTCGCTGAAAAGATCATACGATTTTGTTGGTATAAACTATTATACTACCTATTATGCCATAAGCAATCCAGCTAGCAATTTACTGCACCAGAGTTACAACACTGATTCTATGGCTAATCTTACTGGTATGTGCCTTTTGTCATAAAAATAATTGAATGCAAAAATACTTATAATTAACAAAATTCTTGTACTTATTACTGTATTTAAGCCTCATTATCATTTATGATCTTTAGGCCAGTTCAAATATATTTAACTCATAAATTGGAACTTTTATATTGAATTTGTGTTCATTTATTGATAAAATCCTAAAAGTAGTAAAACCTGAGGAATATGTCTGGAAAAGTGTAAAATATAGTTTTTGTGGTAACTATGATCACTTGTAAATTGAAATTTAAATTGAATTTGTGCTCATTTAGTCATTTATCAGTAATGTTGTTATTTTCTGTTATAAAAAATGCAAAAAAGAAAGGCACCATGTAGTTTACATAAATTACAGTCATTAGTTAAACTTTTTTCTCTTTGATGGATGTAAAGGAAATCAGGAATATATACTGTAGTGACTTTCATACTTCTACATTTCTGTACTTTTTACCAGGTGAGCACAATGGTATTGAATTACCGAAGGTATGTGATTTTCTAAAATTTTCACTAATTATTTTGAAAATCTTCCAGCTATTGTGTTGTCTTTTATATTGACTAAAAACATTATTCTGTATACAGCCATTCAAGACATCTTGGATTAACATATACCCCCCTGGGTTAAAAGATTTAATGCTTTATACCAAGGCCAACTACAAGAATCCTGTCATTTACATCACTGAAAATGGTACATCATGCAATCGGATATTTTGATATACGGAGGAATTTCATGTAGAACCCTCAAAACCTTTGAAATTATATATATCGCCCTCTAAAATTCATATATCATATTTACCCTTCTAAATTTCTAAAACTCACAAATTTGCACATTTCATTGTCTTTTATATTCAAAATTTCAAACTCATTTTAAATTTGTAAAATACCCATTTTTCTACTTCCGAGTTCTGACACATATATAGTGACATTTAGGTATATACTTATGTAAGCGTAACAATTAGAGAAATGATACATTTGCCCTCGAAAACTGGCCAATATGATATTTAGAAAGGAAAATACGTACTTTTGAAGTTCTTGAGAAATATACATGAAATTCTCCCTTGTACTATTGACACAATTCCTTTCTTTCTCATCTTCTCTTGCTAGTGTCGATTTTTACTACAGCCCTTTAAATAGTTACCTTGCAGTGAATATTACATTGCCATTATACTTAATTATTCTAGGTGTGAACGAGCTTGCTAATAACAGCTTACCGCTGAAGGAAGCCTTGAATGATATAATCAGGTTATCGTATCACCGCAATCATCTCCTGGCATTGCGTAGTGCAATCAAGTACGTCATTTTACTGACCATTACTAAGCAATCTGTTTTTAATTAGGTACATTTTCTAGGGGTGTAATTTATTTGAAAATGAAGAGTATCCAATCTAAATGTTCGGTTAGAAAAGAGGTCCACAAACATATTTAAAAAGCAGAATTGTGTTTGGAAGTGTAGAACAAGTTATTTTTTGAGTGAGGCTATAATACTATGTATAGCGCATATTGGTCTGTACTATAGATCAATATTTTCATTTTTAAAAGTCTGAAAAGTAGATCTGAACTGAAATCAAGATATTAGTTCATAGTACGGACCAATCCTCACTGTGCATAGTACCATAGCCTCACTCTTATTTTTATTAAATTTATTCTCATTGGAAAACTGGTTAATATATTGGTTTTTGTACGAAATTCATGTTTAGCAAGTCAAAATTCCGTATAATAACAGAAATTAATACCACCACAAGATCTGCATTTTGTTTCTATTATTTATCTATTGGCTTATTTTATTTTTTATTTTTTGGTTTGCACTGCCCCCAGGAAAAAAATCCCCATTTTGTAAAAATAAGAAATATTTCACCAGTTAATTCAGAGAGGTTAATATTTAGCCTTGTAAAAAGAGTTAGTTACGGTTCCTCTAATATATCTATATTTTGTATTAATTATGAACAGACATGGTGCGGATGTGAGAGGCTATTTTGCATGGTCTTTCATGGATAACTTTGAATGGGCAAGCGGCTATACCAACCGGTTTGGTCTTTATTTCGTCGATTACAACAACAATCTCACGAGATATCCGAAGAAATCTGCAGTTTGGTTCAGCATGTTCCTAAAAAGTTAAAACTATATATATTTGGAATTGTTGAGTTGATCATCACAATAAAATGAGAAATCTAATGTTTCTAATAAAATCTTCATCGATCTTTGTTGGAACAACGAGTTGCTACGCGAGTTTGTTTTCTATTAGATATGATTGTTCATTTTTTTTCACTTAAAGTGTAATGAGAATTGATAATATATATTCTACAAATGCATACTTTATTTGCCCTAATGTACTGTTGTTCTTTATTTTGCCCCTTATGCAATTTTTGTTTCTATTATACTGGTTTTTGCTGTTTTCACTGTCAACAAAATTAAAAGAAATGTCTAGACCAAAATGGAAATATGGCCTATACCTATTTGCACAAATTGTTAAAGAGAAAAGTTATTTCTGTAGTTATTCTACCAATTTTATTGTGCAAATAATGGTACCGACATACTATGAAAGGTACAAATTACGTTGCATAATCTCAAACTAAGAATTTGTAGATTTATAGATAGAATTTTACGAATACCGGTCTTCTTAGAAAACTTGCAAATTATGCACATATCCTCCTAAATATACTGGTTTACATATTTACGAGTACAAAATTGGAATATCATGATATCAAGGATTATATCTGATCAGGCACTATTGTCCTGAAAGATGGCCATTTTCTGAATTTGGAAATTGTACCAGCATTACAAAATTCCATTCATGATAAATTTGAGTACTTGTATGCAATATGACCAGATAGTACACAAAATTATAACTCGTAAGGCTGTGTCTCTCTTTCGGGGTATCTGAGAGTGTTCATTAGGTAGAAATAGAATTCATAGCAAGGATTAGAATGATATATTATACTGAGCAAAAACAGTGCCTCATGCAATTCAGAATATGCAAAACGGTCGGCTGGTTCAGGTCCGGTTCACTGGCAGTGAAATTTGCAGTTCGGACAGAACCGAGAGGCATGGATTAGCACCTGTTGTGATCATGCCCTGAATGAAGTGCATTTCTCCTGCAATGCAATACCACAGGAGATAGAATGAAGTCCCAACCGAGCCATGAGAAATTCGGGCTAAAAAACTTCGTTGTGAATCCAAGGGGATGAACAAGATAAATTATCGGTAAAATCTTCCTCAGCATTTTACCACAATTAATAAATTATTATTTACTAATTAACCACTTGTGAAGCTTGCACTCAACATATTAGGCTGATAAAAATATAAAATGCAGAGGATACAGATATTTGAATATAGATATTAGCTGGGATGGATATGAGCATATGAATATTGTTTAAGTTTCTAGGGCTTGAAATGAGGAAGAGAGTAAGAGACAAAGAGACAACTCAAATTAATTTGTATTAGACTTAGTTTTTCTCATTTACAAAGAGTCTACACATATGCAATAACATAAACATACACAGTCCAATGGATCTGAATGTCAATTTGAATCAAAATATAATAGTCTCCACCTTGAACCAAATTGCATCTAGAATAAACTAAAAACATAAAACAAATACATAAAACAAACATAACTTTGTTTAACATAAAGATACATTAGCAGCAAGCCAGCAACATGCTAGAAACAAAACTAACTCAAACTAGCTAGAAACAGACCGACACTAAACCTGAATAAAGCTTAAACTTTGCAATTGGAAGAGGCTTTGTGAGATCACATTAACCTTGCAATTGGATTCGACTCGGTACCAATCTTCTTCACGGCAACCTTGTCTTTCGATATCACATCTCGAACAAAATGGTACCAAATGTCAATGTGTTTTGTCTCATAGTACATGCAGTCCTTGGTCAAATAAATTGCGTTTTGATTGTCACAAAACACCGTAATAGGACCCTCGAAAGAAGACATCTCATCAACAAATGCCTTGAGCCAAATAGCCTCCTTAATAGCTTCAGTAATTGTCATGTATTAGCTCTTGGTACTTGAGAGTGCAACGGTGGCTTGAAGTGTAGACTTCCAACTAATTACACAATCTCCAAGAGTAAAAGCATACCCTGTCAAAGAACGCCTTGTTGTAAGCAATCTTTTAATGACAATGTTTGACTAATTTGTAAAATATACAATTAATGAATTTAACAATTCTCATGTATTAAGATATTTGCAGGCTCATAAAATTTAGAGTTATAAACATGGACCGTTGAGGTTCTTTCTTTGTTGTCACCATTATGATTGTGTCATTATCTCGATGAATGCTTCAAGTTCAAAATCAATATCTTCTCCTCGTAAACTTTCCGAAAAGTAGTCATCCGCTGAAATCGAATACTCAAACGCCAAGATATGGCCATTTGAAGATTGGAGACTAGTTTCAGAACTAATAGTTCCGAACGGAAATCAACAGTAATGGCATGACAATATAAGGTGTGACATTCGTGTAATGTGGCTAATATTTTTACTATTTTTAATCATGTTGTATTATGTTATGTAAAAAAACAAATTAATCACATATTTTAACATAATTAAATCACAACACGTTAGTCTATTCTTCTCCCATTTTCCCTTCATTAAGACTAAGAGTTTCTATTCTCACTTTGATTGTCTATACTAGCGAGATAAAAACAGTGTTGTAAATAAGTTGGTATTATCCTTTGAGATCGACTTACATACTAGCGAGATAAAAACAGTGTTGTAAATAATAATATGTGCTCGTTAGACGAACAGTGTATTATCAAACAATTAATTAGAAATAATAGATCATTTAGTCAGAAAAAACTATACTTAAACAGCCGTTTTTACGACCGTAATAGTGGATAATAATAGGTGGTAGCTGGTACATGCTCTCGGAGTAAAATCATCAAAGCATGACATGCAAATTAATTCGTGGGATCAGAGATTTTCGATATATATACCGTGGTCCATGAGCATACAAATACTTATAGAGGGGCTCTAAAATCCAACATTCCAACAGCTCCAAACCGAACATAAAAAATGAACCGAACATAAAAAACCGAACAAAATAAAATGAAAAATCGAACCATATTATCCAAAATTTATTACTTCGGTTCAAGACCGCATAAATCGAACGAAATGTTCAGGATTTCTTTAATCCCTTTATATTATCTTCTGTGAATTTTCATATTGAAGTATTTTTTTTTTCTTTTTTAAATATTCCTCTCATTCCTGCGAACAATATATAAATACCAATAGTAATATATATTTAATTTCTATCTTCATAATTTTTTATATGTTCCGTTTTGAACTTAATAATATAAATATTTTGTATTATAAAATGAGAGTATTTAATATGTGACATCTTTTTATTTTTCCAAATATGTAAACTTTTAAGAAGAAAAACTTGTATTCGTGGTTATCTGAAATTAATTGAAATGGTTTTAAAAAAATAACCTTTTGTAACATATATCTTATTTTTGTGATTCTGTCAATCAATTAAATTGTGTAAAACATTGCAAATAACAATATTTCTGAATAAGAGCATATTGAAGGGAATAACTGAATAACAGTTTTATTATATGAATTTGTTTTTAAAGGACTGAAATTTGAGGAATCGCATGTTAAGGGATTCTCATTGTCTAAGTACTGTGTACTCGGAAAACATTATTGCTATAAGCCTATAATACTTGTCGGTTTTCAATCGGACGAATTACAATTTTTTTTTTCTATTTTTCTATTTTTCTTTCTCTGTTTTGTCTTATTTTACTTTTATTTCTGATTTTTTTTTTAATATTTTTTTTTCTATTTTACATGAATGAATTTGAGAGAAGAAGATTTACGGTGGTTGAGGAAACTAGAAAGGTTTTAAGGCATGGCGGTCATGTCTTAAACCACGTTTTTTTTATAAGGTTGTTCTTTTTTCTCTCTTTACATGAACAAATTTGAGAGAAAGAAGAGAACTTTATAAAGGGATTACGATAGAACATACGACTTTCATATTGCCTTGCAAAACTTCTAAATTGAATATATAATCAGTTCCAAGGAAATTAAGCGCGCAAGAATTTGGAAAAACAATGTAAGAAAAAAAAAAATCTAGATCCTACATAGAGATGTATTAGGACATTATTAATTATCCATTGCTACATCTATAAACTTTCGAGCATGGACGGCCAGTGTACGGCCGTCCCGGTTCTTGACAGCGATTGGGGCATGCCGGCCTATTCGGGTTCCTCATGGTGCCATAGCTTACCTCCGATTTGTCCGCTTGGAGCAACATCTGATGTACATCCGAATCCATCTGAAATTCGCTGTCCATGTTGAACACATCCAAATGTCTATTTTCATCGACATAAGCTTCGAGTAAAGAAAAATGTGAAGAACCAATGAGCATGGCGATTAACATTGCGATGATCAAACGACTTGGATATCTCATCATGTGTGCTAACGCAGATGCACGGGCAAAATTAGAAAATTTAGATTGAGGAAGCTGAAACGAAACATACATAATGTGCAAATACATAATTTGTTATTACTAGAATTTGAACTATAGTATTCACAATTAATAGCTAGAATTATAACCACTAGGTACATACTTAACATTTATAAATAGACAAACTAAATAAAAACTTTAAAAAAAAAAAAAACGAAATTTCAATTAAAATTCTATACACATAATGAAAAGTTTTAAGATTATGAAAATAGCTAAGCAATCTCAGCATTACCTTAAGCTCGGCCCTGCGCAGAAGTGAAGTGTGTTAATTGATGTGAAATTTGTGCACTCTCTCAAGCTGGGATGAAGAGCTCCATTTAAAGCTTGGTAGATAGTGGTGAGCACAAAATGAATATCAATGGAGGGTCTACCGAGCGCACTTAAAATTGTGGGGAGACCCGACCAGAGACCTAGTCAGATAGCACATAAAGATATCAAAAAAGTTTGTTTTTGGAGTCTTTATTATAAATTGAAAGGTCAAACAAATATACTGTTCAGAATTGTTGTAAAACAAAATTATCCAAAATAATGTAAATGGAAACAATTCAAATGTCTAAGAAATCAATGGTGCATTTTAAACAAAGTTCAAACAGTCGATTCGAACCGCTCAATATGATATACATATTAAAATATGCTTAAAGACCAAATTTTATATTTTTTGAAATTATTTTACTATTTTTTTAGATAAATACAAAATCACTATTTTTGGATAGTCCAGATGCAGTGATTTTGTACCTATCTAAAAAAATAGTAAACAAATTCCAAAAAATATAAAATTTGATCTCTAACCACATTTTAATATGGAGATCATGTTGAGCCGCTCAGATCGACTGTTTGAACTTTGAGAATAGAGATAGAGATATGGGATATGGTTGGAGCCCAAAACCAATGGTGCATTTTAACCCTACTCACACACACACACACACATATATATATATATAAAGAGAGTACGGCTAACGCGCTTCCTCTAGTATATCAACAATATGCTTCCGGTCTCTAAAATCTATTGAATCTGCTTCAAATGACAAATCTAAACCGTTCAAAACAATGTCCTTAACGAGAGCTTTGTTTCCATATAAAAAAATTTAAGTTTCGAATTTATTTACTATCAAGTCAAGCGGTCAAAAAAATGACCAAAATAGTGCATTAAAATGCGCATAAAATCCTTCATCTTTTGACCGCTTGACTTGATAGTAAATAAATTCAAAACTTAATTTTTTTTTTATATGGAAACGAAGCTCTCATTAAGGACATTGGTTTGAACGGTTTAGATTTATCATTTAAAGCTGATTCGATAGATTTTAGAGACCATAAGCATATTGTTAATATACTAGAGGAAGCGCGTTAGCCGTACTATATATATATATATATGAGGAGGGATCAAGTTACAACAAAGTTACAACATCATTTTTTTTCATTTTCCAAATCCAAATCGTCGATCCAAACCGTTAGATATTCAATCTATATTAAAATGTGCTTGCAGACCAAATTTTACATTTTTTGAAATTTTTTTGCTATTTATTAAGATGGGTACAAAATCGCTGTTTTTATTAAAATTCTGCACCATTAAAAAACAGCAATTTTGTACCCATCTTAATAAATAGCAAAAAAATTTCAAAAAATATAAAATTTGGTCTGTAAGCACATTTTAATATAGATTGAATATCTAACGGTTTGGATCGATGATTTGGACTTTGAAAATGAAAAAAAATGATATTGTAACTTTGTTGTAACTTTCAAGTGTTGTAACTTGATCCCTCCTATTACTCAAAAAAAAAAAAAAAAAAAAAAAAAAAAAATTGATCCCTCCTCTATATATATATATATTTTAAAGATATGGATGGATAAACACCATCAGCATGTAGCCTTCAAATACCAGATAAATGTAGTGAAAAATCTACCTTAGAAATTTATATAGCAATCGTTTCAAAGTAAGCCCATATTTGAGTCCAGTCAGTTAGCTCAGGATAAGCCCGGTCCATTAGTAGCTATTAAACCGGTCGTTCCCTTTGAAAAGACGCAATATCATAGCGCCTGATTAGTCCCACAATATAAGTGTAAGCTGCACAAGCTCCTCAGACTGCTTATTAAACGGAACGCCCGGCTTCAACACAACTCATACCTTTCTCGGCCTTTTGGCTAAGATCAAGTGTAGTATCTGTTCTTATCAGTTTAATATCTGATATGTGGGCCATGTGCTCACAACGATATTAAATTTATTTTTTGTGGGGAAGGGCCCACCACAGTAGCTTGCTACTGGGGCTCTTACGCGTCGCCCATGCGCTGCACTATTTCACGGGCCTGGCGCACCCCTACCAAAACTAATTGTAAAATTTTTATCTTCGTAACGGGATTAATTTCAAATGGAATTAGACTTGTCACTATGAGCCTGAGCAGACCGAGCAGAAACCATCTTTGAAGATCTCTTCCATTTCTGCTATTGTGTAAGGTCTTCTGTAACAGTAACTATATATGTGTTCTGTGTAGTGAGTCATTTAATGTGGTATAATGGGTCAACAGAACTTGCTACAAGTTTTGTACAAACCCTGTAAACAATAATTCAGGTAGCATTAGTAGAATGAAATTATGCAAAAAGCACCACATTTTGTGTGCAAATCAAACATTGATGAAATAAGATGGTATATTTGTGTGACATTGAAAAATTTGTTAATGCTTCATTTGCGCTTATTTTTTTTAGTTTCTGATTTATTTCTTCATTCGCCAAACTAGGAAAAAAAAACTGCTCATTTAGACAAGAAACAAAAATTCAAGTATCTAAAAATAAAATTTATAACCATCTCAACTTAAAGTTTCCACCAAGAAAGTCATACTAACCAAACTTTTTTTTTTGAGAAAAAAAGATTTGAAATAAAAGAAATATGTATAATAAAGAGTTGTCAAATTGAGCAGTTCTTACTTCTTATTGAAGAAAATGTGATAAACAACTCAAGAAAAAACATTATTCCTCAGCCTTTTATGCAGGCACAAAAATCAAATAGATAGAAAAATTGAAAAATAATAAAGATAAATGAAAAGAAAAAAATGGAATTTCTCCAAAATAAATAAATAAACACAGATCAAAGAAAGGGGACGCATCTTCTCTCCTTGTGCGGCTAGAGTTCTTATTATCCCACTTCGATTGTTATTCAAATTATTTTTCTTCTAAATTACTTCGTCTTATTATTTAACCTGCATTTGCATAGGCACGTGGTAAAAGTGGATGATAATATTTTTGGCAACTGGTGTGCAAGTTCGTGGAGTAAAATTATAAAAGCATGATTTGCAAATCAATTCGTGGAGTCGGTGGGTTTTGGACATATAGACCAAGAGCATACAAAAAAATTCTTATTAAGGTCTAAAATCGAAAATTCAGACAGCGCCAAACCGAAACAGTCCAAGGCTCCAAGCCCATTTTTTTTATTAATGCCCTAAAAAAAATAACAAATCTGTCCTTGATTTTTCAAATATTCAAAATATAACCTGACCACCTCACTATAGAGCAGTTGGCTATTTTTTTTTAAGAGATATTTAGTGTGTATAGAATGAATGTTTTACATATAAACACTAACAGTGATTTGATCTCACGAATTTTATGATTTTTTTTCTTCTGAATACTCATATTTTTTAATTTTGTAAGTAAAATATATGACAAAGAAAATATACCGACATTTTTAAAAATACCATTTTCGAAAAATTAATAAACCAAAACACCCTTTTGGAAATTTTTTATTAAAAACAGCATGGCCGCTTCTGTGGGAAGCGGCCACATACAATCGGGCCGCTTTGGAGGGCAGCGGCCACTGGAAAACACAAATTTTCTGAATTTTTCCTTTTTTTTTTTTTTTTTTTTTTGAAAACAGAAAATTTTTTATTATTTTTATTTTTTGTATTAAAATATTAGAAATGTTGAATATATTTCTTTGAATATAGATGAAATGCAATATAATTTGATTTATTAGAAAGACTGCAACAAATAACCCGGATCAATATTTTTCAGGCCGGATTTTTCGCGGCTGTAAGAAAAATTAATATATTTCTTTATGTGTTATTGGAAAAAAAATAAAAATGTTTAGATTCTGAGTTATTGATCCCGGTTCAAAAGTCACTTCTAGGTAATCCAGAAAATATTATGATCCTTCTAGTACATTTAATTTATAAAAAGTTGTATCTATTTTTGAAAAAAAATAAAAACTTTAATTTATTTAATGATTGTTTTTAAAAAATAATTCTCAAAATAGATATAATTTTTTATAAATTAAATGTATTAGAAAGATCACAATATTTTCTGAATTATCTAGAAGTGACTTTTGAAGTGGGATCAATAACTCAGAATCTAAACATTTTTATTTTTTTCCAATAACACATAAAGAAATATATTAATTTTTCTTACAGCCGCGAAAAATCCGGCCTGAAAAATATTAATCCGGGTTATTTGTTGCAGTCTTTCTAATAAATCAAATTATATTGCATTCCATCTATATTCAAAGAAATATATTCAACATTTCTAATATTTTAATACAAAAAATAAAAATAATAAAAAAATTTCTGTTTTAAAAAAAAAAAAAAAAAAAAGGAAAAATTCAGAAAATTTGTGTTTTCCAGTGGCCGCTGCCCTCCAAAGCGGCCCGATTGTATGTGGCCGCTTCCCACAGAAGCGGCCATGCTGTTTTTAATAAAAAATTTCGAAAATGGTGTTTTGATTTATTAATTTTCCGAAAATGGTATTTTTAAAAATTTCGGGAAAATATATATATGTCAAACTAGAGCTAAACCTTAGATATTCTATGGAATCCATATACTAAGAAAATGTACTCTTGTTCTCTTTCATGAAATATTGGCATTTTTAAGCCATTTTGTACCATCTTTCATAAATCATAAAAAATAGTAAAAAAATTCAAAAACAGTGAATGTTGGTATTAGACAAGTTCATTATATAAATAATTTAAAAAGCTATTTAGATCGAAGTTTAAAGTTTATACGATAATTTTGACTAACCGTTATTTTTTGTGTATTTTTTTCTTTGCTTTATCTTATTTTACTTTTCTTTCCAATTTTATTTGTTTTTTTTCTGTTTTACAATAGGAGTTATAAAGAAAATGGAGAGTTACGATGAGAGTTACAAAAGGGAGTTATAGAGAAAATGGAGAGTCATAATGGGAGTTATAACGAAAATAGAGAATTACAATGGGACTTAAAAAGAGAATTATTACTTTACGGTATATTTGATTGGAGTGAGAATAGACTATTTTTTAAATAAGGTTATTCGGAATAGCTTGTTCTATGTTTGGTTGGAGTTGAATAACTAGAATAGGGAATCCAAGTATTTTGTCTTATTAGAATAGTCTATTCTCATGAGTACGTTTGGATGACACAGGAATAGCGCTAACTCAGGAATAACTGCTATTCTTAGCGAGCTATTCTGACTATTTCACGTTTGGGTGAAAAAAAAAACGTTATTCTCAACACAAGGAATAGCTCAGGTTAGCTGCTATTCCGCTATTCCATTAAAATATCGGGTTAGTAGCTATTCCGAAATTGGAGTTAGCGAGCTATTCCGAGCTATTCTTTGTTTCATCCAAACGCAGTGCAAACGGATCGGATACGGATCAGATAGTGGTAAAACCAGGATTGAATATCTGTAGATATATACATAAATATTTTCATAATATATATTAAACTATATGGTATATATCTACTATTCGGATAGGAATAATTAAAATTAAAAACCGTATCCGTATCTGCATGGATATTCGAATATCGGATATTCATATTAAATTTTTGAATACGGATCCAGTTATTGTCGAATATTATCCAATCCGTTTGCACCCCTTATTTGTTTTTTTTTCCTTACTTTTTCTCTTTAGAGAAGATTTTTATAAAAAAAATTACGAAATGAGATGGTTGAAGAAAATGGAGAGGGTTGAAGGTATGGCGCCTTCGTACAGCGCAATGTGCGGATGGGCCTGTTTATTGGATTTATATTTTTATTTTTTTAATTTAAATAATCAATCTTGAGTTGTTTAATATTATTATAATATGAAAATATACTTGGAAGTCAAAATTTAATTTTTTTTACTATTTTTCTAGACAATTAGAAAATCACTTGATAAAAAAATTATGGACAATCCGAGAGTAGTAGTTTTCTATCTACTTAAAAATAGTAAAAAAAAAAAAAAATTGATATTCAACTATATTTTAGTATGATAATAATAATGAACTGTTTGGATTGATTATTTGAATTTAAAACAGAGATATGAATTCAATGCACAGACCGATTCTTAAATTTTAATGTACTATTATAGAGGAGGGTTCAAATGCCTCCATGTTTTTGTGCCTCCATCATGCCTCCATCTCTCTTCATCATTTTCAAAGTTCAAACAGTCGATCCGAACCGCTCAATCTAACCTCCATACTAAAATATGTTTGGAGACCAAATTTTATATTTTTAGGAATTTTTTGACTATTTTTTTAGATAGGTACAAAATCAATAAATCTGAACCATCTAAAACAGTATTTTTGTACCTATCTAAAAAAATAGTCAAAAAATTCCTAAAAATATAAAATTTGGTCTCCAAACATATTTTAGTATGGAGGTTAGATTGAGCGGTTCGGATCGACTGTTTGCACTTTGAAAATAATGAAGAGAGATGAAGACATGATGGAGGCATAAAAACATGGAGGCATTTGAACCCTCCACACTATTATATAGCCTCACTCTTTTTTTTATGTTAGTCCTCAAATATATTTAATTTTATAAGTAAAACAAGAAAAATATATTTCAAAATAGTATTGAAATTATTGAAAAATATTATTGTTAAATTTGCCGGGTGTTACAAAGCTCATATACGAAGACAATTAAAAATCACACTCCAAACACGATTAATACAGAAGAACGAGTACAGAAATACACTCGTGAAGATTTACCCCCCATGCCTTCGGAGTTCGGAGTGCGTATCCTCTGAGATATCTCAACTTTTGCGTGACCGACGTGTCCGGTGCCTATTCGGGGGTGATGTAGGGTCTGTATTACGTGTGCTTTGAGATTCGCGTAGAACGTATTTAAACGGTTAGGATTTTCCATAAAGTCACGCAAAGTTTGAGATATCTCAGAGGATACGAATTCATGCCTTCGAGTGCTACCTCAGATATCTCATATTTTGCGTGACCGACGTGTCTGGTGCCTATTCGGAGACAGCGCAGGGGGAGTATTACTTGAGATTCGAGATTCGTGCAGCACGTATTTTAACGATTGAGATTTTCCAAAAAGTCTGATATCTGAGAGGATGCGAATTCATGCCTTCTAGAGTTCCAACGCCCCTCATTCTATATGTCGGAATTCCATAGCCAAAAGGTAACGAGTCTCCGTGTAGCACACTATACCCGCTACATAGAAGTTCTACACATTAAAAACTAAAGCAAAAGGGACAACTAGATCCGACACAGCGATCAGCTGTACTCCAAAACAGTGAATGGAATACGTGACGTGATGACAATTATAAAATACAGTCATGTCACAGTGACCATACATAACGTCATCAAACATAATATTACTTGTCAATTGTCATGTTTAGCTTCTTCTTTTTTTTTTTTTTTTTTTCAGATTTTAGATTAATTCACACAAAATAATAACAAAATATACTAAAAAATTAAGAAACTTTTACAAAATAAAATTAATAAAAAATAATGTTAAAAAATTATTTACATCATATTACATACTATTTATAATCGAAAAAAATATGTCACACTACACACAAGTTATATTACGTGATTGACAAACATGATGTAATATTTTAGAATAATTATACTAATTTTCCCATCCATGTCTCTCATTTATTCCCGCACTCTCTATCTCATTTTTTTCCTTAACTGTCATTAATCCCCTCAATTATTTCGCTCATAATTTTCATTTATCCCCGCATTAAATTTTACTGTCATTTAATAACAATCCCCGCATTAATTATACTGCCCTAAAATAACAATCCCTGAATTAATTATATTTTTCTTTAATAACAATTCCCGCTAATAAATGTTTATTTGTTTATTGATGTTCAAAAAAATATTTATCATTATTGCTAACAAGTATTTATCACAATGTCTAAGAAGTATATATCATTATCTCTGACATGACGATACTTTAATTTGATTAAATATTACTTATTAACAAGTTCAAGAAAGTATTTATCATTATTTTTGACAAGTATTTATCATTGTCTTTGACGTACATATGTTTTACTGAAAATTGCAATTATGTCTGAGAAGTATTATCCATGTAACATAAAGTATTTATCATTATACTTGAAAAATATTTATCATTGATGTTTTACTAAAAGTTGCAGTTATGTCTGAGAAATATTTATCCATATAATATAAAGTATTTATCCATGTAACATAAAATATTTATTATTATGTCTGAGAAGTATTTATTATTGATGTTTTACTGAAAGTTGTAATTATGTTTGAAAAGTATTTATTTATGTAACATAAAATATTTATCATTATGTCTGAGAAGTATTTATCATTGGGTGAGAGAATTGTTTATTTAATGGTCCCCAATTGTGCAGGGACAATCCAGAAGAAAAAGGAAATTTTGTGCGGGGGATAACTGACAAGTATTTGTAAGGGGATTGTTTATTTAATGGTCCCTAGTTGTGCGGGGACGATTCAAAAAAAAAAAAAAACAAATTTTGTGCAGGGACAATTGATGGATTGATTTATTCTTTCATAAATAGAGATCATTACATAGGGATTAATACTTTGCAAATTCAATATAAATATTTTGATGCTTCAAGTTAAATACTAAGAGTTTACTAAACGCTTATTAATGACTGAGTTTTTTCTCTATGATTTTTTTGACAATTTGTACGGATTTTTTTGCGAAAATTGTTATCAGGATCCAATATTTTATGGCAAAATTAATATGTCGTGACTAATTTGTTTCACTACTTCAAATTGATAAGACACAGCCGATTCATTCATACGTCTATTAGCATTTTTCTTTTGTTTTTGATCGACCTGATATATTGCCGCATCGGATACCAAGGGCTAAATTTGCACAATTTTACTCCCAATTTTGCAATTGATAATGCTGAAGTCCCCTATAATTTGTACACCCGGAGAATAATGCATTTCACATGTCACTTTTTATGATTAACCAGACTTCAGAAAGGTTCATAACAATTTTCGATTTCCAAAAAAAAAAAAAAAATCAATTCGTTATCGATAGTGCTAATAACGTAATTTATTAAACGGATATAGATACAAATGCGTATATGAATCTTAGACAATTGTAAAATTTAGAACCAAATTCACGCCTAACTAAATGTAGATATAAAACAGATAATTCGTAGATATAGATTTAAAACGAATAACTCTCAAATAATTTTAACAAATATGCAGTATAAGAGAATAGATAATTCAAAATATCGAAACAAAAGTATTAAATAACAAAAGAAATACTTGACATGCTATATATTATTTAATTAAATAATTATTAAAATTATAATAATATATAGCAAGTATAAAAAAAACGCAATTTTATATTAACAAAAAAACAAAATTAAATTACAAGTTTGAGATAGTTTATTCGTATTTAGATACTTACATCTCTATGGAAGTATAAATTATTCGTATTTATATATGAATGCCAAACAATTTGTGTATAAATTCTACTGATAATAATATACTCACAGATAACTACGCTGATAGAAATTATAAATTATAAATTAATTTTTAGAAACTGGGAGTTGGTTTTTACTTTGGGTTCTTAGATAAGGATTGTTTGTTAAAAAGTGGCGTTTAGATAGGACCCCATGACAGGGATTTATTTCTAATTAGCTAAAGGATGATGTACCTACTGGTAATTTTAATGAATATCATTTGGCAGCCTCTGCCCGATTTCAAAAGATAACTACGCTGATAGGGGTATAACTGGAACAGATAATTATCACACCCCCTATTTCAGATTAATTATGGCAACGGAACAGGGTAATTATTACAACCCTATTTCAGATAAAATAATTAATCGGAACAAATAATTAATCGCCCAAGTAACTTGAATTCATATCACCGAAGGTTAACTCAAATTTTGAGTTAGATCCGGACCATCCAATCTGCTTTGGCACAAATATTAAAGGAACCCCGTGCATTCTATCTCAAACCAGATTGGCCCGAATTCTGATCGGACGGTCCGAATCGAGACTCAAAGTTTGAATTACCTCGGAGGATCCGCACTCAAGTAACTTCCAGGCACAAAAAAAAAAAAAAAAAAAAAACAGTGGGGAAAACATATGCATGCCTATATCAAATTCTTTAACTAGATAGTGAAAGAATAAAGAATAACATTTCAACTAATCTGACCACAAATTCAATAAATATTTCCTAAATAAGATAACAATTATATTTGAATAAAAATTCCACAGCCAACTACAAGTCTACAATCAATGCTCTCCTAATACTGGGATGGTGTCCACAAAAGCATATAATGAGTAATAAGATAACAAACAAAGAGAATTGACAAACATCTCTTTCTCAACTTCTTTTGCTTATCTCATACCTCTTCTGGCTTTTTTGCACTTTCCTCCCCACTTATTTTAACATCATCTTCTAATTTGGTTTCCTTATTGTCATCACCACTGGCGGCGGCTGTTACTTTGTCATTGCCACTGGTGGCCGCTGTTTCTTTGTCATTGCCGCTGGTGGCGACTTTTTCTTTGTCATCCTTCTGTTTCTTGCTGAAACCACTAGGCTGATCAATGTAGAATAAGAAAATATATCAAAATGAATTTTTTTGAAGAAATATGTATGCTTTCGAATGGAACAAAATACATTTCGCTACAAAAATAATATTTGTGAAGTTCTATAATTCACCTTTATTTTAGGAGAATTATTTTTCTCATTTGGTTTAGGAGGATCATCTAACAACCCAAGGTGGCGGCGCACTTCTACTTGTGACCTGAACTTTTTGCCAGTACCTGGCTCGATATAATACTGAAATTTCAGAAGGGAAAAAAAGATGGAAATGTTAGAATGGCATTTTTTGTCAGTAACAATACTAATTTAGTAATATGAAGAGGAGGGACTGAAATGGAATCTGAAATTTCAAATTTTTAGAACTTGGTAAGTTCGCAGATTATATTTGCGAAACCCTTGTTCGGTGCAGACATATAGTGTTATATTGTGTAAATGGAGGGAGGTTCACAGACAATTTGGAATTACCATATGATAAAATGACCTTAGTACCATGATGTGATATTCAATTTGAAAGAATACACAGAATATCTAAATGTCTGCACAAATTTTCTAATGAAACAAAGAATAACCGAATTTTTTTCAGACAGAGATAATTGAAACATAAATCACCACACACTTTGTTATTAAAAAGGTATTAAACCTTGTCCTTGAAAAAATCTAAATTCAGAACCTGGTAGCAACTACCAGGGCTTTTCAAGAAAAAAAAGAAATCTAAATTCAGACAGAGATAATTGAAACATAAATCACCATATAATCCACTATTGAAAGGGAATTAAACCTTGTCCTTGGAGCCAGCAGTTTTGCCTAGTTCCCTGACACGCTCTAAAACAGTCCATCCTTCCGGAAGCCAATCCGGTCGTTTGAACTCAGATGAAACGGATGGTGCATCCTCGTCAGTTTTTGACTTCTTCGCCTTTTTCGATTCAGTCGAGACAGAGGGTGATTCCTCGTTCACTTTGGATCTTTTACTCTTTTTGACTCTTTTCGTGCTGTTTGGAGTTTCTCCAACAGATGGAGTTGGATTAACACTCCCAATGGGCACCCCTTTAGTTTTAGGTGGCGCAAAGGAGATTGGGACCGGATTCAATACGACTTCTGGATTCGATGAAGCTGCCATCGATCTGTATTAAATTGCATGTAGAATTAAGAACAGTAAAACCATTTTTCACTATATTTTCTACTCCTTTTATTTGTTGAACCAAAAAATGGGACTCTAGGTTATGGAAAACTTAACCTGCAGCAAAAACCATATACAGAATTCTAACCCTAGCCTTCTGACTAAGATTAGTACAAATGTTAATTATAATAACCGTCAAATAAATGGTTTTTTGCAAAATTGAGTTTTTGTAAATACTCACTAATAATTGTAGGCCAAATACCGAATAAATCAAATTAGGAATGACCAAATTGGAAATCGTCTAATATTAAAAGTTATTTAGAGTTTCAATACAAATATAACATATATGAGCCAGGAAAAGAATTTCGTATGGAAACAAAATCTTGGTTGCAACCTACGGAACCGTTCATTAAACCAACAAAGGTAAAAATTTAGAAATTTGGTTCTTCCTCCTATTTCCATCAATTTCCGTCTATATATATCACTTAATCAGTATAAAACCAGCAATTCACATAAAAACGATCACGAAAAACCTGAAAATTTTAATATTTATTAAAGAAGGAAACAAATCTACGATTAGATCAAGCTAAATTTTGGTCTAAAAAAGGTAACCCAAGAGTTTAACGACATCAAATTAGACAGAACCAACAATACAACAACTTCAGTTTAACAAAATATTATATTTTCTCCAATAATCTCTAGAGTCTTCCCTACAAAATATAAAAAAAAAAAAAATCCACGACAGGGCAAAAGAAAAAGATACCTTAAAAGCAAAGCTTGCTTGAAAGAGAGAGAGAGAGGGGGGGGGGGGGGGGGGGGGGGGGTGGGTGGCGCGAGCAGACGCGGAGAGAGAATCGAGCGAGAGAGAAAAAGAGAGATACCAACGCGCAGTGAAAGCCTCAAAGGTTGCTTCGGAAGAAGACGAGAAGCAATTTTTATAAGTACTTTCTCAGCGAAGAATGGCCTCTCTTAGTAACGCTTTTAATTCGATCCAGTAAACAAATGTAAAAAAGGAAAGAAAATAATATAGGTACGGTGAACAATGCGACGTCGCTGAAAATAGGGGGTCGGATCAAATTAATTTTGTATCCGTATTCAATTTTTTTTTTTTTTTTTTTTTCCTTTCTCAAGTAGTGTTGTACTTGTACCTTTTCAATTTGATGCATTGAACATATCTATAAGAAAAATAAATTGAAGAATAAATATTAATAAAATAATTACAGTGAACAATGTCACGTACTAATTATTAAATTCACATTCCCTACCTCACTAAGCCCTGTTTGGCTGCACAGTGGGAATGAGAATAGGAACGGGAATAGAAAAAGTTTGAACTAAAATTTACTGTTCACATGGGAAAAAAAAAATTCAGTCTGAGTGAATTTTTTTTTTCCCACATGAACAGTATTTTCGGGATTACATCCGAACAGGCCCTAAGTATAATTGAATCGGATGGCTCAAAATTATTCTTTTAAAACTGACACGAATCTCAAAGCACAAATAGTACTGCCCCCGAGTGGCAAAAAAATTTGTAGTTTGTGATTCGATTTGAGTTTAATCCGATTCGAAATTAGTTCATTTTGAAACAAATCAAACCAGTTCGGTTCGAATCTTATTCAAATCAAACTCAAACTGAATATAATTTGTTCGAAATTAATTCGCGAACTATTTAGGTTCCAATCTTAAATAATGCAACAAATGGATTCAACCATTAATCTTTAATAATGCAGGAACCAACTTATATTATAGCTCAAAATTATTAATATAATGATAACTTATAATAGGAAAATGTTTTAGCAGCGTAACAAATTAACAATGGAATAAGTTTCATTTGACTAGGTTCATGCCTTGATTTTAATCAATCCAGCAGCATAAAATGTAAGGAAATCTTGAACTGGCCCATAATCCATTAGTATGAATTCGTGAAAGGTAAAAGGAAACTGTGTGAATTTTGTTCCACGAGAAGAAAATTAATGCATAAATTACCGGTATAACTAGGGCTGCCAAAAAAAATGGTAGTTCGTAATTCGATTGACTTCAATTCGAAAAATTTGTAGTTCGCAATTAATTTAATTCAAAATTAGTTCGTTTTGAAACAAATTAAACCAGTTCGATTCGAATCTCATGCATCGGTTGAGAGTAAATCTGAACCGTCAGTTTTAATTGGGTTGAGTGAGGTATCTGGGAGGATACGGATCCCTAATTATTAGTGGGTCGAATTCAATTAAATTTTGTACCATTTTTCAATTTGATACAATGAATATTTGTTAATAGGAAAAAACAGCATTGAACAATGGCACATCATAATTATTACTGAGTCAAATTCAATTAAATTATATACAATTCTTAATATGATACAATGAATACATATCAATAGAAAAAAAAATACATTGAACAATGGCACGTAACAACTATTATTGGATCAGATCCAAATTAATTATGTACAGTACAACCCTTCAATATGATACAATGAATAAATATTAATAGAAAAAAAGGATACAGTGAATAATGCCACGTAGCAACTATTAGTGGATTTGATCCAATTAAATTACGTACAATTATTCAATTTGATACGGTGAACAAATGTCAATAGAAAAAAAAAAGGATACAGTGAACAATGCTAGTAACAACTATTAATGGGTCGGATTCAATTAAATTTTGTACAATCCTTTAATTTGATATGGTGAACAAAAATGTCAATAGAAATACAGTGAACAATGTCATATAGCAACTATTAGTGGGTTGAATTCAATTAAATTCTATACAATCCTTCAATTTGATGCAGTGAACAAATGTCAGTAAAAACTAAAAAAATGATACAATGAATGATGCCATCTCACAACCATTTATGAGTCGGATCCAATTAAATTCTGTATAATTCTTCAACTTGATACGATGAACAAATATCAAAAGAAAAAAAAATATATAGTGAGCAATGCAACGTCACAACCATTAGTGAATTGGTTCTAATTAAATTATGTACAACCTTTCAATTTAATACAATGAACAAACATCGATAGAAAAAAAAAAAAAATACAGTAAACAATACATGCATGTTGCAACCCTTAGTAAATCAGATCCAATTAAATTATGTACAATGAACAAATGTCAATGCCACATCACAACCATTTGACAGTCGGATCCAATTAATTTATGTACAACCCTTCATTTTGATACAATAAACAAATATTAATAGAAAAAAAAAAAAAGATACAGTGAAAAATGTCACGTCGTAACTATTAGTGGGTTAGATCCAATTAAATTATGTACAACCCTTTAATTTGATACAATGAACAAATGTCAATAATATATATATATGGAGGCGTCTAATTGTCCCCAGTCTTTTGTCCACCATTTGTCCACAGCTTTGACTTACGCGAATACTGTAAAATTACTTCTACATGCTGTATAATTATACAATATATCACATAAAATATATCACTCAATCACAAAACATCCAGCAACTATTTGAAGTGGTCCCATGATAGTTAGAAAAAGATTGCAACTTGCACAACAGAACAAAATAAATGTACTTTCAAACTGTACTTTCGGAAATTACAGTTATAGGAAGTTATTGGCAGTTAGAGTTAGTTATTAGCGGTTATTAGCACTGGGTTGAATCTTGTATACTGTAAAATTGAATATTGTATACTGTAAAATTGAATATTGTATACTGTAAAATTGAATCTTGTATACTGTAAAATTAAATCTTGTATACAGTAAAATTTTCAATTGAATCTTGTATACTGTAAAATTGAATCTCAGTAAAATTTACAATTGAATCTTGTATACTGTAAAATTGAATCAGCAGACCTGTAAAATTGAATCTTGTATACAGTAGAATTTTCAATTGAATATTGTTCGGATGAGTAAGAAGCATTTCTATCATCTTTTTCTTTCAGATTTTCACAAGATGAATACTGTAAAATTACAATATGAATACTGTAAAATTACAAGATAAATACTGTAAAATTAACAAATCAATACTCCATATCGCCTTTTCTATCATCTCTTTCCTTCAGATTTCCACAAGATGAATACTATAAAATGACAAGATGAATACTGTAAAATTAACGGGGCAATACTATAAAATTAACAGATTAATACTCCATATCGCATCTCTATCATCTCTTTCTTCCATATTTCCACAAGATGAATACTGTAAAATGACAAGATGAATACTGTAAAATTAACAAGGAAATACTGTAAAATTAACAGATTAATACTCCATATCGCCTCTCTATCATCTATTTCTTCCAGATTTCCACAAGATGAATACTGTAAAATGGCAAGATGAATACTGTAAAATTAACGGGGCAATACAGTAAAATTAACAGATCAATACTCCATATCGCCTCTCTATCATCTCTTTCCTCCAGATTTCATTTGAAATGCTAGATCTGTTACTGCATACAACGAAAACAACAAATTCAACAGAAATAACTTACTAGATTTGAATTTTGTCGTGCTCTTCAACAAAAACAACTTCTATTCGATCGCGCTCCACGATTGAAGGTTCCATTGCGATCATGTATAAAAAACGAGATCGAGTCAGTAATCTCAATTAAAATCGACATTGCAAAGGAAAAATGAATCAGAGAAGGTAAATACAAAAAAACAACAATTACGATTTCGTTGCTGTCGCGGCCGATCCAGATTTTTTTTCCGATCCGATCCGATCCGATCAAAGATGAAAAATGTCATAAGCAGATTATATAAGAAAAAATAAATAAAAAAGTTACAGATTATTATAGGAAAAAGAAAAAAGTTACAAATTGAAGAAAGCGGACAAATTGAAAAATCGGAGCAAATATTAGTTCCAATCCTTTTTTGAGTAAAGAATAAGAGATCGGAGAAAAAAGTTACCGATTGAAATCGCCTCAGAAAGGAAATCGCCTCAGAATTGAAATCGCCTCAGAAAAGAAATCGCCTCAGCTTTATGGAGAAGAAATCGCCTCAGAAATTTAAGATATCGGAGAAGAAATCCTTTTTCAGATATCGATTTTTAGATTCATAAATTTTTATCTCTGTAAAGTAAAAAAATAATATCGGAAAGAAATCGCCTCAGTTGATCGGAGAAGAAATATTTTGAAAATGAGATTCAAAAGGGAATAGAGGCACGGAAGGAAGGTTAAATAGGCGGAGTAAGTGGTTAGAAGTGGGGACCAGTGTCCGTTAAAATTAGTTAAACACGGGGTGGATAGCGCTGTGGACAAATGGTGGACAGAAGGCTGTGGACAAAAACCTTTTCTCTTATATATATATGCAACCCATAGAATATTAGCCAAATCCAAAAAATATATATATAGAGAGAGAGAGAGAGATGGGCTATGGTGCATTACAATGCATGGAGGGGTTTGTGCATTGAACCATAAATCTAAAATTCAAAATCCAAATGGCCGATCCAAACCGTTCATCTTGTTCTGCATATTAATATGTGCTTGTAGACCAAATTTTACATTTTTCTGAATTCTTTTACTATTTATTAAGTATTTTACAAAATTGTTGATCCAACGGTGGCGGCTGATTTTACTGTTTTGCTAAGCCACCGTTGGATCAACAATTTTGTAAAATACTTAATGAATAGTAAAAAAAATTCAGAAAAATGTAAAATTTGGTCTCCAAGCACATATTAATATGGAGAACAAGATGAACGATAAGGATCGGCCATTTGAATTTTGAATTTTAGATTTATGGTCCAATGCACAAACTCCTCCATGCATTGCAATGCACCATAGCCCATCTATATATATATATATAGAGAAAAGGTTTTTGTCCACAGCCTTCTGTCCACCATTTGTCCACAGTGTTATCCACCCCGTGTTTAACTAATTTTAACGGACACCGGTCCCCACTTCTAACCACTTACTCCGCCTATTTAACCTTCCTTCCGTGCCTCTATTCCCTTTTGAATCTCATTTTCAAAATATTTCTTCTCCGATCAACTGAGGCGATTTCTTTCCGATATTACTTTTTTACTTTACAGAGATAAAAATTTCTGAATCTAAAAATCGATATCTGAAAAAGGATTTCTTCTCCGATATCTTAAATTTCTGAGGCGATTTCTTCTCCGTAAAGCTGAGGCGATTTCAATTCTGAGGCGATTTCCTTTCTGAGGCGATTTCAATTCTGAGGCGATTTCCTTTCTAAGGCGATTTCAATTGGTAACTTTTTTCTCCGATCTCTTATTCTTTACTCAAAAAAGGATTGGAACTTTTTTCTTCAATTTGCTCCGATCTCTTATTCTTTACTCAAAAAAGGATTGGAACTAATATTTACTCCGATTTTTCAATTTGTCCGCTTTCTTCAATTTGTAACTTTTTTCTTTTTCCTATAATAATCTGTAACTTTTTTATTTATTTTTTCTTATATAATCTCCTTATGACATTTTTCATCTTTGATCGGATCGGAAAAAAAATCTGGATCGGCCGCGACGGCAACGAAATCGTAATTGTTGTTTTTTTGTATTTACCTTCTCTGATTCATTCCTTTGCAATGTCGATTTTAATTGAGATTACTGACTCGATCTCATTTTTTATACATGATCGCAATGGAACCTTCAATCGTGGAGCGCGATCGAATAGGAGTTGTTTTTGTTGAAGAGCACGACAAAATTCAAATCTAGTAAGTTATTTCTGTTGAATTTGTTGTTTTCGTTGTATGCAGTAACAGATCTAGCATTTCAAATGAAATCTGGAGGAAAGAGATGATAGAGAGGCGATATGGAATATTGATCTGTTAATTTTTACTGTATTGCCCCGTTAATTTTACAGTATTCATCTTGTCATTTTACAGTATTCATTTTGTGGAAATCTGGAAGAAATAGATGATAGAGAGGCGATATGGAGTATTAATCTGTTAATTTTACAGTATTTCCTTGTTAATTTTACAGTATTCATCTTGTCATTTTACAGGATTCATCTTGTAGAAATCTGGAAGAAAGAGATGATAGAGATGCGATATGGAGTATTAATCTGTTAATTTTATAGTATTGCCCCGTTAATTTTACAGTATTCATCTTGTCATTTTATAGTATTCATCTTGTGGAAATCTGAAGGAAAGAGATGATAGAAAGGCGATATGGAGTATTGATTTGTTAATTTTACAGTATTTATCTTGTAATTTTACAGTATTCATATTGTAATTTTACAGTATTCATCTTGTGAAAATCTGAAAGAAAAAGATGATAGAAATGCTTCTTACTCATCCGAACAATATTCAATTGAAAATTCTAATGTATACAAGATTCAATTTTACAGTTTTGCTGATTCAATTTTACAGTATACAAGATTCAATTGTAAATTTTACTGTGTAGAAAATTCAATTTTACAGTATACAAGATTCAATTGAAAATTTTACTGTATACAAGATTCAATTTTACAGTATACAATATTCAATTTTACAGTATACAAGATTCAACCCAGTGCTAATAACCGCTAATAACTAACTCTAACTTTCTATAACTGTAATTTCCGAAAGTACAGTTTGAAAGTACATTTATTTTGTCTTGTTGTGCAAGTTGCAATTTTTTTTCTAACTATCATGAGACCACTTCAAATAGTTGCTGGATGTTTTATGATTAAGTAATATATTTTATGTGATATATTGTATAATTATACAGCATGTAGAAGTAATTTTACAGTATTCGCGCAAGTCAAAGCTGTGGACAAATGGTGGACAAAAGACTGTGGACAATTAGACGCCTCCAATCAGTAAAATGTCTATGCTTCTCATTTTTCAATAGTGCCTACGGGGACTTCCCAGACTTTCTGCACAATAATGCCCAATAAATTTTATCAATTTAGTTCCTTAGCAGCATTTCAAAATTTAAAGCCACCAATTGAGAGGATAAACCAATTCTGATTCTTTACAGTCTATTTATAGACCCTTGTCATCTAGTGACCGTTGCTATGTTGCCTAATTACATAATGCTAAGTATGATATAAAATAAAGGCTGGGTACTAATTGATAGAAGTCAGCTGTAGGTTGCCTCTGTTCATAATTTAGGATCAATGATGAATAATTTCTGAGATCTGTTGGAAATCAATATTCTCAATACTATCTGTCGATGAGACCAGTAACACCTCCTCTAGGAGGCCGACCGACTCTACATAACATGCCCTGGAGCTGGGGCTCCAACTCGGTATTGACCATAATGGTGCTAGTCTTACAAAGCATGATCTTTTCAACTCGGTATTGACCATTGGCACCTGTTTCTTTGTCTGCCATCCTATTATTGCTCTCCTTTTTATTGCTGGAACCACTGGACCGATCAATGTAGAAAACAAATATAACATAAGAACGAAAATTCTGAAGAAATTGGTATGGTTTTGGATGGGCAAAGTATGTTTCATTACAAAAATAAGATTTGTGAAATTTTATAACTAACCTTTGCTTTAGGAGAATTGTTTTTCTCATTTGGCTTAGGAGGATCATCTAACAACCCAAGGTGGCGGCGCACCTCTACTTGTGACCTGAACTTTTTGCCAGTACCTGGCTCAATATAATACTGAAATTGCAAAAGGTAAAAAAAAAGAAGAAGATAGAAATGTTAGGAATGGCATTTTTTGTCAATAACAATACTAATTTAGTAATATGGAAACGAGGGACTGTAATGGAATCTGAAATTCCAATTTTTAGAACTAAGAAGTTCACAGACAAAATTTGCAAAACCCTTGTTCGATGCACACATAGTGCTATCTGTATAAAAGGAGGGAGTACACAGACAATTTGGAACCAACATATAATATAATGTCCTTTGTACCCCTTATATGATATTCAATTTGAAAGAATCACAAGGATGTCAAATTTTCTAATGAAACATAGAATAACCAACATAATCAATTTTTACTACATTAAAAAACAGAAACCAAAATCATTACAAAGGAAGTTATATCAAACATTTTAAGTCCTTGAAAAATATAAATTCAGACAGAGAGATAATTGAAACATAAATCACTATATACTGATATGAAATAAACCTTGTCCTTCAAGCCAGCCTTTTTGCCTCCTCTGATGTGCTCTATGATACTCCATCCTTCCGGAAGCCAATCCGGCCGCTTGAACTCAGCTGAAATGGATGGTGCGTCCTCGTCGATTTTCGGCTTCTTTGCCTTTTTTGATTCAGTCGAGACAGAGGGTGATTCCTCATTCACTTTGGATCTCTTACTCTTCTTGACTTCTTTTGCGTTGTTTGGAGATTCTCCAACAGATGGAGTTGGATTAGCAGTCCCGATGGGGACTCCTTTAGTGTCAGGAGGCGCAAATGATATCGGGACTGGGTTCAATACAACTCCTGGATGAGAGGAAGCTGCCATTGCTCTGTATTAAATTGCATGTAGAATTAAGAACAATAAAAATCACCTTTCATTACTTTTTCTCCATGTTTTATAGGTTATAAAAAACCTAACCCGAAGCATATATCAGATATGTAACCCTAATCTTAGCCTTATTATAATAAGATTAGCACAAATCTGAATTATAGTAACTGTCAAATAAAGATTTTTTTGTAAAATTGGGGTTTTGTAAATGCCGTCTAATAAATTTAGGCCAAAATTGTACTAAATAAATCCAATTAAGAAATGACTAAACTGGGAATTGACTAAAGTTCCCCAAATTTACTCCAATTATAGCATATTTGAAGAAGGAAAAAGACTATCGTATGAAAATATAATCTAACTGTCCACTTGACCAACAATAAATGAATAGATCCCTTCAAATTTTGGTTCTAAAAGGTAAAATTTAGAAATTTGGTTTCAAGAACTATTTCCATCAGTTCCCGTCTACATATATATCACGTAATCAATATAAACTTGAATTCACATGAAAAAATCTGAAAAAATTACTATTTATTAATGAAGGCACCAAATCTAAGATTAGATCAAGCTAAATTTTGGTGCAGCATAGGAGCTTTACGACCTCAAATTAGTCAAAACCAACAATAGCGTTTAACAAAATATTCTATTTTTCTTCACTAACTATCTAGAATTTTCCCTACAAAATATAAATAAAAACCACAACAGAGCAAAAGAGAGAGATGCCTGGAAAGCAAAGCTCCTCGAGAGATAGAGAGGATGGGCGGAGGAGAAGAGAAGGAGATGAGAAGGGCAGTTTTCTAATTTTTATCTCAGCGAGCAATGGAGTTTCTCTCCCCAATTGTTTAGTGTATACCCCTCAAAAACTTAGAAATTACATATTTTCCCCTCTAAATTCTATAATACCATATTTACCCTTTCAAATTCGAATAACTCACGTATTTGTTCTAGGGTATTAATGGCCAGGCAGGTACGGGTACCCCGGGTATACCCGGGACGGGTACGGGTACGTCTCGGGTACGGGTAGGACGGGTACTAGGGTATACGGGTACGGGTATGTCGGTTATTTTTTTCAAAAACCATACCCTACCCGTCCTATACCCGTACCCGTGTACCCTTGACGGGTAGGGCGGGTACGGGTACGGGTATTTTATTTTATTTTTTCTGTTATTTTTTTCTGTTTTTTTTTCTGTTTTCTTTTTTTTCTGTTTTTTCTTTTTTTTTTGAACCGGGTGGGGGAAAAATCAAATTTTGGGTTTGAATTTGAATTAAAGTGGGTCGGGTATAAGGGTACGGGTACGGGTAAGGGTAGACGGGTATCCGGGTAGGGTAAAGTCGGGTACGGGTAAGGTCGGGTACGGGTATGGTCGGATAGGGTATGGTCGGGTATGGGTCCAAAAAACCCCGTCCGGTCCGTTTTTTGTCCATACCCGCGTACCCGAGTACCCGACCCATACCCGGGCTCGGGCACGGGCACGGGCGGGTAGGTAGGGTATACCCGTTAAGGGTATAATTAATACTCTATTTTGTTCAAATAACTAATAACTGAAATTAATTAGACTTAATATTCTATAAATTATAATTAACTATTTAATCTCTTCCCTTCTTCCTTCTGGACCATTTTCATAGATGAGAAAAAAAAAAAACAGAGATAAATTGTGGAGCTTCTTAATTCTTCCACAGAGTTCAATTTCCTTCGCCCCAAGTATAAATCATATTTTTCTCTGTTGCTCATTTTTTATATCAAACTCCCAAAAAAATAGAAAAAAAAAAATCGTAAATCTCCAGTTTCTGCGACCAAAAATTCCTTCTTCGCCTTCCTTACTCAGTGCATAAATAACCGGAGCTTGTTGTGAGCGATGTCGATCACCGGATCTGTCACTTGAGGGCTTCCTCTAGAGTCTAAGGTGTCTATCGAAACACTAAAAAATGTTAACGAAGAAGAAGCAGATTGTTTGTTTCAAGAAACTGTTTGTCTCAAAGAAGAGGTGGTACTGGAGATTTCAAGTGGGCACAAGTATTTGTTAGATTAATTCCAATTAAGTGATCTAGATAATGGATGTAAATGTATTGAGAGTTTTATTTCTTAAGGTCACTAAATAAATTTTGTAACTCTTAGTGTTATCAATATTGAGAGTTTCAATTATTTTAATTTTCTACTTTTAATGGCACACTAAATCTAATATATTTATTGGATATTTGATGGATGTAGATTAAAGCTAAACAAGTATAAATAGGTCTTATCCTTTTACATTAGAGGTTATACACAAATATTTTCATTTCAAAAGTTTGTAACATTAAGATAAACCGTTTATACATCAAGTTGAAGTAGCATGATTGCATCTTTCACATCATGTACTTTTATGTTTGTGACAATTATTGTTTAAGATCATAAAAATTATGTTTGTTCTATGTTAATGCATAGAAACTTACAGTATCATGAGGAGTGCATAGATAAGTGGTTATATATGCATAGATCATGTCCCGTGTGTAGATACAATATGACAGAAGAGGGATGAGAGGGGAAGAAAATGAAGGAGGTAAGAGAAGGTAGCAACGGTAATAGTGTTTGGGTTATTCCCCCACACTCGTTAGAACAAAAACCTAACCCGCACAGTGCAACTCTCAGTGCCCTACATCAACTCTATGAAGTTCTATTCGAACAAGGACACTTGTAGTCTACATGCTACCCTTGCTCGAGGCATTGTATTGTTTGATCATCAGAATAGGGGAGCCCAGTTTATTCAGTCTCATCAAAAGGTGCATTTTGAAACTATGAAAGATTGGCCATGGATTCCTCGCAAGTTAGCTCCCCAATTCTTTTTGATAGACCCTCCAGATGATGCCTGGCGAGAAATAGCAATTCAGGAAAGGATGATTTCCCTTGGTAATGTGATTTTTACTCTGGAGCCTTACTCTTTCGCTTATTTTTCAAAGGGATATCGGCCTTAGACATTTTGGATTAATATATTGGGTTTACCCCAAGATTTGTGGTGTCCAGGCGAAGTTAAGCGTTTAGCTGAGAATCTCTGGGGTTTTTTGGATTGTTACTGGCCACCAGTTATTTGATTGTTTTGATTTCGAGATTCTTTGAATTAAAATTGACGTTCTAGATAGATTTGTGATCCCTCCCTGCTGACGAGGATCGCACAGTTACATATCATGACATTTATGTGTTTGTCGAAGAGGATCCGCCTTTTTTCTCTGGAAACCCGCTAAGGCAGCAAGCACCTATTCTGGCGGTGCTTCCCTCTCCATCCCCACTTCCGATCTTCCCTTATTTTTATTTCAGTTTGTTTTTTTTTTTTTAATTTTTTCTTGTTTATATCACTTGTTTTTCTGAGCAACCTAAGGAAACCTCAATACATAACTATGATCCTAAGAGCTTTGAGCATAATTTAGTTTGATATTCCTAGTTAAAACATTCTGTCCTCCAATGTTAGAAGATATACCAATTGGTCTCACTTCCCAAAGGCATTAAGTTATTGTAATGAAATTACAAACTGGCCCAGGGGACTTATCAAAAGAGAGTTGTCTCTGCTTCCTAATTGCTTTAATTTGTTTCTTTTTCCTATGCAGTGCTAATTCTATAACTTGTGAGCTATTTTAGAGGACAGTAAAATTAACTAGGTCAATATTCTTTCCAAAGCAATTGGAAAAGAAAATAATCAAGATGCAAAATTTACAAGATAATAGACATATTTTCAATGGTGCAAGGTAAATATATGTAAGGTTTGTAAAATTAAAAAAAAGGTAAATAAGAGTAGATCTTCATCAACTTATCTTTTAAAGAGGAAACCAGGTGGAGGAGATCAACCACACGGAGGAAAAAACTGGTAGAGGAATGACATCCAGCAATTGAGAAGAATTTCAAGAGAAGAAATTTAGCTATGGAGGAAATGGAAAAGGTTTATTTATCCAAGAGAAGAAAAATGATGTGTTTGGCAAATAAAATAGAAGATTGCGGCTAGGATTTACGCAAATAAACATCAAGAAGGTTAACACCTTTTTTATATAGACCAATATTCAGTATGATTCCTCGCGGATAAATATTAGATAAACTATAATCACGTTGGTGTGAAATAGATGCCTTAAGTACATGGGAACTCCCATGATCTTGGTAGTCGTTGCCAAACTTTCACAACAACAAAAAAAAAAGGAAAAAAAAAGTAGTACATGGTTGATGGTTTGGTTCCTATATGTGTTTACCTGTTTTGACAGTCATGAACTTCACACATATGTCAAAAGGTACATTTTCATGTATTTCAATATGTATATTTCTTATTTTCATGTTAAAGAATTATTTTATTTAGTTTGTAGTTACATTTTATATGTATGTTGCTAGAATATTGTAATGAGATTACTTTAGAAAATTGACTAATTTGTCTACAATTAATCAGAATCATTAGATTTATTTTGGAGTCAATTAAAGAAGTGTCACATGTTCTGCATTTTTTTGTGTTCATATATATATAACTAGTATCATTCCCGTGCGTTGCAACGGAATACATTATAAGAGAAAAAAAATTTCATACAAAATAACATATTTTCATGAAAAATAGACTAATAAAAATAATTATTTAACAATAAAAGAATATGCTAACGTATTCTCATACAAATAAAAGATGCAAGAGATGCATGTAGATATCTAAAGAGGAGAAACAAGGAAACAAAGAAAAAAAATCGCTAAAAGCCGGATAACTTGTTATCAAATATCCTGATATGTATAGAAACAAAATTGATAACATTTCTAGATTTTTCACGGCAATAGCTATAGAAACATAGAAGAGAAATAAGGAAACATAATTATATCGCTAAATTGGAGAGGAAGAAATAAGAAAATATATTATATTGCTAAATTTTAGAGTTTATTTAATTTTAATTGTAATGCATCATGTGGCGGTACGTGTGGCGAGTATATTTTTAGTTAAATTTAGACTTCTACACATTATTCATATGCATTTAATAAAAAAAAACATATTATGTAATTGAATGGCTAAGATTAAATCTGAAATTTCAACTTTCAATCGTAGTCGTTGGCGGATCGGACACCCAACGTGCTTAATAATAGAATGAAGATATATTTCAATCCATGGCCATTTTCGAAATTCTATACACCTACTAGAGGTACTAGAAGGAATGCAATTGTTAATGTCTGTAATATAAAAAAAACCTTTGATACTCGAGCTAAAGTTGTGCATAATCCAGGAGAAGCAACATATTAGAGAGCATCACGTTAATCAAGTGTATACAATAACAATTAATGGATGGATGATATGTTATTACTCAACTGAAAATAATAACAAAGCTAGCAAAAGATACAGATTTGGTACTTCAGAAGAAGTTCGAAAAGAACAAAACAAATAAAACTTTATGTTGTTTTGTTGCAAGGGTGGACCCAGGTAGAGCCCGAGGGAGGGCAACTGCTTCTTTTGAATTTTGAAATTTTATGGAGATATATAGGTTTGGATTAACTTTGGCTCTTTTAAGTTTTTGTCTCCTTTGAAATTATGATATGTAATTTGAATTAAATTTAGGATTAAAATTAAAATAAATTTTTTGAATTCAGATTGATAATTAGAATTAGAAGTTAAAATATTGAAAATTAGAATTCATAGCATTAAAAAACATTGTTTTTTGTCTAGTACCCCTCCTATATTGGGTCGTCTGGAGAACGAACTGCCGAAAAAAAGTCAAAAAGAAAAAAAAAAAACCCAGATGTCAGAATGGCTAATACGGCAGAATTTAAATTTACCATCCCTCCCTCTTTGGTAGCCTTGCTTTAAAAAGTTCTGGCAGCTTCTGTCAGCTTATCTCAAAAAAAAGTATCGTTCTTGTAGCATTCAACCAAGGCGCATACGAACTGTTTTCATTTACAGTGAAAATTATGTTGGGAAAAGTTAGATGAACAATTTTTTGATCTTATAAATAATAATGTCTGATACGATGCATTTATACATTATCTAATTAATGAATCATGTTTTATTACTCTTGCTGCCTTTCACAGAGATACATAGTGATTAGTTCACACAAGCATCAATCTTCCTCCACGTTTTACTGGTAAATAACGGAATTACATACCTCATCATCATGCATCTTCAATTTAAAAAATTACAGCTGCATTTTTCATATGAACGAATGGATAATCATTAGTTCGTCAGTGGTGCCATAAACTGTATCATTTTGCAGCTAAACTATGGGAAATACGCAGCCTGGACTCATAAAGCCAGTACTTACTGTTTCAAAATTGTTCAAGAAATTTGTAAACTAATTTTTTTAACTGAAGTTAACTGTTTTCAAGGGATGATTCTTTTTCTCGTTTGAGATTATAAATGTGTTTTGTTTAGATTTGGAGGTCATATGTATTTATGTACTTGGAGCGATAAAATCAAACACAATGTTGCATTGAAATAACTACTTTGATTTATGAACAGCATGTTCGAGAATTGCACATTTGTTTGTTTGTTCATTCAAGCAGTAAAGCTCGGATGGTTTAATCCATCAAAATTAGTTTTGTATTTAGAATGGTTATCTAATTCACGGTCAATACTAAACAGCTACGTTAGCTTTTTATTAATTTATTAATTAATTAATTTGTTTATTAAATGAAACCACATTGAAACTTACGATAGATTGCAATATGGTAGTTGGATTTGCGCAATGTTAAATAATATTAAATTGTGTTGCAATTACCTTAGGATAAAATTAAAGCAGCGTGGCCGTTCGATGAACATCAAAACCAAATTGTCCAATCAGCACGTGTAGTATGCCTATTTGCCCGAATTTTTTATTAATATCCAAATTTTATATTAAATTTAAAAAAATATCCGAATCGGTTGGTTTTTTTCGAAATCTACCCATTCCGGAAATTTTTTTTCCGGAATTAAACTCTAAATCCGGAAAAAAAATTTCCGGAAACTCGGTTCTAACTCCGGAAATTTTTTTTCCGGATTTAGGATTTTTTTTTTTCAGTTTTTATTTATAATTTATTTATTTTTTGTATTGAAGTATTACAAATATTTAATATATTTTTTAAAAAATAGATGGAATACTATATAATTTGATTTATTCGAAAGACTGCTACAAATAATCCGGATCAACATTTTTCATGTCGGATTTTTTACGGCCGTAAAAAAAAAAAATATAATATATGTATATGTATATGTATATGTATATGTATATGTATATGTATATATAATATAATATGTGTATATGTATATATAATATAATATATGTATATGTATATATATGTATATATAATATAATATATATGAAAATGAAGATATAAAATATGAGGTATGATGAGGTATAAAAAATATGAGGTATTGGTACCCTCGTTTAGTGCCTCAAAAATTCAGTTTAAGTTTTCGTTTCAACGATAGACAGTCAACGATCTGTTTGGACTTTGAAAACTTTGAAAATACCGATCGTTGAATGCCTACCGTTGAACGAAAACTTAAACTGAATTTTTGAGGCACTAACCGAGGGTTCCAATACCTCATATTTTTTATACCTCATCATACCTCATATTTTATATCTTCATTTTCATATATATTATATTATATATACATATATATACATATACATATATTATATTATATATACATATACATATATTATATTATATTTTTTTACGGCCGTAAAAAATTCGGCATGAAAAATGTTGATCCGGATTATTTGTAGCAGTCATTCGAATAAATCAAATTATATAGTATTCCATCTATTTTTTAAAAAATATATTAAATATTTGTAATACTTCAATTCAAAAAATAAATAAATTATAAATAAAAACTGAAAAAAAAAATTTCCTAAAAAAAAAAAAAATCCTAAATCCGGAAATTTTTTTTCCGGATTTAGCAAAAAAAAAAAAAAAAAGAAATCCTAAATCCGGAAATTTTTTTTCCGGAGTTAGAACCGAGTTTCCGGAAATTTTTTTTTCCGGAATGGGTAGATTTCGAAAAAACCAACCGATTCGGATATTTTTTTAAATTTAATATAAAATTTGGATATTAATAAAAAATTCGGCCTATTTGCTCTCATCACCAAAGTAAACATGTAAAATAAAAGGTGCAAAAGTAGTCAAGTCAACGGTAATATTCAAACCAATACACACCACACCCTTTCATTATTAGTAATTTTTTTTTTATAATTAAGAAAGGTTCATGTTCTAAAGTCTTATACCAGCTGTTTGATATCAGGTCTTGTACACTTGATTTTAATAGAAACCGGTGAGGTCTTCAAGTTTTTTTTTTTTTTCCTTTTATTGTAAAAAGAATTCAAGTTATATGGTGAAGATCGGAAATTTTTTATTTATAGAAATTGAAAAAAAGATAGAGAGAGAAATAGAAAGAGGGTAGGTTTTGTAATATTGGTAGAAAGATCGGTACAGATTTTACCGATCATAACAATCAAAACAGTTAGGATAGACAGAATCTCTACCCATCCTAATATATTTTGGATTTTCTGTGACACCGTCTTCAAAACAGAAATAACAACAGATCAATTCTTAATCTTCTCAAGCACTGTTCTCACAGAAGATCCAAGATAAGTTAGGATATGTAGAAATTCTGTCTATTCTAAGTGTTTTGATTGTTAGAATCGGTAAAATCTGTACCAATCTTTCTATCAATATCACAAAATATGCTCTCTTTCTATTTCTCTCTCTATCTTTTTTTTCAATTTCTATGAATAAAAAATTTCCGTGAAGATCAGTAGATCGGATTGACGTACCCGTGATTAAAAAATTGTCGGATGTAACAGGCCTAATATTCTTGACCTGTATCAGTTCGAAGCGGGTCCACACAAATTAAAAATCAAGAAAACAATTTCTACTTAAGATAGGTTTTAACTTGAAATTCATACTTGATTTGATGGATTCAATCACCACACGATCTGTATTAAGATATATGCACTCCACTTTAAATTTTGTGTGTACCTATAACCTACTACAATTTTCGTACGCACATATCTTAATGCTTATCAGATGATGTTAGAGTTCATTAGATCCAAAAATAAATCCAATACTTATTGGACCTACACCGTTCTCGTTCTCGTTAACTTGTTATAGTTAAAGTACAACAGTGACGTGTAAATAAACATCGAGTTATCTCTTATGAATTAGATTCCAGACCAAATTTTGAACAATTTTGATTTGAATCATTCAACATAATCTTTATTTATCTAAAAAATAGTTAAATAATTTAAAAATATAAAAATTTGGTCTGTAAGTAAATTTTATCATGTTAAATTATTGAAATCAATTGTTTGACTTCAAAAAAATATTAATTTATAATACGGATCAATATGCAAAGATCTAATTAAGAAAAAGTGAAGCTATCCGTCCATAGTTGGGGTGCGTTCTGGATACGCAAATCGATTTCTCATTATTAAAAGAAAAGGCGAAAGCGGCGATCTAGTCAATAGTTTTGTTTCCACGACTTAGCCGAGTCAACGGATCCCATCACTTCACCGTTTTCAAATCACCGAAGGTAACATAATATTTCTGTTTAGATCTGGAACGTCCGATCAGAATCTGCACGAGTAAAAGCATCTCCAGGCATCCCGTCTCGGACCGGATTGAGGCCCGGAATCTGATCGGACGGTAGGAAGCTAAACTCAAAATTTGAGTTACTTTTGGGAATCGAACCCTTACTTCACCTACTCTCTAAATTCATTTATTTTCTTCGGCCCTTTTCTCTATTTCTATTCTCTCCCACTCTCCAATACATACTATAGTTTATTTACTTCATCGATTTGCAATTTCGTCATTTCATTTCTTTCCTAAATTAGACAACGAAGATCGATCAAAGCATGTTGGGAGGCAGCGAGATCTTTCACAAGATGAAAGTAATTTTAAACTATTTTATTTAACCCTCAATTGAGAAGCGTCAGCTATCTGAAATCGTAACTCTTTGATAAAGATGTCAGATTGGCATTGAAATAACACAATTGCTGTGTGGTTTTGTTCAAAATGGCTGGCTGGTACTCTTTTTTCTCAGAGTCCAACCAGTGATCTTGTCAGAAAATACAAATTCCTCTTATATGAGGTTGTAAATGCAACATTACCTGTTAAATTTTGTGTTACTGGGATCCAACTTAGCAATTGGTTGTTTAAATCTGATGAATGTTGGAGTTCATAGCATTAACTCTATTATGTTCAGGTCAAAGCGGGTCTGGCACCGTCAGGATCTGAAACCGGTAAGGGAAAGAGCAAAATGGCAGAAAGGAAAGTTAGGCATGGATATTACCTTCTAAAGGGAAAATCAAACCATCCAATGGAGGATTACTTGGTGGCAGAGTATAGGCAAGTTGGGGATAACGATTTGGGGCTTTTTGCAATTTTTGATGGCCACTTGGGACATGACGTACCTGACTTCTTGCAAAAAAATTTGTTTGACAACATATTAAAAGAGGTAATAAATCTGCCTATATTTTGTCAAAGATATTAATCTGGCTATTACATAGTTGTGCACCAGTACAGTATAAGAATGATGCGCACTGGTGTTTTTCAATAAAGGGTCAAATGGGTACTTAACAAATTTAAAATGAGTTTGAATACAAAAGTCAATAAATTGGATAAATATGTGAGTTTTTGAAATTTAGAAGGGTATTTATGATATTATGAATTTATAAGGGGAGATACGTAATTTCCCCACAAACAATAAATAAAGACAAGATACAATAGTTTGGTTAAACAAGTACCTGGCAGAAAGGTTAATTACAGTATAGATTTATGTGCATGGATGAAACTCCAAAATGATCTCTTATGGCATGAAAACACACAATTTTTTAATTTATTCAAAATTTCATTGTTTCTTTTCCATAGCCTGATTTCTGGACCAACATGGATAGTGCAATAAAAAAGGCATACATATTGACTGATGAAAAGATACTCGAAAAGGCGGTTGAACTGGGTCGAGGGGGGTCCACTTCAGTTACCGCTATACTCATCAATGGTATCCAGTTGGTGGTTGCAAATGTCGGGGATTCAAGGGCAGTGATATGCAAAAATGGAGAGGCAAAACAGCTGTCCGTGGATCATGAACCGAACAGTGAGAGGAAGTATATTGAAGAAAAAGGCGGTTTTGTTTCAAATTTCCCGGGTACAACTTCTAATAGTTTACAACCGAACTGGCAAATTTTTGGGTTAATTGGTTTGGTTCAGTTCAATTTTTTAATTACTTTGGTTTTTTATATTTGGTTCGGTTAAATCTCTTATTTGGGTTCCGACTAATATATATCTTGATATTAATTTCTAAGATTATTAAATGTATTTGTGCATGTATTGAGTTTTGACAATTTGAAATTTAATCTCTCTTATTTCAGTTGAACCAAACAAACTGAAATTTACTTCAGTTTTTTTGGTTCAGCCGTTAGATTTTTGAAAACTGAATAGAATTTTGTTTTGACTATTTTAATTCGATTTTAACTGAAAATACTCTTTGAACACCCCTAGCTATGAAATAGTGAATAGTTAAGTAATTAGGAACAAGTAACAAGATGTTCAAAAACATTGCATCTCAAAGTGTGTGCATGGTACAAAAATTTATTACCTTTATGCCATTGTTTTTACCATTTGTTAAACTGGTATGATAACACATATCAGTTGACCTATGATTATACACATTTTTAATGAAACTGTTTAGTTTGCGATTAGTATAATCTTACCCTTCTCTTCTAATTTTTCTTGCTTCTTGTAATTTCTTTGCACCTTTATAATTTTAGGGGATGTTCCACGTGTCGATGGTCAATTGGCCGTAGCAAGGGCATTTGGTGACAGGAGCTTGAAAAAGCATCTTAGTTCAGAGCCTGACATTACAGATGAAATAATTGATGAAAATACTGATTTTTTAATTCTTGCAAGCGATGGATTGTGGAAGGTAAATTTTGTTGCATCTGAAAATAAAAAAATAATACAAAAATAAAGCTTAATAGTGATATTTATGTTGAAGGTTTTCTGTTGTTTTAGTCTAGGAGTTGTTTTCCAATAACATATTTACTGTTATACTTTTCCTATGTTAAAATGATATCTCTTTTCAGCATTAGAGTGAACTCAAATTTAATAAGAATAAAGCATAAAAATACTAGGTAGCTGATGTTGAATAGCTAACTTATATTTTTATCTCTTTCACGGTAACGATGTCGTCCTTGCTTTAATATCCATTTTTTTTAATGGATGGTTATCAGTTGTGATTCAGTCAAAATTGTTCCATTCGCCTTTTACACAATCACTTATGTGGAAACCACAGATGTAACCTTCTTTAATATTTACATATTAACGGCACGGTTCCATCACGATACGGTTCCGTCACAGAGATCGGGTCACAGCATGACTTTCTTACATATTTTAACTTATATTGTTTCTCTTTTATGGTAATGATATGGTCCTTGCTTTAATATCCAATTTTTTTATTGGTGGTTACTAGATGCAATTCACTCAAAAATGTTCCATTCTCCATTTGCATAATCACTTATTTAGAAACCATAGATGTAATCTTCTTTGATACAATCGATAATTTCAAATTTGATAGGTCATGTCGAACCAAGAAGCAGTTGATGCGATCAAAGATATCAAGGATCCGCGAACAGCTGCCAAGCACCTGGCGGATGAGGCTGTGGTTAAGAAAAGCAAAGATGATATCTCTTGTATTGTTGTCAAGTTTGAATGATTAGAATCTCTTTTGAAATTTTACCTGGGAATACATTTTGAAATGTTTTAGTTGCTTCTACAAGTGTGCAAATGTATGTATGAAATGCAATTGATTTCAACAGTAAGACTTGAGTTCTACGGCCGAGTTTATAACTTGTAGTTTAAGTAGGAATGTTTGGGTGCTGCTTTTGTTATATTTATTTTGTATTTTTGTGAAGAAATAGGCCTTTATGTACTCTTGTAACTTCTGAAATGTTGTAGAAATTTGAGTTTTTTAAACTTGTTTAGAGCCATAAACTCATTGAACATTGTATCATAATTCCTGCTCGGAGCTGTGCCATTTAGAGGCTGGGTTGGACTTTGATCAGAAAGTAACCTAAATTTACCCTCATGCGCAATTTTATAAGTAAAAGGGTGCTCAAGCATAAAACTTTTCAATTGGTAATAACGCCTGGTCTAGATTCTCTAGCTCATGCTTAGCTCATTCAATAAAACTCAATGCTCAGATTCTACGGAGGGTGGATCTTGGCGTGCTGTTGCCGCCGCTGCTGCTGCTTGCCTAGTCCATCTTGCGCGAGATGGTGTAGGGGGGTCCTCACGCTCATCCTCATCACGGACATTGGCCTCATATGCTTGAGAGCTATACCAGTGGGCATAGTAGGCATCATCCTCGGCATTGTCAATCTCAGTCTGCATGCCGTCGAGGCGGAGGTTGAGAGCAGTGAACTGAGAAGTGACATTGGTGGCAAGAGAGGCAAGGCTTGAATTCCAACCTTCACTGAGGCAAGGCTCCATCTATGTTGAGAGCATTAGCCGGCTTGGTGATGATGCCACCCACAGTGATCTGGCCATTCGGGCGGTGCTCAGTGGTGACTTGATAGAGATGTCGGCAGAGGTAGTAGCCGAAGTGTGGCAGAAGGTGTGGCTCATCATTGTTCCTGCGCAACATGCAATACAAATAAAAAGTTTCGGCCTCATTAAATTTAGCCATTGTCTCACGTCGCCCAAAAAGGGTGTAAGGCAGGACTCGCTGAATATAGCGGAGAGTAGGGTGCAGAATGGCCCTGTTCATCTGGCAGGAGAGCACCCCGATTTGACAGATGGCGGTTTTGAATGCATGCTTGGACATGGCGGGGTCGTATATGCATGTGTCATTCATGGAGGCCGGATTGTCACAAGGCAGATTGAGGAGTTGCATGATTTCGGTTGATGTGTGCTGGAAATGGAAGCCACCTAAGTCGAAGGAGATGATGCCACTGGCGCGGTCGAACTCAACAGTAGAGAGAAATTCGATGGTGATGTTGGTGTATGTTGGGACCACTTCAGAGAGAAAGTTCCACAAGACGATGCGTGAGGTGAGGAATTCCACAGAGTTGCCAATCCCTAGTTCATTGATGGCATGGACATCGATCCATCGAGAGGAGATAAGCAAGCGATTGTACTTGATGGAATTACGTCGTTGAGCATGTGCGAAGCTCATGACTGGTGCTGGGGTAGGGTTCAAGAGATTGGAAATTTCTTCCTCCTCTTGCTCTTGTCGGCGCGAGTGCTTGCGCTTGACACAGCGGCTAGACTCGCCTTTTTTGAGCGCGTCCTTCTTGTTAGTTTGTAATAATCTAGAAGTCAATAATACGATAAATTAATCATAAAGCTTTGTTCATGAATTGAATGTTTATTTATATATCATTTTGTTGCCTTGAGTATTATTGAAATTATGGATCATTTCGAGTTCATGACTGAAATTGTGAAACTCCATAATATAGATAATATATACTCTTAAAAGTCACTGACCAAGGTAATTAGCAGGAACACTAATTACCGCAATAAAGTTAGCATGTGGATTAAAAGATGGTTAAGTTTTACAAACCACCTGACACGAGATGTCATTTTAATCACATGGATACATGTTCTAGGAACATGGTATTTGACAGACCCCGAATGAAACATTAAATAGAATTGTGTTCGTGTCATTTATGTTTTCATTCAGTGTCAAAGTTCTACAGTATGAGGTATTTATCGTTCCCACTAAGAAATATATATGAGTGAGTGTTATCTAACGCTGTCCGTAAAAAGCAGCCATAACGATAGCATTCCCATATGTATAACTTAGCTGAGGAAGTGATAGTCTACCAAGAATACTACTTGTCCCTCGTATCTCTATACGAGCTATAGCATCACTGGGCCCCTTGATAGAGTTAGATTATCTGCATGCGGTATAATTACAAGAGTAATTATATTTGATAATCTACTCAAGATCAAGAAAAGATACAGTTACCAAGGATGACACACAGCTACCTTAAAACTGATCTGATAGCTATGAGACAGAAGAACTGACACAAGTAAATTGTTTACTGGATCGTGATATTGTACAGTACAGCATCATCTGTGTAATTGGATGGTCATGATGTGTTGCCAGATGCCACCCATGACTAACAGAAGTTAAAACAGTTTTAACTCTGTTTACCAACATAACACAGATCCTATTGGGTCACACCATATAGGAGCTACTCGGAGAATCTTACTGATTAATTATAAATTGATTATAATTAATATTAAGATGGTTATAATTAATTATACGTGATATAATTAAATTATAAATGTCATTTAGAATGACAAGCAGAAACAACGGTTAATTTATAAACGTACACGTTACGTTGTATAAAAGTTACCGAACAATAATCGAAAAGAAATATAATTGTACATGACAATTATATATATATGATTTGGAATTTTAATTGTTAATTATGGATTTGAATTATGGATTTAAAAGCCCAAAATAATCAAAGCCTTAATTAAAATTAAAGGCCCAAAGTCAAAGCCCAAAATCAAAGCCTTTTACTATTCATGCCTTAATGGGCCAAGGGAAAAATGGTCATTTCACACCTATGCCACCTTGCATGACACCTTAGGGGTGTAGAAACATGGAGAAGAGTGTGGAAGGGTGTGGAAGGGGTATTTTGGTCTTTTCACATATTAAAGGATGAGGTGTCAAGGGCTTTTGGTAAATAGATTTGTTTTGAGGGGTATTTTGGTCTTTTGCGAACCTCCTCAAAACACTATAAATAGAGGGGTGAGGGTAGAGAGAAAATTTGTTAATTCACATGTTAATCTGATTACTTTGTTAATCGGTTTTTCTCTCTTCCCTGATTTCGGTTATTACGAGATTCGGAAAAATATATTTTTGCAAACTCTGCGGTATTTCGTGTTTTGCTTTTTAAGTGAAACTGAATAACTTGGAGTCTTAAATATATTTAATCTGTCCCTATTTCGGTGAATAGTGTTTCTGCAGAATTCCGCGGTTTACGGTATTTCTGGCAGAAGAAGTAAATCGCTCTCCGGTTAGTCCTGGTGGATAACCAATAGAGGTATTACACGTGTGATACTGCGAGTCGATTCCATCCCTGGTGAGGCTCTACTCGCTCGGTCTGCATTCCAACTAAGATTTGGAATCAAGGTATAAATTGTTATATTAATCTATTTAATTTGTAAATAGATTTAATGCTTTAGGAAATCAATTATGGAGTAGATCTGTAAATAGGATTAAACGAATCTTCTTGATTCATTTAATCCGTAGCTTAAGTTAGATGTAAAAATTTTTGTTTTACTCTTTCCGCAGCTTAAGCTAATTAAATGGGTTTGAACCGTTCCTCGAAACCCAACACTTCTTGTGTTCCTTGATGATTTGAGCACACTATTATTCTTGAAAAAACTTAGAAAAAACTAGAAGGGAGACACGGTACCAACGTGTGCCTAGAAGTGCAGAAAGAAAAATAAACAAGTAAAACAGAAATAAAAACGGGCGAAACAGAGGCTGGTGCGGCAAGGAGTGCGGGATAAGCAAGCCACACGGTCCAGACAATGATTCGAGAAGTCAAGGGGTTGGTGCGGGTTAGGGTGCGGGCCAGTCATGCTGCACAAAGGGTATGGTGCACTATTACAGGGCTGTGCGGATATGGATGCCCGCACAGCAAGCCTCACAGAGAGTTAGTCAATCGGAACATGTGAATTTTTGTGCGAGTAGGGGGGGCCGCACACCAGGCCGCACAAACAAGTCTGGACAGTTTCTAAACAGTAAAAATGGATCAAAACTAAGGGTTTTAATACTACGAAAATAAACCTTAAAAATTATGGATTTTTGTTCTTGGCCGAAATGATGGTATAAAACCAAAAACGAGATTGTTGGTACCAATCTAAAACAATTCTAAACAAGATTAATCTAGAAAAACAATGAAAAGAGAAGAGAGAAGAAGAAAAACTCGATTGAAGCGAAGATCGCGTTTGATTGCTCGGGTTGTTCTTGAGTTGAATGAACGAAGCAAAACCGAGAAGATGAAGTGATCGGAATGATCGAGGAGAAGAAGAATTTGTGGTTTGAGCGAGTTTTGGCTAGGTTTGAGGGTGTATGAATGTTGGAAAATAAAGAAGAGTGGAGTTGTGTTTATAAAGATAGAGGTGTGTGTGAAAGGAAAGAAGAAGAAGAAGAAAGGGTGTCAAGATTCACGCACCAATTAATTGCAACAGGCAGTCGTTTGAATTTATGCGGGTGAGGGTGCGGGTAGGCTGGCTGCACGGAAAGTCACACTTGTTTGTTGACTGCACATAACGGCTGGAGAGGGCGTTGGTGCGAGCTGGGATGTGGCTAGGGGTGCCCGCATGTCTAGTCGCACAGTCAGTTTCCTGCGAAAATTGAAACAAAACGAGAATTGTGAAATTTGAAGTTGTGCGGCTTAGGCTGGCCGCACAGTTAGCCGCATAGCAGCTCTGAGTTGGTATTGCTATTTTGGTTTTCTGTTTTTCGATTTTTTTTAGTAAGTAAAGTACGACTAAAAAAAGTAAATTAGTGCAAAAATAAAAGTTTGTTCATCCTTGGGTTGCCTCCTAAGAAGCGCTTGGTTTTAGGTCAATGGATCGACCCTATTTCATTGATCAAGAGGGATGCTGATCGGGCGGCATCCCTTCACTTCTCCTTGCGCTCGGATTATGCGCGCTGATTTGTTTCCTAAACAACAGATCCTTCAACTCTTCCTTGTTCACCTATCATAATAGATCGGTCTCAGAGCTTGCCACTGACTTTCCTTTCTAAGATTTCGCATGCACCTGCAAATATTCTTGCACAACTTTTGGAAACTTATTAAAAGAGAGATAAAAAAACTTTGATGGTGAAAATATTATTTTTCTCCTCCAACGGAAAAAGGAAATTTGTCTCTCCTTGACATTTATGTCTACACCTGCTGTTGCCAAAATAGCTCGACCTAAGATCACGCTTGATTGCGTATTCTTATCAGTCTCACTAACTACAAAATCAGCAGGAATCTTTAGTTTCCCAATTTTTAGAATGACATTTTTCAACATGCCAAGTGGAGCCCTTGATGAACCATCAGCAAAATATAACCTAACATTGGTTGGCTCCAACTTGCATGAATCAAGCTGGTCAAAAACAGATTTGGACATAAGACTAACACTTGCACCAAGGTCACACAAGGCAGTAGGAATATTGGTCTTTCCTATTGAACATGGTACAAAAAAGACACCAGGATCATTCAATTTTGAAGGTAAAATCTTAAGAGGGTTGTCATTTAATTTGTTACCTTCCTTAAATTATTTTTTTTTCTTTTCTTTAACAATTCGGGTCCGACTAAATAAGAATTTGGTTAGATTTGGCATTTGTAAGATTTTCTCAAGAATCAATTGATTGATTTGCTCCATTAAACTGCCAAATTGACCATCTACTCCTAATTTGATCATTTGTGTTGAGAAAGGAAAATATTTATCAGAAGGGATATACCTTGCAGTTTTTACCTTTTCTGAGGATTCACCTTCCTATTGTGGATCTGCAATTGATTTTTCCACTTTTGGAGATTCACCTTCCTTTTGTGGCGATCCCTCAGATTCTCTCAGATTTTCTGCGACTGGCACCCTCTTGTGTGTTCTGCTGATCAGCTGCCACCATTGCATTGATGTGCTCACGCGGATTGTTCTCCGACTTGCCAAATAGCATCTCTTGTGGGCAAGGAAATGAGGTGGCTTGTTGAGCAATTTGAGTCTCTAGTGATTTATTTCCAGCGATTAAAGTTTGGAGGTTGAGATTTATGTTCCTCAATTGATCAGATGTGTCAGTGTTGAAATTCCTTTGCCTTTTGTTTTTTCCTCTTGATCCTCCATGAATTTTTCCACTCGTTTTTCGAACCGTTCAAGTTTTGCATCAGGACCTTGGTTTTGGTATTGGTTTGATCGGTTCTAGTATTGGTTTTGGACACCTTGGTCATCTGAGTCATTTTTTCATCTAAAATTGGGGTGATTCCATATGTTGGCTGGGTTGTAATTGTTGGAATAGTTCTGTTTGTAATCAGGGTTTCTCTTGTCCCCCACATCATAAAACAACCCATTTACCTGCTCAATCAATTGATCCCCAATTTCACCAGGACTTTGTCATGAAACAATGTCATGGTCAGTCCCACCACAAATTCCACATTGTTGTGTAGTGACAGATTTTACCTGATGCAACATAGCAAGTTGCATTTGCAGGGCCTCTACCTTTGCTTGCAGAGCCGTCACATCATCAACTTTGTGTACGCCACCCCGTCTTCCTTCCCTGTCAGCTGCTGTCCATTCCCTTTGACTAGTGGCCATGTCTTCTATCATCTCCATGGCTTCCACGGAGTCCTTGTTTGCAAGATTGCCACCTGCAGCTGAATTTAGTTGAGTTTTAGTAGGATAATTTAGACCACCATAGAAAAACTGAAAAAGTAACCACCAATCTATCCCATGATGAGAACACATCATCAAAAGATCCTGCCATCTATCCCAAGCGTCAGTCAGAGATTCATACTTACCTTGCTTGAATGTGGTGATTTTGGTCCTAAAATATTGGGTTTTTGATGGAGGGAATTACTTACCCAAAAAGACCCTTTGCAATTCATCCCAATTACCGGTGGTTCTTTCATTTAGGGTTCTCAACCAAGACCTAGTAGTGTCCTTTAGAGACAGATGAAAGCATTTCAATTTTAGGGCATCTAAAGCGCCCAACCGGTGCAAAAATGGCACAGTGTTCCTAAAAAATTGCAAAGTGCTAGTGGAGATCCTCATTTAATGACCCCCCCCTAAACTGACTTTGACCTATCAAATGAATTAAAGTTTGTTTTAAATTTGGGTTGTCCCTCCTTTGAGCAATGTAATCACTTCTGCAGTTTGATCCCAATATCCTAAACTGTTTAGTGCAGGGACAAAGCTACATGAATTCATAGGTAGATAGAGAGAAATTTGAAAAATATAATTAAATAATGTGTATTTTGAATTTCGGCCTACTCAAGGTTATTTGTTGCCTATTCTTTTAGCGCATCCCAATTAAGTTTATTCTTTTTTTGTGCAACTGAGTTCGATAAGCGATACCCAATAACCCAAAATTGTTCCGCTCTCTCTCTGCTCCGGATCCAGATCAGCAGGCGTTGCTTTTAAAGAGAGAGAGAAACGAGAGAAGGAGAGAGAGAAGCATGGAGGAGCGGATTTGGATCCCATTTCTCGAGTCCGCAACTCTGCACGGTTCAGGTGACCGTGTAACGTCTTAACGAGGTAAAGTAGCACCCAGAAAACAGTTCACTTCAGACTTTGCGCATTCGGGTCCAGGTTCTGACAGATTAGACGGGCAGGGCTGGAGTCCAGTCTCCCTCTTTCCACCCCTTCCTTTCTCTTTCTGAAAAACACTAAAACCCTCTGAACTGAAACCATATTCTAACTAGAGAGAAATGGAGGTGGCTTAAAAGAGAGTTGCACATCTGCCATGGATGAGATATCCGGTCGACATCGACCAATTCGAAGAAGAATCCCTCGATCATGTTAACTATCTCGATCCCAGGTAACCTTTGTACCCTTCGATTATGTTTCCTGACAGGAGCAAATTTGCATTGAATTTATTTCCTTACCATTCCGCATGGATTTGTAGATTGGTGGAGGCATTTCGTACGATGCAAATTGAATCCCTATTCCCGGTACAGCTGGTAGTATGGCTTGAAAGAATTGGTCCGGTGGTTTCGAGAGAGACATCTGTGTGAATTCTCCTACCGGAAGTGGCAAGACCCTAGCTTATGCTTTATCTATCGTGCAATCGCTATGCACCCGCAAAATCAGATTCCTCCACGCCTTAGTTGTGTTGCCTACTCTTGACCTTGCTTTGCAGGTACACTCAATTTAAACACCAGTTTTAGTACCTTTCAGTTATGAATGGCGCTGAACTCATACTAGTTGTTTTGTTGAGACCTGTGGTTTAATCTGATTTTCAGGTTTTAGTAATGCTAAGATATTTTCAGGTTTTTTTGAAATTCTGATGCTTTGGATGTCCAGGGGTGAACCCTAGGCATTATTCGGATTCGTCTCGTCCTCCCATTCCTGAAAAGTTGTCATACGTGCAAATCCGAATTTCCTTGCCAAAGTTATGGCTGTTTAAAGTTTTTTCATAAGCTGAACTTTGAAAATTCATAACTAATTATAGAAAAATCCAAATAAATTGAAATTTGTGGCAATTCTGTGTATTTTTTAATGCTCTACATGCTGGTGTAATCACTTCTGCAGTTTGATCCCAATATCCTAAACTGTTTAGTGCAAGGACAGAGCTACATGAATTTATAGGTAGAGAGAAATAATTTTGAAAAATATAATTAAATAATGTATATTTTGAATTTTGGCCTACTCAAGGTTATTTGTTGCCTGTTCTTTTCGCGCAGCCCAATTAATTTTATTCTTTTCTTGCGCAGCCGAGTCCGATAAGCGATACCCAATAACCTAAAATTGTTCCTCTCTCTCTCTTCTCCGGATCCAGATCAGCAGGCCTTGCTTTCAGAGAGAGAGAGAGAAATTAAAGAAGGAGAAAGAGAGAGAAGCACGTTGGAGCAGATTTGGATCCCACTTCTCGAGTCTGCAACTCTACACGGTTCGGGTGACGTGTAACGTCCTAACGGGGTAAAGTAGCACCCATAAAATAGTTCGCTTCAGACTTGGCACATTCGGGTTTGGGTTCTGTCAGATTAGACGGGTAGGGTTGGAGTACAGTCTCCCTCTTTCCACCCCTTCCTTTCTTTTTCTGAAAAACACTTAAACCCTCTAAACCCTAACCATCTTCCAATTAGAGATAAATGTAGGTGGCTCAAAAGAGAGTTACTCATCTGCCGTGGATGAGATATCCGGTCGACATCGAGCTTCGGATGCCTGTGGGTGCCCCCCTGGGTGATATTCGGATCCGTCTCGTTCTTCCCTTTTCGAAAAGTGGAAATACGCACAAATTTGACTTTCCTAGTCAAAGTTATGCCTGTTTAATGTTTTTTCAAAAGCTGAACTTTGAATATTCATAACTAATCATAGAAAAATCCAAATAAATTGAAATTTGTGTCAATTCTGTGTATTTTTTAATGCTCTACATGCTGGTATAATCACTTCTGCAGTTTGATCCCAATATCCTAAACTGTTTAGTGCAGGGACAGAGCTACATGAATTCATAGGTAGACAGAGAGAATTTTGAAAAATATAATTAAATAATGTATATTTTGAATTTCGGCCTACTCAAGGTTATTTGTTGCCTATTCTTTTCACGCAGCCTAATTAAGTTTATTCTTTTTTTGCGTAACCTAGTCCAATAAGCCATACTCAATAACCCAAAATTGTTCCGCTCTCTCTCTGCTCTGGATCCAGATCAGCAGGCCTTGCTTTTAGAGAGAGAGAGAAATGAGAGAAGGAGAGAGAGAAGCATGGAGGAGCGGATTTGGATCCCATTTCTCGAGTCCGCAACTCTGCACGGTTCAGGTGATCGTGTAACGTCCTAACGGGGTAAAGTAGCACCCAGAAAACAGTTCACTTCAGACTTGGCGCGTTCGGGTTCGGGTTTCGTCAGATTAGACGGGTAGGGCTGGAGTCTTTCCACCCCTTCCTTTCTCTTTCTAAAAAATACTAAAACCTTCTGAACCCTAACCATCTTCCAACCAGAGAGAAATGGAGGTGTCTCAAAAGAGAGTTGCTCATCTGCCATGGATGAGATATCCGGTCGACATAATTTTGTAAGAGTGTTTGAGGGAATTTAAATTGTTTTTGTAAATAATTCTTTAAGGTTTAATTAAGTTCATTCTCAAGGATCAAAATTGAATTGTTTCATTGAATTATGATTATGATTTTTTTTCAATTGGAAAAAATAAATAAAATTGACAGACATTTTACTATTTTTCGTTTTAGCTAAAACATTAATTTTGAAAATCTTCAAGCCATTACCAAATACGCCGACTTAAATTGCAACCCATTGTCAGATTCATCCTAGTAGGTATCTTATGAAACCATTTTTAACAAAGCATTTTTTATGGATGGTACATTCAAATGAAAAAAAAATCAGGCATGCAGTGATTAGCTCGTAGTGCCTTAATAGTTACTAATTAATTATAAATTAAAGATAATTGCGCTTAGTGATTAATTAAATAGATGCACCGCCAGCCTGAAGCTATACGTGGCAAGAAACTAGGAATCAAAACAAATACTAGTATGGTGCCCGTGCGTTGCAACGCAAACAAATTATAAGAGAAAAAAGGTGTTATACAAAATGGCATATTTTCGTAAAAAATAGAGTAAATGACAAATAATATTTTTAAATGACATCTACACGTCAATAACATTTCTTAAATGACATATATATATTTTTTTTTATTATTTTTTGACTTATTTTTAAAAAACATCTCAAATAAAATGACATATTAAATGATAAATAATATTCCTTAAATGATATAAAAATAATAAATAAATGAAGACATGATCAAATAATTATCAATCAATTCAAAAATTCCTTAAATAACATTTATTAAAAAATAGAAATAATTCATAACCAATCTAAACCACAATATGATTGAACCTTCTTTCCTTAAACATCAAGTGAATCTATTTTTGTAATTACACGTCAAAATGTATCAGAAACCATATCCAAATTCAAAATTAAACAAATGTAATTATCTTGTTACCTCTATTTACTGCAATAACTGCTGAATTGTCGAGCATATCGATCCTTGGTGTCCTGGCTCATAGAATGGAGATCACACCCAGTCAAAAGTGAGGCCTACATAGGTGAAATTTCATACATTTTTTGTTGATGATTTTGTTGATTTGAGATTTTAAGTACCTTGAAACAAGATGTTAAAATGTGACCGGTACTCTTCAGTAGTTACATTCATACCACTATTATCCACCTCAAGCATATGAGGATCTGAAAATAATTGATGAAAAATACTAAAAAGATTTACTCAATTTTTTAAAAGAAATGCACAGAAGCCCACAAGTTAGTAAAATTTGATTTGAGTGGAAATTATCATCAGGGTCATGCGTATGATGCCCATCTGTCATTCTCATGTGCCCGAGATGTCATCCTACATGAATTGAAAACAAATTAGCATTTTTTAATCATTAGTTTAAAAAAAAGGAAATAAGAACACCTCTTTCAAGAAATAAGATGTAAATTAATTTGACAAATACTCGTAGTAGGAAATTTAGTATTAAAAAGTAAAGCACATTGATTGTGTGTCTAATAATCTCGATTATATTCTCCCTATTAATCAACTGCAATTTTTAAATAATTGCAAAAATTAAGAAAAATTGCATCAAGAAAAAAAATGTTAGAAAGTATTTTACACAAAAATTATAGGAGGTAATCCGAAGCCTCCTATCATCTGTTCACCATCGCATCAGCAGCATAAATTTTAATCAATAAGTTAGAGGTGAAGTTCTAAAGAATAATTCATTGTTAAGTCTTACTATAATTGGCTTCAATTTAGAGGTGAAGAGAAATAAGGAAAGGAGAAATAAATAAGGAAACAGAGAAATTGATTTTTTCTTCAATTTTGTTTCTTATTCTATTTTAATTGTAACATATCGTATGACAGTACGTGTGGCAGGTATGTTTCTAACTAAATTTAAACTTCTATACATAAAAAAAATGCATTTAATCAAAAGTAGAAAGATTATTTGATTCGAGGGCTGATATTAAATCTGAAATTTCATCTTTCAATCGTAGCCATTGACGGATCAGAACATCTACGTGCATAATATAAGAATGAAGATACCCAACTCGAATATGACAATTGCACATGCAAGTAATCTCTATTGCAAAATCATGTCAGTCATGCTTTGCTTGCTCTTAATAATTTTATAAAAAAATATATATATGGTCTCATATGCATGGCGGATGTACAATTTTTTTCAGTATATATTACATAGTTATACATTGAAATTTATTTATCATTTATATGTATGAGGTCAGAGTGAAATTTTTCATCTAAAAAAATGAGAGTCAAATTCAATATATAGCAAATCTTCATTAAAAAATATATTAAAATTTATAAATCTCACTGAAATTTGAAAAGGAAAAAATTAAAGGGGAATAGATAAATTACCGTTTCAGTGTTTATAGAGCGGTGATTTAAAATAAAGACTATTTTATGCTAAAAACACTAAACATATTAATTTTGTTAAATTATGCACAACTCATAGCTCATGATTGATAATGCCAACTACATTTTTGAAGGAAAAAATTATAGAAAATTTTGTATTCTTAACATTTTCCTTATGGTGAGGAATCTCGATCGTGTATATAATTATTATTGATTAGATTTGGACTTATATTTTTTATTTTGACATCATATCAGCAAATCAGTTGTTCCAAAAATTTAAAGCAGTACTGAATACAAACACTTATCTGATTTTTATATTCGTAAAAAAAAAAAAAAAAAAAAAACAGTCCGGATCTTCTGAATTACCTGAAATTTTGAGTATAATATTTGTGCTAAAATAGATCTTACAATCCGTATCTAAAAATTTAAGTTACTTTAGGTGATATAAATCCCCTCCCACATGGCATCAAATCCGAATTCGTCATATATCCGTTTGAAACTATCACATCAGATTCACTTCATGATTTGCATGTGCGTAATCCGCACAAATATTGAAACATCATACACAAATCACAAAACGAATTAAACAGTTCTAAGCGGGCATGGGACTGCAGCCCCCCATCCTGAAAAAAAAAAAAAAAATCGGGTCATTCTGTTTGTTCCTTGGTAAATTATTATCCCGCTCTTTCTTTAATTCGAATTTGATGAATTTGCAAAATATGAACTTGTCTAGATGATGACAATTTCTGGCTGCCAAAAAATAATGGTAACTAAAGCTATTAAAATTGTTATTGGCTGTATCATGCCCGTTCAGAACTGAACCGGGCTGTTCATGAACAGATGGGCTGAACATTTAGCAAACTAATATTGAACGGACTATAATACGAACAAGGCCCAAAGTTCTGTTCACGTTCATATTAATTCTTAAATATGAACCGAATCTGAACAGGTAACAAACAGCCCGTTGGACAGCCCGTTGAACAGGTAACGAAAAGATCAGACTCTAACTTGTTTGAACGGATCTGAACAGGTTACGCCTCTCTCTCCCATTTGAGCTCCTTAGCCGCCTCTTCATCTATCTTTCAGGCTTCAGCCTCTCTCTTCACAGCATCTCTGCCACTCCGCCTCTCTTCACCGTCAGTCCTCCTCTCTCTTTGCGACCTCCCAGACGACCCTGACGCCTCTCTTCGCGACCTCTCTTCACCATCACTTCGCCTCTCCCAGACGACCTTGACCCCTCTTTCAGACCCTTTCCCTGCTCCTCGCCATTCTTGGTAAGTGCCCCCTTCCTTGCTCTCCCTCGTTCTCTCTCATGGGTTAACGGGTTTTGGGTCTGAGTTAAGAGTTTGAAGTTTGGTGTTGAACACAAAATTTGCACAAATTTGTAATGTGCGGTATTATACCTTGTTTAGAATTGAACTGTTGATGTAGCTCAAACAAGAAGCTGCCCCTTTTGCGTCACTATGCAAAATGGATTTAAATTTAGGTTCATATAGCTCTCTGTGATTTGATTTTTTACTTTGTTATAGGTTGCAATTGATCCTATGACCAATAGCTGAGTTTGGCTGTGAAGTTGAAATTGTGGAGTGAGTATCCAATGTATTTTACTTTATTACTAATTATGCTGCTATACTAATTATGCTGGATTGAATTGCTGTTTTGGTGATTTAGGCTACAATTGTGCTGGATTTAGCCCAAATTACGTTGCCATGCCATGTACCCTTTTTTGAGATGAACTAAGATGACACTGTACCCTTTTTTGCCATCCTTAATTTTATTTGATTTCTCTTTTTTTTTTTTTTGCTTTTTGATGAATGCATTTCAGTGTTGGGATCAGTCAATTAGTGTAAGGTGGTGGGCTGAAGACTTACTAAAAGGTGATCTTTTACTTTTACCAATTTAATTGTTTGTTTATATCCTATCGTGGTTGTAGGGAATAAATGACATATATAGGTTTTTAATTTTTTGTTACCCATGGTACTGGTAGGTTTCAGATCAGTAATATATTCTACAATACCAGTAATATAGATATTCATGCCATCTATATCACATGGTTCTTATATATTCATGCCAGCAATATAGATATTCATGCCATCTATATAGATGGCATAATTGAACTTATATATTATTATTATTATTATTATTATTATTATTATACTAATGAAAACAATACAATAAATAAAATAAAATATGAAATATGATATATTGTTATTATTATTATTAGAAAATAGCTACTACAAATATTTAAAAGATTAAAGGAAAAAAATGTATGACAATTTAGTAATAAAAAGTGGAAGGATTAGAATTTTTGGAAGCACTCTTCTTTCCTCTCAAATTTAAAAGAACATTATATAATTCCTTTTAGATATCCTTTACTTGTATTTTATTCATGTTTAATACTTTTTAAAAATAAATTTCTTTCACCTCATTTCGAGAAAAAAAGTTTAAGATACCCAATATCCTAAACTGTTTAGTGCAAGGACAGAGCTACATGAATTCATAGGTAGACAGAGAGAATTTTGAAAAATATAATTAAATAATGTATATTTTGAATTTACCCAAGGTTATTTGTTGCCTATTCTTTTCGCGCAGCCCAATTAAGTTTATTCTTTTTTTTGCGCAGCCGAGTTCGATAAGCGATACCCAATAACCCAAAATTGTTCCGCTCTCTCTCTTCTCTGGATCCAGATCAGCAGGCCTTCCTTTTAGAGAGAGAGAGAAACGAGAGAAGGAGAGAGAGAGAAGCACGGAGGAGCGGATTTGGATTCCACTTCTCGAGTCCGCAACTCTGCACGGTTCGGGTGACTGTGTAACGTCCTAACAGGGTAAAGTAGCACCCAGAAAATAGTTCACTTCAGAATTGGCGCGTTCGGGTTCAGGTTCCGTCAGATTAGACGGGCAGGGCTGGAGTCCAGTCTCCCTCTTTCCACCCCTTTCTCTTTTTGAAAAACACTAAAACCCTCTAAACCCTAACCATCTTCCAACTGGAGAGAAATGGAGGTACCTCAAAAGAGAGTTGCTCATCTGCCATGGATGAGATATCCGGTCGACATCGACCAATTCGAAGAAGAATCCCTCGATCATGTTAACTGTCTCGATCCCAGGTAACCTTTGTACCCTTCAATTCTATTTCCTGACAGGAGCAAATTTGCATTGAATTTATTTCCTTACCATTCTGCATGGATTTGTAGATTGGTGGAGGCATTGCGTACGATGCAAATTGAATCCCTATTCCCGGTACAGCTGGCAGTATTGCTTGAAACAATTGGTCAAGGTGGCTTCGAGAGAGACATCTGTGTGAATTCTCCTACTGGAAGTGGCAAGACCCTAGCTTATGCTTTCAGTTTTTAAATACCAGTTTAAATACCAGTTTTTAGTACCTTTCAGTTATGAATGGCACTGAACTCGTACCAGTTGTTTTGTTGAGACCTGTGGTTTAATCAGATTTTCAGGTTTTAGTAATGCTAAGATATTTTCTTTCTGTACTGTACCAGTTTGGTACCAGCCATGTGGTACTCCTTAGTTATACACCTCTCTATACGGATGAAACTGTATCAATCCCGTGAAGCCTGGTATTAATAGAGCTCGAAAAGGCACAACTCTGTGACATAGTCCAATCTGAAGGGACCATTTCTTTTTCTTAGGAATATGAATATCCAATGACCAACCTGAATCAATGCTTAACTGGTAATTATTAGGTACCTGAACCAAAGCAACTGACAAATAGTTTACCATAAACCTGTGAACAGAAATCCAAGGTTATTGGAAGAAGAAGTTGACACCAACCAAAAATTTGTCGTCAAGGAAATGCAGACAAATGGTGAATTTAAGTCTCCTTATCTTTCCACAGATACAGCCAAGTAATGAACAAAGTTTGCATTAGGAATGCTAAATTAGCCGGTGTTTATGAAAAAGTAACCCAATCTTCACGGAATGGAAAGAATGAATGAATAAAGATGAACTTTTAAGTATTAGTGTATTACTTCTAATAAGGTTTATTGTGGTTACAACCTGAAATGACTTGAACTCCACACCCCGACTTGTCTGAAACCCAAATGAAAATTGACCATTTTCCTTAAAACACATGTTTACCACCTCTTTGTTTTCTCAATGTTTTAGGTGAAAGAGGTATTTGAGGCAATTGCGTCAGCTGTGGGCTTAACTGTTGGGTCGGCAGTTGGTCAATCATCGATTGCTGATGAAATTTCGTCACTTATAAAAAGGCCCAGGTTAGAGAGATATTCAAGCCTTGACCTAGAATATGTTACCCAAATTGAACCACAGACTTCAGTTGATATTTTGGTGGCAACTCCCGGGAGATTAATGGATCACATTACCATGACCAAGGGATTCAGCTTGGAGCATCTTCGTTTTTTGGTATTTTAATTGTACCATTTTGATTTGATTTATTTTATATTTCCATGTACTTCGTTTGCATGACATGATTGGAATTAAAAGTATATCTTCTGATATATTACTATTTTCTGGTGGTTCAGGTGGTGGATGAGACGGACAGGCTGTTGAGAGAGGCGTACCAATCTTGGCTTCCTACTTTGCTTGAACTCACTAGTTCCACTAATCAGGATTGTTTACTTGTGAAAGTTTTTCTGGAGTCTCAATGCCTCGTTCGTTGGCTACAATTAGGAGATCGTAACTTCTCTCCCCACACTCGCAAAAGAAGATATTGTGTTAATATTTTAAATATATTAATGTTGTCTGTTCTTTCGCTTTTCACAGAGGTGTAGAAAGGGGGTTTAAAGGTAGATGCTCCCCCCAATTGATGAAGATAATTCTTTCAGCTACTCTCACTCAAGACCCAAGCAAGCTCTCTCAACTTGACTTACATCACCCCATTTTGCTCACTAGTGGTATGAAACGGTACAGGCTGCCTGAGAAATTACAGTCTTTTAAGCTGGTACACGTCCCTCTCTCCCTCTCATTTTTTTTTTTCTGAAACCTTGGCAGTAGCTGCCAAGTATAATTCCATTAAAATATCTATTCCTCCCCTCCCTCATTTTTTTTGTTAATAAAAGTATTAAAAAGAGACTTATAAATGGTATTTTTTTAAAGGAGAAACTATAAATGGTATTAAGCGGTCTGGTAGGATGACTAAATAGTAGCCGTCCAAACACCCCTACTAACCCATGACGTTAATCTGGGAAAACATCAGACCTACACAAAGAGGAGCTTAAATCCAAAGTAACACCCCGTCAACAAAAAGAAAAGAAAAACACTTCACAACATCACTCAAGCCTCATTGTGCCACCATACTAGTCAAGCTTGAGGAGCAAATCTTGAACATTACTGCTAGGTTTTTTTTTTTTTTTTTTTAAATAGGATTTATTTTAACTGGTACTGGTGTGTGCCATTAGTGCGCCTTAATGGTATGTTTCCACTCTTTCCGGTATTAGCACCGACCTATAGGTTGTGATTTTCAGATCTGTTAATTATTACTCAATTATCCGAGGGCTCCTGCCGTAATCCTTGTATTGTTTGGACATTAGTTTTTTTGGATAAAAGGCATTGAGCCCGTTTCATATTAATGAAACCAAAAGGTTAAATTACAACCAGCAAAGTTAAAAGCAGTCTCCCAACAAAATTAGTTGTTCTTTCTTTTTCCTCTGATCCTAGTGTTTTGTATATTTGTTGTAGACATGTAACTCGAAATTGAAGCCTCTTCATTTAGTTGCATTGCTTGGAGAACTACAAGGGGAGAAATGCATTGTGTTCACTTCATCTGTTGAATCAACACACAGGGTCACAGGCTAAGCACACTGCTGAATTGTTTTGGAGATCTGCCTTTTCAGTTCAGTGAATACTCACGCTTACAAAGACAATCTGTGAGAAGGTACGTCTTTCGATGACTCCCTGCTTTTGATCATTGGTTACACAAGGAAGTCTTGCTTTCGTTTCATAATTTTATTTTTTCTTAATACATAGTTTTTTCTTTAATAAATGAAGCAAAACACTTAAAGCATTTAGAGAAGGTACAATCCAAGTGCTTATAGCAACAGATGCAATGACTCGAGGAATGGATGTAGAAGGGATTAGAAATGTAATAAATTATGACATGCCATCTTATGTTAAGACGTACATACACCGTGCTGGCCATACTGCTCGGGCTGGTCTCTCTGGTTCATGTTTTACTATGCTTCGCAAGCATGAGGTAATGACATGATATATTGTTAATGAGTGTGCTCTCTCTCTCTCTTACCATAAGTGTCCAGTAAAATTAGTAGTGGTTTACATTTGATCTGTACTGCTGCTTAATAAAGGAATCTCGTCATTTGCTTCCCTTTGTTCCCTCCTGCCCATTTTATTCTGGTTTATTAGCTTGCTTAATTTTTGAAGGGTTTTGTTTGCATTAGTATTTAATAAACATAAAAACAGTTTTTACAGTTGAGCTTTATTTAATTTCGGACAAATATCTCTAGGTGAAGCATTTTGACTCGGTGCTTCAAAAAGCTGAGAATAAAACTTGCACTCTTCGCATGCTGCCCAAGCAGTCTATAGACAGCCTTCTTCCAGTTTATTCTATTGGTATATATTCTTGGACCTTCCTATAATGGATGAAGCAAGAATAACACTATTCTTTTGAGCTATTCGATGTTTGGATGGAGCAAGAATAGCACTAATCCACTATTATTTGTTTGTTTTATATGGATTAGCTCACTATTCTACTAATCCAACTAAAAGTTGGGTTAGCTACTATTCTCAAACTTGGAATTAGCTCTATTCTTGCTCTATTACTTGTTTATTCCAAACGCATTTAGCCATGCTGTCCTGTTTCTGATTGAGTCTTTTTTTTTTTTTTGCTTTCTGATGAACACAGCTTTGGAGAAATTAAAAGAAAAGATCCAGTCAGAGGCTACAAGGAGAAAATATGGAAGAGGTATTAAGTCCGCAGCAAAATAGAGTAAAAGAAAGAAAACCACACAAGAAGGGGAAATAAGAAGACACGAGTATTTTTGTTCCTGTCATATGTAGTAAGAATTGTTCTTACATTTGTTGATTCTCTGTTACATTTGTTTTTTATGTAATATTTTATTTTTTCAATTCAATTGCTTAGTTAAAGGTAACGAGCCAGTGGGACGGTATTTATCCATATTTGGAGATATGTTCAATATGAAAATTTGGAGATACTTTCTTTTTCCTTTGTTCACTTTATTCACATGCATTTCGACTGAAGTAAACTAGGCTAATTATTAGCAAACACTCTCATAATAACAGATTTTGAGAACTTGAAAAGGTACATTGACTCCCAGAATCTACAACACAATCGAAAGCTCCACTGATGACCTGATTTATTTAGAAGCCATTCTAATGATATAAAATTAAGTAAACAACCAAGAAATACAACTATAACTCCAACATCTGTTAACCCAATACTTAAGCCAAGATTTCGGTGAGAGATTTGGGCTTGTCAATTGCCATTTCAGTGACCTTCTGCTCAGTCTTGGCCAATTTTTTCTTCTTAGCTAGCTCCAGGTCACGAGCCATCTTGCTCCGGTACATCTCAGTGAAGGTTATCGGCTCATCCAAAATGGGCTTCTCACCTTCCCGAATGGCCAACGGGTACATGACAGCATCTGGTGCGGGGTTTTGGAAGGTTGCAATTGAAAGCTTGCTGGTGCTGGAGTTCACCATGGCCTGGTGATCTGCGTTCTTGAATCGCCCATTGCTGAGATACTGCATTATGCAATCCACCGTATTATTATTTTAAATAAAAATGTCTTTAAAAGCAAATATTATTATACCAATTAAAAAAAGTAAAGGAATTAAGTCGAAATTTTGACAATCAAACAACATCAGCAGAACTCGAAAAACAACACTCACATGGCTATGGTCACCGAGGTTAACCACAAAGGCCCCCTCAACGGGTTGTACAGTGATCCGCGTCTTCCCACCATCCTTGGTTGCCTGAAGCCCTCCAACCTGATCCTGCAAAATGCAACGAGGTCCTTTTGATTTGGGAGTTACCGTTGGGGCAACTCAATTTGTATTTGAAGAAGAAGAGAAGATGGGGCAGTCAGAGAATATGGGCAGCCCGAGTATTTTACATGTGTGTCTGAAGAGAGGGCCCAGAAGTCATAACTGGACTAAATGCAGATGTTACTAAATGGAGAAGAGGAGAGCGACAATTCTGCAAGCGGTTAGAGAATTAGTTGGCTAAAGCGGCCGCTTTGTCTCAACAGCTGAGGTGTCATACCAGTAAGAATTAGTAGTAAACAAGGAGTGTTTTTATTTGGTACTCTCTAATTTAGTATCGCCTATATAAGGCAAAGGGATCTGCGAATCCAATTTATCGAATATCTGAACAATTTTGAATGAGTTTTGCTTATTTTCCATTGTATCTTCAGCGATTATTTCGCTTTTACCAGTAAAATTGAGCTTGTTTGTTTGCTCATTTCTGTGATTGTTTGGCTGTGAATTGAGAACGCTGCACAAAAGCAAAGTGATCGTGCCGGGATCGGTGTGCCTCTTCAGCCCAAGCGCTAGGTCAGGCTGGGGGCACTTGGGGTAGAAGTTGACAACAACTTTCTGGTCCATGTCGACACAGGCCTTGGTCAAGGCCTCTGACAAGACCCCGAGTAGCTTGTTGGCCAGGCCCATGAGCTTCTCACTGTAGCTCTCCACAACAGACCTCCAGCTCTCAGGCTTGTCGGACCAGCGGCTGTAGTCACGGGCTGCAAGTGGGCACGAGAAGTAGGTTACTATCTCCCTCCAGTCTTGCACTGCCTCACCCTGCATTTCCAAATTTGAGGTGGTCAAATTATCATCTACTCAAAAATCTGAGATACAATAAACATGTTGAATTAGACACCCACGTGAGTTATTACTTGCATGTCTAGGCGTGTCAGGAAATAATGACAGAGATAGGTGATGCTCTGAACTGAAACATGGGAGGGCTGACTTCATTAATAGATGAGAAAAGGAGAGATTGAATGTTATCCAAATATAACAACATGAAGATATATATGTTTCTTTCTTCCGGTCTACTCATGGAGTCATGGTTGGTTTTTGTCTATAAGTAGAGCAAAAGGTGATTCAAAACTTGAAATTGAAAATTTACACAGGGAGGAGTTGGTATATGTCTCTGTTTATTCTGCTTTAATTTTTGAAGGAATTCCAATTATGTGTTGTTTCTTGAATCCAAATTTAATTCACAAAATCAATGCTGCAATGACAGGGCTAGGGCAGTTAATTATAATTACAAAGAAACAATGTTATGTTTTTTTTTATATTATTATTTAGCAGTCAGTCTATACTTTGTATTCAACTGTGATTTCAATCTGCTCTAGTCAAACTAAATTTGATTTATAAAAGCAAGTTTATAACATACATGATATATTAAGAACCAACAATACCAAATATTTTATTGAACTTAAAATATTAATACTTCTTGTTTAATTATTCAGAGAAAAAGTGGACTCAATAGTGAGAAAATTAATATTTCTTGTTTAATTTTCTTTGTACTAATGGATAGCTATATGCCCAAAGGTTACTTATTTCATTACAATTACATCAAAATGTGGTTTGATTCAATAAGTTTAGAGCTATTGAGATCAATCTGAAGTTTTAACCATATCAGGTGAAAAAAAATGAAAATGGAAAATTTATAATTTAAGTAGGACTTCAACAAAATGTCTCTAAAAGTATCAGTAGGGAACTTGTAAACGCAAAATTGAACTCATCTCAACCGTTATTCCAAAGGGATTACAGACCCTGTTATTTCTATTTCAACCTTTCAAAGTTTTTCATGCACGAATCTCAAGGAAAAGAAATTCGAACCTGAATCTCGACAAAGATTTGGGATCGGAATAACAGGGTCCTGTTATCCCTTTGCAATAACAGCAGATTTATTTCCCTCATCTCATCGTGTGGCGGAGACACTTAAAAGGGATTTGATACATTATATGTACTCTAATATTATTTAAGCTCGAAAGAAGAGCTAGAAAAAACAAATAAGATGAAAAATGAAAGCTATACCTGAAGGTGGCTAGACATGATGAACCTGCCCTTCTTTCCACTGGTCATATCAAACCTCAACTTCTCCTCTGGAGGCAGTGTAAAGAACTCTCTGGCATAGCGAGTCATATCATAAATCAGCGCGGTGTCGACCCCATGATCAACCACCTGAAAAATGCCCCCGTCTTCGCACGCCTCCACGATCTTCTTGCATATTTCGCCGCTTGCTTCACCCTCTTGGTCTATTCCCTCGAGAGAAATGACAGGGATGTCATTGCTGAACTGGTTGTATGCTACCTTCGGCCTCTCATCTTCGTCACGCACAAATAAATCCCTCAGTGTCTTTTCGTCTGAAATTGTGGGGACAAAAGGTGTACCTGGAGCCATTTGGTAGACAGAGAATTTTGAAAAATATAATTAAATAATGCAGATTTTGAATTTCGTCCTACTCAAGGTTATTTGTTGCCTATTCTTTTCGCGTAGCCCAATTAAGTTTATTCTTTTTTTGCACAGCCGAGTCCGATAAGCGATACCCAATAACCCAAAATTGTTCCGCTCTCTCTTCTTCGGATCCAGATTAGCAGTCCTTGCTTTTAGAGAGAGAGAGAGAGAGAGAAGCACGGAGGAGCGGATTTGGATCCCACTTCTGGAGTCTGCAACTTTGCACGGTTCGGGTGATCGTGTAACGTCCTAACAGGGTAGTACCCAGAAAACAGTTCACTTCAGACTTGGCGCGTTCGGGTTCGGATTCCGTCAAATTAGACGGGCAGGGATGGAGTCCAGTCTCCCTCTTTCCACCCCTTCCTTTCTCTTTCTGAAAAACACTACAACACTCTGAACCCTAACCATCTTCCAACTGGAGTGAAATGGAGGTGGCTCGAAAGAGAGTTGCTCATCTACCATGGATGAGATATCCGGTTGACATTGACCAATTCGAAGAAGAATCCCTCGACCATGTTAACTGTCTCGATCCCAGGTAACCTTTGTACCCTTCGATTATGTTTCCTGACAGGAGCAAATTTGCATTGAATTTATTTCCTTACGATTTCGCATGGATTTGTAGATTGGTGGAGGCATTGTGTACGATGCAAATTGAGTCCCTATTCCTGGTACAACTGGCAGTATTACTTGAAACAATTGGTCCAGGTAGCTTCGAGAGAGACATCTGTGTGAATTCTCCTACTGGAAGTGGCATGACCCTAGCTTATGCTTTACTTATCGTGCAATCCCTGTGCTCCCGCAAAATCAGATGCCTCCGCACCTTAGTTGTGCTGCCTACTCGTGACCTTGCTTTGCAGGTACACTCAATTTAAACACTAGTTTTTAGTACCTTTCAGTTATGAATGGCGCTGAACTCATACCAGTTGTTTTGTTGAGACCTGTGATTTAATCATATTTTCATATTTTAGTAATGATAAGGTATTTTCAGGTTTTAGTAATGCTAAGATATTTTCAGGTTTTTTTTAATTCTGATGCTTCGGATGCCCGGCGGGTGACCCCTAGGCGATATTCAGATTCGTCTCATCTTACCCTTTCCGAAAAGTGGTCATACGCGCAAATCCGACTTTCTTAGCCAAAGTTATGGCTGTTTAAAGTTTTTTCAAAAGCTGAACTTTGAAAATTCATAACTAGTTATAGAAAAATTCAAATAAATTGAAATTTGTGTCATTTCTATGTATTTTTGAATGCTCTACATGCTGGTGTAATCACTTCTGCAGTTTGATCTCAATATCCTAAACTATTTAGTGCAGAGAGCTACATGAATTCATAAGTAGACAGAGAAAATTTTGAAAAATATAATTAAATAATGTATATTTTGAATTTCGTCCTACTCAAGGTTATTTGTTGCCTATTCTTTTCGCGTAGCCCAATTAATTTTATTCTTTTCTTGCGTAGCCGACTCCGATAAGCGATACCCAATAACCCAAAATTGTTCCGCTCTTTCTCTTCTCTGGATCCAGATCAGCAGGCCTTGCTTTTAGAGAGAGAGAGAAACGAGAGAATAAGAGCGGGACAAGCATGGAGGAGCAGATTTGGATCCCACTTCTCGAGTTCGCAACTCTGCACAGTTTGGGTGACCGTGTAACGTCCTAACGGGGTAAAGTAGCACCCAGAAAATAGTTCACTTCAGACTCAGCGCGTTCAGGTTCGGGTTCCGTCAGATTAGACGGGCACGGCTGGAGTCCAGTCTCCCTCTTTCCACCCCTTCCTTTCTCTTTCTGAAAAACACTAAAACCCTCTGAACCCTAACCATCTTCCAACTGGAGAGAAATGGAGGTGGCTCAAAAGAGAGTTGAACATCTGCCATGGATGAGATATCCGGTCGACATCGACCAATTTGAAGAAGAATCCCTCGATCATGTTAACTATCTCGATCCCAGGTAACCTTTGTACCCTTCGATTAAGTTTCCTCACAAGAGCAAATTTGCATTGAATTTATTTCCTTACCATTCCGCATGGACTTATAGATTGTGGAGGCATTGCGTACGATGCAAATTGAATCCCTATTACCGATACAGCTGGCAGTATTGCTTGAAACAATTGGTCTAGGTGGCTTCGAGAGAGACATCTGTGTGAATTCTCCTACTTGAAGTGGCAAGACCCTAGCTTATGCTTTACCTATCGTGCAATCGCTGTGCACTCGTAAAATCATATGCCTGCGCGCCTTAGTTGTGCTGCCTACTCGTGACCTTGCTTTGCAGGTACACTCAATTTAAACACCAGTTTTTAGTACCTTTCAGTTATGAATGGCGCTGAACTCATACCAGTTGTTTTGTTGAGACCTGTGGTTTAATCAGATTTTTAGGTTTTAATAATGCTAAGATATTTTGAAGTTTTAGTAATGCTAAGATATTTTCAGGTTTTTTTGAAATTTTGATGTTTCGAATGCACGGGGGTGACTGTAGGGATTTCATGTGTATGCCTATGTGGTGAGAATTTAAAATTTTTCCTATCACCACTTGACTCAATACACAAATGACGTTATTTATATGACAATAGCAAACAAGAAACTTCTTAATAGTTTCATTAAGCACCTAATGTGTACTAAATAAAAATAAATAAATTTATTCATTTCTTATACAAGAGGAGATAATAATTTATACCTAAAGAGATTGTCAAATCTCTTGATTAGAGGGAAGTCGATTTCCCTTCTAGATCTCTTGGAAACAACCTCTTCGATTGAAGCGCCTCTCCACCTCTTGGTTCACCTTAAACCTAAACAACAAACTAGCACACCTCTTAGATATATGGATGTGAAGTTTAGAGCTTAGATTCAACCACCTAGCAATAAGAGATGAGAGATGAAAGCCTCCCTTCAAAGTTTCGGCCAAAGGGAAAGGAAAAACGTGGCTGCACAAAGGGGCTGATTTTGGCAAGTGTTATAGGCAGAAAATTAGCTTATTTTTCTCCCAAATGAGCCCCCCTTAAATAGGCAAGGGTTAGGGCAACCCTTTGTGTAAGGTTTGAATCAATTACACAAATGCCACTAGCCTTGTTTAGCCATCTCATGCTCTCTTTAATCTCATCTTATGGTTGGTTTAATAAATTAATTTATGAGCAAATAATATTATTCATATTATTCTATTATACAATATTTATATTATTCTTATAATGTATTCAAACATTATACCAAATAATATTTGCATAACTTCATAAATTTATTTATAGTCTAAGCATGTCATATTATGACATTTTATTTTAGCATTTCATCACATGTATTTTATCTTATACATCATTATGAAATGTAAAATACTTGTTGTTTCTCTTCAGTTGGTGTGACCGTATAGAGGATCTATGTCATCTTGGCAATAATATAAATCTTTATATTATTGACTATGTCATCTTGGCAACAATATAAACTTGGGTACCATCACTCTCATAAAAATAATGATTTTAATGGCATCCCACACCTCCTTAGTACGTAGTAGGAAAGAACATAAAATTACCGATCAAACTGGAATCAAGAGAGTTGAGATTTGAGAATCCAGGCTTTTACTGTGTTATCGTCTATTTCCCACTGTTTGTACCCAGGCGCTTCTGGTTGAGGGGCAATTCGGCTACCCGACACATGGCCGAGTTTGTTCTTGGACTTGAAGTGGACTTCCACCATCTGAGACCACAGCCCGTAGTTCCGTCCATCAAACTTCACAATGATCGGTGAGTTTGATCCATCTGCAACTGCAGGGCTACTCGGTTGAGATCTCTATTGTTTATGTAAAAACAATTCGGTTAGTGTAACTGTCAGTTCTTTAATGAATTCAGGAGGAACATATTTCTCTCCATTATTCTTCTCAATTTTTTCGGGTTCTTTCATTGCTGAGAAAACAATGTAATCATTGGAGAGGAGGAAGACTTTGTTTCACCCAACTATCTGATCAAGATTCGAACCATGCTCTGATACCATGAAATCAAATAATAGAGATATAAAATCAAAGGATAAAAACACACGACTCCTAAGAAAACTCCTTTCCCCCCAGAATATATTTCATCTGGTGAAACACTTTTACAATTCTAATTTTCCAGCACTGTTACAACGGGGAGGTGCTCTCTAAATAGCCCTAGCATAATATCTCAAATGCTATCTTTCTCTATTCTTCTATATTTCATACTATATTCATATTTCTAATTAGTACAAGTAATATCACACACAGCTAGCCTAAGATATCCTTCTTCTTCTGGAGATATCAGAGATACAGCCAGACCTTATTGCCATATACGCCAATACTCCCTCTCAAGTTGGCAAATACAAATTTGTCATGGCCAACTTGTCAAGTATGGCAATGAAGTCTTTGCTTGAAACAGCCTTTGTGAGTATATCAGCCAACTATTCTTCATATCGTACATGTGGAATCCGAATAACTCTTGACTCAATCTTCTCCTTTATGAAATGTCGATCTATCTCCACATATTTTGTCCGATCGTGCTGAACTGGAATATGTGAAATACTAATGGCAGCTTTGTTATCCCAAAACAGCTTCATTGGTTCACTTGATACAAATCCCAATTCATCCATTTAAACAGTTAGGATCTTTTATGCTTTTTTATGTACATACCTGATATATCTATCGGACCCCAATTTAAACAATTAGGATCTTTTATGCTTTTTTCCACATGGAGGAGTGGCACAATAGATCAATTTGAATGAGCAAAATGCAAACATTAATTGTTCTTTTTTGCTTGCTTACTATTTTATGTTTAAATCATTAAATCTGCTTAATTCTGTCGTTCTGTATATATATAAAGAGGAGGGTTCAAATACCTTCATTTTTTGTGCCTCCACTATGCTTCCATTTTTTAAAACTTTAATAATTCAAAATTTAAAACTTAAAAATCAAAATAAAACCGTTGGATATGATCTACATCATTTTATCTATGCACATCTAAAAAATTATGACATTTCAATTTTATTTTGATTGTCTTCAAGAGCTTGTAAAAAATGTACTAATTTGGATGATTTCTAGACGTTAATTTTTGAACTTATTGATTCACATAAAAACAAAATTGAAATGTGATAATTTTTTTATAAACACAGAAAATAACATAGATCACATCTAACAGTTTTATTTTAATTTTTAAGTTTTAAATTTTGAGTAATTAAAGTTTTAAAAAATAAAAGCACGATGAAGGCACAAAAAATTAAGGCATTTGAACCCTCTCTGTATTGTCGCTTTACTGTTTTTATCCTCCTTTTTCTTTTCTTTTTGAGACAATCGGACAGTCTGCACGTGAACAAATGGAGGCTTTAAAAATCAAAGACAAAAGATGTGTGGGGCTAGAAATTGACTGTTTCAGTATTTGAAAAACATCATCAGCAATTAAACATACAAAAGATCTGTATGTTAGGCATTGATCGATAAGGTATATATTCGGTTAACTTTAACGTTGTTTCAAAAATTGGGATGGTTAAATTTTTATTTTTTATTTTTCATGTTTCTTCATGCCTCTAAATTTTTAGATTCCTAGTAACAAAAAAGAATCATAAAAAAACAAAACAGTTAGTACTTTTTATATTTATGCCTATTTTTTTTTACATGAATGCAAAAAATATTTTGGCATTTTAGTTTATTTTGATAGACATGCATTGATAATACATAACAAATCAATACTTGCAAGTTGTGTGCAATCAAATGAAGAGTTCTTGCTTGCTGTGTTCTCCTTGTTAATTAATTTTCTTATGATATATGTGTTTCCATCATCATAATATTTTTTTTTACGGTTGACGGTTTTACCGTTAACAAATATATTGATATAAAAAATATATATATATATACAAAATCATATATATCTAAAATTTGAAACACTTATTTGTAAAAGGACAAATAGACCCACAATAATTAATATTATATTTTAGCGCATATTTGTTTCTGTACTTGCTATTATTACTATTACGGAGAGCCCCATAATAATAAAACCCGTCAAAGTTAATGATGTTAACAGAGTTCTTCAAGCTCGTTGAAAAACCAGAGTCAAAATTCTACCCAAGTTTGCATGCAAGCTAGATCAATCTAACGATTATATTTTGCTATAAGAATTTTTTAACCTGTTTTATTAAAAGTTTAAAGAGTATATTTACACACAAAAAAAAAAAAACTTAATTCCTCTAAAAAGTAACCCCCTCCTTTTGGCAAGAATACCAGCACAGGCTCTGTCTGATTCATGGCCCATATGTGACAACATCTATGAGCAAGTATAGGATTGTCCATCCCTATATTAGCTATAGGCCCAGTCTATAAGACTAGGACAATAATTTTATGTGGCCTTTTATTTCATTAGGTATGTTTTTATGGAATCCCATGAGAAAGCGTGGGACGGTGGGAGTAACCACTAACCAACCATAATTTTATCAATTACGGTATTTTGACTTAATTTTAATTGACATCGATAAAATTACAAGTAAAAACAAAATGATAATATTTTTTGTTAAAAGTTTATGGACTTCAATTTTTCAACTTATTGGTTGTATAAAAATAAAATCGAAAAATATAGATTACATCTAACATCTAACGGTTTTAGTAAGATACTTGAATTAGAAATCTTTTATTGAAATTTAAAAAAAAATGAAAGTACGATGGAAGTAAAAAAAATAAAGATTTCCTCAGTAAAAAAATAGCATACAAATCAGTTGATCTAATACACTAAATTAATATCCTATTATTAAAGTATGAAAAGGAAAACAAAAATAATCACTGACATATCCTGTCCAAACACTAGCTTCTTTTTTTTATTAGTAACTCATATATATTTTATCAGCAAATTAACTAGTAACGGTATCCGTTTTTATCCGTTAAGACTTCAGTTATAGAAAAAACTACAGTTTGCATGAGCAAACAGTAGAATCGGAAATTTTTCTACCATTTTCGAAACCTTCGACAATCACTGATCAGTGAACGCAAGTTTCAAATCTTAACAAATTAATGTCGGATTTTTGCACTAAACACGAGTCTAGATCATCCGCGCAGGTTCAATAATTTATGAAAATGATTATATAGTTTAACATAGGACTGGCAAAAAAGCTCGTGGCTCCTGGCCCGCTTGGTATTCGTCCGTGGCTCGATCGGTAACAACTTGTTCGTTAGTAGATCGAGTTAAAATTAGCTCGCTCACTACAGACTCGAGCCAGAATTAATGAGTTTGAGTTTGGCCTGGCTCGACACGAGCCAGCTCTGTCATTAACAACTTATTTAATACACATAGTTTAATAGTTTAATCGGATATGTTCAATTCATGTTGGGGACACTATGCTATGGATGTTATAGCCAATGTTATGATAATTGCACTTTGGACTGTACTTAAGTTGATTGGTAATTTTGTATGAAATATGTGTGAATTAATTATAAGCAACTAATTAAGTTAATTTGTATGAATTTGTTTGATTTGATATGAATGAATTTATTCTGTGAGCTATGTTTGTATCAATTTAGAGATTTGATATTTTTATATGTATGAATTTAGCTGCAATCTTAATTTATAATAGTTGATTTGCTTTATTGCACTAGAATTAAGAATATTCCTCAATAATTAGTCATGTAAATGTTATCTTGTTTTAACCATAATTAATAAGATGTGCTATGAAAATTTAAGATATAGCTGAAAAGAAAATATATAAATTCATAAATCTATCAAGCTAGTAACGAGCTAGCTCGGCTCGTTCGGACAAGTCACGAGTTAGTCTTAAGTAGCAGTTTCAGCTCGGGATCTAAAATTCAAACTCACTTGCTCAGCTTAATCCATAAACTAATTGATTACGAGTGAAATCTAACTCGCTCATTAACAGCTCGTTACCACTCCTAGTTGAATGTATTTCCAGGCCCGGCCCTGGGGCTGTGCAACCAGGGCGACAGCCCCAGGCCCCAAAATTCTAGGGGCCTCAAAAAAAAAAATTAGTTTGTATATATATAAAAAAATTGTATATATTAAAAATAAATAAACTATTAGAGCTCAAATTTTGTATATATAAATGGTTCAAATTTTTCTATAAATAAATATGATTTATTGGCATATCAATAAAAAAATCTGATCGGCTAATTGCTTCTAGGGGTGTTTATTGGGTCTGGTTTAGTCGGTTTTGAACCAAATCAAATTAGTTTGGACTAAACAGTTTGATTTATTCGGTTTAATGATTTGGTTCAGTTTGCTTTTTAAAATCGAATTATAACTTCGGTTCGGTTCGGTTTGGAAATTTTCAAAATCGAAAAAACCGAACCGGTCGAATTTTTATATATTATGAATTTGGTCCGGACTACCCCCAGTTTATTTCTTAATCAATTGCTTTAAATATTTTGGTTTATTTCTTAATACCCTGGTTTATTTCTTAATATACTTTGGTTTATTATAAATCAATTGCTTTAAATAAAAAAATTAATATCTTTCGATTTGAACCGAAGAAACTGAAGAAACCGAAATAAAACTTTAGTTCAGTTCGGTTCGGTTCAGTTCGGTTCTATTTTTAAAACCAAATTATAACTTTGGTTGCCTAGTTTGGTTCAATTGAAACCGAACCGAACCGATGAACACCCCTAATTGCTTCCATAAGTACTTCAACACCATATGTTTATAAGTAGTTTTTGTGTTTTAAAAGTTCAAATAGTCGATCCAAACCATTCAACCTAATATCCATATTAAAACGTGCTTGGAGACCTAATTTTACATTTTTTTTTTTAAATTTTATTATTTTTTAAGGTAAGTAGAATTTTTTTTATGGTTCAGAATCTTCTAAATTAATGGATTTTCTACCTACCTTAAAAAAAGTAAAAAAGATCCAAAAAAAATGTAAAATTTGGTCTCCAAGCACGTTTTAATATGGATATCATATTGAACGGTTCGGATCGACTATTTGAATTTTAAAAATACAAAAATGACTTAAAGCATATAGTGTTGAAGTACTTATCGAAATGTATTGGCCGGTCTCATAAAAATTTTGTATATATAAAGGGTCCCAAATTTTCTTCCGCCCCGGACCCCAAAATCTTTAGGACCGGCCTTGCGTATTTCTCATAAAATATTAAATATGTGAACGTGCCACTCCTAGTTGAACGTATTTCTCATAAAATATTAAATATGTGAACGTAGTTTAGCAGTTAGAGCTTCATAAAGCAGATAGTTGAGTCAAATCTCTCACATGCCACAAGTTATATATTTTATATTTCAGCCTCTTCAATTTGTTATTCTCTAGTTCTGCTGCTGCTCAAAAAATATTATATTAATATTCAATCATGTATTTTGTATAGAAAAGAATTGTATTATCATTATCAGTTTGCTAACAAAATATAAATGAATTAAAATAAAACAAAAAAATGGTAGCATTAGATCCGACAGTCTCTTCTGGTGCTGTAGGACCTCTCCAATGATAAAAAAATGGAGAGAATGAAACAGATTTGCTGGATTATTGGGTCCCATAGTAGAAGACAAAAGCAAACTTAATAAAGTGTTTACCATAGAAAAAAAAAACTTAATAAAGTTCTTTTCTCCTTTATTCGTTTACTCCCTGCGCATTAGAGACAAATTTTCTATAGATTTGTTCTCTAAGGTCTATGCAAAGCACGTCAACGAGTGAGATTATAATGGTAAATTGCAATATGCAGAACGGTCAGTAATATGAATTTATGTTTTCGTTTTCAAAATACAACTCAATCTGATCCATTGAACATAATATTCATATTTATCGATCAATTTTTTATATTTTTAGAGGGAAAAAAATACTATTTTCTAAATATGTACAAAATAACTACTTTCGTCCAAAATCTTTAAATACGGAATTTGCAGACTATCTAAAAATACCAAAATTATTTAGTTACCAATTAGATATTTCAAAATTCTGATCTTATCATTGAAACATAAAAAATTTAAATTATACCACTCACGCAGCTCCAGGCTGTGTAGGCTGTATGTAGGCTGTATAGGTTGTGTATTTTATTTTAGATTTTGATATGTTCTAAACGATTTTTATTAGTTGTGAAAAAATGAACAAAATAACGAAATTATAGAACCTTATAATTTTTGTTGTAGAAAACTAATTCAGTAAATAGACAACGTACATGTTCAATTTAATAAAAAATCCAGCTTAATTAAAAGGGGAGTGCTATTTTAAGCTAGGGTATTACAATATTGAGAGCTGAGATAAATTTTTGTCACCAAATATCTATTTTACCCTTCTATTCCCTCTTCATTATCTACCTCAATTAATACAAAGTTAATAAAAAAAATATTAATAAAGGAAAGAACTACTCATAGATAAGAAAATATATATGTGTATGAATCAAACATCTCTGTCTATCTTCGTATCTTCCTACTCCTTTTCATATTCCCTTTCTATTCAATTAGTATACATATCATAGAAAATAAGTGATTCAACCAGTACACATATCTCTCCAGTATCAAATAAGTTTAAAAGGGTATAATGATTCAACCAGTGCGTACATCTCCTTATCTTTCTGCTGCTCCTTCCCAATTCTCATATCCCAAATCAAATTATACGATTTTCACTTACGCTAAAATTCTCGATGCAAATAAGTTTAAAATATCATTCTTTAAGCGAGGGAACAAGATGAAAAGGTTGACTAAAGACAAGCTCTGTCACTACCTACAATTAATGTTGTTCTGAATAATTATTACTTTTTTTTTATATATTTAAGAATTCTCATCTTTTTTTTTGATCAAATTTAAGAATTTTAAGAATTATCATCATTGATATGATTCAAGCAAAAAGCTCATAATAAGTGGTAGTCATGTGCGCACAATTATAAAGTATGCAAGGCGTATATGATGTAAGGGGTATATGGGTCTTAAAAGAATTAATTAGAAACCTAGGTAGAATATATTAAAGGATTACATGTATTCATAATAAATAGATTGAAAAAGAGTTATGTACTTGAAAACTAAAAAGGTGCCAGTGTATCAGGATAAAAATCTATTAAGTGAATACTGTTATTTTTTACTGGTATTTATTTATTTCTTAGGGAAATTGCAGGAATAGGTTTTCACTTGAAATTTATGTACCATATAAATTACTTACAGGTTCAAATGAAAGGAATGCCTAAGGGCATTAATGATTAAAAAAAAATTCTAAATGTTGTGTATAAAATATTAATTTTTCATCCAAATTTGGCTACTGTAAGAATTGCATTAGTATAACTTGAGCAAAACCTAGCATAGTGAATTTCTAAATATGGCACATTAATACCTTCCTTTATTCACTATATAAAATAGGTATTTGGTGACAAATATTTCTCTCACCGCTCAATATTGTAATACCCTAGCTCAAAATAGCACTCTCTTAATTAAAATTAAAATTAAGTAAATAGAGCATGCCACAATATGATAAGTAAACTACAACATCATCGCTAATCAAGGTTCTAAATAGCGTTTATCGCGTCATAGCGGGAAGCCTGCAAAAAAAACTATAGTGAATAGCGTCGCTATAGCGAAAGCTATGCTACATAACATTTTTTATTTTTATAAAATCATATATTTGTACTAAATATCAACATTATATAAGTTTCATAGAACAATAAATAACATCAAATTGATTAAAAAATTATAATATTCATATTGAACCAATACAAAGTCCAAATTGCGACTCAAAATATCCATATTAATACTAATATCATAAACTATTGATATTTTTTTATTCAAAATATATTTAATATCATGACATAATCTATCTTTTTTTCTATTTAAATTTTAAAATAACCTAAACATCATGGCATGATTAACTATCTTAATCTATTCAAAATATTCAAACTACCATATAGTAAGTATCATTTTGTTACTTCAAGAAATATCTTAATATATTCAATCTGAGCCTTTATTTAAAGCTCATATAAATTGAAAAAAAAAAACAGCTCATGTTGTATAGCGCGTTATAGCTTCCTTATTTGATTTCGTTTGATGAATCTCTCATTTAATAATTAATAGTTTAATATAAAACTTAGTACGTCAATTGCAAAAAAAAAAAAATCACAGTTAAAATCCAATTTGAGTCTTTATTTAAAGCTCATATAAATTGAAAAGAAAAATAAAAGAGCTCATGTTGCATAGCGCGCACTATTTGCACTACACACTATGCGCTATAGCAGACCGCTATTATCGCTATAGCGTCCGTAGCTCAAATAACGCGTTTTGATGCCATAGATTAGCATTTAGGGTCCAAAAACGCTATAGCGCGCTATTTAGAACATTGTCACTAATAAATAAAACTTAAATAAATTACAACTTGAATAAAATTTAGAGAAATGTTCTTTGTCCACTAATGTTTGTCCACAAATTGTCCACCACCTTATCCACTCTAACTGATTTTAACAACTTTACTTTCCTTTTATAAATCAGATCCCTCTTTCTCAATCCTTCGTCTTTCTATTTTTTTTCTCTCTTTTGAAAATCCTGGTGAGGCTCTGTCTCTCACTCTAGCAGCTTTTCTCTCTCTCTCTTGTGAAAATCCTGGCGAGGCTCTCTCTCTCTCTTCTCTTCTGCTCCGGCAGCGACGGTAGCGACGGCCGCAACGGCAGCGACGGTCGTGACAGCGGCAACGGCAGCGACGACAGCGACGGCCGCGACCTAGTGGAGAGAGACAATCTGTAATATATCGCCGTATGACATGATCGAGCATGATTCCCTTGTGTATCTCTTTTACTTGAGTGCCAGATCCGACCCCTTGAATCTGTGCCACTAGAACTGGGCAAGTGACAGATCCAACCCCCTTCTATGGAGACTCGTGCTTCCCTTGGCATAATGTCAAAGGTAAAATCAACTTGATTCAATCTTTGTTCAATAGATTCACATTGTCGTACTTTAAGTAACTGGTTTTTGTAAAAATAAATGTTGAAATTTGATCTTACTTGACACTTTGACTTGTTTGAAGTTATTTTGTATGAAATATGAACCATGTCGTCTCTTCTATATATGTTGATTTTCTTTTTTTACAATGTCGATTTACCTTCTCTGATTCATTTTTCCTTTCCGATCTCTCCTTCCCCTTTTCCAGTTTAGATTTGCGATTTTGATATTTTTAAAAATGTGAAGTACATTTTTTGTAGGATTTGTTATTTAAGTTACATCATTGAATGATGAATTTTATAGTATTGGTGCATATTGAAAGTTTCTGGATGTTTGAAAATTTGAATGACATTTTTTATAAGATTTGTTATTTAAGTTACAGCATTGAATGATGAATTTTACAGGATTGGTGCAAGTGAAATGACACTTTTTCTTTATGTTTGAAAATTGTTATTAGATTATTTTACATAAGTTACAGTTTTGAATTAGGAATTTTACTGGATTTACCTTCTCTGATTCATTTTTCCTTTGCAATGTCGATTTTAATTGAGATTACTGACTCGATCTCATTTTTTATACATGATCGCAATGGAACCTTCAATCGTGGAGCGCGATCGAATAGAAGTTGTTTTTATTGAAGAGCACGACAAAATTCAAATCTAGTAAGTTTTCTATTGAATTTGTTGTTTTCGTTGTATGCAGTAACAGATCTAGCATTTCAAATGAAATCTGGATGAAAGAGATGATAGAGAGGCGACATGGAGTATTGATCTATTAATTTTACTATATTGCCCCGTTAATTTTACAGTATTCATCTTGTCATTTTACAGTATTCATCTTGTGGAAATTTGGAGGAAATAGATGATAGAGAGACGATATGGAGTATTAATCTGTTAATTTTACAGTATTACCTTGTTAATTTTACAGTATTCATCTTGTCATTTTACAGCATTCATCTTGAGAAAATCTGAAAGAAAGAGATGATTTGTTAATTTGACAGTATTTATCTTGTAATTTTACAGTATTCATCTTGTAATTTTACATTATTCATCTTGTGAAAATCTGGAGAAAAGAGAAGATAGAGACGCTTTTTACTCATCCGAATAATGAACACAAGAGGTTTCTAATGTAAAAGTTATTTGTTCATAGTTTTTTTGTTGCTATTATGCTATTCTATAAAAAAAATTTGTTGCTGTGGATTATTGTAAGTGTTACATGATTTTTTTAGTTATTTTGCAGTTTTTTTTACTGTCATTTTCATGGGATAGATATATATATATGAAAGTTCATCTGTATTTGTGCAGCATTAAGTTACTTAATTTACAGTATTAAACTACTTAGTATATAGTATTGACTTTCTGATATGAGTTGTTTATGTATTCAGCAAGTAAAAGGAAGTTGGTCCTTGAAGATAGTGCAATTACAAAAGAAGGCAGAATAAGAGAGAAGCGATCAAAGAAAGATAATGATGCATTGCATCCTTCTTTTAGCCTTGGGATCGGACTTACACAGGATGAGGATGAGGAAGAGGAAGAGGAGCAAGGTGAAGAGCAGCAAATTATTGTAAGCAAGCTTCTAAATAGCTAGCTATAGCTAAGCTATAGCGGTTTTGGACCCAAAAAGCTAAGCTACGGGCTAAAACTGCGCTAATTAAGCTACGACCGCTATAGCGGTAATAGCGGTCCGCTATAGCGCGTAGCGCGTAGCGGCAATAGCGGCAATAGCGGTCCGCTATGCTACATGGGTTATAATTTTGCAATTTTTTTTTTCTGAAAACATGATTTTGCAATTTTAATGGGCCTTAATATCTAGATTGATTTTTTTTTTTTACTTTATTAAGCTATATCAATACAATGGAACATGTGCGGGCTATACCGCTATATCAATTAAATTTTGTATCATGCATTAATATATGGTAGTGGTATATTTTGAATATAAAATATATCGATAGTTTTTGAATTAGGGATATTTTGAATGACAATTTGAACTTTGTATTGGTTTAATATGAATAATATTAGAACTTCTTAATTAATTTGATATTTTTTTTCTTGATGAGACATTTTTACTAGGCAAAGCCTTCTATGGACATAAGGACCTATTTGTAAAATGAACATATTTTTATTTTTAAAGTTCAAACAGTCGATCCGAACCGTTCATCTTGTTCTCCATATTAATATGTGCTTGGAGACCAAATTTTACATTTTTCTGATTTTTTTTACTATTTATTAAGATGGGTACAAAATTCAATGGTCTGAATTTGATATTTTTTATACCCATCTTAATAAATAGTAAATAAATTCAGAAAAATGTAAAATTTGGTCTCCAGAGATATATTAATACGGAGAACAAGATGAACGGTTCGGATCGGCTGTTTGAACTTTGAAAATAAAAATATATTCATTTTACAAATAGGCCCTTATGTCCATAGAAGCATCACTCTTTTTACTATTAGTAGAAATATAAAATATAATTTTTGAAATAAAAAAACGCTATTTATAATAGCTTTCGCTATAGCTCCGCTATTCGCTAAAGCTTTTTTTTGTCTCCCCGCTACACCGCTATAAACGCTATTTAGAAGCTTGATTGTAAGTCAAGAGCAGAATGAGGAAGATGACGAGGCTGCTGGAAACATTCAGGTAGAAGAGGAGGCGGATGGAAATAACGAGGCTGCTGGTGAAGATGGGGCTTATATGGAATTTCATTGGCATACGATCAGTTGGCTCAAGACTTTTCTTGCATGGAGAACTTGTGAGTGTTTTTTATTTTATTATACTTTCTTCTTCTTAAATTTTACAGTATTGTTGTACTAGTTTTCCTTTATTTGTGGGAATTAACTGCAGTTTTAATAATTGAACTTTTTACAATATTGCTGATATTAATTTATCTTTCAGCCAAACCTGACTGGGTAGATGTTTGTGTGGATTCTAAGGAGTGCCCAAAACAGGGAGAAAATTCAAAGGATTGTGTTATCTTCGTGTTGCGTTTTGTGTACAACATTATCAGAAACAGTCATATGATTTTTACCCAGGTAAATAACTTGTAATATTATTTTCTAATTCTTATTTGATGACAAATGCAATTTCTTTTTGTTTAATTGTTTATTTTATTTTATTGTTATGCAAGATGATATATCAAAAGAGCGCGTGGTTCTTGTGATGAGGCTTCTTACTCATCCCAACAATGCACACCGAAAGTTTTTAGTCTGAATGTTGAATGATATAGTTTTGTATTGTATTTTTGTGGTGAATATTGGGGTTGGGGTTTGTATTGGATGATTTTGAGGTGGATATTATTGTTTGTTTCGAACAGTTCTCGTGTGTGGTGATTGTTGAACAGATGATGAATGGATGTATAATTTTAGACGTTTTACAGCATACATGGTATTATCTTATGGCTTAGAAGTAGAAAGTTTACAGTATTCAGGATTCTTTTCCAGGTTGTTGTTTAAGCTGAATTGTTGCAGTATTTTGTTTACATTTTATTTTATCATTTTTGCGATATACAAGATTTAATTGAAAATTCTACTTTATACAATATGCAATTTTACAGTTGTACTAATTAAATTTTACAGTATACAAGATTCAATGATAAATTTTACTGGTTAGATTCAATTTTACAGTATACAAGATACAATTGAATATTTTACTGTATAGAAGATTCAATTTTGCAGTATACAAGTTTCAAATGAAAATTTTACTGTGTACAAAATTCAATTTTACAGTATACAAGATTCAATTTTGCAGTATACAAGGTTCAATTTTACAGTATACAAGATACAATTTTACAGTATACAAATTTCAATTTTACAGTATGCAAGATTCAACCCAGTGCGTTAACTGATAATAACCGCTAATAACTAACTCTAACTGCCAATAACTTCCTATAACTGTAATTTCCGAAAGTACAATTTGAAAGTACATTTATTTTGTCCTTTTGTGCAAGTTGCAATCTTTTTCTAACTATCATGGGACCACTTCAAATAGTTGCTGAATTTTTTGTTATTAAGTGATATATTTTATGTGATATATTGTATAATTATACAACATATATAAGTAATTTTACAGTATTCGCGTAAGTCAAAGCTGTGGACAAATGGTGGACAAAAGGCTGTGGACAATTAGACGCTTCCATTGGGTACGATTTTTAGCATTCTTAGCCGTTCTGACATTCATTTATAATGTTTTTTGGTTGCTCTAGTGTCCTCTTCATATCCCTTCTAGTATGTCCATCCACATGGAAATTCGGTTGTGTCGTCTCCTACTCAATTTGATTAACCGATGCTCTAGAATAAAGATTGGATCCATGTACGTCAACCAGTCACACTAATTGTTATAGACATAAAATTCACCACTTCATGTGTTGATGAGTGTCTGAATGGAGTAGTAAGGATTTACAAAAGCATTTTCATTATTGTTGCTGAGACGTCAAACAACTTGTAATAAGTAATAAGATTAAAATAAAGTACTAAGTTATAAATGGATTAGTAGGGATTGTATCTAAGACGACACACATAGTAATCCGGTGAGCTGACGCTTCTAGTATAAGCATTCCACCTCGGATTTCTTTTTCACGATTACCATGCCTGAAGTCTTGGTACATGTGTGCTCGCCATTTTGTATGTCGACTGAGACTTCCTCTCCATTTGAGGTTACATGGAATTCTCCATAATGGTCAAATGGAACGGAGACGATGTCCTTAGTCTTCTCAGTTCTCCTCATCAATTTTATATGCGCTCGTGTGGAGAAAATATGATATTTGTTGGAGTATGCCATGACTATGTCTCTTCTTTTAATAAATTAGCTGATACACTTTTAAAACGTGTTCTCAAAAATTGCGACAACTAGCAACCTACGAGAATTAAAAATTAAAACTGAATAAATAGAACATAAAAAGATTTAATACATAGAACCTAAAAAAATTACAAACCTGCGAGATTTGCTGAAGACATTTCATAATCGTTGTCAGTCATGATCCCCAAAAAGTAATCGCCATCAAGACTTTGGTACACCTTCCATGAACTTTCACCCTCAGTCCTCAAACCCGTCATGCTCTTGCATTTGAATTTGTCATTTTAATTGCTTCCAACACAAGTGGTAAAAGTGTAAATTTTGGTCTCCAAATACATTTTCATATAAAAATTACATTGAACGGTTCAAATCGAATATTTAAATTTACAAAAAATATATAATAATATATAGTACGGACATATGAGCACATTGCAAAGTATCATGACCTCACTCCATATCAATAACACACATGCTAATTTAGTTAACATTAATAATTTTTGGCATGGAATGCTATAAAAGGTGGTTACAAAATATCAGATTCGTCCTATCCTCCTCGGATCACGTGCAGCCTTCTGTACAAGCCAGGCTGGTAGGCCTCAAATCAATCACTAATTACATCTCTAGTACATTGTTTATTTTTCCTTTTTTTCTTTTTGATGTCATGTCATTAGTACGGTGTTTTTTTTTTTTTTTACAATTTTCATATCAATCCAAGAATGTTCTTATTTTGTAAAAACAAAAAAAATGTTGTTTTTTATTTATTTTAATGGATATATTTCTTTCATGGAATCATTACACTTCAGATTTTTTTTTTCAACAAAGTATTTTGCGATGTAATTTGTCCTTCCTAAATTATTAAATTTTCATCAATTTGTTTGAATTGAGATAGTTAATTTCCCAAAAAATATTAGCATTTGTACAAGTAAAAATTCGCATCACGGTCAACAAACACTTGTCCACGTCAGCGCTAGATGATCATGTTTAATTTAAATTGGAACAAAGTATAAATTAGTGAACAAATCAAAGTTTAATGAAAGGGTCGAGTTTTTTTTTTAACCTTTTTGTTAAAAGTATAAAAGGTGAGGGGATTCATGAGGGCATATGATCATAATTGCTTGCAAAATAACATGACAAGATTTGATAATATGGCAATAAAAATTCCACATCTATTATGGTGAAATATGTTGACGTGGAAGTGGGATGTGTATTATAGAACAGTGGGTTGAGATGAAGTGGCAGAGAAAGTAAATGAATGTTTTTTTCAACAAAAATAGAACCGCATCATTTGTGCAGTTCAGATTTTTTTTCAGACACTAAATTTATTTATTTTGACTACGGATTTGTTTCAAAACTGATTGGACCACACTATTAGTGCGGTGCTATCTAATTTTTCAAAAAATAAAAATTAATCAGTTTATTTTCTAAATATTTGATTGTTTTTTCTTTTTAATAAAAAATTGCAAAGAAAGCACAGATTCATTTCCACTGACTACATTTCAAGTGCTTGCCACAAGAAGTTGCTGCTGGATTCATGTTTGATGCAGTAACTCGATACACATGTTTCTGTAGAGAAGTTGCCACAGTTCAGAGACAGAGAGAAGCATCAGACAGGGATTGTTAAATTGGAGGAGCAAGTACCTACCTAGTCAGAGCACGCGCATTGTCCCTACAATTACTCGTGACCTCGTACCTCTCCAATCAACAAATCAACTCGTGCTCTCCTGTCTCTCTTCATTTGTTTTCGATGAATAAAAGATTTCGTATCTTGGTTCTTGTCACGTGTGCGGTTTCCTTGTTTTCCTTGCACAAAGATACTCCATCGACAGTATCCAAATATTTTTTTTATTTAAAAAAAAAAAACGAGCATCCATTTTTTCTTCTACCGTTCATAATTTTTCACATTACTTCAATTACTTCTTTCTTTTATATCAATCTAATATAATTGAAGTCCTGTGATGGATTTTAAACAATTCATATGAAAAAAAAAAAAAGTGCTTCTTTTCTTAGAAAAAGAAGCAGATTTGAATCCATCATTGCCTATATAATTTTGGTTGTCCTAAATTTGTTTCGGAGTTTTAATAGGTATTTCTTTTGTAGCGTTACAAATACAAATTTAAATTAATATCTTTCACGGACCGCACTGTTCTAAACTTTGAAATAAAAGTATATTTTATTATTTTAAATTATTATATTTTTTTATCGATAGTCTTAATTATTTATTGGTTGATAGCCTTACAAGTTACACTTATTATTATTCCAAAATTATTTAATTATAAAAAATTCTCCAGCTTTAATTTTGATACTTATTGATTTAAAATTAATAGAAATATAGGGAGAAATTAAATATTTTTATCAGTGTTATAAATAGCTAGCTATAGCTTTTTTGGACCATAAACGTTAAGCTATGATATAAAAGTGCGCTAACTCAGCTACGACAGCTATAACTATAATAGTTGACCGCTATTACCGCTATATGCGACCCGTTATAGCTACCGCTATATGCGACCCGCTATAGCTACCGCTATGCTACATGAGCTTTTCTTTTTGCAATTTTTATGGGCCCCTGTACTTCTATTCTTATTTCTAATGCTGCATGGTCTTCTACAATAAGTATGCTAAATCAAACTATGTGCTTTAGGTTTTTATTTGTGATTTATTCTCTCATTCTATATCGAAAAATATTCAAATATTAATTCTTCATTTTGATTGCTCTTCGCATAGTATTCATTTGTAAAATTATTATCGTTCGTTTCAATTGAAAGCTGATTTTGATTATTATTATAATATATAAAATGTTTAAATATGTATATTGACTTCATTTACTTTATAAAATTCATTGCTCTTTGTCTATTATAATATGTAATACTATGAAGTATGAACTATTAAATAATGTTACTTTTTAGATTTTTTTTTCCTTCTTATTTGCGTAATTGATAAAAAGTATATACTTAGATTAGTTATTATTTAGTTGTTATATCAATTCTCTAATATTGATTATGTTGATAATTAGTAGAAATATAGAATATAAAATTTGAAAATGGAAAATCGCTATGTATGATAGCTTCCGCTATAGCTACGCTATCCGCAATAGCTTTTTTTTTTGTCTCCCTGCTATGCCGCTATAATCGCTATTTAGAACCTTGATTTTTATCTATAAAATGTTAAACAGCTTATGTCTTGACGAAGCCAATAAAGCTTACGTCTTGTAATTCATATTTCGATATTTTATATTAGTATTTGATAATAATGATTAGATTATATTGTAATGACAATAAATACGATATAATTTAATATTGTTATTTGATAAGACTACATATACTACTTTACATGGATAATAATTTAATATTAGTTGTTTTTAAATTAGAGAAATGTTTTGGTCCGGAAGCCATCATATCTGAGTGCGTCCCTCAATTAGTTTAATACAAAAAGTCTTCTAATTTTGTCTAACTTCCATTTTCAGCGTCCATATTCGAACTTTTTAATTTTTTTTTTTTTAACTTTGGTAGCAGCTACCAAATTAATAAAAAAAAAGTTTTATTTATAACATTTTAAAATGCTACTCGCAAGCATTTAAACATCTATTTGCAAGCAACTAATTTCTAAATTTGTGTAGTTTTAACTCCTAACTACTAGAAAAAAATAATATTATTTTTACCCACTCTTTTTTATTTTTTCTCTTATCATTCTCATACATTTTCAGACGATTCGTGATGAATTTTATGAATATAAACATATGAGCGTTTTCTAATCGATTTTATTTTTCAAATGAGATCCATCAAGAAATGTTTTTGAGTTATTTTGAATTTTTTTTAAGTAAATCTCTTGAGGACCTTAAATTTTCCAACTTTAAAAACATTAGTTTACAACCATTTAAATCTCTGATTTCAATCATATAGTACCACACATTTAAACCTTTGTATACAATTATTAAAAATAGTTGTATCAAACATTTAAATAGTGCTTATGGGCTTTACTTTTTTTTTTTTAAAAACAACGACTTGAAAAAAAACTCAAAAATATTTCTTCATTGATCTCATTTGAAAGAGAAAATCGAGTAATAAACATTTGTATTTTTAGATTTGCTAAATTCATCACGAATCATCGGAAAAATGAACGAGAATGATCAAAGCAAAAAATAGTGGGTGAAAGGAATCTTTCATTTTTTTTTAGCTTGAATACAAAAGTAGTTAGAAGTTAAAACTACAAAGATTTAGAATTTAGTTACTTGCATATAGAGATTTAAATTCTCGTGAGTAACATTTTAAAATGTTATAAACAAAACTTTAAAAGCTCAGATATAGACGCTGAAAATGGAAATTGGACATTAAATGTTTGAGGGACATGCTCGGAGATTTATTTGGGGTACAATTATCATGTTCCTTTAAATTATATTGTACTTTTTCGCAGAATACCATGTATTAGTTACTGATGACTCAATATTAATTATAATGACAGTATAATCTTATAAAGTTTATAAAATAGTAAGTCTATATATGGAAAAGTTAATTACAATATGTGAGCTTCTTTTTACTTTGTCATACATAAATTACTAAATATTTTATATATAATTTGATCTAAATTTACCAGATGCAGTTATACCTAAAAAATTGTAGCTATTAAATTTAGAATGTTGAATGTTTGACAATCGAATTCTTTTGTGATAATAATAGTGTAAGTCTATCAGCAAGTAAATTCTTAGGACTATCAATGAAAATTTATATTAATTTATAATAATAATAATAGTTATAATAATAATAATAATAATAATAATAATACTACTACTACTACTAATAATAATAATAACAACCAAGGTTCTAAATAGCGTTTATCGCGTCATAACGGGAAGCCTACAAAAAAAGCTATAGCGAAAGCTATGCTACATAGCGTTTTTTTTTTTAATTTTTATAAAAATTATATAATATATTTGTACTAAATATCAACATTATATAAGTCTCATAGAACAATAAATAACATCAAATTGATTAAAAAATTATAATATTCATATTGAACTAATACAAAGTCCAAATTGTGACTCAAAATATCCATAGTAATACTAATATCATAAACTATCGATATTTTTCTATTCAAAATACATTCAACATCATGACATAATCTATATTTTTCTATTTAAATTTCAAAATAACCTAAACATCATGGCATAATTAACTATCTCAATCTATTCAAATAATTAAAATTACCATATAGTAAGTATCATTTTGTTACTTCAAGAAATATCTTAATATATTCAATCTGAGCCTTTATTTAAAGCCCATATAAATTGAAAAGAAAAAAAAAACTCATGTTGCATAGCATGCTGTAACTTCCTTACTTTATTTCGTTTGATAGATCTCTCATTTAATAATTAATAGTTTAATATAAAGCTTAGTACATCAATTGCAAAAAAAAATTCACTGTTAAAATCCAATCTGAGCTTTTATTTAAAGCCCATATAAATTGAAAAGAAAAGAAAAAAAACAGCTCATGTTGCATAGCGCGCGCTATTTGCGCTACACGCTATGCGCTATAGTGGACCACTATTACCGCTATAGTGTCCATAGCTCAAATAGCGGATTTTGATGCCATAGCTTAGCGTTTAGGGTCCAAAAACACTATAGCGCCGCTATTTAGAACACTGATAACAACAACAACAATATTTGTACTTTGTTTACAAGTGGATAGGCAAACAAGCTTTGCTTTGCTAAACATGAACAAAAAATGAATTCTGCCTGATAAGCGACAGTATATAACGTCTGTGTTATTTTATTGAATATCATGACAGAGTTGGATTAAAATGTTTTTTGTTTGTGTGCTTCAATTATATTTCATATCTTTTAATTTAATTTTTAAAATTCAAATACTCGATTTAAACCGCTTAACATGATTTCCCTATTAAAATTTGTATGGAGGCAAAATTTTATATTTTTCTTTGAATTTTTCTATTTTTTTTTAAAGAGGTACAAAATCACTGTATAGAAGATTATTGACCAATGACCATCCATAAAATTTGGGGCACCGGGGACACGGTAGGTATGAACTGTCTGATCAGTCTGAGACTGGAGAGGAGCACGAACAACAACAGTAAATGCAAAGTGAAATACAAGAAAATTAAAAGAACAAAAAAATTGCCAAGGAAAGGACGAGGTGAAAGCAATAGCATCGGACCTCAAGGACTCTTTTCATAAATAGGTGGGGCTAAATGAACAGTATATATACGTGTCAGTATATGATTGGTCTTACATCTCAGAAAAGCAACCACTGTAATTGAAGAGACATGGAGGTGCTGGACCCCTCTGCCTTTCTTATCTCCTCCGTTTATTAAGACTGGAGATAAAATTGCCCTTTATCGCTACTATTCCATGTAAATGGATATATCCAGTCATTTAAAAACTTGAGAGAAATTTTGTACAGTCGGTACGGTGGGTCCATGGAAAGAATGAAGCACGTTAATTATTCTGATTTGACTTGGTAAATAAATTCTTAAAGTAATTACCATATCAGTTCTTTTCTACAGATTTTGATAATGAAATAATTCAATTGTCAAACAATGAACAGGTATCATTCTTTTGATTTGGAAAATTCAGTTTTAGTTCCCAAAACTATTCTAGAAAGTCATATTACTCCCTATTTGTTGTTTTTTTTTCACAAAAATAAATGCTTGAACTTTGTAAAAAGAAAAGAAAGTTCACATCACAAAAACTTTAATATTGGTAATCTTAACAGTAATTTTTAATATCAGATTTAATAAGATTGATTTCGAAAGGTTATATTTAAATGTATATTGCTAGACATATAAATAACATGAAAAGTCAAATTTCATGTAATTGAGTGACGTTTGGAAATGTATTAAAACCATAAGTTTCAAAATGTGGAAATTCAAATTTCTTGATTAATGATAATCATGCACTAAATCTCATCATTTAAATTTTATTCTTCACGTTTGACAAACTTATCAAAATAAATCATTGTCAAATAATCCATGATCTCCTTAGGAAAAAAAAAATGGTTCATAAACTTTGAAAAGAAAATTCAAATTGGGTGCCTCAACTATAATTTGTCAAATGATTTCTTAAATCATAAAAAAAAAGACCGATGAGCTAATTGTTAAATTTCTCTTGAAGGAATCAAATTAAATCGACCAAACAAGAGAAGACTAATCTAAAGTAAGTCACTTAAAAGTTAAAACACATCCTATTACTTAAAATAGTTTTATTTCACCAAAATAGGTGGTGAAATAAATTAATTCAACACAATTGCAACTTTTGAGACTGAAATATCATTGCTAGGTGGCGAAATAAATTATCTTATACTTATTTTACGATAACACGTAATTTTCAATCTTAGTTGCTTAGTTTGGTAATATGAAACTTTTTGTTGTACTTGAGCACTCCAATTATTATTATTATTTTTTGCAATTAAGTCCTTTTTATTTTGCATTCCACAAGGAAAAATGCATTTGACGTAGCTTGCACCTACTCATGTCTTCATGGCATTTTAGTTTAAATTTAATGATCAATATTTTGGCACCCAACATAATTAATGTTTGGATGATCTCCTTTTTTGTATTCAGTAACGAAACCACAAATTGAGATTCACGAAGAGGCTAAATAAATATGTGTTATGTAATTTCATTTTATGAGGGACAAATAATAATAATTGTTTTAGAAAAATTAACAATAAAATTTAAAAATTTCAATTCATAGGAAATTAAAAATGGAAAATTCAATCCTTAGGAAAATTTAAAATGAAAAATTGCAATTCATAGGAAATTTGAAACACTCTTTCTGCACTACTTTCTTTGGCCTCTGGTTCCATCTATGATCTGTTGGAATATCTGAAAAAGAAAAAATGACCATGGACTGATTTTTTTGAAAAAAAAATTAACTTAACAAGTATTGATCATTCCTGCCTGTTTTTTTTTGCTTGTAAACTCTTAGGCGATTTCATTTAACATCAGAGCAAATTACAAGCTTGTTCCAGTGTAGGTATTCTTATTACACAAAAATAGTATCATATACACTGAACTACTTGTAAAATCTCTTACTGTTAAAAATTAAAGATAAGAGGGAAAGTAAAACCAGTAGTTACGAAATGTTCAATTCGCGCCATATTAGCAAGTCAATCGGCTCATTCATTCTCCTCTCTTGATATGCAAACATAGCAGTCGAGCGAGTGTGACTACACCATGTCAACACTGCCTAGAAGAATGCGCACCTGAGAGGCACTGAATCAGACCGGACCAGGACAGTCACCACTTCAGCCGAGGAGACACTGGATCAAACTGGATAGGAAACTGAATCAATCGGACCAGGACAGTCACCACTCAGCCGAGAAGGCACTGAATCAAACCAGGCCGGGAGCTGAGTCAACCGGACCAAGACAGTCACCTCACAGGAGGCCATCACAGTGGAAAGAGACCGAAGGAGAGGAGGAGGGGAGGAAGGAGGAGGAAGAAAACACATCATCATTATCACCATCGGCAACAACCACATCAACACGTACCTTATTCATATATAGTAATATTATATACTACGGTGGGCGGAGCGAATTTACAGCACCCTCAGTCGAATCCGGAGAGTCGAAGCGGATCAAAAAGCGATGATCAAATCTGTTAAAGAGAAGTACCTGCTCGGTTGGAGTAAGACGAGACGGACCGATGAGCGGTGGCTAGATCCGTTGGAAGGAAGCATCTGTTCAAAACGTGAGACGGAGCATTGAGTCGCGACAGAATTATCCGTTCGAATGGAGCGAGTCGAAGTGAACCAGGCGGACGAAGGTAGGGGCAGAGGTGGCGGGGCGAGGCGGAGAAGCGAAGCGGACGGATGACTCTCAAACCTTCGTCTTCGAGATCTCTTTAATTATTTAATGGAGGTGGAGCGGAGTGTACGAAGTTGGAGCGGAACTTACGAGGGCTTTAATAGACTGAAAACAATTGGATCATTCCTTGACTCTGTGAGATGTATTTTTTTTTTCTCCTTGTACTTCTACAGTATAAAAGCGTGTGTTTATTAAATGTTAGTTGTTCCAAACTACACTCAATTATCGGAACCAAATGCATTTCACAATGGATTATAGTCTCTTGCAGGAGGAAATAAATCTGCTGTTATTCCTTTTTTGATATTTCGATCTCAACTGTTGATTTTTGTAAAAATTCGTGCATAAAAATACTTTTTTGAAATTAAAAAATTTGAACGTTGGGAATCAAAATAACATGTTTATGTTATTCGCAAAAAGTGTTATTCCCAAGAAATAACAACATATTTATTTCCTTGAAGGAACAATCTAAAAGGGGTTGGATTTTATCATAAGGCTTTGGATATATTTTATTCAAAATAGTCTGATTTGCATTAAGATTCATAATAATGAGTTATAATTTAATAAATTTAAATGACTCTGTAAATCTGTAAATCTATATTGTCTGTACAAATTTTGACACCGGTTAAATGGTTCAAGTCTGATTTTAAATATGACTTTGTACAAAAAAAATTGGACAAAAAAATCCACCCAACATTCAACAAGTATATTTATGATTGTTGTTTCCACGTTTGGATGACATAGAAATAACGCTAACTCAGAAATAACTATTATTTTTGGCGAGCTATTCTCAACACAACACGTTTGGGTGAAAAAAAAACGCTATTCTCAACAAAGGAATAGCTCGGGTTAGCTGCTATTCCGCTATTTCTATAAAATGTTAAATTAGCGGCCAGCTATTCATTGATTCATCCAAACACACCTAAAAGAAAAGTTGCTTCCTCATGTAGTTGCAAAATCTAATTACTTCTAACATTTGCGCCTTTGTGAACTGAAGCAATTTCATCAAGAGGAGGGTTCAAATGCATCCAAATTTTTGTGTACCCAAATGCACTCTATCTTTTAAATCATTTTTCTTCGTTTTCAAAGTCTGAATAGTCAATCCGAACCGTTAGATGCGTTCTATATATTAAGATGTGCTTGGAGACCAAATTTTACATTTTTTGAAATTTTTTTTACTATTTATTAAACCACTTTGAAAACCACCGATCTAATGGTCCAGAAAATGTAAAATCAGCAATTTTCAAAGTGGTTTAATAAATAGTAAAAAATTCCAAAAAATGTAAAATTTGGTCTTCAAGCACATCTTAATATATAGATCGCATCTAACGGTTCGGATTGATTATTCGGACTTTGAAAACGGAAAAAAAAAGATTTGAAAAATAAGGTGCATTTGGATGCACAAAAAATTGAGTGCATTTGAACCCTCCTCCTCCATCAATATAGCACAGAAAATCTTTATAAAAGGTAAAACATCCGAAAATGATAAAGAAATATTATAATTTATTTATTTTTCTTTCATCAGAGATCATCGAAATTCGTTGCAAAAAGGCAACCTGCACTCCTGTTTCACTAAATGGTGGGACCATACTATGTCCAGATTCCCTGTGATGTTTATTGAATTTTCTAAATGCAAATTTACACCAACACATTTCCATAACATAGGCAAGCAATATACTAATATTAAAATCATTTTAGACATGGCAATGGTCAAGTATAATTTTTGTTTAATAATTATTCTAGTTGAAAGGGGCGGATGCAGAAAAATATTTATTAGATTTGAAGTATTTACTAATTGAGAATTGTATGGTAAATAATTTATATGTAGAGGATTAAAATGGAGAAATTTAACACAAAATAGGGGTGTCCCATGTCCAGTAGACATATCTAACAAAAATTTCTCAAATTATAATAAAAGATTCAATACAAATTATTAAATTTTGAAGTTGTATAGGGTTAATTGATCCTATTATCTCCAATGTAAATCCACTGTGCCAATAGATAATTTTAGCATATATACTTAAAAAACCATGTAGTTTACTTTTACAAGAGCCTAGTAAATATATTGCTTATAATAACATCTAGTGCTCATTCAATATAATACTTAAAACCATGTATTTGTATCATTCTACGTACTAAGCTTATGCAACTATTTTTCTAAAAGAAATAATTAATATTATAATATCTCACTTTTTGCAAAGGGGAGTGCTATTCTACACGCAACAATTCTAATAACGAGCGCTCAGAAGATTGTATTTTACTTAATTCTAATTTTACCCTTCAACATTCTCTTTCTTCAATTAACGCAGAAAAGGAAAAGTTCCCTTCTCTTCCTGACCTCCTGCTCAAATTCGTATCCTCCAAACTCAATACAATTAACAATTAAAACCCAAATAAACAAATACCAGTGTTTCCTTAATGGCCTTTTAAAAGGTGCTTTCAAGTGACAAATTAAACTCAAATTTAAGTTTTTAATAAAAAAAAAATCATACATGAGCACTACTATGAAACATGCAACTTCTTGATTGTGCACATACTTACAAAGTGAGCTTATGCTTGGTTTCAGAAGAATTTTCTACACATCTTTTGACTAAGATTGTTTTGCATACTGTTAGATACGAATCCTGTTAAGATTGGTAACAGACTAACACCTTTTTTTTGCCCTTTGGCATATAGTGGTATAAGAGCTGAGCCTAGACTTAAAAAAAAATGATGTTTTTGCTAATATTTATTGAAATTTCTTTTGCACCGGTATGTGATGCTTGGTACCAATTTAACTATTAACTCAAGATGATTGGTACCAATTTATGTTAGTTTTAAACCAGTTGATTGCAATTTAACTCAGCCTCTTCACAGATTAATTACAACACATTCACTAAGAAAAAAAAATGAGTATTGGTACCAGCATTGGTACAGATCAACCCTTTAAATATCAGCAATATACATCATTTACAAGCATGAAAAAAAATATTGAAATAGAAATAGAAATACTTGTATTTAATGAAAAAATTATAACAAACAACAAATAAATTTATGACGAACAATAAATGAATCATCAAAATGAGGATACAATAAAATTATATTTGGCAGCCATTGCCAAGGTTTCAAAAAAAAAGAAAAAAAAAGAGAGGATACAATAGATGCATCAATATCATGAAATTTGATCTCATTCGGAGTTTCTCTTTTATAAATTCTACAATTTGATTTGTTTTCATTTGTGGATGAAAAATTGAATATCAGATTGATCAATCGAAAATAAAGAATCTGCAATGTGCCATAATTGAGTGTTTTCATTTTTGGAATGAGTCAATCGGGGAGAGAGAAACAACGTTAAATGAAGAAAGAGAGCGTAGGGAGGGTAAAACAGGTATTAAGAGAAAATATTTCTCTGAGCGCTCGTTATTAGAATTTTTGCATGTAGAATAGTACTCCCCTTCTGCAAAACGGTCCTCACAAAAATATATGTATAGCTATTATTATTTGCCCCTCCACCGCAGTGACGTCATGTTTGGAGTTCAATAATTAAGAAATATTATCTAAAATTCATGATTTTTGGGTGTATATATATAATTCAAAATAGTTCATTAACTTATAATTAAAATGATGCATTAAAATATTAACATTAGGAATACATAAATAAATAAATATCTTCGTAAGTTGTATGAATAATATCTTATAAATATTGTGTTTTTTGTGATTGATTAAACACAAAAATATTTGGAGAGGTATCCAAAATAATAATCCGAATATAATAGAGACCTTGTTACTATAACTACAACCCCTTTTCTCCAATGTCATAAATATGTAAAATGAAATGAATATGACAATTAATTAAAAAAATTTTTGAACAAAGATGAAGACCAAACTTTCAAATTTTACTATAACAAATGATTTTTTTTCATCCAAGTTTCAAACTCCCGACCAATCACATAAAAAAGAAATGTGCATTTGCCACTAGACCAAATGTTAATTTTTGATAATCAATTTATCTTGACGATGTAGAAATTACATAAAACCCAACACTAAAACTTGTTATAATAAAAAATTGAAATTATGGATATGTTATTTTTATTTTTAGAGGAGGAATCCACTTGCAATATTTGTAAGTTACAATATCTTACAATAATTTAGTTTTGTAATTTTCAATGTCCAAACCGTCGATCCAAATCATTGAACATGATCTCTATATTATTAAAATGTGTTTGGATCAAATTTTACATTTTTTTGAATATTTTTTTTTGACCATTTATTAAGTATTTTATAAAATTGTTGTTTTTAGATAATTTTGAATCACTGAAAAGTACCAATATATGCATTTGAGAAATCACAGAAAATCCAGTGCACTTGATAGCCCGTCTCAATTATTTCTTCCCTCCCCTCCCTTTTCTCATTTCCCTTTCTTTAGCTTTAGTTCAAGCCTAACACTAAAACTAGTAATAGTAGACTCCTGTACTCACACGAATTCCCTCTCCATCCATCTCACCCCCTCAACTTTCCCCTTCCCATGGATAGAAACGCCCAATCCTCCAGCAGGGATCCGAAGGGAAAGGGAAGAGTACTCAAAACCAGCACTACTAATGTTACTAGTGATGATGAAGAAGGAGAGGACAAGGGAAGGTTTTTATCTTCTCCCCCTCCTCCCTCAACTGAGGACAAATCCAGGGTAATTTCTTCACCTCCGCCTTCTAGCTCTACCCCTGCGGCGAGAAGAGCGGCAGTGGCAGGGGCAGCTGGGACAGGAGGAGTGCTGTGCCAGGCTGACCGGTGCACAGCCGACTTCACTGATGCTAAAAGGTTAGTACGTACACTCTCCCTGATCCTTTCCATTTTATTCTTGGCTGGAGACATCCCTCTAAATTTAATGGAGTAGAAAGAACTGAACTTTGTAGTTCTGAATAATAGAAATGTAAATAAGAGAGGTATAGGGAGTGAAATGCAAAACTAGAATAGTGTGTGCCATGTTTTTTGTATGGTGGTGGGGTATGCTTTGGATTCTGTTGGGATTGGTGAAGAGGTCAGCTGAATATATAACTTTTGTTTGGTTGTACTATAATGTAAATTGCGGGAATCATAGGAACTAAATGCAAAATCTTGAATCAAATGGAACAGGTACCACAGGAGGCACAAGGTGTGCGAGGTGCACTCGAAGGCTGCCGTAGTCGTCGTCTCCGGCATCCGTCAGCGCTTCTGTCAGCAATGTAGCAGGTTTGCCCCGACCCCCTCAAAATAAAAGAATAAAAAGGAAAAAGAAAAAAAGAAAAAACATAGGGACAGAAAGTAAAAGTACTTTTATTCTTTAACCATTGCTCTATTTGTGAAAGAGAGCATATTACATCATATATAATCACATAACAAGAAATAAGTTTTCCATTAATAATATGGTTTTCTAGTATTCTTTTTTCTTCTTCTGGTTTTTTTGTCTTTGCCAGTTATTACCAGTACTATTACTTGTAACAGTGTAAATATCGTATCTGTTTTGACATTGCTGCTTTCACCCTGACATCGTTTCCTGGTTAAAAGAATCTTAAGTTGAGATGTCAAGTTCGAATTGTTACCTTTTTGTTTCAAAATTGCTTCTTGCATATACAAGACTTAGTTTCTCTCACTACAAGGGATCTCTTCATAATCTGTCTACTGCTGGTAGATGATTAATGCAACTATTTGTCATTCCTTAGTTATTTTTTTGACGTTTCTGTCTTAAATTTTGCTTACTGATCCTCATTTTTATTTGTTTTATTTTTCAAATTATGGGGGCATTTTATTATTCAGTACAAATCCAGCTAATTGTTTTTGTATCCCAAAGTGGTATTGACTGCAAAGCAGAACAAATAATGTCTGTTGATATCTCTAATTTAAAGATCCAAGACAAACAAAAAGTGCATTGATAGTACTGGCAAAGGTACAAAGTAACATATTTTCACTGGGACTGTGCTACATCATTATAAAATGCTTTAGATTGGAGTGATTGTTGTTTCAGGTCAAATCTTTGTGGATTAGTTTATTACCTAAATCTCACAAATTATGATGTCTTGCAATTTTATTCTGTCCTGAGTTTATTTTATACTTGTCAGTTAAGAATGATATCTGAAAATCAACAATTTCAATCTACAGGTTCCACGAGCTATCAGAATTTGACGATTCAAAAAGGAGCTGTCGTCGGCGCCTGGCCGGACACAACGAGCGGCGTCGCAAGAGTTCGTCAGATACTCATCAAAGTGGCGGGAACAGCACTGGTGAAGGGTCGGCCCGTTGCAGACAAGCGGACCCACCTGACGGGAGGAGGATTCCGCTAAATGTCCCCAGCAATGCTCCCCCTTACAAGCACTTCCAGATCCGATAAATTAAGCCAGATCATGCTCTCTCTCTTCTGTCATGCTAAATCATCCCCTCTTCCGGCATAATATTTTTAATACTAGTATTAATTAATACTAGTAGTAGTTTGTTATAATGCTACTAACTAGTGGCTTAATTTACAGCAGGTAGGCCCGCTCGAGTCGAGTTAATATGTATATGATGAGACGCACTATGTAAGGTTATTTGTATTGTTGGTATTCACCATAACCGGGTATTCGGCTTTGGTTTAGCGTCGTTAGTGTTTTATAATTGTCTAAATTAGTGTGGAATTATATATAATATATGATCTAGTTGCGTAAGCATAATTCATAAATCAAGTCTCGTTCTTATCTTTTCTTACACAATTCCATTTGGTGTGATGGTGGAATAACAGAGTTTAATTAAACTATGTACGGGCTAGGCCCAGTAGTCATTTACTACTATTGCTCATTGGTCAGGACCATCATTCATTTATTTGCTAGTACTGTTACCAGTTACCACGGTCGTACAGTCACGTGCTTAGCCGTTGGTACCAAATACCGGATTAAAATCTGTTCTTATTCTCAAAGAATAGGACTCCTCTTCTCATGAAAAGGAGTGAGGGGGGTGTCCGATGGGCATCGGACCAAATAGGGTTCGATGAGGGGTTTAAACCGTCGGATCTGCTTTAAGATTCGCACTCGCAATTTCGCGTCTGCTTTAAAATCCGTACACACGAATCCTAAAGCAGATCCGACGGTTTAAACCCCTCATCGAACCCTATTTGTGTCCGATGCCCATCGGACACCCCCCTCTCCCCATGAAAAGAGGAGGGTCCTCATATTTTTTGAAAATAGGAGCAGATTTTGATCCCCAAATATCAACCAACCAGAGTGTGATCTGGACTGTTATTTTAACTTTGCACGAATTTCAAAGCACAATAATACTGCCCCTATCCCCGAATAGGCACTGGTTAAGTAATTGTACATTTTTTTTATTTGGGCAACTGACAGAAGTAAAGAAACCGATAGAAGAGAGTTATCTTCTTTTATCAGTTATGGAGAAGCAGCCGATAAAAAGACTCTGGGAGGTCTTCTATCAGTTCCAAATTTAATACCGATATATAAAATTGATTAGGTTTTTGAACCGACTTATTCCTTCTTCTATTGGTTATAGATTTCTCTCCTCTCTTTCTCCTCTAGCTATTTATTTATTTATCTATTCTCTCTTCTCCCTTTACTCATCTCCGGTCCGGATTCTAATCTAACGGTCCGGATCTAAAATCAAAATTTGAGTTACTAATTCATAGCATTAAGACTCCATATTGTAGGTAAGGCGGATAAAAGGACCGGATGAATACTGCAAGCAGCAGTAATTTACTTGAGGTCTGAATTGAATTTCAATCAAAGGACAGAACGGCTCCCCTTGCTTGAAGTTAATGACAAAGTAACTTAAACAAAACTGATAAATTCAAAAGCCACAATTCAAGGTTAAGCAAGAGCTGCTTGATTATTTTATAAAGCGCCATACTGACAAAAGGCTATGCAAGCGGGAAATTTCACATTTTGTCCTTCTTTTTCAAAACATAGAACAAAATACCCCCTTCTCAAATATCTTAATAAAATACTAGACCCCACTTTTCTCTCTTCTTACTCTTCCTCTCACTCCCCTCATTTTACTCATCTTTAAAATTTTTGAAAAGGTGCAATTTTAAGAATCTTAAAACGTTTGATTTTTTTACCATTTCATCCTATATAGATTAATAATATTATTATATTTTTTTAATTAATGGATGCAATTTTATTTTTTTTATACTTTTTTAATTTATTTCTTTTGCACGTTTGAAGTTTCAATTTGTGTTAATTCACTGGTACTAATGTTTCTTATTGTATTGATAAAATTATTGTTGCATTCTAAAATATTCTTACAATGATTTTTTTAACATATAAGTATGTAACTTAAAATGAGAATTAAATTTGTTGTATAAGTATTGTATATATCATAAATTAAATCCAAACCGAGAGAAATGCTCAGTACAGTATACTCATGTTCATCACAAATTTGCAAGACAAATTTTCGCATATCACATGTTGATTCAGCCAAGTTGAATTTGAATTTAAAGGTCGTAAATAAAGTATACTGGGGGCTGGGGGGAGGGGGTTTACTATAATAAAATCAATTTATTTTTCTTTAGTTTTGCTCATTGTATGTAGATGATTATGTTAAAAAATAATTTGTGGTCAGTACTTCATCGATTGCCCTTCCATTTGTACATTCCAAATATAATTCAACGGTTACATAATTTTTATTTTGATGGTGGAGCAAGCAATCATAATGATGATGTACCAAATTTTATATTTATATGTACCATAGACAATTGTATTATTTAAAAAAAAAAATTGGAACGTTTATCATGAAGATAACCAAATTTTCCCACGTTGTTAAAATAATAAAAAAAAAAATCACAAATCACATTTTAAAATTCAGAAATTAAATTTAGTATTTCAACATAAATTTTCTTCCAACATTATTTTTTAGTGTATGAATTTTCCATATGTTTTTTTATAACCTTTATGATTTTTATGAATAAAATAACTATCTTTTTTAGAAAATCGTTACTAAATATTAGTAATGTTATCAGACATGACCAAATCACAATTTTATCAATACAACAAGAAACATACATACCAATAAATTAATGAAAATTGAAACTTCAAACAAGCAAATGAAATAAATTTTAAAAAATAATAAAGAAATAAAAATTGCATCTATTACTTAAAAAATAAAACATAATAACATTGTTAATCAGTGCAATTTGGAACATTTAACTAGCAAAATATATACAAATTTAAGAAACCAATCAATATTGTATCCATTAATTAGAACATTTTAAAACGTAACAATAATTTTATCAATACAACAAGAAACATTAATATCAATAAATTAATGCAAATTGAAACTTCAAACAAGCAAATGAAATAAATTTAAAAATAATAAAAAAATAAAAGCTTAATTAAAAAAATATAATAATATTGTTAATCCATAGAGAATGAAACGATAAAGAAAACTACTACCAAACATTTAAATTCTTAAAATTGTACCTTCCAGATTTTTTTAAAGATGAGTAACATGAGAGGAGTGGGAGGGAGGGTAAGAAAGGAGAAAAGTGGAGTCCACAAGAGCATTTTGTTAAGATTTTTGAGAAGAGGGTATTTTGTTATATGTTTTGAAAAAGAAGAGCAAAAGTCAATAACAAAGATACTTACAGTTGTATTTATGATAACAAATTTAATTCTACATGAACGAATTTGTATCATAAATATATCATAAATACTTATAGTTGTATTTTGTTATATGTCTACATGAATGAATTTGTATCCTCTACATCAACTAAAAAGGGAATCTTTTGAGTTAATGCATCTCGATCATTCGATCTGTTTTAAGATTCGTATGGACTAGATATGCATTAATATTAAAGAGCTCCCTATATTATAGGTAGGAGCCATATTGATTCCACTTAAAATCAGACGGTTGAGATTTATTAACTCAAAAGATTCTCTTTTGAGTTAATGCAGAGGATACACGTTCCTACAGGGCCGGAACTAGAAAACTTTGACAAAGGGGGCTGGAAATTAAAATGTAAATGTAATGAGTGTGATTTGAACCCAAGACCTCACATTTACAAGATAAACAATAGACTACAAGTTAGAGGTGCTATCGGGTCGGGTCGGGTCCGGATACTATTACATTTGGAACCGTACCCTAAAAGTGTTCGGGTTCAAATTTCAATCCATACACTTATCTGTTTCAATTCGGGTCGGGTTCGGATCCAGGTACCTATCTACCCATAGATATTTTGGGTCCAGTCTTTCAATTTCGGGTAGATATAGACCCATAACTAATTTGTAGATTATCGAGTCTGGTTTGGATACGGGCCGGGCAGTTCCGGATCCGGAGCGGGTATATGTCACAAAAAAAATCAGGAGGATGGAGAAAAAATAACTTTTGAAAAAAAAATATTGAAGAAGAGATATAATAAGTGCCATATTATGCTGCCACATAGAGACACTACTCGAGTGCAACAAACACCTTCAATACGAGTGTTGTATTAGAGTTCTAAATGCTCTATTATCTGGCTATATAGAGTCACCACTAGAGTGCTCCAAACAACTTCAATTAAAATATTGTATTAGGGTTGTAAATTTCTTATTATCTTGCCAAATAGAGACACTACTATAGTGCTCCAAACACCTTCAATAAGAGTGTTGTATTAGGGTTGTAAATGCTCTATTATCTTGCTATATAGAGTCACAATTAGAGTGCTCCGAAGACCTTCAATTGGAGTGTTGTATTAGGGTTGTAAATGACCTATTATCTTGCCAAATAGAGACATTACTAGAGTGCTCCAAACACCTTCTATTAGAGTGTTGTATTAGGGTTGTAAATGTTCTATTATCGTGCTATATAAAGTCACTACTGGAGTGCTCCAAACACATTCAATTGGAGTGTTGTATTAGGGTTGTAAATGCTCTATTATCTTTCCATCTGGAGACAATAGTAGAGTGCTCCAAACACCTTCAATTGAAGTGTTGAATTAGGGTTGTAAATGCCATATTATCTTGATATATAGAGTCACTACTAGAGTGCTCCGAACACCTTCAATTGGAGTGTTGTATTAGGGTTGTAAATGCCCTATTATCTTGCCAAATAGAGACACTACTAGAATACTGCAAACACCTTCAATTGGATTATTGTATTTGGGATGTAAACGCCTTATTATCTTGCCATATGGACACACAACTAGAGTGCTCCAAATAACTTCAATTTGAGTGTTGTATTAGGGTGGTAAATGCCCTATTATCTTGCCATATAGAGACACTACTAGAGTGCAACAAACACCTTCAATAGGACTGTTGTATTAGGGTTCGAAATGCCTTATTATCTTGCTAAATAGAGTCACTTCTATAGTGCTTCGAACACCTTCAATTGGAGTGTTGTATTAGGGTTCTAAATGCCCTATATGTTGCTATATAGAGTCATTACTAGAGTGCTTTAAATGCCTTCAATTGGAATGTTGTATTAGGTTGTAAATGCTCCATTATTTTGCTATCTAGAGGCACTACTAGAGTGCTCCAAATACCTTTAATTGAAGTGTTGTATGAGGTTTATCAATGCCATATTATCTTGCCATATAGAAACACTACTAGAGTGCTCCAAACACATTCAATTTGAGTGCTGTATTAGGCTTGTAAATGCCTTATTACGTTGCCAAATAGACACACTACTAGATTGCTCTAAACACCTTCAATTGGTGTGTTGTATTAGGTTTGTAAATGTCCTATTATATTGCCATCTGGAGACACAACTAGATTGTTCCAAATACTGTCAATTGGAGTTTTGTATTACGGTTGTAAATGCCATATTATGTTGCCATATAGAGACACTATGATAGTGCTCCAAACACATTCAATTGGATTGTTGTACTAGGGTTGTAAATGCCATATTATCTTGCCATATAAACACACAACAAATGTGCTCCAAACACCTTCAATTGGAGTGCTGTACTAGGGTTGTAAATGCTATATTATCTTGCCATATAAACACACAACAAATGTGCTCCAAACACCTTCAATTGGAGTTTTATATTAGGGTTGTAAATGCCCTATTATCTTGCTATATAGAGTCACTGCTTTAGTGCTCAAACACCATCAATTGGAGTGTTGTATTAGGGTTGTAAATGCCCAATTATCTTGCCAAACACTACTAGAGTGCTCCAAACACCTTCAATTGAAGTGTTGTAATAGGGTTGTAAATGCCAATTATCTTGCCATCTAGATACAGAGTAAGAGTACTCCAAACACCTTCAATTGTGGGGTTCCATTAGGGATGTAAATGCCTTATTATCGTGCAATATAGAGTCCCTCCTTGAGTTCTCCAAACACCATCAATTAGAGTGTTGAATTAGGGTTGTAAATGATCTATTATCTTGCTATATAAAGACACTCCTAGAGTGCTCCAAACACCTTCAATTGGATTATTGTATTAGGTTTGTAAATGTCATATTATCTTGCCATATGAAACACTACTAGAGTGCTCCAAACAACTTCAATTGGAGTGTTGTATTAGGGTTGTAAATGACCTATTATCTTGCCATATGGACACACTACTAGAGTGCTCCAAACAACTTCATTTGAAGTGTTGTATTAGGGTTGCAAAGGCCCTATTATCTTGCTATATAAAGACACCGCAAGAGTGGTCCAAACACCTTCAATTGGAGTATTTTATTATGTTAGTAAATGTCCTATTATCTTGCCTTATGGACACACTATTAGAGTGCTCCAAACACCTTCAATTGGAGTGTTGTATTAGGGTTCTCTATTATCATGCCAAATAGAGACACTACTAGAGTGCTCCAAACACCTTCAATTGGATGTTGTATTAGGGTTGTAAACGCCCTATTAATTTGTCGTATGGACACACAACTAGAGTGCTCGAAACAACTTCAATTGGAGTGTTGTATTGGGGTTGTAAATGCTCTATTATCTTGCCAAATAGAGACACAACTAGAGTGCTTCAATCACCTTCAATTCGAGAGTTGTATTAGTGTTGTAAATGCTCTATTTCTTGCTATATAAAGTCACTACTAGAGTGTTCCAAACACTTTCAATTGGAGTACTGTATTAAGGTTGTAAGTGCCCAATTATGTTGCCATAGAGAGACACTACTGGAGTGCAACAAACACCTTCAATAGGAGTGTTGTATTAGGGTTCTAAATGCTCTATTATCTGGCTATATAGAGTCACCACTAGAGTGCTCCAAACAACTTCAATTAAAGTGTTGTATTAGGGTTGTAAATTCCCTATTATCTTGCCAAATAGAGACACCACTATAGTGCTCCAAACACCTTCAATAACAGTGTTGTATTAAGGTTGTGAATGCTCTACTATCTTGCTATATAGAGTCACAATTAGAATGCTCTGAATATTTTCAATTGGGGTGTTGTATTAGGGTTGTAAATGACCTATTATCTTGCCAAATAGTGACATTACTAGGAGGGCCCCAAACACCTTCAATTGGAGAGTTGTATTAGGGTTTTAAATGCCCTATTATCTTGCTATATAGAGTCACTACTAGAGTGATCCAAACACTTTGAATTTGAGTGTTGTATTAAGATTGTAAATGCTCCATTATCTTGCCATATAGAGACACTACTAGAGGGCAACAAACACCTTCAACAGGGGTGTTGTATTAGGGTTCTAAATGTTATATTATCTTGCTATATAGAGTAACTACTAGAGTGCTTCGAACACCTTCAATTGGAGTGTTCTATTAGGGTTGTAAATGCCATATTATCTTGCCAAATAGAGACACTACTAGAGTACTCCAAACACCTTCGATTGGATTGTTGTATTTGGGTTGTAAGCGCCCTATTATCTAGCCATATAGACACACAACTAGAGTACTTCAAACACTTTCAATTGGAGTGTTGTATTAGGGTTGTAAATGCCCTATTAAGTGGCTATATATAGTCAATACTAGAGTGCTCCAAGCACCTTCAATTGAAGTGTTTTATTAGGATTGTAAATGCCCAATTATCTTGCAATATAGAGACACTACTAGAGGGCAACAAACACCTTCAACAGGAGTGTTATATTAGGGTTGGAAATGCCCTATTATCTTGCCAAAAAGAAACACTACTAGATTGCTCCATATATCTTCAATTGGAGTGTTGTATTAGGATTGTAAATGCCCCATTAACTTGCCATATAGAGACACTACTAGAGTGCTCCAAGCAACTTCAATTGGAGTGTTATATTAGGGTTGGAAATGCCATATTATCTAGCCAAATAGAGACACTACTAGAGTGCTCCATACACCTTCAATTGGAGTGTTGTATTACGGTTGTAAATTCTCTATTATCTTGCCAAATATAGACACAACTATAGTGCTCCAAACACCTTCAATTGGTGTGTTGTATTAGCGTTATAATTGTTCTATTATCTTGCCAAATAGGGATACAACTAGAGTGCTCCAAACACCTTCAATTGGAGAGTTGTATTAGAGTTGTAAATGCCCTATTATCTTGCTATATAGAAACACTACTAGAGTGCAACAAACACCTTCAATAGGAGTGTTGTATTAGTGTTGTAAATGACCTATTAACTTGCTATATAGAGTCATTTCTATAGTGCTCTGAACACCTTCAATTGGAGTGTTGTATTACGGCTGTAAATGTCCTATTATCTTGCTAAATGGAGACACTACTAGAGTGCTCCAAACATCTTCTATTGGAGTGTTGTATTAGGGATATAAATGGCATATTATCTTGCTATATAGAGTCACAACTAGAGTGCTCCAAACACCTTCAATTGGAGTGTTGTATTAGGGTTGTAAAGGCCTTATTATCTTGCGATATAAAGACACCGCTGGAGTGCTCCAAACACTTTCAATTGGAGTGTTGGATTAGGGTTGTAAATCCCCTATTATGTAGCTATATATAGTCACTACTAGAGTGCTCCAAACACCTTCAATTGGAGTGTTGTATACCTTCAATTGGGGAGTTGTATTAGGGTTGTAAATGCCCTATTATCTTGCCAAATAGAGGCACTACTAGAGTGCTCCATACAAGTTCAATTGAAGTGTTGTAGTAGGGATATAAATGCCTTATTATCTTGCGATATAAAGACACCGCTCGAGTGCTCCAAACACATTCAATTGGAGTGTCGTATTAGGGTTCTAAATGCCCTATTATGTGGCTATATATAGACACAACTAGAGTGCTCCAAACACATTCAATTGGGGTGTTGTATTACGGTTGTAAATGCTGTATTATCTTTCTATCTGGAGACACTACTAGAAGGCCACAAACACCTTCAATTCGAGTGTTGTATTAGGGTTGTAAATGCCCTATTATCTTGCTATATAGAGTCACTACTAGAGTGATCCAAACACTTTCAATATGAGTGATGTATAAGGATTGTAAATGCCCCATTATCTTGCCATATATAGACACTACTAGAGGGCAACAAACACCTTCAATAGGAGTGTTGTATTAGGGTTATAAATGTTATATTATCTTGCTATATAGAGTCACTACTAGAGTGCTCCGAACACATTCAATTGGAATGTTGTATTAGAGTTGGAAATGCCCTATTATCTTGCCAAATAGAGACACTACTAGAGTACTCCAAACACCTTCAATTGGAGTGTTGTATTAGGGTTATAAAGGCCTTATTATCTTGCGATATAAAGACACCGCTGGAGTGCTCCAAATACTTTCAATTGGAGTGTTGTATTAGGGTTGTAAATGTCCTATTATGTGGCTATATATAGTCACCACTAGAGTGCTCCAAACACCTCCAATTGGAGTGTTGTATTAGGGTTGTAAGTGCCCTATTATCTTGCCAAATAGAGACACTACTAGAGTGCTCCATACACCTTCAATTGGAGTGTTGTATTACGGTTGTAAATGCTCTACTATCTTGCCAAACTAGAGTGCTCCATACACCTTCAATTGGAGTGTTGTATTACGGTTGTAAATGCTCTATTATCTTGCCAAATATACACAAAACAAGAGTGCTCCAAAACACCTTAAATTGGAGTGTTGTATTAGGGTAATAATTGCTGTATTATCTTGCCAAATAGAGACCCAACTAGAGTGCTCCAAGCACCTTCAATTGGAGAGTTGTATTAGGGTTGTAAATGCCCTATTATCTTGCCAAATAGAGACACTACTAGAGTGCTCCATACAACTTCAATTGGAGTGTTGTATTAGGGTTGTAAATGCCCTATTATGTGGTTATATATAGTGACTACAAGAGTGCTCCAAACACCTTCAATTGGAGTGTTGTATTAGGGTAATAATTGTGCTATTATCGTGCCAAATAAAGACCCAACTAGATTGCTCCAAACACCTTCAATTGGAGAGTTGTATTGGGGTTGTAAATGCCCTATTATCTTGCCAAATAGAGACACTACTAGAGTGCTCCATACAACTTCAATTGGAGGGTTGTATTAGGGTTGTAAATGCCATATTATGTGGCTATATATAGTCACTACTAGAGTGCTCCAAACACCTTCAATTGGAGTGTTGTATTAGGGTTATAATTGCTCTATTATCGTGCCAAATAGAGACAGAACTGGAGTGCTCCAAACACTTTCAATTGGACTGTTATATTAGGGTTGCAAATGCCCTATTATCTTGCCAAATAGAGACACTACTAGAGTGCTCCATACAACTTCAATTGGAGTGTTGTATTAGGGTTGTAAAGGTCTTATTATCTTGCGATATAAAGACACCGCTGGAGTGCTCCAAACACTTTCTATTGCAGTGTTGTATTAGTGTTGTAAATGCCCTGTTATGTGGCTATATATAGTCACTACTAGAGTGCTCCAAACACCTTCAATTGGAGTGTTGTATTGGGGTTGTAAATGCCCTATTATCTTGCTAAATAGAGACACTGCTTGAGTGGTCCAAGCAACTTCAATTGGAGTGTTATATTAGGCATAAATGCCCTATAATCTTGCAAATAGAGACACTACTAAAGTGCTCCAAGCAACTTCAATTGGAGTGTTATATTAGAGTTGTAAATGCCCTATTATCTTACCAAATAGAGACACTACTAGAGTGCTTCATACATCTTCAATTGGAGTGTTGTATTACGGTTGCAAATGCTCTATTCTCTTGCCAAATATAGACACAACTATAGTGCTCCAAACACCTTCAATTGGAGTGTTGTATTAGGGTTATAATTGCTATATTATCTTGCAAAATAGAGACACTACTAGAGTGCTCCAAGCAACTTCAATTGGAGTGTTGTATTAGGGTTGTAAATGCCCTATTATAGGGCTATATATAGTCTCTACTAGAGTGCTCCAACCAACTTCAATTGGAGTGTTATATTAGGGTTGTAAATGCCCTATTATCTTGCCAAATAGAGACACTACTAGAGTAATCCAAGCAACTTCAATTGGAGTGTTGTACAAGGCTTGTAAATGTCCCACTAACTTGCCAAATAGAGACACTACTAGAGTACTCCAAACACCTTCAATTGGATTATTGTATTAGGGTTATAATTGCTATAATATCTTGCCAAATAGAGACACAACAAGAGCGCTCCAAACATCTTCAATTAGAGAGTTGTATTACGGTTTTAAATGCCCTATTATCTTGCCAAATAGAGACACTACAGGGGTGCTCCATACAACTTCAATTCGAGTGTTGTATTAGGGTTGTAAATGCCGTATTATGTGGCTACATATAGTCACTACTAGAGTGCTCCAAACACCTTCAATTGGAATGTTGTATTGTGGTTCTAAATGCCCTCTTATCTTGCTAAATAGAGACACTATTAGAGTGCTCCAAGCAACTTCAATTGGAGTGTTATATTAGTTTTGTAAATGCCCTATTCTCTGGCCAAATAGGGACACTTCTAGAGTGCTTCATACACCTTAAATTGGAGTGTTGTATTACGGTTGTAAATTCTCTATTATCTAGCAAAATATATACACAACTAGAGTGCTCCAAACACCTTCAATTGGAGTGTTGTATTAAGGTAGTAATTGCTGTATTATCTTGCCAAATAGAGACCCAACTAGAGTGCTCCAAACACCTTCAATTGGAGAGTTTTATTAGGGTTGTAAATGCCCAATTACCTTGCCAAATAGAGACACTACTACGGTTCTCCAAATAACTTCAATTGGAATGTTGTATTAGGGTTGTAAAGGCCTTATTATGTTGCGATATAAAGACACCGCTGGGTTGCTCCAAACACTTTCAATTGGAGTGTTGTATTAGGGTTGTAAATGCCCTATTATAGGGCTATATATAGGCTCTACTAGAGTGCTCCAAGCAACTTCAATTGGAGTGTTATATTAGGGTTGTAAGTAAATGCCCTATTATCTTGCCAAATAGAGACACTACTAGAGTAATCCAAGCAACTTCAATTGGAGTGTTGTACTAGGCTTGTAAATGTCCCACTATCTTGCCAAATAGAGACACTACTAGAGTGCTCCAAAGACCTTCAATTGGATTGTTGTATTAGGGTTATAATTGCTATAATATCTTGCCAAATAGAGACACAACAAGAGTGCTCCAAACACCTTTAATTAGAGAGTTGTATTACGGTTTTAAATGCCCTACTATCTTGCCAAATAGAGACACTACTAGATTGCTCCATACAACTTTAATTGGAGTGTTGTATTAGGGTTGTAAATGCCTTATTATCTAGCGATATAAAGACACCGCTGGGGGTGCTCCAAACACGTTCAATTGGAGTGTTGTATTAGGGTTGTAAATGCCGTATTATGTGGCTACATATAGTCACTACTAGAGTGCTCCAAACACCTTCAATTGGAGTGTTGTATTGGGGTTGTAAATGCCCTCTTATCTTGCTAAATAGAGACACTATTAGAGTGCTCCAAGCAACTTCAATTGGAGTGTTATATTAGGGTTGTAAATGCCCTATTCTCTGGCCAAATAGGGACACTTCTAGAGTGCTTCATACACCTTAAATTGGACACCTTCAATTGGAGAGTTGTATTAGGGTTGAAAATGCCCAATTACCTGGCCAAATAGAGACAGTACTACGGTGCTCCAAACAACTTCAATTGGAGTGTTGTATTAGGGTTGTAAAGGCCTTATTATCTTGCGATATAAACACACCGCTGGGTTGCTCCAAACACTTTCAATTGGAGTGTTGTATTAGGGTTGTAAATGCCCTATTATAGGGCTATATATAGTCTCTACTAGAGTGCTCCAAGCAACTTCAATTGGAGTGTTATATTAGGGTTGTAAATGCCCTATTATCTTGCCAAATAGAGACACTACTAGAGTAATCCAAGCAACTTCAATTGGAGTGTTGTACTAGGGTTGTAAATGTCCCACTATCTTGCCAAATAGAGACACTACTAGTGTGCTCCATACGCCTTCAATTGGAGTGTTGTATTACGGTTGTAAATGCTCTATTATCTTGCCTAATATAGACACAACTATAGTGCTCAAAATACCTTCAATTGGAGTGGTTTATTACGGTTGTAAATGCTCTATTATCTTGCCAAATATAGACACAACTATAGTGCTCCAAGCACCTTCAATTGGAGTATTGTATTGGGGTTATATTTGCTATATTATCTTGCCAAATAGAAACACAAGTAGAGTGCTCCAAACACCTTCAATTGGAGAGTTGTATTAGGGTTGTAAATCCCCTATTATCTTGCCAAATAGAGACACTACTAGAGTGCTCCAAACAACTTCAATTAGAGTGTTGTGTTAGGGTCATAAATGCCTTATTATCTTGCGACATAAAGACACCGCTCGAGTGGTCCAAACACCTTCAATTCGAGTGTCGTATTAGGGTTGTAAATGCCCTATTATCTTGCGATATAAAGACACCGCTGGAGTGCTCCAAACACTTTCAATTGCAATGTTGTATTAGGGTTGTAAATGCCCAATTATGTCACAATATATAATCAGTACTATAGTGCTCCAAACACCTTCAATTGGAGTGTTGTATTAGGGTTGTAAATGCCCTATTATCTTGCTAAATAGAGACACTATTAGAGTGCTCCAAGGAACTTCAATTGGAGTGTTGTATTAGGGTTGTAAATGCCTTATTATCTTGCGACATACAGACACCGCTCGAGTGCTCCAAACACCTTCAATTGGAGTGTCGTATTAGGGTTGTAAATGCCCTATTATCTTGCGATATAAAGACACCGCTGGAATGCTCCAAACACTTTCAATTGCAATGTTGTATTAGGGTTGTAAATGCCCAATTATGTCGCAATATATAGTCAGTACTAGAGTGCTCCAAACACCTTCAATTGGAGTGTTGTATTAGGGTTGTAAATGCCCTATTATCTTGCTAAATAGAGACACTACTAGAGTGCTCCAAGGAACTTCAATTGGAGTGTTGTATTAGGGTTGTAAATGCATTATTATCTTTCGACATCAAGACACCGCTCGAGTGCTCCAAACACCTTCAATTGGAGTGTCGTATTGCGGTTGTAAATGCCCTATTATCTTGCGATATAAAGACACCGCTGGAGTGCTCCAAACACTTTCAATTGCAATGTTGTATTAGGGTTGTAAATGCCCAATTATGTCACAATATATACTCAGTACTAGAGTGCTCCAAACACCTTCAATTGGAGTGTTGTATTAGGGTTGTAAATGCCCTATTATCTTGATAAATAGAGACACTACTACAGTGCTCCAAGGAACTTCAATTAGAGTGTTGTATTAGGGTTGTAAATGCCTTATTATCTTGCGACATAAAGACACTGCTCGAGTGCTCCAAACACCTTCAATTGGAGTTTCGTATTAGGGTTGTAAATGCCCTATTATCTTGAGATATAAATACACCGCTGGAGTGCTCCAAACACTTTCAATTGCAATGTTGTATTAGGGTTGTAAATGCCCAATTATGTCGCAATATATAGTCAGTACTAGAGTGCTCAAAACACCTTCAATTGGAGTGTTGTATTAGGGTTTAAATGCCCTATTATCTTGCTAAATAGAGACACTACTAGAGTGCTCCTTACACCTTCAATTGGAGTGTTGTATTGCGGTTGTAAATGCTCTATTATCTTGCCAAATATAGACACAACTATAGTGCTCCAAAGACCTTCAACTGGATTTATTAGGGTTATAATTGCTATATTATCTTGCCAAATAGAGACACTACTAGAGTGCTCCAAACACTTTCAATTGAAGTGTTGTATTAGGGTTCTAAATTCCAATTACATTGTTATATAGAGCCACTACTAGAGTTGTCCAAACACCTTAAATTGGAGTGTTGTATTAGGGTTGTAAATGCCCTATCATCTTGCCATATAGAGACACTACTAGTGGGCAACAAACACCTTCAATAGGAGTATTGTATTAGGGTTCTAAATGTTATATTATCTTGCTATATAGAATCACTACTAGAGTGCTCCGAACACCTTCAGTTCGAGTGTAGTATTAGGGTTGTAAATGCCCTATTATCTTGCGATATAAAGACACCGCTGGAGTGCTCCAAACACTTTCAATTGCAATGTTGTATTAGGGTTGTAAATGCCCAATTATGTCACAATATATAGTCAGTACTAGAGTGCTCCAAACACCTTCAATTGGAGTGTTGTATTAGAGTTGTAAATGCCCTATTATCTTGCTAAATAGAGACACTATTAGAGTGCTCCAAGGAACTTCAATTGGAGTGTTGTATTAGGGTTGTAAATGCCTTATTATCTTGCGACATACAGACACCGCTCGATTGCTCCAAACACCTTCAATTGGAGTGTCGTATTAGGGTTGTAAATGCCCTATTATCTTGCGATATAAAGACACCGCTGGAGTGCTCCAAACACTTTCAATTGCAATGTTGTATTAGGGTTGTAAATGCCCAATTATGTCGCAATATATAGTCAGTACTAGAGTGCTCCAAACACCTTCAATTGGAGTGTTGTATTAGGGTTGTAAATGCCCTCTTATCTTGCTAAATAGAGACACTACTAGAGTGCTCCAAGGAACTTCAATTGGAGTGTTGTATTAGGGTTGTAAATGCATTATTATCTTTCGACATAAAGACACCGCTCGAGTGCTCCAAACACCTTCAATTGGAGTGTCGTATTGCGGTTGTAAATGCCCTATTATCTTGCGATATAAAGACACCGCTGGAGTGCTCCAAACACTTTCAATTGCAATGTTGTATTAGGGTTTTAAATGCCCAATTATGTCACAATATATACTCAGTACTAGAGTGCTCCAAACACCTTCAATTGGAGTGTTGTATTAGGGTTGTAAATGCCCTATTATCTTGCTAAATAGAGACACTACTACAGTGCTCCAAGGAACTTCAATTAGAGTGTTGTATTAGGGTTGTAAATGCCTTATTATCTTGCGACATACAGACACCGCTCGAGTGCTCCAAACACCTTCAATTGGAGTGTCGTATTAGGGTTGTAAATGCCCTATTATCTTGAGATATAAATACACCGCTGGAGTGCTGCAAACACTTTCAATTGCAATGTTGTATTAGGGTTGTAAATGCCCAATTATGTCGCAATATATAGTCAGTACTAGAGTGCTCAAAACACCTTCAATTGGAGTGTTGTATTAGGGTTGTAAATGCCCTATTATCTTGCTAAATAGAGACACTACTAGAGTGCTCCTTACACCTTCAATTGGAGTGTTGTATTGCGGTTGTAAATGCTCTATTATCTTGCCAAATATAGACACAACTATAGTGCTCCAAAGACCTTCAACTGGATTTATTAGGGTTATAATTGCTATATTATCTTGCCAAATAGAGACACTACTAGAGTGCTCCGAACACTTTCAATTGAAGTGTTGTATTAGGGTTCTAAATTCCAATTATATTGTTATATAGAGCCACTACTAGAGTTGTCCAAACACCTTAATTTGGAGTGTTGTATTAGGGTTGTAAATGCCCTATCATCTTGCCATATAGAGACACTACTAGTGGGCAACAAACACCTTCAATAGGAGTATTGTATTAGGGTTCTAAATGTTATATTATCTTGCTATATAGAATCACTACTAGAGTGCTCCGAACACCTTCAGTTCGAGTGTAGTATTAGGGTTGTAAATGCCCTATTATCTTGCGATATAAAGACACCGCTGGAGTGCTCCAAACACTTTCAATTGCAATGTTGTATTAGGGTTGTAAATGCCCTATGATCTTGCCATATGTACACACAACTATAGTGCTGCAAACAACTTCAATTGGAGTGTTGTATTAGGGTTGTAAATGTCTTATTATCTTGCTATATAAAAACACCGCTAGAGTGCTCCAAATACCTTCAATTGGACTATTGTATTAGGTTAGTAAAAGTCCTATTATCTTACCATATGGACACACTACTAGAGTGCTCCAAACAACTCCAATTGGAGTTGTAAATTCTCTATTACTACTATTGTACTCCAAACACTTTCAATTGAAGTGTTGTATTAGGGTTCTAAATGCCCTATTATGTTGCTATATAGAGTCAATACTAGAGTGCTTCAAACACCTTCAATTGGAGTGTTGTATTGGGGTTGTAAATGACCTAATATCTTGACATATGGACACACTAATAGATTGCTCCAAACAACTTAATTTGAAGTGTTGTATTAGGGTTGTAAAAGCCCTGTTATCTTTCTATATAAAGATACCGCTAGTGTGGTCCAAACACCTTCAATTGGAGTGTTGTATTAGGGTTGTAAATGCTCTATTATCTTGCCATCTGGAGACACTACTCTTGTTCTCCAAACACTTTCAATTGAAGTGTTTTATTAGGGTTATAATTGCCAATTATATTGCTATATAGAGTCAGTACTAGAGTTCTCCAAACACCTTCAATTGGAGTGTATTAGGGTTGTAAATGCCCTATTATCTTGCCAAATATAGATGCTACTAGACTGCTCCAAAAAACTTCAATTGGAGTGTTGAATTAGGGTTGTAAATGCGTTATAATCTTGCTATATAAAGACACCGCTAGAGTGCTCAAAACACATTCAATTGGACACACAACTATAGACTATAGTGCTCCAAACACTTTCAATTGGACTGTTGTATTAGGGTTGTAAATGCCCTATTATCTTGCCAAATAGGGACACTACTGGAGTGCTCCATACAACTTCAATTGGAGTGTTGTATTAGGGTCGTAAATGCCTTATTATCTTTTGATATAAAGACATCGCTCGAGTGCTCCAAACACTTTCAATTGCAGTGTTGTATTAGGGTTGTAAATGCCCTATTATGTGGCTATATATAGTCACTACTAGAGTGGTCCAAACACCTTCAATTGGAGTGTTGTATTAGGGTTGTAAATGTCGTATTATCTTGCCAAATAGAGACACTACTAGAGTGCTCCAAACACTTTCAATTGAATTGTTGTATTAAAGTTGTAAACGACATATTATCTTGCTATATGGACACACAACTATAGTGCTCCAAAAAACTTCAATTGGAGTGTTGAATTAGGGTTGTAAATGCGTTATAATCTTGCTATATAAAGACACCGCTAGAGTCCTCAAAACACCTTTAATTGGACTATTTTATTTGGTTTGTAAAAGTCCTATTATCTTGCCATATGGACACACTACTAGAGTGCTCCAAACAACTTCAATTGGAGTGTTGTATTAGGGTTGTAAATGCTCTATTATCTTGCCATCTGGAGACACTACTCTTGTTCTCCAAACACTTTCAATTGAAGTGTTTTATTAGGGTTCTAATTGCCAATTATATTGCTATATAGAGTCAGTACTAGGGTTCTCCAAACACCTTCAATTGGAGTGTATTAGGGTTGTAAATGCCCTATTATCTTGCCAAATATAGATGCTACTAGACTGCTCCAAAAAACTTCAATTGGAGTGTTGAATTAGGGTTGTAAATGCGTTATAATCTTGCTATATAAAGACACCGCTAGAGTGCTCAAAACACATTCAATTGGACTATTTTATTAGGTTTGTAAACACCCTATTATCTTGCCATGTGGACACACAACTATAGTGCTCCAAACACTTTCAATTGGACTGTTGTATTAGGGTTGTAAATGCCCTATTATCTTGCCAAATAGGGACACTACTGGAGTCCTCCATACAACTTCAATTGGAGTGTTGTATTAGGGTCGTAAATGCCTTATTATCTTGCGATATAAAGACACCGCTCGAGTACTCCAAACACCCTCAATTGGAGTATCGTATTAGAGTTGTAAATACCCTATTATGTGAATATATATAGTCACTACTAGAGGGCTCCAAACACATTCAATTGGAGTGTTGTATTAGGGTTGTAAATGACCTATTATCTTGCCAAATAGAGACACTACTAGAGTGCTCCATGCAACTTCAATTGGAGTGTTGTATTAGGGTTGTAAATGCCCTCTTATCTTGCCAAAGAGAGACACTACTAGAGTGCTCCAAGCAACTTCAATTGGAGTGTTGTATTACGGTTGTAAATGCTCTATTATCTTGCCAAATATAGACACAACAAGAGTAATATAGACACAACAAGAGTGCTCCAAACACCTTAAATTGGAGTGTTGTATTAGGGTAATAATTGCTGTATTATCTTACTAAATAGAGACCCAACTAGAGTGCTCCAAACACCTTCAATTGGAGAGTTGTATTAGGGTTGTAAATGCCCTACTATCTTGCCAAATAGAGACACTACTAGATTGCTCCATACAACTTTAATTGGAGTGTTGTATTAGGGTTGTAAATGCCCTATTATTTGGCTATATATAGTCACTACTAGAGTGCTCCAAACACCTTAAATTGGAGAGTTGTATTAGGGTAATAATTGCTCTATTATCGTGCCAAATAGAGACCCAGCTAGATTGCTCCAAACACCTTCAATTGGAGAGTTGTATTAGGGTTGTAAATGCCATATTATCTTGCCAAATAGAGACACTACTAGAGTGCTCCAAACACCTTCAATTGAAATGCTGTATTAGGGTTGTAAACGCCCTATGATCTTGCCATATGTACACACAACTATAGTGCTGCAAACAACTTCAATTGGAGTGTTGTATTAGGGTTGTAAATGTCTTATTATCTTGCTATATAAAGACACCGCTAGAGTGCTCCAAATACCTTCAATTGGACTATTGTATTAGGTTAGTAAAAGTCCTATTATCTTACCATATGGACACACTACTAGAGTGCTCCAAACAACTCCAATTGGAGTTGTAAATTCTCTATTACTACTATTGTACTCCAAACACTTTCAATTGAAGTGTTGTATTAGGGTTCTAAATGCCCTATTATGTTGCTATATAGAGTCAATACTAGAGTGCTTCAAACACCTTCAATTGGAGTGTTGTATTGGGGTTGTAAATGACCTAATATCTTGACATATGGACACACTAATAGATTGCTCCAAACAACTTAATTTGAAGTGTTGTATTAGGGTTGTAAAAGCCCTGTTATCTTTCTATATAAAGATACCGCTAGAGTGGTCCAAACACCTTCAATTGGAGTGTTGTATTAGGGTTGTAAATGCTCTATTATCTTGCCATCTGGAGACACTACTCTTGTTCTCCAAACACTTTCAATTGAAGTGTTTTATTAGGGTTATAATTGCCAATTATATTGCTATATAGAGTCAGTACTAGAGTTCTCCAAACACCTTCAATTGGAGTGTATTAGGGTTGTAAATGCCCTATTATCTTGCCAAATATAGATGCTACTAGACTGCTCCAAAAAACTTCAATTGGAGTGTTGAATTAGGGTTGTAAATGCGTTATAATCTTGCTATATAAAGACACCGCTAGAGTGCTCAAAACACATTCAATTGGACACACAACTGTAGACTATAGTGCTCCAAACACTTTCAATTGGACTGTTGTATTAGGGTTGTAAATGCCCTATTATCTTGCCAAATAGGGACACTACTGGAGTGCTCCATACAACTTCAATTGGAGTGTTGTATTAGGGTCGTAAATGCCTTATTATCTTTTGATATAAAGACATCGCTCGAGTGCTCCAAACACTTTCAATTGCAGTGTTGTATTAGGGTTGTAAATGCCCTATTATGTGGCTATATATAGTCACTACTAGAGTGGTCCAAACACCTTCAATTGGAGTGTTGTATTAGGGTTGTAAATGCCGTATTATCTTGCCAAATAGAGACACTACTAGAGTGCTCCAAACACTTTCAATTGAATTGTTGTATTAAAGTTGTAAACGACATATTATCTTGCTATATGGACACACAACTATAGTGCTCCAAAAAACTTCAATTGGAGTGTTGAATTAGGGTTGTAAATGCGTTATAATCTTGCTATATAAAGACACCGCTAGAGTCCTCAAAACACCTTTAATTGGACTATTTTATTTGGTTTGTAAAAGTCCTATTATCTTGCCATATGGACACACTACTAGAGTGCTCCAAACAACTTCAATTGGAGTGTTGTATTAGGGTTCTAAATGCCCTATTATGTTGCTATATAGAGTCACTACTAGAGTGCTTCAAACACCTTCAATTGGAGTGTTGTATTGGGGTTGTAAATGACCTAATATCTTGACATATGGACACACTAATAGATTGCTCCAAACAACTTAATTTGAAGTGTTGTATTAGGGTTGTAAAAGCCCTATTGTCTTTCTATATAAAGATACGGCTAGAGTGGTCCAAAAAACTTCAATTGGAGTGTTGAATTAGGGTTGTAAATGCGTTATAATCTTGCTATATAAAGACACCGCTAGAGTGCTCAAAACACATTCAATTGGACTATTTTATTAGGTTTGTAAACACCCTATTATCTTGCCATGTGGACACACAACTATAGTGCTCCAAACACTTTCAATTGGACTGTTGTATTAGGGTTGTAAATGCCCTATTATCTTGCCAAATAGGGACACTACTACAGTGCTCCGAAGACCTTCAATTGGAGTTATTAGGGTTATAATTGCTATATTATCTTGCCAAATAGAGACACTACTAGAGTGCTCCAAGCAACTTCAATTGGAGTGCTATATTAGGGTTGTAATTGCGATATTATCTTGCCAAATAGAGACACAACTAGAATGCTCCAAACACCTTCAACTGGAGAGTTGTATTAGGCTTGTAAATGCCCTATTATCTTGCCAAATAGAGACACTACTAGAGTGCTCCATACAACTTCAATTGGAGTGTTGTATTAGGGTTGTAAAGGCCTTATTATCTTGAGATATAAAGACGCCGCTGGAGTGCTCGAAACACTTTCAATTGGAGTGTTGTATTAGGGTTGTTAATGCCCTGTTATCTTGCTAAATAGAGACACTACTAGAGTGTTCCAAACAACTTCAATTGGAGTGTTATATTAGGTTTGTAAATGCCCTATTATCTTGCCAAATAGAGACACTACTAGAGTGCTCCATACACCTTCAATTGGAGTGTTGTATTGGGGTTTTAAATGCCCTATTATCTTGCTAAATGGAGACACTACTTGAGTGCTCCAAGCACGTTCTATTGGAGTGTTGCATTAGGGTTATAATTGCGATATTATCTTGCCAAATAGGGTCACAACTAGAGTGCTCCAAACGCCTTCAATTGAAGAGTTGTATTTGGGTTGTAAATGCCATTTTATCTTGCCAAATAGAGACACTACTAGGGTGCTGCATACAACTTCAATTGGAGTGTTGTATTAGGGTTGTAAAGGGCTTATTATCTTGCGATATAAAGATACCGCTGGAGTGCTCCAAAAACTTTCAATTGGAGTGTTGTATTAGGGTTGTTAATGCCTTGTTATTTTGCTAAATAGAGACACTACTAGAGTGTTATATTAGGTTTGTGAATGCCCTATTATCTTGCCAAATAGAGACACTACTAGAGTGCTCCATACACCTTAAATTGGAGTGTTGTATAACGGTTGTAAATGCTCTATTATCTTGCCAAACATAGACACAACTATAGTGCTCCAAACTCCTTCAATTGGAGTGTCGTATTAGGGTTATAATTGCTATATTATCTTGCCAAATAGAGACACAACTAGTGCTCCAAAGACCTTTAATTGGAGATTTGTATTACGGTTGTAAATGCCCTATTATCTTGCCAAATAGAGACACTACTACAATGCTCCAAACAACTTCAATTGGAGTGTTGTGTTAGGGTACTAAATGCCCTCTTATCTTGCCAAATAGAGACTATTAGAGTGCTCCATAACCATTCAATTGGAGTGTTGTATTACGATAGTAAATGCTCTATAATCTTGCCAAATATAGACACAATAGGGGTGCTCCAAACACCTTAAATTGGAGTGTTGTATTAGGGTAATAATTGCTGTATTATCTTTCCAAATAGAGACCCAACTAGGGTGCTCCATACACCTTCAATTGGAGTGTTTTATTGCGTTTGTAAATGCTCTATTATCTTGCCAAATATAGACACAACTATAGTGCTCCAAACACCTTCAATTGGAGTTTTGTATTAGTGTTATAATTGCTCTATTACCTTGCCAAATAGAGACACAACTAGATTGCTCGAAACACCTTCAAATGAAGAGTTGTATTAGGTTTGTAAATGCCCTATTATCTTGCCAAATAGAGACACTACTAGAGTGCTCCAGACAACTTCAATTGGAGTGTTGTATTAGGGTCGTAAATGCCATATTATCTTGCGATATAAAGACATCGCTCGAGTGCTCCAAACACTTTCAATTGCAGTGTTGTATTAGGGTTGTAAATGCCCTATTATGTGGCTATATATAGTCACTACTAGAGTGGTCCAAACACCTTCAATTGGAGTGTTGTATTAGGGTTGTAAATGCCGTATTATCTTGCCAAATAGAGACACTACTAGAGTGCTCCAAACACTTTCAATTGAATTGTTGTATTAAAGTTGTAAACGACATATTATCTTGTTATATGGACACACAACTATAGTGCTCCAAAAAACTTCAATTGGAGTGTTGAATTAGGGTTGTAAATGCGTTATAATCTTGCTATATAAAGACACCGCTAGAGTCCTCAAAACACCTTTAATTGGACTATTTTATTTGGTTTGTAAAAGTCCTATTATCTTGCCATATGGACACACTACTAGAGTGCTCCAAACAACTTCAATTGGAGTGTTGTATTAGGGTTGTAAATGCCGTATTATCTTGCCAAATAGAGACACTACTAGAGTGCTCCAAACACTTTCAATTGAATTGTTGTATTAAAGTTGTAAACGACATATTATCTTGTTATATGGACACACAACTATAGTGCTCCAAAAAACTTCAATTGGAGTGTTGAATTAGGGTTGTAAATGCGTTATAATCTTGCTATATAAAGACACCGCTAGAGTCCTCAAAACACCTTTAATTGGACTATTTTATTTGGTTTGTAAAAGTCCTATTATCTTGCCATATGGACACACTACTAGAGTGCTCCAAACAACTTCAATTGGAGTGTTGTATTAGGGTTGTAAATGCTCTATTATCTTGCCATCTGGAGACACTACTCTTGTTCTTCAATTGGACACACTACTAGGGTGCTCCAAACACATTCAATTGGAGTGTTGTATTTGGGTTGTAAATTCCCCATTATCTTGCCATATAGAGACACTACTAGTGGGTAACAAACACCTTCAATAAGAGTATTGTATTAGTGTTCTAAATTTTATATTATCTGGCTCACTACTAGATTGCTCCGAACATCTTCAGTTCGAGTGTTGTATTAGAGTTGTAAATGTCATATTATCTTGCCAAATAGAGGCACTACTAGAGTGCTCCAAACACCTTCAATTGAATTGTTGTATTATGATTGTAAACGCCCTATTATCTTGTCATATGGACACAACTATAGTGCTCCAAACAACTTCAATTGGAGTGTTGTATTAGGGTTGTAAATGCCTTATTATCTTGCTATATAAAGACACCGCTAGAGTGCTCCAAATAACTTCAATTGAACTATTATATTAGGTTTGTAAAAGTCCTATTATCTTGCCATATGGACACACTACTATAGTGCTGCAAACAACTTCAATTGGAATTGTAAATTCTCTAGTACTACTATTGTACTCCAAACACTTTCAATTGAAGTGTTGTATTAGGGTTCTAAATGCCCTATTATCTTGCCAAATAGAGACCCAACTAGAGTGCTCCATACACCTTCAATTGGAGTGTTGTATTAGGGTTGTAAATGCCCTATTATTTGGCTATATATAGTCACTACTAGAGTGCTCCAAACACCTTAAATTTGAGTGTTCTATTAGGGTAATAATTGCTCTAATATCGTGCCAAATAGAGACCCAACTAGTTTGCTCCAAACACCTTCAATTGGAGAGTTGTATTAGGGTTGTAAATGCCCTATTATCTTGCCAAATAGAGACACTACTAGAGTGCTCCATACAACTTCAATTGGAGTGTTGTATTAGGGTTGTAAATGCCCTATTATGTGGCTATATATAGTCACTACTAGAGTGCTCCAAACACCTTCAATTGGAGTGTTGTATTAGGGTTACAATTGCTCTATTATCGTGCCAAATAGAGACACAACTGGAGTGCTCCAAACACTTTCAATTGGACTGTTGTATTACGGTTGTAAATGCCCTGTTATCTTGCGAAATAGAGACGCTAAGAGAGTGCTCCAAGCATCTTCAATTCTAGTGTTGTATTAGGGTTGTAAATGCTCTAATATCTTGCCATCTAGACACACTGCTATTGTACTCCAAACACTTTCAATTGAAGTGTTGTATTAGGGTTCTAAATTGCTATTATATTGTTATGTAGAGTCACGACTAGAATTGTCCAAACACCTTAAATTGGAGTGTTCTATTAGGGTTGTAAATGCCCTATCATCTTGCTATATAGAGTCACTACAAGAGGGCTCCAAACACATTCAATTGGAGTGTTGTATTAGGCTTGTAAATGCCCCATTATGTTGCCAAATAGAGGCACTACTAGAGTGCTCCAAACACCTTCAATTGAATTGTTGTATTTGGGTTCTAAATGTTATATTATCTTGGCATATGGACACACAACTATAGTGCTACAAACAACTTCAATTGGAGTGTTGTATTAGGGTTGTAAATGCCTTATTATCTTGCTATATAAAGACACCGCTAGAGTGCTCCAAATACCTTCAATTGGACTATTGTATTAGGTTTGTAAAAGTCCTATTATCTTGCCATATGGACACACTACTAGAGTGCTCCAAACAACTTCAATTGGAGTTGTAAATTCTCTATTACTACTATTGTACTCCAAACACTTTCAATTGAAGTGTTGTATTAGGTTCTAAATGCCCTATTATGTTGCTATATAGAGTCACTACTAGAGTGCTCCAAACACCTTCAATTGGAGTGTTGTATTGGGGTTGTAAATGACCTAATATCTTGACATATGGACACACTAATAGATTGCTCCAAACAACTTCATTTGAAGTGTTGTATTAGGGTTGTAAAAGTCCTATTATCTTTCTATATAAAGATACCGCTAGAGTGGTCCAAACACCTTCAATTGGAGTATTGTTTTAGGTTAGTAAATGTCATCTTATCTTGCCATATGGACACACTACTACAGTGCTCCAAACAACTTCAATTGGAGTGTGGTATTAGGGTTGTAAATGCTCTATTATCTTGCCATCTGGAGACACTACTCTTGTTCTCCAAACGCTTTCAATTGAAGTGTTGTATTAGGGTTCTAATTGACAATTATATTGCTATATAGAGTCAGTACTAGAGTTCTCCAAACACCTTCAATTGGAGTGTTGTATTAGGGTTGTAAATGCCCTATTATTTTGCCAAATATAGATGCTACTAGACTGCTCCAAAAAACTTCAATTGGAGTGTTGAATTAGGGTTTTAAATGCCTTATAATCTTGCTATATAAAGACACCGCTAGAGTGCTCAAAACACCTTCAATTGGACTATTTTATTAGGTTTGTAAACGCCCTATTATCTTGCCATGTGGACACACAACTATAGTGCTCCAAACAACTTCAATTGGAGTGTTGTATTAGGGTTGTAAATGCTCTATTATCTTGCCATTTGGAGACACTACTCTTGTTCTCCAAACGCTGTCAATTGAAGTGTTGTATTAGGGTTCTAATTGCCAATTATATTGCTATATAGAGTCAGTACTAGAGTTCTCCAAACACTTTCAATTGGAGTGTTGTATTAGGGTTGTAATTGCCCTACTATCTTGCCAAATAGAGATGCTACTAGAGTGCTCCAAGCATCTTCAATTGAAGTGTTGTATTAGGGTTGAAAATACCCTATTATCTTGCCAAATAGAGACAGTACTAGAGTGCTCCAAACACCTTCAATTGTAGTGTTGTATTACGATTGTAAATACTCTATTATCATACCAAATAGAGACACAACTAGAGTGCTCCAAACACTTTCAATTGGACTGTTGTATTAGGGTTGTAAATACCCTATTATCTTGCCAAATAGGGACACTACTGGAGTGCTCCATACAACTTCAATTGGAGTGTTGTATTAGGGTCGTAAATGCCTTATTATCTTGCGATATAAAGACACCGCTCGAGTACTCCAAACACCTTCAATTGGAGTATCGTATTAGAGTTGTAAATACCCTATTATCTTGCCAAATATAGACACAACTAGAGTACTCCAAACACCTTCAATTGGAGTGTTGTATTAGAGTTATAATTGCTCTAGTATATTGCCAAATAGAGACACAACTAGAGTGCTCCATACACCTTCAATTGGAGAGTTATACTAGGGTTGTAAATGCCCTAGTATCTTGCCAAATACAGACACTACTAGAGTTCTCCAAATATCTTCAATTGGATTGTTGTATTAGTGTTGTAAACGCCCTATTATCTTGCCTTATGGTCACACAACAAGAGTGTTCCAAACAACTTCAATTAGAGTGTTGTATTAGGGTTGTAAATGCCTTATTGTCTTGCGATATGAAGACACTGCTCGAGAGCTCCAAACACCTTCAATTGGAGTGTTGTATTAGGGTTGTAAATTCTCTGTTATCTTGCAATATAGATTCACTACTAGAGGGCTGCAAACACTTTCAATTGGAGTGTTGTATTTGGGTTGTAAATGCCCCATTATCTTGCCATATAGTGACACTACTAGTGAGGAACAAACATCTTCAATAGGAGTGTTATATTATCTTGCTATATAGGGTCACTACTAGAGTGCTCAAAACAATTTCAATTGAAGTGTTGTATTTGGGTTGTAAATGCCCTATTATCTTGCCAAATAGAGACACTACTTGAGTGCTGCAAGGACCTTCAATTGGAGTGTTGTATTGGGGTTGTAAATGCTCTATTATCTTATTATATAGAGTCACTTCTATAGTGCTCCGAACACCTTCAATTGGAGTGTTGTATTGGGGTTGTAAATGCCCTATTATTTTGCCAAATAGAGACACTACTAGAGTGCTCCAAACACCTTCTATTGGAGTATTATATTAGGGTTGTAAATGTCATATTATCTTGCTATATATAGTCACTACTAGAGTGCTCCAAACACATTCAATTGGAGTTTTGTATTAGGGTTGTAAATTCTCTATTATCTTGCCTAATAGAGACACTACTATAGTGCTCCAAACACCTTCAATTGGAGTGTTGTTTTAGGGTTGTATATGATGTATTATCTTGCTATATAGAGTCACTACTAGAGTGCTCCAAACAACTTTAATTGGAGTGTTGTATTAGGTTTGTAAATGCACTATTATCTTTCCATATAGAGTTACTACTAGAGTGCTCGAAACACCTTCAATTGGAGTGTTGTATTAGAGTTGTAAATGTTTTATTATCTTGCCAGATGGAGACACTACTAGAGTGCTCCAAACACCTTCAATTGGGGTGTTGTATTTGGGTTGTAAATGTCGTATTATATTGCCATATAAAGACACTACTATAGTGCTCCAAACACCTTCAATTGAAGTGTTGTATTAGGATTGTAAATGACCTATTATCTATTGGTTCATTGCTCTAATGAATTGGTACCTAAGGCTCATGCATATTGTCACTTGATAATACACCTAGGCACAATTTCTTGAAGTATTGGTTGGAAGTCGTCACTTGGATGGAGCACCGGTAGCCAGTAGGGTATGTGATGTTGCATGATTGCACTTTTAATTGTGAGACATGTAATTTTAGACAAATCGTTGAATCAACAGGTTATAAGACAGTAAGCCATTGTCCCTATTCATTGTTGTGTTTCATTGGGGTCGTAATATCTGAGACTTAGTTTTTGTATTTTTATCTCAGAGATTGAGATTTGTCTACATGGTTGTGTTGGGATTTCGGGTAGGTTATATTGCAACAATTCGATTCAGTTCATCAGTTTGTTCACTACCCAAAAATCAGAATCTAGGTATAAAACTAATTCCAAGATTAAAATAGAGTTTACCACTAGACGCGCAGCGAAAACTTCAAGCCCTAGGAGCAAAAAGACTTAATCCATAATTAATTAACTATTAATTAAGGCTTAAAATATTATGGCCTGTTAGTACATATCTAACAGTCTCCCACTTGTACTAATGCCAAATATTTAATATATCTAATACATTGCCAGAAATTAATATATATGGATTTAATTTTGTTCTGAACCTTGTTCTTATGTGTGACCCAATAGGTTCATGCAATGTTGGCAGTGAGCTGAAAATCCTTTCCGGCACACAAGTCATAAGCGGCCCCTAGTAGGACATTATGACTACCCAAATTGTATGAATGTCAATACTCGATAATAACCTCACAATTACTTACGTTAATCCCTTTATCACTTGATATCTTGATTATACTCAAAGCATGATATGTGTCAACTTTGTGTAGTATAATCTTTGATTTCTCATACCAAAGTTAGATTGACTTTCATATGATTGACTATCAACCATATAGCACGGCCATGCATTTCTAAATCTACCTTTCTAGATGGGCCCAGAGATATCATACTCTCAATACATGAGAGGGATAAATTTCATCTTGATCACTCACATTTCTCAATTACTACCTTTATAGTTACCTGCTTAGGGCTAACGTTTAATAGCATCAAAATATATAATTCTCATTGAAGAAATCAATGATAACCTCAGGTCAAAGGATTCAATAAAAATATTGTATAAAATAAACTGATGACACATAATAATCCATACAGTATCTTATAGTGGGTCTGTCCAATCCCATGTTTATCAAACATATCTATGTGATTGCATTGGATATTCCATATCAATGATCCGTAAAACATGATCATCCACAATCAATCCACATACTAGTCCATAAATTGTTAGTGTCCAAACTAACAATGAAGACTAGGGACAATTTTAGAATAAAATGGTGCTAAATTAAATAAATGGAAAATGTCAATGATAAAACATTTGAAAAATATGCCAAAATAAATGAAGGCTCTCTAAGATGGATAGATAATAGCATGCTAGAATACATGATAATATTATACATGTGAAACCATGAATTTTGATATATTATACACTTCCTAACTCAAAATGGTTGAAGAGTTATGGATTTTTGAAATATATGCTGACATGACAGCCTCTGAATGGCGCCACATGGCACAGGGTACCCCTAGCATTATCTATACAACTCTGGGTACAAATTGGGTGTTACCATATCTAATCCTGTGAATGGGACCTACTGGTCAGTCTCTCATGACAAAATTTGCTAAAAGGCCAATATGGGTGAGCTTAACGCATAAACATTCAACTTTGTAAGCCCAGATGTCAATGAAATAGTTCACTCAAACCATCATACAGGGTTTAAATCCAGCACCTCAGCGCAAGTGAACCCCTCATCATACATAGACTCGGTGCACAAGCCTACAGCCACATCGATTGAATGGTAGTGCTATGGTTCATGACAAACCAGATGAAAGCAAGTAAGAAACAAGAGAAAAAAGAGAGGGAATGAATATCAGAGCCGCTGACATGCCTCTTCACCTCTGACAACTTCCTCCCTTATCACTTCTTGAGCTCCGATTGAAGCTCCAAATTCATGGAAGTTAAAAAGAAATTGAGTAGAAGCTCACCTGAACTCGAAAGAGGCTCACTTCCTCTACTCCTTTCTGTTTTCTCTCAAGCCTAAGTGATTATGATTCGCTCTAAGCAAGGTTGAGAATGAAGAAAGATGAAAAATGGAACAACCAATTGAGAGTGACTCAAGTCTCAAAACTTGATAGAATGGTGTCAAAGGTCGATACGATGGCTTCTCAAGTGTCAATTTGAAATGACAACGTTTAATTTTATAAAATTATGAATTGGTACCACAAAGGATCCGAGTAATGCCTCATATACCAACTTGACTGTCCAAGTGATAAATTGGACCTTGGTACATGATAAGGGAGTAAAGGCGATGCCATTTGTCTGTATCTCATGCCGTATAGCACAGTAATCGAGACAGGCATAACTTAAGCCCAAAACTAGCTCGGTACAATATACCATGTGCCTTAACAGCTAATGAATAGCTCACTGGTCCCCATCACACGTGCCCAAGGACCCTGATGTAAAGCCAAAAGAAAGGAATCTGTTCCTGAACCATGGGAGCATGCAATTCACCTTACCTCTTTGACATGGCGGTAAATTAAAGGCTCAGATGCCATCCTATGCCCTCAAGTATAATCCAAGGGCTTAAATCTTATACAACACATCCAAGTGACATGTCAGATGATGATTGGATGAATCATGCCTTGATGGCACCTTAAATCATGATGAAACAAGCTCAAGTATTTGACCAAGTACCTATGGCCATGATGAGACCACGTCAGATGGTGCAAGATTTGAAACCCTAGCTTATGCCTATATAAAGGCACCTGATACATATCCCATAGATAGGCTGATAACTAGATAATTGCAAAAAGCCTTCAAATCCTTGTAATTTGGCTCTTCAGAGGCCATTCTCCCCCTCTGCTACTATAGCAAATTCTAGAATAGGTAATTAAAAGCCTAGAAAGATGTAAGGCCATGGTAGGCCAAGATTGTATATACATTTCCATGAATAAAGTTCTTTAATTGATGTTTATGCCTCTCTTAACTTACTGTTTTTGCACTTTTCTTCCTTTTTCTTTGTTTCATTCTCTTTCTTTCTGTTCTAATGCTCCTTAGATATAAAAAGGTGAAAGCTTGTGTATAATTTAGATTCTCTTATGAGAAACTAAAGAAATACAAGCTTAATGATCAATAAAAATGCTTTTCCTTTGTATCTTTTGCTTTGAATCATAAGAAAATATCATAAAATACTATTTTAGTGTATTTTAATCCTTTTTGCACTATTTTATACTCATTTGCAGTTTTAAAGAAAAATATAAAGAATGTATATATAAAAATGCTTGAAAACCCTTATTTTCCCTTTCTTTTCTAATTTTTTCTTCAAACCAGAGATTCTAAACCCTTCTAAAGTGTTTTAATAATGAAGACATGAGAGTTGAGCTAGCTGGTATCCTCTCATGCTAGATTTACTACAAATACTTTAATTTTAAAGGGTTTAGAAGATCTAAAACATGTTTAAATGGCATAAGGATTACTGGAGTTGAGCCAGCTGGTATCCCCCTTTAATTCCTTCAATAATGGACCTGTCTTGTAAAAGAAATTCAGTTTGGAGAGGTGTTGTGCTGTCAAAATTGGCAAAGACACCTTTTTGAACTCTTTCCTTGCAAAATTCAGTTTGGAGAGGTGTTGTGCTGTCAAAATTCAGTAAGGAGATAAGGTCAAAAACACAAGTAGACATCAGTCATGCTACTGAAATGTCACTTGCATTGTTTGATCCATGATTCTCTAATGAAATAGTCAAATTCATGTTGAAATATATGCTCAAAGTATGATTTCCAGCTGTTTCAGGGGCTCCTGTGCTTAGTTGATAGCATGGATATCCTCTAGATGTCTTAAAATGATTTAACAATAATGTTTGGATGATTAAAGTCCTTCTCTTTTGATTATTGTCATAAAATAGTGATTAAAATTCCCTAAAACAGGTTTAAAATTGTGTAAATGATTAAACATACCTTAACCTGTATGTACAATACCCTTGGATGACCCCTGGTATATCACCAAGTCCAAACTCAGCACTTGGATGAATGGTAAGCATCATTAGTGCAGTGCTACACATAAAAATTGACCAACTTGACCTCTATTGGTAAATTAGCATGTCTGAACTGTTCTGATCTCCAAATGATAAAGACAAATACACTATCATGTAGAGAATAAAAAAAAATACATAAGATAGACTCAAACTTTGCATTATTTGGACTTTCCTACACAGAGATATGATCTGTCAAAGTTCATCTTTTAAAAATAAAAATTCTGAATTTTAAACTGTAAAATTACCAGTATTACCCCTGACATTGTACAAGCCTTTTGCTTAGATAATTATGAAATTTTGAAACAAAAATCTTTGACGTATGTCACTTAGGTCCTATGAAATAAAATTCATAACTTATGTACTAAATTAATGAGTAAATGGATCAGTAGGATCTGAAACACATGGTTAGGTAATCTTGAAGCTGCCAGAACCCATCTCAGATCAATCCAATACTTATATCAAGCTCAAATGACTTCAAAATAGCCTAATTGACTTTTTGAACAATTGGATTAACCTCTGGACCTTTGTACCGGTCACTGGTACAAGGCTAGTGTTGAAATCGAAGGGAGAAAAACCTAAATCATGCCTAAACTCTCTTTAAACATGAAATTGGTGCTTTAAACACTCTTTGCATGTCTATACGATGTCAAGTGATCAAATCCTTGAAGGAAATCATTAAGAAACCAATTGAAATCGATTTAAGAGGCTATCGGTACCGGATGAGTACTGTAGATGCCCTTATCGCTGCCTCTGATGACCTCCAGTCACCGACGACGGTACCATTGCACTCCTGGTCTTGAGACGATGACAACCATGTATTTGATCGGCATCGCCGTAGCCGGAGTCCCCCTTGCTTAACCCTGTTGGACATGAACCCTAGGGTTGATCGGGCTGCACAAATCTTAACGCACCCTTTGATCCAACGGCCAAAATTCAAATTAATTTAACCGTTTACTGACTCATATGACCCCTTGTCAGTGATTCATAATGATTTAAATGAATTGAGATGATCTGACATGAATCTTAAAGCCCATTTGATGAAACCCGAGACTTTGTACACTGATTAAAGGCCCAGCGCGCTCATTAAAGCCCAAAGCTCAAATCTTGATACCTACTTAATTAAATCCTCTTCTGCACTAATCCTGAAGCCTAATGATTTAAATCCAAGGCTTAGTGCACATCTCAAAGGGCCCAATTCTAAATCTTGAAAGCCCAGTACAAATCTCAAAGCCCAGAAGTGATTAAATAAATCCCTTTTGCACGTAAAACTCTCTGTTTGTTTACAATCTGCAGAGAAACCCTTGGGAATTTACAAATAAATCCCTAGCAGCATAAAACCTCTTCAAACAGACCCTTGAAAACCCAATTTTCACTCCAGGCCCTGTAAAAAGCTCAAATTACAGCCTCATGTTACTAAAAATTTACAAATAGGTCCCTGAAAGTACAAAAAACTTTACAAACAAGTCCTCTTCAGTCCTTTTTGGCCATAACTTCTTCATTCTAAGTCCAATTTGACTCAAATCAATTCCAAATGAACCCAAATTCAATTCTCTACGATTTTAAGTGGTAATTGATCATGTCCAAGCTTCAGTCATAACCTAAAATGACCAAAATGCCCCTCGCTTGATTCTCTACGATTCCGATCCGCCAACGGCTACAATTGAAAGATAAAATTTCGGATTTGATCTCAACCCTCCAATTACATAATTTGTTTTATTTTGATTAAATGCATCTGTTTTATGTATAGAAGTCTAAATTTAGTTAAAAACATATGCTTATGAATACATAATCATAATCATAGAGAGTCTTTGTCACAAAATACTTCCTAACACGAACTTGCTCTTGAAATATTTTCTTGAGCTTATTCACAATACCATAGGCAGAGCCACCTTTTAATTGATTTTGCAATTTGGTATTGATTGTTGTAAGTATGAGATAACTCACATTGAGCTCATCTTTTACATATTCCAAATACTTTGAGACCTCATCTTCATTTGTTCCATCAGGAACTTCAGGGAGAGTTTTAACAATTTAATCCTTATTATCCTTTTGAAGAACCATAATCAATATGTGATCCACAAAATTAGATCCATCTGATTGTAATTTAACTTTTCCAAGGAGAGATTGCATCATCATAAAATTTGACATTATCTACAACAAAATAAAATATGCATAAATTTAGACTCAAAGTTTTATGTTTTAGAAAAACTTTTTAACAAAAAGTTTTACTCCCACTATGTGTTTTAAAACCGATGTCCCAAATAAAAATCATATAGCGAACCAAGATTCATATTTCACCAAATCCAAGTGAGCTTTGACATCATTGTTTGAATTTACTTATTTAGGTAAGCACACCCATGCTAATTATATCTAATATAATTCTTGGTTTGTTTGAGATGACATTCTTTGTCCCAGCTCCTCAAACCTATGCCTCAAGGCCCAAAAATGTTTTGATAGCCTAGTTAAGTGAAACCAATTCTCCATATATAAGTATCCAACACTTATATTCTACCTCATTAAGATAACTAATGATACCTTGCTTTGGCAAGCCCATCAATTAGCGATCGAAACCTTAATAGGTTAGAGATTTTTGGAAATAAATGAAACTTAATTTTTCTTTAAGGGACTTTGTTGTTTATTTTGAAAAAAATTCTAAGTAATAAACACTAATGTAATAACATGAGCCAAATGCCTGAGTGGAATAGTATGATCCATGGCATGATACTCTCCATTGTAAGACTCCACTTGACAATAGCCACCATCTATCTTTCATGTAATCTTCTTTATTCTAACCAAAATAACTATTCTAATGGCTTTGATACCACTACAGAAGTGGCTTTGATACCACTATTGGGATTTCAGGTATAATGCAACAATTCGATTCAGTTCATCAGTATGTTCACTACCCGAAAACCAGAATCCATGTATAAAACTAATTTCAAGATTAAAATAAAGTTTACCACTAGACGCATAGCGGAAACTTCAAACCCTAGCAGTAATCTTCTTCTCTTCGTACACCTCATGTCGGATTCACACAACAACAATCACAGTCACGTCTCTATCAGTATCCACACGAACAGGTTAACGAAGAACTGCAAGTCGAAGTGCTAGCGCCAACTTGCAGTCCCCTCCTTGTCTTTTTGTTTTTTTCTTTTACGCTGATTTAGTGCGAATTCAGATAGATCTGATTTTTGGTTTTCATCCAATAAAACCGAAAATGCCTTTCTTCTATTTTCTGTCACTCTTTTATCTTTTGATTTCTTATCCGAAAATATATTCTATTTTCAATTTTATGTCTTTTCTTTCTGTCCGAAAATTGAACAGATCAGATTAGAGAGAGAGAGAGTCAAACCAGCGAAAATAGCATATGTATTGTATATATAATACAATACGCTTGTTGATCGCATCCATTCAAATTGCACTAATTCAGAGATGTTTATCCAATCATATCAGATCAGATTATATCAGAAAAAACAGATTATTTCGGACCCATATTTGATGCAGTCCAAAAAAACTTAATACATAATTAATTAACTATTAATTAAGGCCTAAAATATTTTGGCCTGTTAGTACATTTCTAGCAGTTGCCATTCAAACAGCCATGAGGTTATCCAAACAGATTAGAAAAATGTTAAATGAATTATAATTCTCCTTCCCAGGAAGTTTGTTTCTCGTCGGTTGCAAGTAGAATTCAATCACGAGTATATTTAAGTGCCAATGTTGTTAGTATATGAATCATTTACGTTGACATAATCTACAAATAAATAAATCATTAGTTATGTATATGATTAGGGCATTCAATTCTTCTCCTAGAGCTTTTTTAAGATAAATGTCTCAAATGCATACAAAAAATGATTAAGAACAGGACCAATCACCGTGACACAAATCTACTATATTTCAAAAATTGGTATTAAAAAAAATTAAGAAATACAATTTGGATAAGTTCATATAAGATGAATATTTCTGAAGTACAACCCATAAACCGTTTAGAGATACTAAGAAGCTGCTTTGTAAATAGCGTAATTAATAGCGTAATTAGTTTTTTTTTTTTCAATTTGTTAACAAATAATGGAATCGACTCACAATTTTATTGGTTTTCTCCAGTATCTCTTGAAATTAATATAACAAAATCTTTCACCGAAATATTTAAAAATGTGCAATCAATTATTGGACAAATGACATTTTGAATAATAGCTTGTTACATTTACAAGAGTGAGTTCACCGGTTATTTAATAATATGGTTGAAAAATCATCAGGTTAATTGTGTTTATCCTATTAGGTGTATCACACTAGAGAGCCATGTGCGAATCTGGTGCCTCATTTGTATCAAATGCCCTTTCCCTGTGCGAATATGGTGCTACGGAGTCAATACTGTGAAAAATATTAAATCCGCTCCGACCCAGATATATGATCCAATCCAACCCTGACATAAACTCAATTTCGGTCCAATGAGGCAATGACAGCTTTGGTAAATCTGAGAAAATTTTTTTAGCAAAAGTTGAGCTTCTGCAATTCAAATAATCAGTACTGTTATTGGATCAGATCTGGGTCGGAGCTAGCGGATTCTTTTTTTTTAACAGTATTGAATCCGGAGCAAAATGTTCGCACAGGGCAAGAGCATTTCATAACGCTCATACAAATGAGGCACCAGATTCGCACATGGTTTTCTAGTGTGATACACCTAACAGGATAAAACACAATTGACCTGAGGGTTATTCGGCCATTTTAAATTACCGATGAACTCACTCTCTGTAAATGTGAAACCATATGAGTTACTTTTATTTAAAATATTGTCCAATAATAGAGTGCGCATTTTTAAATATTTCGGTGAAAGATATTAAAAAAATAATTTGAAGAGATATTGAAGAAAACTAATAAAATTGTGAGTACTTTTATTTGTTAAGAAATTAGAACAAAAACTAACACTATAAATTGAGTAAAGTTAGGGTGTGATGTGCTCACCAAGAGAGTTTGGTGAGCATAACTCTAAAAGTTCATTGGATTGACTTCAAACGTCGAATTCAAACCGTTAAAATTCATGTACTTCATGAGTGATGTATGTACATGCAAAATTTTGAAAGTTTCGAGTTTATTTGCTACACGGTCAAACGGTCAAAGAAATGAACATTTTATAAGTTAATTTATAAGTTGTTTTAGATATTCAATTTTTATTATTTACAAATGAGCTTTGTAGAAGTTCCAAAAAAATTTAGTCGTTGTACTTCCAAAATGTTTGTCTTATATGAAATTACCCAAATTATTTATTTCAATTTTATTTACTACCAAGTTTGAAAAGGAGTAGATTTTGTCCACCGTTGTTGGTCCTGTTTTTAATCATTTTTTTTATGTATTTGAGATAATTACCTAAAAGAAGCCTATGAGAGCATTATTAAAATCTCAAAACATATAGCTAATAAACTAATGACTTGTTTATTTGTAGATTATGTCCACGTGGATGATTCGTACACTAACAACGTTGGCATTTCTATCTATTCATTACTGAATTCTACTTTCAACCGGTAAGAAACAAACTTCATGGTGAGGAGAATAAGAATTCTTTTTATTTTTCCTTTTATATTTTTTAATTGAGAAAATTTTTAGTGCGTCCATACCGGCTTTACAAAAAAAAAATAGTCAATTTCTCCATTAAAACACTATAATATTGAATATTCCCATATAAACTTAATATAATTTTTTCTATCTCCTTTATTTATTTAATGATATATATTTAGTTATTTTAAAAATTGAATTGATAAATATACTCTTTATATTAAATGAAGGTGTTCCTTATTTCTACCATAAGAATGAGAAGTGACTATTTGCTATGGTATATCGGCAAAAATAACATTATTTCTAGTGTGTATCAATGATGATGTTGAAGTGGTAATTTGGAGGATGGACAATTTGACATGCAGATAAATCGAGAAGAATTGGGGGCCACCACAAGTAGCAATTCTACAAAGTCTGAAATGCATGAGCATAATTGATTTCGCTTATATATGGATATGTTTTATTCCTCCAGTTATAGTCCCAATTGCTTATCTAATAACGACTGATATGGTTCTCCTTAATTAATTATGTTTTCATGTTCTATTACAAATTAGGATCTGTTTTTTTTTTTTGTTTTTTTTTTATGGTTATATTTGAAGTATCTAGTTTCGGGAAGCAGATCACCTACCTCCGGGTGCAGGAAAATTCTGCCCCCTCAGTCACTGCGGGGTGGGGCCGGGTTTAGGGTTTAGAGGTTTAGGATTTAGGGTTTAGGGTTTAGAGGGTCCACCAACAGTGACTATGGGGGCAGACGATTCAATCCCCTAGTTTCATACGATTTGTATAAAGTTAATGCATGTAGCCTCCGAGGCTCCCACCAAGTAATTAATACGGAAACTTCAATCTTAATGGAGGTGATCTTGAGTGTGTTACTTCTTCGTTGCTTTTTTCTTCCTAATAAATATTGACAAGAATTAAGCGAGTTTGGAAGGATAAACTGGATGCACTGGATTCAAATGAATCTTTTCTTGGTGCATATATTTTTTTAAATGAATTGGACTCAACTCCAGACTTTGCAGCAATTTGGTTGGAAACTTAATCTAGATTTTGTACTGGGATTATAGAGAATATAAAGATTAATATTCACTTGCCTCATTTAATGTACCAAAGATTTATTGTTGCATGACCTCAAGAGCGGAGTCAGATTTTCGATGGTGGTCAATTATTTAAAAGGAGAAGTAAAGTTGTAACTGTCTATTTACAAGTAGTTGGCATACTTTTAATATTTTTCTTATATTTGATGTTTAGATAAATTGATCAGTTTTTCAAATATCATGTCTGTAGCTATTTGATTTTCAATCACATTTCTCTATTGACAAATAGCTAACAATTAAGTCTTCATTTATATCTGGCTAAAATAAAATTGCATGCAAACACAAAGGAAAAGGCCAGTAGGCCGTAGACTGTAGTAAAAAGACTGAAGCGATGAAGATGGCAGGTTGATTTTTATAGGAACTTCTGAAAAAAAAAAAAAATTAAACACTTACAGGGTGAAACTTCTTTCTCTAGCAGAATCTGATGATTTGTAAGATATCGTTTTGTCAGCAGACTGCTTGGTTTAGATTTTTGAGGTTTATAAATAATTTCTTCAATAATTGAGGGTTTTTGTAATCTTCACAAATTGTTAATTTTAAACCAGGCTTCAATTAATCCACCGATGAAACTAGACATGTTGTAGGATTCAGAAAAATTGTAGGGGTTCACATGCATGGCCCTAGCCTTTAGAGTATAAATTTATAAAATATGTATAATTTTTTATTACATCTCATGACCAAAAAAAAAAAAAATTTGAATCAATTAAAGAAAATAAATTATTTCTGATGATTTTAAATCCGGCCCAACCCAGATCCGACATAGTCCAACCCTAACTTAAAGTTTGGCCTGTAATGACACCTTTCGTAAATCTGGGATTTTGCAGCAAAACTAAAGCTTTTCCAAAAAATCATTACTGTTATATCATATGTGATTAGGGGTGATTAATGAGCGAGCATGAGCGAGTTAGGGTATGCTCATGCTCGCTCATTAAGTAAATGAGCGAGTTTAAATGAGCGGATAAATGAACGAGTTGTAAATGAGCAAGCTTTTAATGAGCGAGTTATGAGCGGCTCACGAGTTATGACTTATGACTCATAACAAAATTATATAGTGTGTCCACGCATAACAAAATTTGTTAAAAGTCATCTTAACAAAATCCAACAAATTGTCATAATTCATTTAAATGAACGAGTTGTTAAGTAAATGAGCGAGTTGTTATGACTATTACTTGTTTTGGGCTTTAGGCGGAGGTTTTGATTCTGCCGATTTACAAAAAAAAAATGAATATAAAACTATGAATATTAGTATATTATACAGGATTAAATGTTACATTGTGCTCACTATATTACACAGGATTAAATATGAAACTATGCTCACTATCTATCAATCTTAATGAGGCAAGGTTGATGTTACATAGAATTACATAGGATTAAATGTGACAGGGATTAGATGTGGCAAATTCTTAATGAGCGAGTTATGAGCGAGTTGGGTCATGCTCATGCTTGCTCATTAAGTAAATGAGCGAGTTGTTAATGAGCGAGTTTAAATGAGCGGATAAATGAGCGAGTTTAGGCGAGCTTTTAATGAGCGAGTTATGAGCGGCTCACGAGTTATGAGCGATTTACTCACCCCTATATGGGATCACTGTGAGAAAAAGGTGCGAGTGCGTTTCATTTGTTTTTTTTTATTTATCACGTAAATATGACATGTGCGCACATACATGCATGGTTAGCTGCAGGGACGGACCTAGGATTTTTGTCAGGGAGAGGCAGGAATCATATTCAAATAGCTTATCGGATTCAAACCCATTAGCTTATTGGGTCGATTCAATGCCTTAAAATTTAATTTTTTAAAATTCACAAAAAATGAGATTTGAATTTATTGAAAATAAAATCCATAATTATATTCAATGCGTTAAACTGAGAATTTTGATATGAAGAACGCGAAAAACCTCCAAACAGTTAATTTTATATGAATTTTATAAGATTTAACGCACATTTGGGTCCAACTTTGAGATACCTGGCCAATTATAGATGCCAATCCAACGAATGGCGTACTGGCATGGGTGAAAATTGGAGAGCTAGAGAGAGAGAGGAGAGCTGCAGCCATTTTTTTATTCATTAAATAATTGTTTTGTTTGTTTACTTTGGGCTCAGCGCCTCAGTCGAAAAGTTTGGTAATTGATGGATTTAAGTTTGTTAGGCTCCGCCAAAATTACCTTGGGCTACAGACAATTTAAATTGAGCTCAAGAGGGGCAATTTGAATTCCAGGGAGGGGCAGAACTGAAATAAGCATATTTTTAGTACTGTTTTTGAAAATCCAGGGAGGGGCAGTTGACCTGTGCTACAGTAGATCCGCCCCTGGTTAGCTGGTGTGATACACCCGGCCATTTTTATTAGAGAAAAGGTTTCTATTCACCTTCTACTGTTCACCATTTGTCCACACCTTATCCATTCCGTCTTTTAATGCTTATATAACAAACTCTACCGTACGATCCGTACCAACTTTTCTTTTATAAACTTTCTCAATATGTCTCTCTGTTTTGGAAATAATTTCCAATCTCTTTTTCTCTCTTTACAAAAACGTGAATATTCAGATCTCCCTTCCCAGAAACCAATTACTCATTATTCGCTAAAGTATTTTGAAGATCGATTCTTCACCGAACAACAACTGGTGATATGCTCCAAAAATCCATTCAGCGATTCGATTGGGCTTATTCACTATTTCTCCAAAAAATTTCCTATCGAACGATTTACAAAGGTATTTTGTTTTTTGAGTATGATTGCGATATGCTCCCTAAATCATTGAAGAATTTTATATTAGTTGAATTATTTTGTGATGATTTTTAAAGTTGTTGTTAATTGATTGACAGATAGATCGCTTTTTACGATAATCGCACTTTTGTTGATTTGATTATAAAATTTTATGAAGAAGATTTCAAAATCTGAATAGGTTTGTGAATTCGAATCTTGTGTATTAACGCGACAGTAGCGACGGCCGCGACAGCAGCGAGAGCCACGACGACTGCAAAATGATGCCTTATCCCTGCTTTGTGGACCTGGTTGAAGAGACGACAGCGAGGGTCGACGACGGCAGCGAGGGTCGTGACGACGACAGGATATTTTTAATGTAGAAGTTATTTTTCCATAGTTTTTTTATGCTATTCTGAATGTTGAATGATATAATTAGGTTTGTTATTTTGTGTGAATATTTTGGTTTGTGTTGAACAGATGTTGTGTGTGGTGAATATTATGATTTTGTTGAACATATGATGGATGTGTGTTTAGATTTAAAAAATTTACAGTATACATGGAATTGATTTATAGTTTAGATTTAGAAATTTTATAGTATTGATTGTTTGTAGGTTGTATGTTTTATTTTTGTAGTTTAAGTTGAAATTTTGTATTTTTTTACATTTTATTTTATCATTTTCATATGCTTATTTTACATTATTGAAATTTTATAGTCTTTATGTTTTGCTGTCATAGTTTAAATTCACACTTTTACAGTATTGAAAATTTACATTTTTTAAATTGTATTTAATCGTTTTCATCTGCTAATTTTACATTGTTGTAAATTTATAGTTTTTACTTTTTATTTTCACAGTTTAGGTTTACAATTTTACAGTATTGAAAATTGACATTTTTTTATTTTTATTTAATCTGCTAATTTTACAATTTTGTGATTTTATAGTTTTTACCTTTTGATTTTATAGTTTAACTTAATATTTTTACAATATTGAAAATTGATATTTTTCAACATTTTATTTTATCGTTTTCATCTGTGAATTTGGCATGTTAGTAATTTTATAGTTTGTATATTTTATTTTTATAGTTAAAGTGGTCAATTTTACAGTATTTATTATTTTGATGATTTTTTTTGTGTGTTCATTAAATCGAGAAAAAAGAATAAAAAAAATCAAAAAATTTAATTTTGCTTTTTTATCATACTTTTTGTCAAAATAACTGCCAATAACTTCCTATAACTGTAATTTATGAAAGCACAGTTTAAAAGTATAATTTTTTTGTCCTGTTGTGCAAGTTGCAATCTGTTTTTAACTATCATTAGACCACTTCAAATAATTGTTGAATGTTTTGTGATTAACTGATATATTTTACGTGATATCACTACAACAGAAAAGACTATCAGAGACCGGTTTTCCGGTCTCTGATAGTTACGTCGCCGGTCGCTGATAGTGATTCCGGTCTCAAAAAGTTAATTCCGGTTGCTGATACCCCGGTCGCTGAAAGTGCTGTCGCAGATACTCAATTGATGATGTCACCGGTCGCTGAATGACGTCACCCGGTCGCTGATACTTTTTTTGCGACCAATTTGGTTGGTCGCTGTTATTTTTTTGCTGACGTCACGAAGAGGAATCTGCGACCATAATTAACGGTCGCTGAACGTTAAATCCGGTCGCTGATACTATTTTGTCAGTTTTTTTTTGGTTATTTACTTTTCTGTCAATTTTTTTGGGTTTTTTTCATTTTATTTTTCGATCGATTCAATTGTATCATTAAATATCATACAAAATTACGGTTTTATATTTGAGATACAACAGTAACAATATCAACACAACAATTCTAATTTTGCCATAGTATATATCAATTACAATTTCCTCAAAATGCTCAAGTCATGAAATAAAAACAACAACACATGTTTCTCAAAATTCTCAATTCTAATTTTCCCAAATTAAGCTAGCCTATTGTTATTTTTCCAAATTAAGCTAACCTATTGTTATTTTCCCAAATTAAGCAAGATCATTCCATAAAGAGACCACTACAGTTTTGTTCCTGAAATTTTCAAACATTTTGAAAGGCCATTAGAAACAAAACGAGCAATTACATAAAATTAACAAAGAAAAAGAGTTTGTAAATGTCACTTACGAATCATCAGCTATAGTGATATCACGCTTAGGTATGGTTTCATTGTCACTCTTTCTTCTTATGCTAAGGGTCGATGACACATTTTGCACAATGCCAATTACATCTGAAAGAAGAGAGGATAACAGACCGCATTAGAAAAAAGTATAGCTAAACAAAAAAAAATTGCAAGTACTTTCAAACATTTGATTTTACAATCGCTTGGTATGCATACCAGAAATATTGTAAATGTAGTATTCTTTTGATCTATCATACCTTACAAATGATTTTGCATGCAAATAACAGAATTACAACACTAAAATACATACTTTGTGCATGTAGCAGAGTTACAACACTAATATAATTAAATTTTCTAAGGTTGTATCACTAAAATAAAAGTTCCCTAGTGCATATAGACAACTACTAGCATTTCTGTAAGTCAATTCTACATTGAAGACATGACCTTCATCCCTGGTCTCAGGTATGGACAGTCAATTCTACATTGAAGACATGACCTTCATCCCTGGTTGAGCGAACCGAACCGAACCAAATATACATCTTAGGTTGAGCTTTAGAGGTATGGACAGAGTTCTAGATAACGTTAGCATTTGTTAAACCAAAGTTGCAATTAATTCTTCAAAACAAATTTTTCTGATAATCCACCAGAATTGCTGTTCTTACACCAGTCAAGCGACGATCCTCCAAATATTACTAAAGTTCACAATAACTTGCAGCTCTTTCTCTAAAATTTAATAAAAGAAAATAAGTAATGAATTTAAACTACACCTTCACCAGCAGCAATGAAAGAAAGTGCATGTCCAGGAGATAGAACCACCTCCTCCTTTATTCCTTCCACATAGGTCCCCTGTGTTTAATAATTTAAAACTTTCAACTTTAGTTAAGCAAACACCCCGCAAAAATAGTGAGTTCAGAAAGTTGTTGATAGTGAGTTCAGAAAAGCCTCTGATTAATACCAAACAAGTTCAATTATATCATAGGTGTTCGGCAAAGTAGAATTTAATTCCAAAGCAAATGGATCTTTCATTCTAACCCATTCTTTCTATAGCATAAGGTATTCCACCACCCGAGAATATCTTATTCTATCTAAAGGAATAGAGAGGGATTTAATTGCAAAATTTTCCATCTATTCCACCTTTTCAACTCAATTCCACTTAATTCAGTGTGCCTAACAAACTTTAAAAAGACAGCGGAGTAATGAAAGCTTATGCACCTGATGGTCTTCTCTCACTCGCAAGTTCTGACCAGTAGCAAGTCATTTATCACCGTTTAATCCGAACTCTGTCCATACCTGAGGGGAAAGATATCACAACTAAAAAAAATTAGAACTTACACTAAGATGCCAGATTTAGAGAGCAGAGAAGTCGAGAAGATAGCTTGCTTGTGCCACAGTGGGTCGATCTGGCGAGTTTGTGCTCGCGCGATGGGGGTCTGTGCTGGCGCGATGGCGATGGTTAGGCGAGAGAGCAAGAGAGAGAGAGGATGGTGAGGCGAGAGTGCGAGAGAGAGGATGGTGCGGCAAAAGAGAGAGAGAGAAATCTAGGGTTTTGATTTGGCGGAGAAGGTTTTATTTTGGCAGAGAAGGGTTTGATGGCGCGTTCGATTTTTTCAGTAGCCGCGTTTTTTTCATTTTTTTTTCAGCGACATTTAAAAAAAAAAAAAAATTTCTGCGACCGGTGTTGGCGCCGGTCGCTGATACAATTCGTCGCCTAATTTTGATTGAAATTCATTTTTTTCAGGAGAAATTGAGTATCTGCGACCGGCGTCAACACCGGTCACTGATACCGGTCGCAGAAAGCCAATTCTGCTGTAGTGTATATTGTATAATTATACAGTATGTAAAAATAGTTTTACAGTATTCGCGCAAGTTAAATCTGTGGACAAATGGTGGACAAAAATCTGTGGACAATTAGACGCTTCATTTTTATTAATACCTACAAAAAAAGATTTTTTTAAAACTGCCCCCACATTTTTATTAATACTCTAGACTGACCTCTGATATAGTACCAACTCTAAACTCAGTAGCCAAGCACTAAGCAAAATCCCCTAGGGCGATATTCGGATCCATCTCGTCCCCCCCCCTTTCCGAAAAGTTGTCATACACACAAATCCGACTTTCCTAGCCAAAGTTATGGCTGTTTAAAGTTTTTTCGAAAGCTAAACTTTGAAAATTCATAACTAACTGTAGAAAAATCCAAATAAATTGAATTTTGTGTCAATTCTGTGTATTTTTTAATGCTCTACATGCTGGTATAATCACTTTTGCAATTTGGTCCATGTATCAGTCCAGACTTGCTAATTTACTAGCAGAGGTCAAATCTAATGTTTTTAGTGCATTGCACTATACCAATGGACTTTGCATCAAAATTTCAAAAAAATATCGTTTAGTGCCTCAAAAATTCAGTTTAAGTTTTCGTTCAACGATAGACGTACAACGATCGATATTTTGTTTAGTCAAAAGCCAAAGAGATTATTCAAGAATTATTCATATAATTATTTTAAAATGCATTTACTATTTATTGTGTTCGTTTACCTATCTCCGAGCAAATGGTATATGTTGACAGTAATCAAATAATCCAATGATTCTCTAAATAAAAAAAAAGTTTACATTATTGAGGCAATCTAACTATATTTCCTTGTGTATATATATTTGAATAAAATAAATTATTAAGAATCAAGGTCAAATCCTTAATTAGTGTTATCTTTAGACTTGTGATATTCAACTGACAAATTAAATCAAAGTTATAAATATATCACTCATAAATATTAAATCAAAGTCCTTAATTACGACATCTCACTCATAAATATATCAAATATCTTATTTTTTGGCATACACCCTAAACAAAAAAAACTAAAGTTTATTTAAATAAAAATTGTTACGTTACGAAATTTTTACAATTGAATTCAAATGATTTAAAAGAAAGAATCGATAAATCATGTTCACAAAATGGAAGTTTAAACCTTAATTAAGGTTCCCCTAAATAAGTAGGTTAAGTGTGAATCGAAACCGCGTCGAAATTTTGAGATTTTGAAACTTTATAGGCTGAGTGCGGATGGGATTGACCCGCAGTGCGGGTGGGAGCATCCGCACTCATGCAATTCTGTGTTGATCAAAATTGACTAAGTACTGAGTGCGGGTGAGTGACCCGCACTGCGGATGGGTCCAGCCGCACTCATGAATTCCTATATTGAGCTGAATTTCCTGAAAAATTGGCTAAGTCCCGAGTGCGGATGGTTTGACCCGCACTGCGGGTGGATTTCATCCGCAATAGGCTCGGACTTTTTCCGAAATTTGCCTAAGTCCCGAGTGCGGATGGGTGACCCGCACTGCGGATGACTTCTGTGTTAAAACTCATTTTCTGGAAACCGACTAAGTGCTGAGTGCGGGTCAAGCCACCCGCAGTGCGGATGGGTGCATCCGCATTCAGGGTATTTTTAACCCTAAAACCCAAATCAAAGCTTCTCTCTCTCTCTCTCTCTCTTCACCATTCCCCATTTCTTGTGATTTTCTCCCCAAATAGAAGAGAAAGAACGTGAGAACTTTCCGTTCCTTTCAAACCTCCGATTGTTGCGAGAAATCGAAATCGGAACCGAGTAAGCTGCCGAGGATCTCTCCGAACTCTCCTATTTGGTATTTCTTTCTCTCCTTCTTTCTTTCAAAACCTCGAATTTTCTTGATTTCTCAGATTCTCATTTTAAACTCGAGATTTGTGTTCGAATTACTCGAGGACTAGTTCCTCTACACTCCTTACTAGTTTGTTTGTCAATCTTTTTCCCGATTTCTTCCGATTTGTGAAATCTGATTTCTAGGGTTTCGTGCAAAAAATGAAAGTTGGCATAATCGTGATTTGATTTACTTAACCCAACCAATTAGACTTGTAATCGGTAGGGTTGCTTCCTGATCGTGAATTTTTAGAACATTTAACGACTGATTTGAGGTTTTGACCAAATTAGGGATAACCAAACGGTAAATCGAATTGATCCGAGAACCAAAGTAGTGAAACGGTGATTGATGGTTACCAAAGTGAAAGGGTATATGGCTAGAGGGCCTAGATGCAATTGTGCACCGTTCTATGAGATTTTTAATAAGAAAGAAGGAACCGAAAAGGATCGATACCAAGACATAAGAATTGATTTAGGACTGTACAAACCCTAAGTAAACGTATGGACCACTGAATCCAAATTAAACCAAGTATACGTATAATATAGGTGTAGGCTCGGTTGAGCAAGACTTAGCGAGGCAATACGAGACGTCCGATCCTTAAATTAAGCGGTACGCTCGTCATACTAAGGTGCGGGATTCTTGGACTTGTTTGATACTTTATTTTCAGGAATTAAACTGTTTATTCGTTTGTCATGTTGAATGCTTAATTGTTGCATATTTTGGAATTCATGATGTATATTGATTCTTGCATAAATGAGAATGATTTGAATTGTTCGGTTAAGATTAATTGGCATGTTGGTATGGTTATTATTTGATTAGTTCTATTAATTGTTCTTGATGTGAATGAATCTGCTAGGCCGACCTGTTTAGGTGGCTGGATAAGGTAACGGTGACCTATCCGTTGACCTGTGTTTATGAATTTGCCAGACCGACCTGGTTAGGTGGCTGGATTAAGGTGACGCTGCTGACTTATGCGTTGACCTGTTATGAATTTGCCAGACCGACCTGTTTAGGTGGCTGGATTAAGGTGACGCTGCTGACTTATGCATTGACCTGTTAGAATTTGCCAGACAGACCTGTTTAGGTGGCTGGATAAGGTGACGGTGACCTATCCGTTGACCTGTTTAATGAATTGTGCAAAGCTGATAGCTGATTGTGATTCTATTTGAATGAAATTGCAAAGTTGAGCGGTATGGCTGACTTTGATTCCGTGTGATTGCATTTGTGTCAAGTTGACCTGTATAGGTGACTTGTAACCAGACCTTAGGATATGGTTAAGCCAAACAGCTACAGATGGGTGTCGGATAAAAGGGCCCACCTTGGTTGGCCATCTGTAGGCGCCTGTAACCCTACAGATGTAGGTTTGATAACGGTCCAGCTCGAAAGAACATCTGTAGTTGCTACAAGCCCTAATGAATTAAATTAAGTTAAGCCAAATATATGTTGTGTTTGAAATTCATCTTGGAAATTCCGTGAACTGTGTTTCAGGTTGATTAATTGTTGTCGAGCATTGGTATACTGTTATTTATGATTATATACATCTGTTTGCATTGTTATTGTTTGGGTTTCATTTTTGAATATGGAGTTTGATTGCAAGTCCAATAGTCTGAACTGTGGCAAATTCGCACTGAGAATTTATTCTCACCCCCACCCTCCCGGTTATTTTACAGGTACTGGTGCGACTGATTCCGGAGAGATATTTTGGTGTATAGTTTGGTGGATAGTTTTAGGGTAGGCCATAGAAGCTTACCATCTCAGGACCCTAGATATTTTGGTGTATAGTTTTAGGGTAGGCCTCATGGTTGGTATCCGGATGAGATACTTATATTGTATTATTTACTGTCCAAACTGTGTACTCTGATTTTATATTAGAAACTTGTTTTGAATTGTGTGTTGTTTTGATTGAATTGTTAATTGCCTTGTAAGCATACACGGCGTTGTATGCTTACGGCGGGGAACTGTTACGACCCGTGGCCGCGGGGTGTGACAAAAATATTAAGATCTCTAAAAAAAACAGAGAGAGAACCACCCCGCAGAGAGGCGGTCTACTAGGAGTGTGGACAGCCCGTGGGTCGGACGATCGGGGCAGTTTTGAAAAAAATTCGAATGTGAGGACAGTTTTAAAAAAATCTTTTTTTTTAGGATATTAATAAAAATGGCCATGATACACCTAACCAGATAAATACAATTAACCTGAGTATTCTTCAACCATTTTAAATAACCGGTGAACTTACTCTGTAAATGTGGCATCGTATTAATTATTTTTATTCAAAATACTGTCCAATAATATATAGAATGCATATTTTTAAGTATTTCAGTGAAAGATATTATTATATTAATTTAAGGAGCCTGATAATTGTACCCCAAACAAAATCTCCGAGCGCGTCCCCCAATTAGTTTAACAGAAAAAAAAATACTTCCAATGTTATCTAGCTTTCATTTCCAGTGCTAATATTCAAATATTTGAAACTATGTTTATAACATTTTATAATACTACTCGCAATTAGGGCTGCAAAGGAACCAAACCGAATCGAACCTGCCCTGGTTCGAATTCAAATTCGAAATTATTTCGAACCGAACCCAGTTCAAAATTGAAATAGATTTCAAACCTAACAGATCAATTCGAATTCAATTCGGTATAATTTGAATTGGTTCGATTTGATTTAAAATTAATTCAAAATTGAGAGCAAAAATATTTGGATTTAGATCCAAGCAAATTTAAATTCAAACCCATACTGAATCCGAACCCAATAACGGATTCCAGATCCGTTAGGGTAACTCTAACAAACACCTCAAGGCTCCTTTTACAAGCTGGAGAGCGGTTTTGACTGTGATCGATTAGAACTGTGGGACTAACATTTTTCTAGTATGCATTGACCGGAATTTGAATAAATTGGGCCGTCGGGTAAATTTGGGCCGAAGTAAATTATAGTTAGTTTAAAGCGTCAGAGATGTTCAGATGGAAAAATAGAAGCAGCGCCTCCTGTCTCTCATTGAACCCGACTAATGGGTCCCAGTTATCAGACCGATTCTGTCTGAATTTGAATCATGCTCTCCACGCTATTTTCAGTCATGGACACGGTTTATGGGAAACCTTCATGTATTGAGTCTACGGTTTATAGCACCGAGTATAGGCGATATAATGAAGCCTTCTCTCCCAAACCGTTCAGCAAAAAAGAACAAAACGCAAGGACACAGTTGGCGCCAGCAAATTCCTCCTTCAAATTCTAAAACCCCAGACTCTTTGGCTGCAAACGAATCGAACCAAAAAAATTTCGAACCGAACCGATTCGAACCTGCCCTGGTTCGAATTCGAATTGAATTAATTTCGAATCGAACTGGTTTGAATTAATTTCGAACCGAATTACTTTCGAATCAAATTTTTTTTTGATCTTTTTCGAATCGAACTCGAATCGAATCACGAATCTCGAATTTTTTGTGCACCCCTACTCGCAAGCATTTAAACCTCTATATGCAAGCATTAAAATTCTAAATCTGTATAGTGTCAACTCCTAACTATTTTTGTTTTCAAGCCAAAAACAGAAATATTCATTTTACCCACTTTTTTTTTCTCTGATCATTCTCATCCATATTATCGACGATTCGTAATGAATTTTGCGAATCTAAAAATATGAACGTTTTTTTATCCGATTTTCTCTTTCAAATGATATCCATGAAAAATAACTTTCGAGTTATATTTGTATCGTAATTTTTTTACCACTTTAAATCTCTGTGACTTTCAGTTTTTTTTATTTTGCTTCAAAATAATTTAAACCTCTGTTTACAAGCATATAAATCTCATTAATAACACTTTAAATCTCGAGAATAAAACATATAATCCTAATATATAAAAAGAATTTAAACCTCAACAATAACACTTCAAAGCATATAAACTCAACAATAACACTGCATTTACAAAGCATATAAACCTCGTGTACAAAACCTTGAAAATTTTAATGTTTGTAGACTGAGATTTAAAAACTTGAAAATTTAAAGTGCTCATGAGTTTTACTTTTTAAAAAAACAAATGACTTTAAAATTACTCAAAAGTATTTCTTCATGGATCTTATTTGAAAGATAAAATCAAATAGAAAATGTTCGTATTTTTAGATTTGTAAAATTCATCACGAATCGTCGGAAAAATAAATTATAATTATCAGAGAAAAAATAAAAAAGAATAGGTGAAAAAAATCTTTCATTTTTTGGCTTGAAGACAAAAGTAGTTGAGAGTTAAAACTATTTAGAAATGCTTTCAGATAGAGGTTTATATGCTTGTGAGTAACATTTTAAAATATTATAAACATAGCTTTAAATGTTTGGATATTAGCATTGGAAATGAAAGTTAGATAATATTGGAAGGTTTTTCTATTAAATTACTTGGGGGATGTGCTCGGGTATGATGGCTCGGAGTATCAGAATATTTCTCTTAATTTAAAGAGATATTGGTGAATACTAATAAAAATGTGAGTCCCGTTATTTGTTAAGGAATTGGGACAAAAACAAACACTAAATTGTGCTATTTGCAAAATAGGTTTTAAGAATCTCTAAAAAAATCTCTGGAAGGGGGATTTTATCCTTTGCATGTGGGCCGTGGCATGGGTGCCATGTTGGGCCTTTACATTTTCTCTGTCCTTTTCATTTATATAGAATTTGTTATTTATTATTTAAAATGAGAGGGATCAAGTTATAACAAGTTTTGAGTTACAATAAGTTATTATAATTATTTTTCTACATTTTTAAAGTTCAAATCGTCGATCTAAATTGTTAGATGTGATCTCTACAATAAAATGTGCTTGGAGACTAAATTTTACATTTTTTGGAATTTTTTTACTATTTATTAAGATAGATACAAAAACTAGTCAAATTCAAACCATTGAATTTTGTACACATCTTAATAAATAGTAAAAAAATTCCAAAAAATATAAAATTTGGTCTCCAAGCACATTTTATTGTAGAGATCACATCTAACGGTTTAGATCGACGATTTGGACTTTGAAAATATAAAAAATAGTTGTAGTATCTTATTATAACTAAAAAATTGTTGTAACTTGATTTCTTCTCATTTAAAATATATATAGAGATGTAACAGGTAAGTGTCAGAAAGATTGAAAGATACCGGATTTTTTTTTTTTCCCTTTAAATATAGACTAGCTAAGAGAGCATACACTATACACTGCCTCTCAATTATTGTCCCCCACCTCTTGGCCCTCGACAAATCAAAGCAAGCATGAACATTGAGAAAACAAATAATTCTCCTGCAGCTGAGGCTGAGGCAACATTAATGTCAAAGAAGCCTCCTAGGAACAAATATGCCATAGCTTGCGCTCTTCTTGCCTCCATGACCTCCGTCCTATTTGGCTATGGTTATTCTCCTCAAAACCCATTTTAATTATTTTCATTTTCTCTCTTAATTATAATTAGTTATATAAATTATGAGGTAACTCCAATTTTGAGTTTAAATTCGGACTGTTCAATTATAATTCGGATCGATTGTACGGAATCCCTTTAATATTTGTGCCAATACAGATCGGACAATATATAGGGGATAGTTTAGTTAAGCAGATTCTTGGACAGTGATGGGATAACTACCAAACGATTAATTTGGATAGATATCCCCAAATTAATTCTATTGTGTGACACTATATTTTTCGCACATAACTGTCAATTTTACTTGATGACATTGATTTTGAATGAAAAATAACCTTCTATGAACCTTTTATCAATTGATGTCTCTCTTTTTGTTGAACCTTTTATGAATTTAATATAGCTCATTTTTTTTCACTATCAATATTAAAAGAAAGGAACAAAAGTCCTTTATTCTAATTGTAAACAAAGCTCATATTAATGATACGTACATTCATATATTAAACAAAACTACATGATCTATTTTTTTTTTTCAAAAAAAAAATTAACAGAACAAAATTATATCCTAAAAAATAAAGCTTTAAAGCAAAAACTTGCTCATTTCTTATTTAAAAGTTTGTGTAAAGCAAATTAAGGCCTTAATTAACTTTGTAAAATATTTATGTTCTTTTCCAGATGCTTCAGTGATAAGTGGAGCTCAGATATTCATTCAAAAGGATCTCCATATTACTGATACTCAGATCGAGATTTTAGCCGGAATCATTAACCTTTACTCACTGGTCGGATCGTTAGCAGCCGGCAGGACATCTGACTGGATTGGAAGGCGGTATACCATGGTCCTAGCAGCCGTCAACTTTTTTGCCGGTGCTCTTCTAATGGGCCTTGCTCCCAATTATGCTATTCTCATGCTTGGCCGTTTCGTGGCAGGAATAGGTGTCGGTTTTGCCCTAATGATCGCTCCAGTTTATACCGCTGAGGTGTCGCCCGCATCCTTCCGTGGTTGTCTTACATCCTTCCCGGAAGTTTTCATAAACTCCGGCGTACTACTCGGTTATATTGCTAATTTTGCATTTGCCAAGCTTCCTATCAACCTAAATTGGAGATTGATGTTTCTTGCCGGTGCAGTACCACCTGTGTTTCTGGCTGCTGGTGTTCTTGTCATGCCAGAATCGCCACGCTAGCTGGCTTGTCGTGCAAGGCCGACTTGATGAGGCCAAGCGTGTGCTGTTCAAAACCTCAGATTCAACTGAGGAGGCTGAGCAGCGGCTACTCGACATTAAACATACGCTAGGTATATCCAGGGGCGGAACTCAACTTTGAGTATAGGGGGGCTAACTGACTAAACATCATATGCTTGAAAAATATTAAAATAAAAATCAAAAATATATAAAATACAAGATAATATGATTCTTCACTATTTGATTTTATAAAAGTTACAATAATTAACAAATTAACACCAATGAATGACATGTTTAACAAAATTAAAAAAATAATAAAAACATACCATATACGTCATATTTTTTTTATATTATTTAAATTTAGACCTATGCTTTTTTAAAAGATCAAATTCTGCAATAATCTCATATAAGCTATTCTTATTAGTTATTTTATTTTCGATATAAACAAGCATGTAATCTTTAAGAAACTCATCACCCATTTTGTTTCGAAGTCCAGTTTTAACGAGTTTTATGGCTGAAAAAGCTTGTTCTGTAGTAGCAGTTGAGACGGGAAGAGTGGCAAACGACTGGGTATACCAGACGACTGTACAGATGATAAATCAGTTTCCATGCTAACACAGAGCAGTAGAGGCGGAGCCTGGAAAGAGCTACTATTATGTCCAACACCATCAGTTCGGCGAATTCTCATCGCCGCACTTGGTTTACAGTTCTTCCAACAGGCATCCGGCATCGACTCGGTGGTCATGTACAGTCCCAGAGTGTTTGAGAAAGCAGAGATCAAATCGAATTCCAACTCACTCGGCGCTACAGTTGCCGTAGGTTTTTGCAAAACAGGATTTGTTCTTGTATCTGTATTCTTTGTTGACCGGGTTGGACGACGGGCCCTCTTACTAGCTAGTTCCGCTGGAATGATCATCTCCCTTCTCATACTTGGGTCCAGCCTGACAATTATCGACCATTACCCACACAAGAAATGGGCAGTGGTGCTTAGCATGACAATTATTTATCTACTTTTTTCTTCCTGAGACGAGGGGAAGGAATTTGGAGGACATAGGAGGGTTGTTTGGAAAAGTTGTAGATGAGAATTTAGTTGAGCAAAATGGAGAAGTTTCATCAGTATTTGACAGAAAAGGAACGGAGAAGAGAGAATCTGGAGATAGAGTTGATGCTGTTGCTAAGTGATAGCGAGTTGGTTATGTTGGTGGCATTTCAAGTGAAGAGCATGGGGCAATTTAAGTCGAAATCATACGAATTATGATGAAGATGCTAATTTATATGTCTTGACTCTGAACGTATGAGATTTTGTCTCTGATTATTATGATATGCATCAATCTAAGTTTGAACTCCTATTTTAAGATTAAATTTCGGGTAAATATTTTGTTAGAGCATTTTTAGCTTTATGCAGCGCACGAACAGCATACAGCGCTGTACAGTGTGCACTGCTTGAAGTTCAAAGTGCTCTGTTATAAACTTTACCGTATATTCCATCTTCTCTCTTTAATTGCGTTCCCCCCAACCTGTTGCACATCAATAGCTGTCACACTGTCGTCAAATGGTCCGACCAAAATTCTTTTAAAATTTCTAAACTGGGTTAAATATTTTTTTTTGTTGTCTTAGATTTGAAATCAGAATATATTTTGTGAAAGGCAATGATGTTAATTTCTTATCCTACACACCGAATTTTTTAAATCTTGATCATACGATTAGAGTTTAATTGTTTTTATTTTTTATATTTGACATATACTAGACCTCTATTTCATCATGTGTAATCTATAAAAAAAAAAAAAAACAATGTTATCGTGGTCTAGTGTTACTTTTTAAATTTAATTTGAACAATAAAAAAAATAATGAAAAGAAGAAAATAACAAGTTAGTTGCTAAGAAAATGTTATTTGAATAAAAGACCGCACATTCAAATCTAGATAGAGATCTCTTGTAGATATTAATATATAACTAAGAGTTTAATCCTTAAACTTCTAAAAACAAATAATATAGCATAAAATAAATGATGTTCTAATTCTGTAATATGCGATTCTAAAAAAATTGGATGTTATCTTTTTTCCGAAAACTTATCCGACTCTTTTTTTTCAGCAGAAAATAATATTTTATTTCTAAATTAATTGGCATGCAGCGTTCAAGTTACAGTTTTGACACATTAGATGATGTTCAGTTTTTTTAGTGAGATATAACCAATTAAAACAACTACAGCTATAAAAAAGACCATAGTTTTCGAAGTGGCATATCATTACAGATGTGTTATTTTATAACAGCGCATTTGAAATTTGACATACTGATTTCCAATTATATTTTATTTTATGAGACATTGGTGAATACCAAAGGACTTGTGCGTCCCTTGTTTTAAATTTTGTATGTAAAAAGCCTACTAATTTATATTAACTAATTAATGGGAAAAAATATAAAGAAATAAAAGCACTTAATTGAACATAATGATAGTTCAAATTTATTCCTACAATTGAAAAAAATAAAAAATCATAGTTACAACAGATTTGAACAACAAAACAACCTTAGTGTCACGATCCCAAATCGAATTAAGAACAAACAGACCGAATTTTGACTCAGTCAACAGTAACATCAAAGGTGACAAAGTCGTGGGCAGGTCGGTCAGGCGCTCGAGCAGAGAAATTTTAAAGAAGAAACCGTTGCAACTTGCAACTAATAAGAATCCTCTATTTTAATTCAACTATTGCTGCTTCGTATCTTTGATATCTTTGACAAATGGCTGCTGAGATGGTGTGGAGAATAATTAAGAAAATCTAGGAAATCATATTTAGTTTTCCTTTTTGTTTCTTTGCCTATAAAAGGCCTTCAGATGAATGGATTCTGATTAAATCAATTTTCGGTTTTCGGCATTTTTATCGTATCCACATATTCCTTGCAAATTAACTCCAAAAACATTTATCTTTTCTAATTGTTAGTAGATAAAGTTCAATAGAATTTTGAAGCACACTCAAACAAACATTTAACATCATGCATGAAGAAATTAGAGATGAAAAATTAAATAATCATAGGCACTTGCAGTTGTCTTCAGGTCAAACATCTCGAAACTGTTGAGATTATTTTTATATTTTTGGTAGGAATTCTGTATTGCGAACTTTTCATGACTTTAATAGGAGAATAAGAGCATATACTCTTACTATTTACTCAAAAAAAAAATGTATAAATTTATCTCTACACAACTACACCTGCTAATGCAATTGCATCAACATATATTTCAAATATACTCTACATTTCAGTTCGAACACAACTAGCGTTTGTTGAATATAATGAAAACTCAACTAGGTTGACTATAATCAAAATACTGTGCTCAGCTTGATCAAATCTCGAACTCAACCCAACCAAATAATATCTTAAAGTTAAAAACCTAACTCAGATCTAGCCTGAGCCCACACTTTTTCAAATAAGACATGTTTATCAAGGTAAAGTATAAAGATTAATTATGCTAGAGCTTTATTGAAAGAAATCTGCTCATGAAACTGTTTCTGCATTCCGCAAAAACTCTATGAGCAATAATAATATTTTTATTTACCTTGAGCATGTGCATGTTGTGGCCTTAATCAGCCAAATTCACTTTCGAGTTCACAGGTCAAAAATATATTTATGGGGTAAATATCACAAAATGAGGAACGCACTCTAAGCTGTCAAAAACTCGTCATGGACAGTGGGGTCGGTTGGTCCACATCAACAAAAGAGAACTTAAAACTCCAAGGAAGATTGCTGAAAAATATGAACTAAAATGTATCAGTAAGCTATTAAATAACAAATTGTTTTCGCAAATTACACCCACACATTTTCATAATTTGCAAATAACAACCAATCATCTTAGAATTCTTGCAAAGAATGCAGTTCCATTGGATAAGATAGTATAGCAACATTTTATGGTTATTTTCCCAGTATACAAGAACCATGAGGCAACTTATTAGAATTAAAACTTAATAATATAGAGGGGCAATTTACTATATTCTTTCATAAGTTCACCTATTGAGAACTATTGCAAATGATTTTAGTTTTAAAAAAAAAAGATTAAAGAATATTTGTCGTGACTCCCTAAAAATGTGGGGTGTACCTTCTATTATTACTCATGCCTGATGCCAAGTAATTTAGCTGTGAATTCCCAAGTTACGATAGCAGCAGCATTTGCAGGAAAGGCTCTTGCTAATGTAGGCCCAAGACCGGCGTAACAACCCCGCAATCCAGATTTCCTATATACCTGAAAAATTAAATGAAAATAACAAAAGATAAGACTATGGATTAACAGTAGAGCAGGGTCTCCGATCACATTGGTACAAGTAACGAAAATATGCGGTACAAGAAGTACATATTACGTACCAGGCTTATAACCTGGAAAGGGTTTCGGCTCGAATTCATATCAGGAGTGGTTTGAATAATAGTTTTAGCTACATCAATTGGCATCACAGCTGTCCAAAACTATGAAACAAAGATGAAATAATTATAAAAAGAAAATTACGATTTTCAGTAGAAATAATCAATTGGCATCACAGCAGTGACAGTAGTTACTGAAGTTCATAAATGCAAAGAGAGGTCCCAAGCTACAATTACTAGCACGTTACTGTACAATAACTAGAATTATAAGCATGGATAAGATACAATATCCTTGGAAAATGGAATTGCTCACATGCTATGTGCAAATTGCACACACTGTTGACTATATTTGTTCAAATATGAAATAGGAACCACCATTTCTCATAATTGCAACGAAATGCACCACATTTGTAATTACTTTGCAAATAAATTCAGAGTTAAAAATGAAAATGACTATTCTGTTTATTGCATTTTATGTTACTCGGAAATTGATTCATACAATACAAGCAATAAGTGTTTTGTTTATGACATCAAAAGGGTGATTTATGTATTTAAGGGTCTTACTGTACATTACCTTTATCAAAAGAGAGGGTAATTACTATTTCAAAAGAGAAGGTAATTGCACTTACAGCAATCCCACTGAATCCGCCACTTACGATACCAATACCAATATCATTGAGAATTCGGTTTTTCTCAATACCGGGTATGGAAGCCATACGCAAATGCATCCAATACCGGCTAAACTCGTAACTTCCGAAGAAAACTGAGTTCCCTATGGCCTCTCTCATAAGAGTAGGGACCCCACCACGAAATATACCTCTTACCTGTCGATACAATAGCCCAAATTTACTCAGCCAAAGAGCAAATACGATATTAATGACAAGAGTGAGGCTATGGTACTTTGTAATGCACAGATCGGTCCGTGTTATGGACCCATATCTCCGTTTTCAAAGTCCAAACAGTCGATACGAACCGCTTAATATGATTTCCATATAAATATGTACTTATCGATCAAATTTTATATTTTTAAAAAAGAAATTTACTATGTTTATATAGGTAGAAAATCACTACTTTTGATGGTCCAGGATCTTTAGATCAGGTAATTTCTACCCATCTAAACAAATAGTAAAAAAAAATTCTAAAAGCTGTAAATTTTGGTCAAGTACATTTTCATATGAAGATCATGTTGGACGGGTCGGATCAACTATTTGAACTTTAAAAATAAAAATATGAATCCATAGCACGGCCTATGTGTGCATTGCAAAGTACCATAGCATCACTACAATGACAAAGAAAAAGTGAAACTTACTCCTTCACTCTGCAAAGTTTTTAAAGCACAGTCTAAAGGTCCCTTGTACTTGGAGCCAGTGTTGATCTTCCCTTGCACTTGCATCCTACACTGGAGAAGTCTCAGCATTACATGTCATAAACATTATTATATTATGAAATTAGCAATGCATGATCATAAAAGAAATATGGTGTTACCTTAACCAGCTCAGTTGGGCAGAGGATGCCACTAATCAATGCACCACTACATCCTGCCGAAGGCAGTATCACTTGTAGTTGTGGTTGACCATCAACATTTGTTCCCTAATTTGATCAAATAATTACACTTTAAATAAATATTTGTGCTGTGCATATATGTATAACTTCTTGAAATGAAAACTACGAAGTACCTGGAAAAATGATTTCATAAGCGAATATGTGCCAAAGAAGACAGAGCTCTCTATAGACATCCCAATGAAAGAAGAAGATGCACCTCGATACAATCCTCTTATCTATATTAAAAATAAAACAATAGGGAAATTTTCGTTGATCACTCTTACAATTTTATTTGAAAGTACAATTAGATTAAGTCTAGAGACTAGGTGCGAAAGCATGTTGGATAACATCCTCACAAACCCTTATACTAATAAGAAAGTTCATGGAAATGGAAAAATTATATATTTATACCCACATCAGTAAAATATAAAAAGACAGTGGAGTGTTTTGGATACAGATATTGGATGTTAACAGGAAATAAATACCCAGATTCGGTCATATTTTCATTATTACTTAGCATACTGAACCAGGCTTTATAGAAGAAAAGGTTTGGGCAGCAATTGCAGAGGAGAGCTACCCTCTTCTGAGATAAAGTAGTTCATGATTCAACCTAAAACTAAAAGTATATTTCTATTACTTTTTATAATCTGAACAATATTATGGTGCCTTAAACTAAGAGTATATTTCAATTCTCAAAAAGCCTTTTTTTTTAGGTACTGACACTTCTGTATCAAATTGAATATCTAAACCAGATGACATGCTCATATTTGGTCATGTTCATCCATACTTGTATTCATTTCATAACTTGTACGTATTCATATCTATGAATAGCCCTTACTATATACAAAAATAATATAAATACAAATAACCCTTGACATTATCTGACCCATATCTTCTCAACTTTCAACCCTACTTTAGACCTCATGAGTGTTTATTGCACATTTGACCCAGTACTTGCATCGTTTGTGAAGTGCACTAGAAGTTCTCAAATTTTACCAACATATGGGTCCCTTGACATTATCTGACCCATATCCTCTCAACTTTCAACCCTACTTTAGACCTCATGAGTGTTTTTTGCACATATGACCCAGTACTTGCATCGTTTGTGAAGTGCACTACAAGTTCTCATATTTTGGGTGTACTGGGCCCTTTATTCACAAAAAGAAAAGAAAAATACATTTAAGTTTAGAAAAGAAGAAAAGTTCCTTATAAATTAGATGATTTTGATTTAATTGATCAGAAATATAGATGATGAGAGAGGAACAAACTTTTTGGTATTTAACAGATTATATGTTTTTTAATCAGACTAATCTACCAGATCAGTATCATGTGCAAGTATAAACATAATGGTTTTTGTTTGAAAAATAAGATACTACAAGTTATGTGCTCTATGTGATTAAGCAAAATTCTGAGTAACCAAAATTGTAAAGTAACATGCCCTAATGGTAGCCTATTTTTAATAGGGTATCTAAATTAGGTATTTTGTCCTGAACTGCATCATACAATATCGAAAATTGAAGTGAGAAAATGCTTACTCCTTCATTGATCAAGATTCGACTGGCACAATGTAAAGCATTTTTGTACAACTTTTGATTTGTAGTAGTGTTGTGAGCTTGTAACTTGACCTACAAACAAATAAATAAACAAAACATAAAAATTGGTAGGAACAAGAAGCTAGAGCATTTGACAATCCATAATTATGAGCCATGCTTTCATTTCAGTACCATGCTTGAATTCAAAACCGTTTCCAAAATGTCTTTATCAGGACATTCCAGGGGCACTTATAATTAATTTCCCTTTCCGTTGTTAGTGTATTATCATACGATTTCCATGAAAAAAAATCCTCTTACTGTTGCTACTCTGGTAATACTTAACAGTAACAGATCATATACTGGTATTTGGACTTTGTACACAAACCCTACCAAGTGGGTAAATATTACCCAGTAACTATTTTTCTGCATTGACTTCATAAAGCTATCAGAAAAACCAATTATATGTAGAAATAAATGAAAAATGAAAATGCATTAAGAAAAGAACTAAACCGATCTATAAATATAGAAATTACTTAAAAGAGAAAACCTTGATAGTGTCAAAAGGGTGACCAGTAATGACCATGGAAAGGCCGGCCGCAAAGCCAGCCCCATACTCCTTGGCAGCCTCACCAGTTCCCATGGGGTGCAAAACTTATTCTTTCCAGGGCTATTCAGCAAAAAATTAGCAACAATGATACAAACTATAGGAGACCAATTAGAAGTGGTTTTAGGTTTTTAAGTGAAACCGGAGATCTACTCTTGTCAATGTTACAAGAAAATGAGGGACTTCTCTGCATAGATATCAAGTCAAATCGGTCGAGCGCTGATACTACTGAAGAAATATTGCGACAGAAATGATGCTCGATCAATCGACTCTCATCAAAATAACAAGAAAAGAGGGACTTCTCTGCAAAAAAATGACAGGCTTCAGACAGAACGGAGAGTTCCAATTGCTTTGAGTTTGAACCAATGTGGAGGAGAGTGGGCTTTACTGTATTTATTTTTTTTAGTTATCGAATTCTATTAGGCCCTGTTCGGCGGCCTGCTAAGGAATGGAAATGGGAATCAATAATTTTGAACTAATTTTTACTGTTTATCATGGGAAAAATAACTTGGCTCTGAGTGAATTTTTTTTTCCACGGTGAACAGTAGGGAGCCGAACGGACCCTTAGAGAATCATTGTAAAAGATTCCCTTGTGCGGTACCCTACTGGATCCGAATTCTCTCCTCTTTACCCCTTTTACAAAAACAAAAACAAAAAAACCAAAAAAAAAAAAAGTCTATTGTAGAAATTATAGAAGTCTGTAAACAAAGTTTATTTAAAGTCGGAGACTCGGAATCAACGGGAATATTTTTATATTTTTTTACGCCGCAACCAGACTGGAAGCTAAGAAAAATGGGTCAGGAATCAGGATCCCGTAACTCAAATTTTGAGCTTAGATCTGGACCATCCGATCAGAATCCTGACCAATCCGGTCAGAGAAAGAAAGCACAGGGCCTTTTCGATGTGCCAGAGCAAATCTGAAGGTCCAAATCCAAACCCAAAATTTGAGTTACTTTGGGATCCGAAGTCAAACATAACAATATTTTCTTTTCTATAATAACTCGTAAACTATACTTCCATTCACACATTTTATTCCTGTACTGTATATACAGAATTCAAACTCTTGTCATGTACATTCCTAGAAAAGCTTATGCTCCTTTTTTTTTTTTTTTCTTTTTTTTGAGAAAAAAGCTTATGCTCCTACAGTCCTACTAACTGCACTAAGCAGCAGAACAATATTTGTTTCTGTGGTTAGTGGTTTTCAATGTGGGCCAATTTACGCCGGAAACCTTCAGGTTTGATAGATACTAGCTGGGCCTTAAAAAGGCTCTCATGTGAAAATGAACGGGCTAAATTTAAATTGACGGCCCAACGGACTCCATCAAAAAATCAAAGCCTCAAAAGGTTAACAACACTTATTGCCTCAAAAAGCAATACTATCAACCAATGTTGTAAAAACGGCTTTAACGGCCGTTTAATCATTAACGGCGGTCAAACCGTTACGAATACACTTAACGGATAACTATTTGCAGATAAAAATGATTAATCGGCTATTTTTTTCCGATTAATAGGCTGGTTTACCGTTTAATTGTCTGTTTATTCTCGTTTATTCTAATTTATTCCAGTAAATATTTATTTTCACATTGATTATTTTTTTCCAGTGATTGTATGTGATAGTAAGTTTTGTAAATCAAGTATTGTAGTTTTATTTGTGCTTGGATATAAATCCAACATTCTTTTATATATGTTTTTTCTTCTTACTTACTTTGAAATTGATTAATTCTTTTATTATTTATATACTATATATTTTTCTTACTTACTGATGTAATTTTTTTTCAGTTAGTACGATATGTTCATTATGAAACTAAGTTGTTATCATAAACTAAATTTAGTGATTTTATGGTGGAATGTTTCATTTCTTTCAAATAATATATTATTAGTATTTTAAAAAGCTTAATTCTTGAATTCATTTTTTCATTAAATAAATATGTTACTTACACATGTAAAATACTTATGCCGTTATGCGTTAAGAAAAAATAAGCGCAGTGTCATGTTATAATAATAGAACTAAGTTATATTAAGTTTATTTTATAAGTTTAATGAGTTAAATAAATTATTTTTAATAAATTATGATATATATACATAAATTTAATAAAAAAACGTTAAATTGTCCGCATAATTCCGATTAATCGGTCACATACCGATTAATCGCTTGGTCGTACCCTGTCCGTCCAACGACCTCATACTATTATTTACAACACTTCTATCAGCATAGAAAACAAGAAAAATCTGATTTAGTCCGCATAATTCCAATTAATCAGTCGCATACCGATTAATCGCTTGGCCGTACCCTGTTCGTCCAACGACCTCATACTGTTATTTACAACACTACTATCAACATAGAAAACAAGAAAAATCTGATTTATGTGTGTGTGTACACACACATAATGAGATGAGCATAAAGCCTCAAATCATTACACTGCAGACACTAAATTTCGATCCAATAATCTTTCACGCGAATTAACTGTGCTAGATATACTTTTAAAAGAAGATAAGATTTACAAATTACTAGTAAATAAGCGTTAATGTAGATATTATTTTATCTTATCGTGAATGTCAATCCAAACGACTCCGGATCCTCTTAAAGTCAGTTGCCGAGCCACCAACAATGAATGAATGTCAATTAACATTCATTTTGTAAAAAAATTATTTTATAAATAATTTTTTATATTTTAGAGTAAAATTTATATAATTGATTTCATTCATATTTTTCTCATATTTTAAAAGTCTAGCTCAAATACTCAAATTTTGAGTTTATGTTTGAATATCTGATTAGAATATGGACCAATTTGATCCGAGATGGAATGAACATCTCTTTATTATTTGTACCAAAGCAGATACCAATGTCTGGTCAGGTCTAAACTCAAAATTGAGTTACTTTATGAATTGATCACAAATTCACAATGCCGGAGGTAACTATTGAAGGTACTTAAATAACTAAAAGTTTCTTACTGATTTTTAACAATAATAGATGCGAACTTGTCATTTTGGTCAAACGATAGATAACAGTTGCTATTAACTGAATAACGTAATATTGTTAGTAGAGACGTTATTAAATAGGAGATATTAATATGTGCATTGTGAAAAATAATTAGAAATACAAAATGATATATAAAAGTTAATTAAAAAAAAATATCGAAACACTTAGTTATAATTAAGTCTATAGATAAACTTCGTATTATTGTACGTAGTATATATATAGTTCGTCCATGATAATATCATATATATTTTTGAATAGATAAACATTATTGCTCTACAGCTCGGCGCCGTATAGTATCATTTTTCTCGTGTTGTTATTAAATTGTGCTCGGCGATGTGTCTCATTTCCGGCGACCATTTTTATTAATATCCTAAAAAAAAGAAAATTTTAAAAATACTACTGAATTCATTTTTTTTTTTTTACAAATACCCCAACCGCCTGGGCCTGGAACTGTCCAAAAATTCCAGTGAACCGCCCCCAGCAGAGGCGGGCCACATCCCAAATGGACCGCCTCTACATGGATGGGTCATACCTCTGTCCAAAAAACGGTGCCTCCCCACCAGATCCGCCCCCGCCGCCGCCGGTGCTCCACCAAGTCCGCCACTGCTCCGCCACCTCTCCACTGCCTTGATATCTCTCTCTACCTTGCCGGTGCTCCGCCCTCACCTTCACCACTGCGGCTCTGCACCTCCCCCGCCCTCACCTTCACCACTGCGGCTCTGCACCTCCCCCACCCTCTACCTCGCTACCACTCCTCTCTCTCGGGTAAGTTTTTGATTCGATTCGATTGAATGTGATTGAATGCGATTAAATGTGATTGTGAGTGATTATTGTGATTGTGATTGCGGTTATGAGTGTGATTAAATTAATAATTGTAATTAAAAAATGTTAGGGTTTTTAAAAAAAAATGTTAGGATTGTGATTGTTTTAGGATTAATGTTAGGATTGTGATTGTTTTAGGGTTTTTGAGCAAAAAAAATGTTAGGATTAATGATTGGTTTAGGTTTAAAGTTTTTGAACGGAAAAAAATGTTATTTAGTAATTGATTATAATTAAAATTCGATTAAAATTAATGTGTTAGGGTTATTGGTTAGCATATATATTTTTCAAGTGTCGTGAGATGAATGGGTGAGAATTTTTTTTTTTTTCATGTGTATTGAAAGATGATTTATGTTGTTAATTTAGTAATTGTAATGTTAAGTGTTAGTTGTATCATGTATTTTTTATGTGATAATAAAAATATGTGTGTTATATTAGTTATTTCGATGTGTCAAACTCAACACATGATATATTATATTAGTTGTTATAAAAAATTAGAGTTAGAGTTTATGGTTAAAAATTTAGAGTTAGAGTTTAGGGTCGAATTTAGGATTTTGGTTTATGTCCCTATTCTATAATTATATCATTTATTCGATTCGATTGTAGAATTGATATCCTTTTATTAATTGAAATTATATAATTATTACGTTATATAATTATACAATAATATAATTTCATGTGTATTGGTATTTTTTGAGTGATCATTTGACAAAAATAACACGTTGATTTGATAAAAGCTAAAACAATGCATGTGAGCTGGAGACCTTTAGCAAAAGTGGTACATACGTGTATTATGTATAAATCTAGTAAACTGGAAGTCTGAAAAGAAGCAAAAGAGGAGAAATTTTTAAGTGTCTCCTCGTCGGGATATATTAGTTAATATGTTATATTAGTTATATTAGTTGTTATATAATTAATATGTTATATAGTTATATTAAATAATTGTTATAATAATATTATAAAATATTATAGTTGTTACTAATATATTAATATTATATAATTAGTATCTTATTATTAATAATTTTTATTAACATATATTTATATAATTAATATGTTATATTCTTAATATATTAAATAATTATTATAATAATATTATATAATTAGAATCTTTTGATTAATAATTATTGTTAATTTATAATTAAACAATTAGTATTTTATTATTATTAATAATTATTAATATATAATTATATAATTAATATTTTATATTGCTCACATATTAAATAATTATTATAATAATAATATAATATACTATAGTTATTGTATAATTATTGAATGTATTAATATCTTATAATTAATTAGGAGTTTATTATAAATAATTAATCATTATAGAGTTTCAATTGCTTGAATTTGCAGTTGAATTAGGGTTTGAATTTGGTTGAAAATATTTAGAAATTGTTTAAAACTTCGAATAAATTTTGATTTCTTAAATTGTAATTGATTAATATATATTTTTTTTTTGTAAATGTAGTAGGCTCAGGCGGTCGGGACATTTATGAAAAAAAAACCAATGCGGGATTATTTTTAAAATTAACTTTTTGGGGGGTATTAATAAAAATAGCCGCATTTCCGGTAAGTTCACTTTTTACCTCGTTATCTCAAAGAATAAATGTTTCAGTCTACCTGTAAAACTATTTTCCTTCAAGCAATAAAAGTAAAAAAAAAAAAAAACTTAAAATTATGAAGCACCACCATAAATCATGCACCAGGACCATCACAAATCCAATTATTATTGCATGTGTGCAATATGCAGATATTGTGGCGACTCGTGAATCACATTGCTCTGATTTTGTAATTATTTTTATTCAATATCTGTGTGGTCAAATTCTTCTCACATAAATTAATGTGATGAATGATAGCAGCCACGTGTCAATCTGAGATTAGTTAAACTCAATAATTGGCAGAATTTTTCTGCCCACAGGTGGGTAGAGGATTGGGTTCCAATAAATAGACCCTTATAATTATATAAACATGCATGCCGCACTTGTTTCGTTTTAATTTATGGGTCCATGTGCAATTAAGAATTTACTTCTTACATTCGTTTATTTATTTTTTTACTTATCAAAGACAAGACTTAAGGATTTTAAGCATTAAAGAGTGGCATATTTAGGACAAAAGGAAATTATTCTGACACTTTTGCATTTCTACACGACATTGAAGGGAAAGATCAATGCTGCACAGATAATTATTTTATTTTTTTTTTAAATTGCCTTGACTGTTGCAAGGTTACCTTACATTTACATGATCAAATTGTGATTGACTATCTTATTTCTTCCTGGAGTAAACAAATTATGACTAGCTCTTGAGCAAGAATTAAAGCACTGTTGGCTATTTTTTTTTCTCAAAACAACGGAATGCACCATTTTTTAGTAAAAACTAGAAATTAAACATCCAACCATTAATTTTATTTTACTTAGAGAGCATTACCTTTTAACACTGAATCAAAAGCTGATTGCCTAAATAGCACAATGCATTTAGCTTAGGAAAGACTTAGTTTCCAATAAATTATTTAATTATTTAATTAATAAAAAGTTGTATCTATTTTTGAAAAAAAACAAAAACTTTAATTTATTTAATGATTGTTTTTCAAAAAGAATTCTCAAAATAGATACAACTTTTTATTAATTAAATATACTAGATGGATCACAATATTTTCTGGATTACATAGAAGTGACTTTTGAACCGGGATCAATAACTCAGAATCTAAGCATTTTTATTTTTTCCCAATAGCACATAAAAAAATATATTAATTTTTCTTACGGTCGCGAAAAATCCGGCCTGAAAAATATTGATCCGGGTTATTTGTTGCAGTCTTTCTAATAAATCAAATTATATTGTATTCCATCTATTTTCAAAGAAATATATTCAACATTTCTAATATTTTAATACAAAAAATAAAAAAATTATGTTTTCAAAAAAAAAAAAAAAAAGCAAAATGCACAAATCCGGTTAACCAATAATCAGACTCAAATCAAATTTCTGGTTAATGGTTAACCGGACTATTTCAACGGGTCCGGAAAATGGAGGACCGGAAATTTGATTTGAGTCCGGTTACTGATTAACCGGTTTGGGTAGTTTTGCAATTTCAACAGCTAGTTGGTTATTTTTTTTAATTTTATTTATTTTTTGAATGTCTTAATTCCGAAAGTTTTATTTCTAACATAAAAAAAAACATACCAAAACATTCTTGTTCCTGGGGATTTTGAAAATAATCCAGGCCGTTTCGCCATTTGCAGCTTCAAATACTGGAATTCGTACAGGCATTTTGCGATCCCAATTTTTTCTTCTTCTAGAGAAGACTTATTAAAAAACAAAAAAAAAATGATTTCTATGCAAAGAGAGTCGAGGAAGAATTTATTAACCAAAGTTGATAAAATAAGATAGCACCAAATTAATTGCAAATAATATTTTTAGCCTTTTTATTTTGCACACAAAAAGGTTTTTGATTTTATGATTTCGATACGAATATTCGTTGCAATAATTTGGACTAGAAATAAATTTAAACTAGTTCGTTAATTTCTAGTCTAAATTAATTGCAAAGAATATTCACATAAAAAATATAGTTCAAATTAATTTGTACAGAACAAATTCTTAATTTTATAAGATGCATGCATGATGTCTCAGCCTAGTTAAAAGAACTAGATTTCATTTCTTTGATTCTGTTAATGAAAAAAATATGCTAATGAAAAAAATAGATAAAAACTAATCCCCTGTCCTAAGAACTATAATATGTTTTGTCCCACAAGAAAATATTTTCTAGATCCATCTCTATAAATACATATAATAAGTTTGAGGTAGAATGAATTGAAATATTTTTTCATTTTTTTCTTCGAAATTTAAATTCAAACTATTATTAAAAATAAATAAACATCATCGACATATATGATGATCCCTCCTTGAAAAAGTATGAATATAGTTACGTAAATTCCTAGCACTAGTTATCCAATAATAAAACATGATGGTGTGAATATACCCATTTTTTTTGAGAAAGAAAATACCCATTAAAGATAAATATAGAATTCACTGTTCTTACAAGTTCAATATCATATGAAATTCATTGAGTAGAACTAGAGTGTTCTTAAGTTCACCAAGTTTTATTTAGAGGTGTTGGGTCGGGTCGGGTCGGATCCGGATACTATTATATTTGGACCCGTATCCTAAAAGTGTTCGGGTCTGAATTTCGATCCATACACTTATCTGTTTCAATTCGGGTCGAGTCCGGATCCGGATACCTATCTACCCGTAGATATTTCGGGTTCAGTCTTTCGGTTCTGGGTAGATATATACCCATAACTTGTTTGTAGATTATCGGGTTCCGGATCCGGAGCAGGTATATGTCACAAAAAAATCAGGAGGATGGAGAGAAAATAACTTTTGAAAAAAAAATATTGAAGAAAAGATATAATTTTTAAAAAGTAAAATATTAGAGATGACGATTTCATTTTCTATGGTTCAAAAAAATATGAATAGAATACTAATAATTTGTAGAAATGACATATCAATGAGAGCAATAAATTTCCATTATTATACAGAGGATATCAAGGCAAATATTGAATGATGTATTCACAGTAATATATTTTATTTAAAAAATTAATGCGGTTGTTATAGAAGGAATAAATTTGGTATCCATCTATGTGTATAAACATAGTGAATATGTTACTGCATTTTATTTTCTCATATTCAAAAATGTACTAGGCTCACCACGGCTTATTCAAAAATTAATATGCAAAGTTATATTTTTATATATTAATAGTTATTAATATATGTTTTATCGGGTATTTATACGGGTATCGGGTCCGATAATTAAATGAAACCCATATTCTACCCATTACAGTATCGGTTCCGGTTCGGATCTAGGTCGGATATTAAATTATTAATTTTGTAACCATACCCATAATTTAGCTGGTTATATTTTTTAAACCATACCCTATCCAAATTAATTGGATCCGGTTCGGTTCCAGATCGGATCCGGGTAATCGTGTAAAAGTAGCACCTCTAGTTTTATTATGAACTCAACTCTAAAATTTATTAGATTAACTTCATATGACGAATCCGAATCATTCAAACCCATCTACCTTATGAGTGATGCATCTAAAAATTAAAAAAATTTGAATTAATTTTGTATAGAGTCACGATCAAAAAAATGAATGCATTAAAATTAATTTATAAACCATTTAATTTTGACTGCTTGACTTTATACTAAATTAATTCGAAAGTTCAAATTTTTTGTATGAAGACGTATCACTCGTAAGTTAGACGAATACAATTTGGATTCGTCATTTAAAATCAATCCGATAAATTCTAGAGTTGAATTCACATAAAAACTTAATGGACTTAAAAACATGGCAGTTCTACTCAAATTCATTGTATACCTTCAAGTTGCCACTTTCATACTGCAAATATTTAATACTAGACCATGTGCACCTAAGTTATTCCCTTACAACCATTTTAAAATAAATAAGAAAACGGACAGGTCAAGAAAGTAGGCGTACAAAATATTGATCACATCCACACAACTCTTTAAAAGGCCACATACAAATTCCATCCCCTTCCATTTAACTCAAAGCAAGCTAGAAAGACTAGTCTCTAGCTCTAGAGAAAAATGTCTAGTACAGCACCATTGCTAGAGCCCAAGAATTGCGAAGGAAAAAAGAAATGGGGATTGGAGAAGATAGTTGATGTAGAGGAAGCAAAGGGGCAGTTGCTCTTCGCATTGCCTATGATTTTGACGAACATGTCGTACTATGCCATCACGCTTGTGTCTGTCATGTTTGCCGGACACCTCGGTGATGCCGAGCTCGCCGGTGCAACACTCGGAAACTCGTGGGGTACCGTCACTGGATTGGCCCTCATGGTATGTACTTGTTGTTAACCTTATCCAATTTGAAGATAAATAATAGTGTTTGTTTTTGTGTTTTTCTGATTAAGATTAATTAGTTTCATCTTCCTATTTTTTTTTCTCCTTTTTATCCGGTGGTGGTTGGGAAATTAATTTAGTTCATATTTCCTTCTAAATGTTTACTATGTGATGACTGTTGGTGTGTTAAAATCTGAAATCGTCATAAATGCAAGACTTTACTTCTCTTTAAAAAAAAAAATGATGTACATCGATCTAAATTTTATCCTTATCATAAATTAATTACTGACTATATGAAAAATATTGTATTATTTAGTCAAGTCATAACCTAGCTTACATATAAGTGTATTTCAGTTAAATTATCAACAATTGCATTAATTAGTTTACAATTTCTACGGCGTTGTTGTAGTTGAACTGAGACTGAGATAAACAGTGTGTAATCTTAGCATATTAATGATATTTCAGATTGAATTAAAATATAATTAATAGTCTAGATTAGCTAGTAATTATTAACATATTAAGTCCAAACAAAGTGAATCTGTTCGAACAAGTTATTTAATTACGAACCATTTCCGAACCGATGTCGTGAGTACAAGTTATCATGTCAATAAACAAATAGTTATATTTCCGAACCGATGTAGTGAGCACATTAAGTTATCATGTCAATAAATAGATAGTTCTATTTCCGAACCGATGTCGTGAGCACAAGTTATCCTGCCAATAAACACAGAGCAAGATGTATGAAAAAATATATATATATGTCGTGAACACAAATTATATGTCTACACACAGAGCAAGATGTCGTGAACAGTGGCGTAGCCAGGATTTGAGCCAGGAGTAGGCAGAATTTTTTCTCCTCTGGAATCGTCTCTTTCGATCCGTATCACGCCTTTGATTTTTTTTTTCTTTCCAAATTGCCCTATTTGCACACAAACGGCTTCAGGACTTCGGGTTTGAATCTTCTTCTAAATGAGTTGCTGCTATATTAAAATTAACAATGCAAAAAGAGTTGGGCTGCAGCTACGAAATTATAAATAAATAAATTGTCTTTCCAAGGTAAATTATCTTTTATCCACTAATATTATGTTAGCATAGGTGAGCAAATATTAACCGACCAATTTGAATCGGACGCTCAAAACCAAGTAAATTAACTACAGTGTTCTTAGAAAGTTGTAGACAATCCGCATGACATTTAGAGAACTCAGCAGGGTCATGGGACCCACCATGTTAAATATTGCTGCGTAGAAACAAAAAAGTTACTGCTGCGAAGATCAAACGGACAATGTTAACTGTTGTCCTCCAGTCAACCTGATCGAACAGCCTACGATTATTTCAATTCTCCTGTGCAGGACACATGTTGGCGTGACGTTGCTGCTTTTGTGGACTAAAACAGAGGTAGGCACGTAGTAAGTCAGGGGTAGGCAAACGTTAGTAATCAATACAGGAGTAATTAAATTTCAATTTTTAGGGGTAGGCAAGTGCCTACCCCTGTGATGAATTGGCTCCGCCTCTGGTCGTGAACACAAATTCTATTTCCGAACCGATGTCGTGAACACAAATTATATGTCTACACACAGAGCAAGATGTATGAAAAAAAAATCTGTTTAAAAAAATATTAATTTTTCTTTCTATTTTATTTCATTCTCTTCTATTTTTCCATCTATGATCTATTCATTTACTCTCCATCCAAACAAGTTCTAAAAAAAATCGCATTTTCATAACACTTCATTTGAGACCTATCTTCAACACTTGACTTAGATTAAAGCTTAATAAATATCTTCTTTCATAGCACACGTTCAATATTCTGTTATTTTTATTATTATTATTGAAAGCTGCTTAATTAGTTTTCAATGTTTGCTTCAGTTAGGACGTTGCCATTTTCAAACTTTGCTTCGGGATAAATTTTCAAACATACTTTTAAGTGATCAAGAAAACTCTAGTCAAATATTTTACAATCCAAAAAATATAAAATTTGGTCTCCAAGTACATTTTAATATAGAGATCGCATCTAACGTTTTGGATTGACTTTTTGAATTTTAAAAATTAAAAAATGACTTAGTTGCGCAAGATCTAAAAAATAATCGATTTGATATTAGTCAACCTCCTCTCTCTCTCTATAGTTATATATATTGAGGAGGGTTCAAATGCCTCCATTTTTTGTGCCTCCACCATGCCTCCATTTTTAAAAACTTTAATAATTCAAAATTTAAAACTTAAAAGTCAAAATAAAACCGTTGGATATGATCTACATCATTTTATTTATGCACGTGCAAAAAATTATTACATTTCAATTTTATTTTGATTGTCATCAAGAGCTTGTAAAAAATGAACTACTGAGGGTGATTTCTAGACGTTGATTTTTGAACTTATTGATTCACATAAAATCAAAATTGAAATGTGATAATTTTTTATGAGTACATAGAGAAAATAATATAGATCACATCTAACGGTTTTATTTTGACTTTTAAGTTTTAAATTTTGAGTTATTAAAGTTTTAAAAAATGGAGGCATGATGGAGGCACAAAAAATGGAGGCATTTGAACTCTCCTCATATATATTTTACATCTCTCTAGTCAAATCATCCCTACTGTTCCAGTCATACTTGCTTATCATGAGTTATATTACAATTTAGCTGGAATTCAAAACTTTGCCAATAAAGAGATGAGCTACGGCGAGATATGGAGTAAAACGCATTTGTACTTCATGTCGTTTGAATTTTCAAAATTAAAATATAGTACCATGGAGCACCAACTCATTTTACTCCATGGCTCACCGTAGCTCATCTCGCCAACAAATATATTTATATATATTTTGTGATCTCCGCATGTGGGGCTTCTAGACTTGTGATTGGATCATCTGCCCTCCGGGTTGCAGGAAATTTCTATTCTTAGAGTCACTGCTGGGTGGAGCCGGAGTTACTTTTAAAATTTAAATATTTAATTTTGAGTCCACCTGGGACCCACCAATAGTGACTCTGGAGACAGAAATTTTCCGCCCCCGCATGAGATTTGGTCTCTCTAGACTTGTGGTAGTACATACAAAGTTCAATATTTAAATATCTAGATAGCTGCAACCGTGACTTGTACCCATCAATATTCAACAGTGCATTAAATAGTAGATCAGGATGAACCCGTATCCTCTCAGGTATTGCACAATTATTGCAGAGGATCACTTACTTTACGGTTTGAGATTAAATCTCAACCGGCTTGGGATTCGGGTCACTGTAGGGGCCCCATTTTTGGGCTTTGAGATTCGTGCCAAGTTAAAAAGTACGGTTCAGATCTAGTAATTGTAAAAGATTCCCTTATCAGGTATTGGAGAGGATGTGAATTCGATCAGGATGGGGAGAAATGATTTGCTATGTACTGTGATGCGTAACTAGATTGCATCCATAAAATGAGGGTTCCGGACTTCCGGTTGACTACTCTCAACTAGCTGTATATATAATATTAATTTATATACATATACAATTTAAGTCTGGAATTATCTAATGATTTCTATACTATTTAATTTCCCAAAAAAAAATGCAATAATATAAGCCTAAACAACCAAAGATATGAAAAGAATAGAATCAGCAATTGTAGTATTTTATTCATAAATCAATAAGCATAGGTTCAATGATACGGATCTCACATGCACATTTCTAGCTCTACATGTGAACTGCATGTACTTGAGACTTGACAGAGATCCAATAAGCAAGTAGATCATTTTTCTTTTTTGTTAAATGAACAGTAAGCAAATTTGTTAGCATGCAAATTTTCAAAAAGCAACTGACAGCAATCTGACAAAAGGTTTATAATTCTTGTACGAAGAACAGGAATTGTTTTCTACCCAGTAGTGCATGAGATTTGGTCTCTCTAGACTTGTGGTAGTACATACAAAGTTCAATATTTAAATATCTAGATAGCTGCAACCGTGACTTGTACCCATCAATATTCAACAGTGCATTAAATAGTTGATCAGGATGGGGAGAAATGATTTGCTATGTACTGTGATGCGTAACTAGATTGCATCCATAAAATGAGGGTTCCGGACTTCCGGTTGACTACTCTCAACTAGCTGTATATATAATATTAATTTATATACATATACAATTTAAGTCTGGAATTATCTAATGATTTCTATACTATTTAATTTCCCAAAAAAAAAATGCAATAATATAAGCCTAAACAACCAAAGATATGAAAAGAATAGAATCAGCAATTGTAGTATTTTATTCATAAATCAATAAGCATAGGTTCAATGATACGGATCTCACATGCACATTTCTAGCTCTACATGTGAACTGCATGTACTTGAGACTTGACAGAGATCCAATAAGCAAGTAGATCATTTTTCTTTTTTGTTAAATGAACAGTAAGCAAATTTGTTTGCATGCAAAAATTCAAAACGCAACTGACAGCAATCTGACAAAAAGTTTATTCTTGTACGAAGAACAAATAATTAATTTGACTTCAATTGTATTCATTGTAATTTATACCGCTGGTATTACAAAAATGATTTTAAATGAGCATTTGATCAGTCCTCTTATTTGAAAAAAAAAAAAAAATTTAAAGATTTATGGATGACTCCCATTTTTTTTTTTAAACCTGTGGTTGATCCTTAAAAATTTAGCTATGTTCCTAGACATAATGCAATTAATTAATAAATAATTTCCTCTAGTATCTAATATCTATGTGGGTGTGGCTGTTGACTGTAAGTACTACATGTCTATATATATAGTTACAAATTTTTTGAATTATTCCCTGATAATTCATAAGTTTGGTGATGAAAAACACTGAATTATTTAGTTGACCAAATTATTCGCAAAAAAAGTTCGATTTTCTTTTTTCTCCTTTGTGGAACTAAGATTTCCGATTCCCAATTCAAATGATTCTGAACCATTTTAAATTATGTACAAATTATTTTTTAATTATAAACTTTTTACTTGTTTGGTCGATCTGAATAATTTATTTATGATCATATGAGATATATAACATGTGAGACGCGTGCTTCAGACGATTTTGTCGCTTCTCACTTTTCATTATTTCCTTGCATTTTCTCCGCATAAATGGTTGGTACAGATAGATTCCGTGTCAGTTGCCAGTTGGCAAGATTATAAAAAAAATAATAATAAAAAATAACAGAGGTTAATTTACTCAGTTGGATTATGAACAGAGTTTTTATTTTTATTATTTGAGTGAAGTGCTAAGTTTAAATAGCTGATCTAAACCGTTTAATATAATCTCTATATAAAAAATTTCTTATGGATCAAATTTTACATTTAAAAAAAAAAAAATTTAACATATGTAAAAAATCACTTGATCTTAAAATTCTAGACCATTCAAAAGTTTATACAAAAATATACATCTGTGCTATGCATAATAACGTATATCTCTTATTTGTATCTATTTTTTTAATATGCGTTTTTTTATTTTTCTAAAAGTTTGAATATGAATATATATATATATATATATATATATATATATATATATAGGAATATGCTAGCATGCTATGCATAGCATAGAGCCCCTCCATGCAACGCCTTGGATTTCGACTTTTCAAAATCCTAACAGTCGATCCAAACCGTTCATCTTGTTCTCCATATTAATGTGTTTGGTGACCAAATTTTACATTTTTTGGAATTTTTTTACTATTTCTTTAGATTTATTGAAAATTGCTGTTTTCAGCAAATCTGGACCATAAAAAAACAGCGATTTTCAATAAATCTAAAGAAATAGTAAAAAAATTTCAAAAAATGTAAAATTTGGTCTCCAAATACATATTAATATGGATAACAAGATGAACGGTTCGGATCGACCGTTAAGATTTTGAAAAGTCGAAATCCAAAGCATTGCATGGAGAGGCTCTATGCTATGCATAGCATGCTAGCATATTCCTATATATATATATACACACACACACTATTAGAAAAAAAAAATGATTTCATTAGTGTTATATCTACATTTATTCTCAACTTGAACATATGAACTTAATTATATACATATGTACGTAATGTTCTCTGAAGCCCTTTCGTTATACAAAACATTTCTAATACAAGCCCTTTGTTACATGCTCTTTTTTTTGTTGAGCCAAGTTTAACAGCAAATTTTCTCAAAAATTTGAAAAAAAAAGTTTGTCCTTATGTAAATAGACCAGTACTTTATGACTAACCTAATAGCAGCCGCCTCCCTTGAATTTTGATTTTTGGTGGTGATCTATCGGTATCGATCGACTTTACTCCTTGAAAAAAATTTTGCCGCCCTCTGGATGTTTAATTTGTAATTCGGGTTAACAAGTTCTTTTCCTTCTTCCATTTTTTCCTTGACTCAAAACAGACGTCTTATCCTTTTAACAGTGACATATATATTACATATACGGTATATGGTAATTTTTCTCATCAGAGTAGAAACCAATTCACTGTACCAATTTGGTGTAAGGTTTTATGGTTACATCAAAACATTATAGTATTCAAAGATAAGTTCATACTTCATAATTAACTTGTGAATAGTCATGTACGTACATGACAACGACACAAAAATATAATAATCGAGAAACTATTTAAAAAATATATGAAAAAAATTGATGAATTGTTGATAACGAATAAATTACCAGTACTGATCACATCCATAATTGTACCAATATTAGGGACAATCATGAACAGTAACTATTTCATGTTTAATTAACTTCACTTGTTCATTGCAACACTACAGTTAATGCTACACACTACAAATACACTGATTATAACTAATTATATTTTGGTATCAGTCTTAATAGGAGTACCAGGTACCAGTTAAATTGATCATGACCTTTTGATTCTACTGGTAATGGTCATGTATTCTGGCATCAGAAATTGTATCGGTACTGATCATAGTCAAGAAAATCATATCCATTACTTCCATAATCTCTCTCTCACACACACACTAAAATAATCATTTTTTCTATTTCAGACTGGTCTAAGTGGCTCTCTCGAGACACTATGCGGCCAAGGCCACGGTGCAAAATTATACCGCATGCTCGGCATCTACCTCCAATCATCCCTTATAATCTCAACAGCCTTCTGCATTCTGGTCTCCCTTCTATGGTTTTTCTCAGAAGAAATCCTCCTTTTACTACAACAACAACCCGAGGTGGCCCACATGGCAGGTGTATACCTGAAGTGGCTCATTCCTGGTCTATTCGCGTACGGCGGTATACAATGCATCCTGAGATTCCTCCAGACACAGACAGTTGTGATGCCACTTGTTGTGTGCTCATTGGTCGCTCTACTAGCACACGTCTTGATCACGTATTTGTTGGTGCATGTGTTCGGGCTCGGGTTCGTGGGGACCGGCATTGCTGGGTCAATTTCATTATGGATTTCTTTCCTAATGCTTGTGGGATACGTGAAGTATTGCAAGGATTTCAATCACACGTGGGAAGGGTTCTCAATGGAGGCCTTCGAGCATATTTTGCCGAGCATGAAACTCGCTGTTCCATCGGCAATTATGGTCTGGTTAGTATCATGTATGCATGTGTGTGTGTGTGTGTGTGTGTGTGTGTGTGTGTGTGGTGTATGAATTGGTTCATCAAAATGATCACATATTCCCATTCACATTTGAGAAAACATATGGTGTCGGTATGAATTTACCGGTATACATTTGGTACATGACAAAGCATGCACTTGATATTACCTGTACAGTACTGCAACTACAAGTAATATGTTTAATCGATCATGAAACCAATCAAAAAGAGAAATTTTATTTTGCAAAATGGACATATGGACTCCGAGTAGTTAATTATGCTACCATTACTAGCTGGTACATGACAGTAAAAGGTAATTAATAATAAAAAAAATATCATATTTAAATAGTACTTCTGTTATTTTTCATTAATACAGCTTTGAGTATTGGGCATTTGAGATTCTGGTCTTGCTTGCCGGTCTGATGCCAAATTCCGAGCTAAGCACTTCATTAATTGCTATGTGGTATATAATTTTCTTTTTATGTACACCTCTTAATTTCGTCTCACTTTTATTGTATTCTTCAAACATTACATACTGACAGTTACATGTAATGCAGTGTGAACACAGAGGCAATTACATACATGATTACATATGGATTTAGTGCAGCTGTGAGGTACTTAGAAAGAAAATTTCAAGTTTCAAATCTTATCTTCATTGCTAATTTCGTGTTATACTAAGTTTATGGCAAAATTATTTTCTTTCAGCACACGTGTTTCGAATGAAATCGGAGCGGGAAACATACAGAAAGCGAAAAATGCTGTATCAGTGACACTGAAACTGTCAATTCTTCTTGCCTTGACTATTATTCTACTACTGGCAATTTGCCACAATCTGTGGGCCAGTCTCTTTAGTAGTACCCAAGATATCATTACTGCATTCGCATCTATGACTCCGTTGCTTGCCACTTCGATCCTTTTTGACTCCGCTCAAGGAGTTTTATCTGGTCAGTTTCAATTGTTGACTACTTGTCGTATATAAAATCATCAATAATTTGTTGCTGAAAGTCACATTATGGTTTTTTCAGATATATCCAGTAGGGTTATTTTTTTTTAGAAAGGCCTGACATAAGCTGTCAGGGGATCCAATAGGGTTATTATTTTATTTTTTTAACTTTCCTTACAAACCTGACAGCTGTACTTAATTTATTTATTCATAAAAAAATAAGTTTCACAGCTATTCACTTGCTACTTAATTCTCCTTCATATGACATTCTGAAAATTGTAATTGATAAATTTTTAGGTGTCGCGAGAGGATGTGGGTGGCAACACTTGGCAGCATGGACCAACTTAGTAGCCTTCTACTTCATCGGCATGCCATTGGCGATTCTCTTTGCATTCAAACTAGAATTTTACGCCAAGGTACTTTTATCACATCTTTATGACCCACACAGGCTAAGTGTTTTTGTACCAGTAGAAAATAGATCTCAAATCCGCTAGTATTATATATTTCCAAAAATCACATCTTTTTATCAAGGACAATATGCACATGTATTTTTTATGATTTTTAAAGTTGTTACATCCAATGAGATATTTTTATATTGCACTATACATATCATCTAATGAAGTTTTAATTATATATGCAAAATTTCAGGGATTGTGGATGGGTCTGATATGCGGATTAGCTTGTCAAGCAACTATTCTTTTGATCATAACCTTGCGTATCAAATGGACCAAATCAAACGTGACAATGCAAGACGAAGAGCATGAACACCATGAACTCCCCGTCTCGGCTATTTAAAAGCCAACAAGCTATTATGATTACTTTGGTTCAATAAATATGTATGTGTAGTAGAAACGTAATAGAATGAAATTTTGATTGAACTTTTGGAATTCTTCATTTTTTTTTAATCTTTTTGTAAAATTTGCTTATCAATGAACCCCAATTAATATTCAATTGTCATACAAGAACTACTGCACTTAAGATTATTCAATGAACCCCAATTAATATTCAATTGTCATACAAGAACTACTGCACTTAAGATTATTCAATGAACCCCAATTAATATTCACTTGCAACACACTCTGAAAACAGTGAAGTTATATCATATATGTATGCACCAATGATCTCCTTATTTTGTTAATTTCTTGCACCATTCATGCATTTTGGTACCTATGCTAGTATCAGGAATAAGCACTAAATTTGTGGGCCCTCTGCTCCAGCAAGATCTCTGTAAAACTTTAGTTTTCCTTTTACAGAATGGTCCATATCATACCATGTTGCCTAGGCCTTGTAATTTTAATGGATGGATGTAAACTGTAGATATATAATAATAGGCCCAAAGCAGATATATGATATTGGGAAGATGGTGTATGTAGTGGGCCTATTTTGGATCAGTTTCTTTTTTCTTAATTTTTTTCATAGCTCAATCACATCCTGAGCGTTGTATAAATTCTATATTTAGCAAGACGGTGTTGGTGTATGTTTTACAAGGCAAAACTCAGAACAATAAAATCAAAGCACATAAACAAAGTATTAGTGATCTAATTAAGTAACCAATGTGCTGTTAGAATATTGTTGGTTTTACCTGTTACTCTGAATCCGGAGGAAATTAAATTATTTGTGTGTTCATTGATGCTTTTAATCAATTTGCTTTGCGTTTACAATCTTAATAACACCAAAACTCTTTTTTTTTTAAGTAATCAATATATCAAATGAGAACTTAGATCTTCATTTTTCATCCAAAAAAAATAAACACCAAAACTCACATAATCACATCTTAGCTTATGTATTTTGCTTGTTCATAATTTTATTTGTTCTAACTTCTAAATCAAACAAATTCTTAAAAAAAATGCATAAAATTCTTTAAAAAATGTTTTTTTTTTTGTATTTACAGTGAGTTTAAGTATCTGTTGATTTTTTTTAATTATTTTGGCAACACAAATATCTCTCTAGTTTATATCCTTGTAATAATAATAATTACTATTATATTATAATTATAATGAGGAATGTTTACATGCTTTCATCTTTTGTGCATCCATTATACCTGCACTTTTTTTTTAATAGCAAAATTATTAAAACTTATATGTCAAAATAAAATCTGTTAGATGTGATCTACATTTATATTAAAAAAATATTACTTTTTTATTTTGTTTTTATATAAATCAATAAATTGAAAAATCAACATTCAAAATTTATCCATGTCAATATATTTTTGCAAACTCTTGATACCGATCAAAATAAAGTTGAAATGTCATAATTTTTTATACGTGCATAGAGAAAATAATATAAATGAAATCTAACAGTTTTATTTTGATATTTGAGTTTAAAAATTAAATTATTAACTTTTTTAGTTTAAAAAATAGAGACATGATAAAGACATTTATACCCTCTCAATTATAATATAATATAGTATAGTACATGTTAGTGAAATCAAATTAGAAATTGTTAAATATCTTAAAACAAGATACATAAACTTCTTTGCGTGATCCCAGGCCACAGCCAGCTCGAGAAATCGTACCGTGCGAGCTTTGTGATCAGTTACGCGGTAGGCGTGTATTGATTGGGGACTTTGTGTGGCTTGAATTCGACGCAAATAAACCTTCTTATTATTATATCGTTTATATTGTTTCGACGGTCGATTATGGATTTTGAGTTTATCGGAGGAAGTATGGGATCGGTAGTGGGTGAAAAAATAACCCGTCTAATTCAATATGCTACGAGAAAATCCTTACCTCTCATCATTTGTTGTGCTTCTGGAGGAGCTCGTATGCAAGAATGAAGTTTCAGCTTAATGTAGATGGGTAAAATATCTTCGACTTTATTGAATTTTCAATTCCATGAAAACTTCTTTTTAGTGTCACTTCTGACATCACCTACAATAGGTGGCCAGTTTTGGAATGCTTGGCAATATAATTATTGGTGAACCAGATGCAACCATTGCATTTGCAGGTAAAAGAGTGATTGAAGAAGTAATGAAGATCGAAGTACCCGAGGGTGTACAGGAAGCTGAATACTTGGGCTCATTGGATTCCAATTGTACCACGTAATCTTTTCAAAGGTGTTCTTAGTGAATTACTCGCGTTCCACGGTATCTTTCATTTAAATAGAGGAGGTTTATGAAAAAAGAATTAATACATACATTAGCGAAAACACTCCATGTCTTTTTATTTTTCATAGAAAATAAATACTCGTCTCAATTTTGCGAACAAAATGAGTTCAGTATTGAATATGTTAAATTTGCAACTATTTCTTAGGAACTTTTGTTCGATTCGGACCTCAATAATATATAGAATCTGTATTAAATTTGACATAACTGTTGAGAATGAAGAATAAATTATATTAGACTCGTTAAGCCTCAGATCCATTTAGGAATCCATTTAAAATTAAAGAGAGCAGCTATAACTCTTTCTCCTTTTTTGAGAGTATAGGCACCCGTTAGAATTAATAGGCAGCTGTTATGTTTCCCAACAGCTATATTTTGCTTTAGCCTATAAAAAGCCCAACTATACAATAAAACAATTTGTATTTTTAGATTTAGAAAAAACAGTTGTTGCTTGTGCACTTAAACTTCAATACTTATAATTAATCTCAAACTTATTCAATCAATACAACAACTCCTACAGTGATTCTGCGTGATCAAATCAACTACTACCTTGAGCCTTGTGCTCACCTTGCAATCCTTGAGCCCTTGCGGATCAGATTGTTTTCCTTTGAGCCTTTAGTACTCGTGTTCGGACCGTGTGACTTCCCAGAAGATTGTAAGGGCTCACTGGTTCCACATTGTATTCCTTTCTCATTGGGTAAAGAAATACACACCATCTCGAAGGTCACAGGTCCCGAAGACATATGCATTAGTGTCGAACTCCGTAAACAACTCTCGTATCAATTGTCTCTAAACTCTACTATTTACTTTACTTATTTTATATTTTAGTTTAAGACAAAGTTATTTTAGTTTTTGCCAAGAATAACTATACAATACACGAGGAATTTATAAATTAGACTAAAAGTTAAAAAATGCGCTATTCACCCCCCCCTCTAAGTGCCTTTGGGACCAACAATATGAAATTCATTGAGTAGAACTAGAATGTTCTCACCAAGTTTTATTATGAATTAAACGATAAAATTTATTGAATTGACTTCAAATAACAAATTTGAATCGTTAAAACACATCTATCTTACGGGAGATGCATTTACATGCAAAAAATTTTAAAATTTCAAATTAATTTTGTATAGTTTTTTTTTTTTTTTGAAATGCTTAATTTTGTATAGAGTCAAGTGGTCAAAAATCGATAAAAAAAAATAAATGCATTTAAATTAATTTATAAACTATTTAATTTTGACCACTTGACTTTATACTAAATTAATTTGAAAGTTCAAATTTTTTGTATGAAGATGTATCACTCGTAAGTTAGACAAATTTTAACAGTTTGAATTCGTCATTTAAATCAATCTGATAGATTCTAGAATTGAGTTCACAAAAATACATGATGGACTTAAAATTCTACTCAAATTCATTATATACCCTCAAGTTGCCACTTTCGTACTGCAAATATTTAATACTAGACCATGTGCACCTAAGTTATTCCCTTACAACCATTTTAAAATAAAAAAGAAAACGGAGAGATCCACAGAGTACGCATCAACATTGATCACATCCACACAACTCTTTAAAAGGCCACATACAAAGTCAAGTTACCACACAACTCTTTAAATCCCCTTCCATTTAACTCAAAGCAAGCTAGAAACAGTACTGTCTCTAGAGAAAAATGTCTAGTGCAACACCATTGCTAGAGCCCAATAATTGGGAAGGAAAAAAGAAATGGGGATTAGAGAAGATAGTTGATGTAGAGGAAGCGAAGGGGCAGTTGCTCTTCGCATTGCCGATGATTTTGACGAACATGTCGTACTATGCCATCACGCTTGTGTCTGTCATGTTTGCCGGACACCTCGGTGATGCCGAGCTCGCCGGTGCAACACTCGGAAACTCGTGGGGTACCGTCACTGGATTGGCCCTCATGGTATGTACTTGTTGTCAACCTTATCCAATTTGAAGTTAAATAATAATGTTTGTTTTTGTGTTTCTGATTAACATTAATTAGTTTCATCTTCCTATTTTTTTTTTCTCCTTTTTATCTGGTGGTGGTTGGGATATAATTTAGTTCATATTTCCTTCTAAATGTTTACTATTAATTTGATGACTGTTGGTGTGTTAAAATGTGAAATCGTCATAAATGCAAGACTTTACTTCTCTTTAAAAAAATTTTACTTCGATCTAAATTTGATCCGTGTCATAAATAAATTACTGACTATATGAAAAGTATTGTAATTATTTAGTCAAGTCATAACCTAGCTTACATATAAGTATTATTTTGTCCATACTAGTAATACAAATTCTAGTAGTGTCAGATATTTGATGAGTTTGAAAGATTAATTGAAATTTGTCTTTCTTTTAAAAAAAAATGTTGTCAATTTGTCATAATCTCGTAAGTTTGTATCTTGGATCTGAATTAATTTCGTATTTTATATTGAACGGAGAGAAATTAACCCTAGTATATATATTTGGGTCCACACAAATAGTTAATTTCATTGAAAATGATGTGCTCCTCAAATGATCCCAAATTACATTCCATCTTTTATAATTTACATCTCTCTAGTCAAATCATTCCTACTGTTCAAGTCGTACTTGCTTATCATGAGTAATTAATTACGGAATACAAAACTTTGTCAACAAATATATTTATATAGAGGACGGTTCAAATGCCTCTATTTTTTGTGCCTTCATCATGCCTCTATTTTTTAAAACTTTAATAACTCAAGATTTAAAACTTAAAAGTCAAAATAAAACCGTTAGATGTGATCTATGTTATTTTTGTTGGAATTAATTTCAATTCATTACAACATATGTGGGCTTATATGTAATATAAATATATATTGAATAATAGACTGTCAAAATTTAGATCCGTTATGAAGTGATCAAATTAAATATTATTTGTCGGGTTTAATATGTGTCATGAGAAGTGGGGCATTTAATGTGTAGAATGCGTATTAATAACTTTATGATTTAGTGATGGTCTAAATTATATAAAGTTTGGTAATAATACAATTATGCTATTGGTCCCTGGGGAACACAATCAAATATGACAATGTTCCGTAAATAAGGAAATACCCAATAAGGCAAGTTTTGAATTTAGACCTGCTAAGGATCCAATAAGGAAAATAAGATTAATTAATTAATTAAAGAAAGAAAGAGACATATTCATTTGATTAAATGAAAAGGTTTATTAATCAGATGGAATTCGGTATCTATTCATCTGATTAATAAACCAAAAGGCGCCTATTCATAAAAGGGCCTATATCCTGATATATATAGCTCCTAATCAAATTGAATCGGCATCTTTTTGATAATACAGACGGATCTGTCTCTCTCTCTAGTTTCTCTCTCTACAGAAAACAAAATTAGAGATTGATATCTTGTGATTGAGAAGGGGATTTTCGGTAAAGAACTTGTGATTCGGGTATCTCTTCTTGTGAAGAACGGAGTGTTGTTGTTGCCGCCTCTCTCGCTCTCTCCATCGGACTTGAGAGAGATTGCTAGGAAATCTAAAGGCTTCCGGTGATCAACGGTGATTGTGCATCCCTGGAAGACCATGGCTACTGATCAAGGTAACTTTAAATTTCAGATTATGGTTCACTAGAGGATCGTGGCATATCTAGGGTTTATTTATGCAAATACGGTTCTGCATAGAAATAAATCCAACAATTTTCTCTATGTGCTCATAAAAAATTATCACATTTGAATTTTGTTTTTATGTGAATCAATAAGTTCAAAAATCAACGTCTAGAAATCATCCAAATTAGTGCATTTTTTACAAGCTCTTGATGACAATCAAAATAAAATTGAAATGTCATAATTTTTTATATGTGCATAGATAAAATGATGTAGATCATATCCAACGGTTTTATTTTGATTTTTAAGTTTTAAATTTTGAATTATTAAAGTTTTAAAAAATGGAGACATGGTGGAGGCACAAAAAATGGAGGCATTTGAACCCTCCTCATTTATATATATATATATATATATATATATATATATATATAGAGTACGGCTAGCGCGCTTCCTCTAGCATATGGGCGGAAATGCTTCTGGTGAAAAGTTGAAATTTCAAAATCCAAAAAGTCGATCTGAACCGTTCATCTTCTTCTCCATATTAATATCTGCTTGGAGACCAAATTTTACATTTTTCTGAAATTTTTTACTATTTATTAAGCCATTTTGAAAATCACTGATCCAACGGTGGCTTACCAAACAGTAAAAATCAGAAGCTACCGTTGGATCAGCGATTTTCAAAATGGCTTAATAAATAGTAAAAAATTTCAGAAAAATGTAAAATTTGGTCTCCAAGCAGATATTAATATGGAGAAGAAGATGAACGGTTCAGATCGACTTTTTGGATTTTGAAATTTCAACTTTTCACCAGAAGCATTTCCGCCCATATGCTAGAGGAAGCGCGCTAGCCGTACTCTATATATATATATATATATATATATATGAGTAGAACTAGGGTGCTCTTAAGCTCACCAAAGTGTTTGGTGAGCTTGACTCTAAAACCTACCAAATCAATTTCAAATGACGAATCTGAACCGTTGAAACCCGCCTACCTTACGTGTGATGCGTCTACATGTGAAATTTTTAAACATTCGAATTAATTTAGTATAAAGTCAAGCGGTCAAAAAATGTTCAAAAAATGAATGCACTAAAATTAATTTATTAACCTTCTAATTTTGACCGATTGACTTTATACTAAACTAATTCGAATGTTTAAAAATTTCACATGTAGACGCATCACACGTAAGGTAGGCGGGTTTCAACGGTTCGAATTCGTAATTTAAAATCGATTTGATGGGTTTTGGAGTCAAGCTCACCAAACACTTTGGTGAGCTTAAGAGCACCCTAGTTCTACTCATATATATATATATATATAGAGAGATAGGCTAATGTGCATTCGAATGTATATGGTCCGAAGTGCTTACGGTCCAAATTTGAAATTTCAAAATCCAAACGGTCGATCCGAACCGTTCATCTTGTTCTCCATATTAATATGTGCTTGGAGACCAAATTTTACATTTTTCTGAATTTTTTTACTATTTATTAAGCCACTTTGAAAATTGCTGATCCAACGGTGGCTGCACAAAACAGTAAAACCGTTGGATCAACGATTTTCAAAGTGGCTTAATAAATAGTAAAAAAATTCAGAAAAATGTAAAATTTGGTCTCCAAGCACATATTAATATGGAGAACAAGATGAACGGTTCAGATCTATCGTTTGGATTTTGAAATTTCAAATTTGGACCGTAAGCACTTCGGACCATATACATTCAAATGCACATTAGCCTATCTCTCTCTGTGTATATATTTATATATATATTGTGATCTCCGCATGAGGAGTGCGTTTCCTCTGAGATATCTCATATTTTGCGTGACCGACGTGTCAGGTGCCTATTCGGGGTGACGTAGGGGCAGTATTATTTGAGATTTGAGATTCGAGCAGAAAATATTACAACGGTTGAGATTTTCCAAAAAGTCACGCAAAATGTGAGATATCTCAGAGGATGCGAATTCCCGCATGTGGGGGTTCTAGACTTGTGGTAGTGCATACAAAGTTCGATACTTAAATATCTAGATAGCTGCAACCGTGACTTGTATGTTGTATCCATCAATATAACAATATTCAATAGTGCATTAAATATTGATCAGGATGGGGAGAAATGATTTGCTATGTACTGTGATGCGTAACTAGATTGCATCCATAAAATGAGGGTTCCGGACTTCCGGTTGACTACTCTCAACTAGCTGTATATATAATATTAATTTATATACATATACAATTTAAGTCTGGAATTATCTAATGATTTTATACTATTTAGTTTCCCAAAAAAAATGCAATAATATAAGCCTAAAAATCCAAAGATATGAAAAGAATAGAATCAGCAATTGTAGTATTTTATTCATAAATCAATTAGCATAGGTTCCATGATACGGATCTCACATGCACATTTCTAGCTCTACTACATGTGAACTGCATGCACTTGAGAGAGATCCAATAAGCAATTAGATCATTTTTCTTTTTTGTTAAATGAACAGTAAGCAAATTTGTTAGCATGCAAATTTTCAAAAAGCAACTGACAGCAATCTGACAAAAGGTTTATAATTCTTGTACGAAGAACAGGAATTGTTTTTTTTTCTGATTAAATAATTAATCTGACTTGACGTGTATTCATTATACCGCTGATATTACAAAAATGATTTTTAATGTGCATTTGATCGATCCTCTTATTTGAAAAAAAAAAAAAACACTTATAAACTTTTGGAGATATTTCATCCATCTTATTTGATAAGATAATATACAATAATGCAATTAATTAATAAATAATTTCCTCTGTCAGAGTATACATGTGGGTGTGGCTGTTGACTGTAGTATTATATGTCTCTCTCTCTCTATATATAGTTACAGGATTTGTGAATTATGATGGTAAACTGAACATCAAATTATTCTCATAATTTTTCTGATTTTTTTTGCTACTTAAATTTCCGATCCGCATGATTTAAAATTATTTCTGAATTATATAATTATTTTTGAATTATAAATTTGTTGCCTGCCGGATTGAACTCAAATAATTTATTTGTTAATGTGCATATATAACATGTGAGACGCGTGCTTCCTCAGATGATTTTGTCGCTTCTCACTTTTCATTGTTTCCTTGCATTTTCTCCGTATAAATGGTTCAGATAGATTCCGTGCCAGTAGCCACTAGCCAGTTGGCAGCATTATCAAAAAACAAAAAAAAACAAAAAAGTAACAGAGGTTAACTCAGTTGGATTATGAACAGAGTTAGTTGTATTTGGATCCCGAACAAGAAGTAAAATAAATAGTTCAGACCAACTTTCTGTTTTGGTCCCACCTAGTTTTAGAATATGTTTTTTATTATTATTATTTGAGAGAAGTGCATATTAATATATTTATTTTTAAAGTTTAAATAGCGGATTTAAACCGATTCATATGATTTCTATATAAAAATATAATTGTAGATCAAATTTTTACATTTAAAAAAAACAAATATTTTTGTAAGATATGTAGAAAATCACTTAAGATTATAGACCATTCAAAAGTTTATAAAAAAAAAAATATACATCTGTACTGTGCATAATAACATATCTCTTATTTGTATCAATTTTCTTAATATACGTTTTTTATTTTTCTAAAAGTTTGAATATGAATATATATATTATTAGGAAAAAAATGATTTCTTTAGTGTTATATCTACATTTATTCTCAACTTGAACATATGAACTTAATTATATACATATGTAATGTTCTCTGATGCCCTTTCGTTATACAAACATTTCCAATACAAGCCCTTTGTTACATGTTCTTTGTTGAGCCAAGTTTTAACCAGTAAATTTTCTCAAAAATTTGAAAAAAAAAAAATTTGTCCTTATGTCAATAGATCAGTACTTTATGACTAGCCTAGGTATATAAAATTACGGAATCTACTCACTGTTTGAATGAAATTCAAAAAATATCTAATCCGGTTATCCAATAACCGGATTTGTGACAAATTTCTGGTCAATGGATTCCCGGACTCAAAACAATATATCCGGTTAACCATTCACCGGAAAGTTGTATTATTTTTATTTTTTTTAAAAACATAATTTTTTTTATTTTTTGTATTGAAATATTAGAAATGTTGAATATATTTCTTTAAAAATAGATGGAATACAATATAATTTGATTTATTAGAAAGACTGCAACAAATAACCCGGATCAATATTTTTCAGGTCGGATTTTTTGCGGCTGTAAGAAAAATTAATATATTTTTTTATGTGTTATTGGAAAAAAAAAGTAAAAAATGCTTAGATTCTGAGTTATTGATTCCGGTTCAAAAGTCACTTCTATGTAATCTAGAAAATATTGTGATCTTTCTAGAACATTTAATTTAAGAAAAGTTGTATCTATTTTGAGAATTCTTTTTGAATAACAATTATTAAATAACTTAAAGTTTTTGTTTTTTTTCAAAAATAGATACAACTTTTCATAAATTAAATGTCCTAAAAGGATCACAATATTTTCTAGATTAAATAGAAGTGACTTTTGAACTGGGATCAATAACTCAGAATCTAAGCATTTTTATTTTTTTCCAATAACACATAAAGAAATATATTAATTTTTCTTACAGCCGCGAAAAATCCGGCCTGAAAAATATTGATCCGGGTTATTTGCTGCAGTCTTTCTAATAAATCAAATTATATTGTATTCCATCTATTTTTAAAGAAATATATTCAACATTTCTAATATTTCAATACAAAAATAAAAAAAATAAAAAAATTTCTGTTTTTTAAAAAAAAAATACAACTTTCCGGTGAATGGTTAACCGGATATATTGTTTTGAGTCCGGGAATCCATTGACCGGAAATTTGTCACAAATCCGGTTATTGGATAACTAGATTGGATATTTTTCGAATTTCATTCAAAGAGTGGGTAGATTCCGTAATTTTATATTTTTTTTTGGGTATTTATAAAAATTTCGGGAATTTTACTCTCAGTTTACTTCTTGCCATATTCATTTATTCATCATAGAAGAAATTGACTGAATTGTACTAAATTTCTTTTTCAACTTTTAACAGAAGTATAAAACAAGTTCTTTTCCTCCTTCCATTTTTTTCCTTGACTCAAAACAGACGTCTTATCCTTTTAACAGTGACATATATATTACATATACGGTATATGGTAATTTTTCTCATCAGAGTAGAAACCAATTCACTGTACCAATTTGGTGTAAGGTTTTATGGTTACATCAAAACATTATAGTATTCAAAGATAAGTTCATACTTCATAACTTGTGAATAGTCATGTACGTACATGACAACGACACAAAAATATAATAATCGAGAAACTATTTAAAAAATATATGAAAAAAATTGATGAATTGTTGATAACGAATAAATTACCAGTACTGATCACATCCATAATTGTACTGATATTAGGGACAATCATGAACAGTAACTATTTCATGTTTAATTAACTTCACTTGTTCATTGCAACACTACAGTTAATGCTACACACTACAAATACACTGATTATAACCAATCATATTTTGGTATCAGTCTTAATAGGAGTACCAGGTACCAGTTAAATTGATCATGACCTTTTGATTCTACTGGTAATGGTCATGTATTCTGGAATCAGAAATTGTACCAGTACTGATCATAGTCAAAAAAATCATATCCATTACTTCCATAATCTCTCTCTCTCTCTCTCACACACACACTAAATAATCATTTTTTTTTATTTCAGACTGGTCTAAGTGGCGCTCTCGAGACACTATGCGGCCAAGGCCATGGTGCAAAATTATACCGCATGCTCGGCATCTACCTCCAATCATCCCTTATAATCTCAACAGCCTTCTGCATTCTGGTCTCCCTTCTATGGTTTTTCTCAGAAGAAATCCTCCTTTTACTACAACAACAACCCGAGGTGGCCCACATGGCAGGTGTATACCTGAAGTGGCTCATTCCTGGTCTATTCGCGTACGGCGGTATACAATGCATCCTGAGATTCCTCCAGACACAGACAGTTGTGATGCCACTTGTTGTGTGCTCATTGGTCGCTCTACTAGCACACGTCTTGATCACGTATTTGTTGGTGCATGTGTTCGGGCTCGGGTTCGTGGGGACCGGCATTGCTGGGTCAATTTCATTATGGGTTTCTTTCCTAATGCTTGCGGGATACGTGAAGTATTCCAAGGATTTCAAGCACACGTGGGAGGGGTTCTCAATGGAGGCCTTCGAGCATGTTTTGCCGAGCATGAAACTTGCTGTTCCATCGGCAATTATGGTCTGGTTAGTATCATGTATGCATGTGTGTGTGTGTGTGTGTGTGTGTGTGTGTGTGTGTGTGTGTGTGGTGTGTATGAATTGGTTCATCAAATGATCCCATATTCCCATTCACATTTGAGAAAACATATGGTGTCGGTATGAATTTACTGGTACACATTTGGTACATGACAAAGCTTGCACTTGATATTACCTGTACAGTACTGCAACTACAAGTAATATGTTTAATCGATCATGAAACCAATCAAAAAGAGAAATTTATTATGCAAAATGGACATATGAACTCCTAGTAGTTAATTATGCTACCATTATTACTAACTGGTACATGATAGTAAAAGGTAATTAATAATAAAAAAATATCATATTTAAATAGTACTTATGTCATTTTTCATTAATACAGCTTTGAGTATTGGGCATTTGAGATTCTGGTCTTGCTTGCCGGTCTGATGCCAAATTCCGAGCTAAGCACTTCATTAATTGCTATGTGGTAATTTTCTTTTTATGTACACCTCTTAATTTCGTCTCACTTTTATTGTATTCTTCAAACATTACATAATGACAGTTACATGTAATGCAGTGTGAACACAGAGACAATTACATACATGATTACATATGGATTTAGTGCAGCTGTGAGGTACTTAGAAAGAAATTTTCAAGTTTCAAATCTTATCTTCATTGCTAATTTCGTGTTATACTAAGTTTATGGCAAAATTCTTTTCTTTCAGCACACGTGTTTCGAATGAGATCGGAGCAGGAAACATACAGCAAGCGAAAAATGCTGTATCAGTGACACTAAAACTGTCAATTCTTCTTGCCTTGACAGTTATTCTACTACTCGCAATTTTCCATAATCTGTGGGCCAGTCTCTTTAGTAGTACCCAAGATATCATTACTGCATTCGCATCTATGACTCCGTTGCTTGCCACTTCGATCCTTTTTGACTCCGCTCAAGGAGTTCTATCTGGTCAGTTTCAATTGTTGACTACTTGTCATATTTTATAATATCGAAATTTATCAGAAAAAAATAATCAGTATAAAATTATCCCATAAAAGTCACCTCAATTTCACATAAAATGAACAGGCATATACAAACCAAAGCTAATATGAACAAAAAAAATGACATCGAATTGTAAGGTGCATTAGATTTGAAAGGCTATACAAATAAACTGAGTTAGACTGAAACAGATTAATTAATTTTGCACCACTTAGTATGCAGCAAAAATCATTTTGCAAAACTAATTATCCATTTTGGCCCCTCAAAATATTAAAATCATCAATAATTTGTTGCTGAAAGTCACATTATGGATTTTTTAGATATATCCAGTAGGGTTATTTTTCTGAAAGGCCTGACAGAAGCTGTCAGGGGATCCAGTAGGGTTATTATTTTATATTCTTAACTTTCCTTACAAACCTGACAGCTGCACTTAATTTATTTATTCATAAATATTAGGTTTCACAGCTATTCACTTGCTACTTAATTCTCCTTCATATGACATTCTGAAAATTGTAATTGATAAATTTTAGGTGTCGCGAGAGGATGCGGGTGGCAACACTTGGCAGCATGGACCAACTTAGTAGCCTTCTACTTCATCGGCATGCCATTGGCGGTTCTCTTTGCATTCAAACTAGAATTTTACGCCAAGGTACTTTTATCACATCTTTATTACCCACACAGGCTAAGTGTTTTACCAGTAGAAAATAGATCTCAAATCCGCTAGTATTATATATTTACAAAAATCGCATCTTTTTATCAAGGACAATATGCGCATGTACTTTTTATAATTTTTAAAGTTGTTACATAGTAAACCATTTCATCCAATGAGAAACTTTTATATTGCACTGTATCATCTAATGAAGTTTTAATTATATATGTATATGTAAATTTGCAGGGATTGTGGATGGGTCTGATATGCGGATTAGCTTGTCAAGCAACTACTCTTTTGATCATAACCTTGCGTATCAAATGGACCAAATCAAATGTGACAATGCAAGACGAAGAGCATGAACACCATGAACTCCCCGTCTCGGCTGTTTAATAGCTAACAAGCTATTTTTTGTTAAATAATATGATTACTTTGGTTCAATAAATGTATGTGTAGTAGAAACGTAAGAGAATGAAATTTTGATTGAACTTTTGGAATTTTTCATTTATTTTTTAATCTTTTTGTAAACCTTGCTTATCAATGAACCCCAATTAACATTAAATAGTCATACAAGAACTACTGAAAACAGTGAAGCTTTGCACTTGAGATTATTCAATGAACCCAATTAATATTCACATGCAACACACTCTGAAAACAGTGAAGTTATATATATGTATGCACCAATGATCTCCTTATTTTGTTAATTTCTTGCACCATTCATGCATTTTGGTACCTATGCTAGTATCAGGAATAAGCACTAATTCGTGGGCCCTCTGCTCCAGCAAGATCTCTGTAAAACTTAAGTTTTCCTTTTACAGAATGGTCCATATATCAGACCATGTTGCCTAGGCCTTGTAATTTTAATGGATGGGTGTAGACTGTAGACATATAATAAAAGGCCCAAAGCAGATGCATGAAATTGGGAAGATGGTGTATGTAGTGGGCCTATTTTGGATCAGTTTCTTCTTTTTTTAAATTTTTTTCTTAGCCCAATCACATCCTGACCGTTGTATGAGTTCTATATTTTAGATCCTCATTTTTCATAAAAAAAAAAAAAAGAAATACCAAAACTCACATAATCACATCTTAACTTATGTATTTTGCTTGTTCATAATTTTATTTGTTCTAACTTCTAAATCAAACAAATTCTTAAAAAAATGCATAAAATTATTTAAAAAATGTATTTACAGTGAATTTATGTATCTGTTGATTTTTTTAATCATATTGGCAACACATATATCTCTCTAGTTTATATCCTTATAATAATAATAATAACAACAACAATAATAATAATAATAATAATAATAATAATAATAATAATAATAACTACTATTATATTATAATTATAACGAGGAAGGTTTACATGTCTTTATTTTTGTGTATCCATTATACCTTCACTTTTTAATTTTTTAATAGCAATTTTTTTTTTAAAACTTATATGTCAAAATAAACTTGCGTTATTATTTGTTTACAACTAATATGTTTGAAGAATGTTGTTCAATACGGTTTGCTTCATACCGCATATTTTAGATATTTTTTTTTATTATTATACTTGCTAAATCTATAAGAAATAGTGTTCATTGAGTGGAGACTTTTTCTTATGTATACATAACATTATTATAAGATATTTGAACTCTTTATTTGTACAAAAATAATTAAATGAATAGGTCAATAATGCAGCACGACGCTGCGCTTAGTTATAATTTAAACTACAATAAGAATACATAATGTCTACAAAATTATTACATGAATATAGATGAATAAACTTTCGAGAAAAGAGATGAAGAAAAATCTCTCCAATACTCGTGACATCTCAAATAAAATTTGTAAGCTCTGATACAGGAAAAATAATAATTAGAAGTTTTTTTTGACAATTATCTACATCAACATGTTGCTAGCATAGAGAACCAACATTTGGTCTAGTAACAAAGATAATATCCTCCTTACAGAAGATCACATGTTCGAAACTCATAAAGGAGAATCCCCTATGGATATTAAATAGTTGAGTTGTTTGACCTCTAATCTTAATTAAAATAACACATGTTGCTAGCATAATTCAGAGGACTAAAAAGAGAAACAAAAATGTGAGTTTTCTGAATTCTAAATTGATATTATTTAAAAAGATGAAATAGCTGATTTTGGAGCGATTAGAAAACATAAACAATTAAACATTGCAATTGCAATTGCATAAAATATAATTAATAGAAGAAATAATTTTTTAGCAGTTTGACAAATCAAACAATTACATGTTGCAATTGCATACTTGAAATAGAAAGAGAAATTAAATTGTTGTGATAACCACATGTTCTTGCTCCACAGAAGAACTATATATTATTTTAGCTCAACTACCTTTGTTATTGTAATCTTAAATTAATGGGTGATGTGAATATGTGATGTTGACATTAATCATAGACATCGATCGCCAAATACTAAACAAATACGCATCTCTGAACTAACCATCTGTCCTACAATTTATAAAGCCAACAAATTAATCATTAAGCACAACAAATGCCATCAAGAGCATTTGACTCTCAGAAAAAAAAAATTTTAATTAGGGTTTGCATGTTATGGCCTAATTATGGAGAACATTCCCTAGTTGACTTACTACAAATTAAATATGCAGGGTATGAATGTTTGCATGTGAATTTATATCCTTTATTCAACTCTATAAGAAGATTCTACCATATCAATTCCACCTCTGCTGTTAATTGTTTCTGTTATTTTGAAGTTGCTTCCATTCAATATTATTTCAAAAAAAAGAATGTTTGCATGTGGATTTATCTGTATTTGTTATAAGTACTTCAATAATTAATAGCCAGTGAAGTTTCCTTAATTTAGGTAATTTTAATTCATTGACTCATATAAATTCTTAACTTAATAATTTTGCTTTCTTCCGAAAGATGTCATATGAGAAACGTAATGAATATAAAATTTTATATTGCTTTTGAGAAGAACCAACAAAGCTGTGAAAAATTGAGAAGATTTCTTAGACCCCAATCAATATAAAAAATAGGGGCACCCAATATATATTTAATTTGTCCCGGGTGCCTATGTAGTGCTCTCACTGCCTTCTCCATTTTACACCTTATTAATTTATTATTGACAATTAATCAGCTCCACACATGATGACCCCAACCAATATAAATGGTAGGGATTTCTTAAGAAACATTAATTATGTGTTAATCTTATTAATGCATTATAATATAATTTCCCTGTGCTTTATTGCAATTTTTTTTACCTTTGTTAATTTAATTGCAGATGAGAGTATCTTCATGAGTTGGAAGGACAAGTATCTTAATGAAAAAAGTAGACAAATGACAAGTTATAAAGAATTTTATGTTATGCTTAATTAAGGGGCATGATCATTAATTGTTTTTGTATCAGTCAAGTGCTCTTACAATTAAGGAGAATTTATATTGATGGCAATAAATACATTTTTATCGACCAATTAAAAGTAAAGATATTTAAATCTCATGTCATCTTATATCACAAAGTAATTAAATATAGTAACTATATGATCAAATGATAAGATAAATTAGATTCTGAACTCAGAGGCGATGTTTGAATCGATAACAAAAATGGGAATATAATTAAAAATATAGGTTTTATTTATAATTTCATAACCGTGATAATAAAACCAGTGACAAAACTAGAAAATTTAGATTGAAAACGCTAAATCATTTTGTTTTATAAAGAGATTACAAAAATATAAGTATATATAAAAATTATAAATATAAAGAATAAACTCCTAATTTCTAATTCCTGCATCAAACACTTTGTTTATGACTTAATTTGAAACGAAAGTAATTAGCGGATAAAATTATCAACATATCTCACATGAGATAATTAATCTCCTTCCAGTCATCCCAAATTATCTCGTTCTAAAACATAACTTATTTATAACTTCTCTACCAACAATTCTTAGAGAAAATCAGTCAGTCCCCAAAAAGGATGACCATTAGTTGAAGCATAAGTTAAACCAATAATTAACTATAATCTAGACGTAATTAGTTTGAGGATTTTTTATTAGTTTGATTCTTATCTTTGATAATACTGTTACTTTTCACTTTCCAAAGTTGTTCAATTTTGAACTATTTTATCTGGCAGGGGCTGAAAGAGAACTCAACTGGATTTAGTTTATTTGAAGAACTGTTGAAGTAATTTTTAACCGAATTTAGTTCATTTGTAGAATTGTTTAAGTTTAAATAACTTCAGAACAGGAAAAGATAATTTGACTGGATTTAGTTTATTTGAAGAATTAATTGAACTTAAATTACTTAAAAGAGAAAAAAGAGAGTAAGATAATTTTTAACAGCTCCCAGCTCAAGTCCACATGGCCCCAGTTGACCCCACCAACCGCTCTCATCGGACGCCAACTCTACCCTCCACAACTTAGTGGAGAAACATGGAATGAAAAATTTAATGTGAGCCGAGAAAGAGAGTATGTACTTCATAGTTCATACTTTGATAGTTGGGAAATACATTTACTTCGATCGTACAATATTTATTAATCAAGGTGCAACCAAAAACTGTGGCTACTGAGCAGCCAGAGCCCAATGCATTTATGCCTGTCTAGGTTCTCTACTACAATATTTCTGAAACAGATCATGATGCAAGTTACTGTCATCCGGGACCCACAGACTAAGTTATATCTCGAGGGACGTACTAAACATAAACTGTAACAGAGTCTGGTCCTGAGAAATTGTAACAAGGAAATCCGACTAGATTATTGCCCCCGGTGCCTGCATAAACCCGGGACAGAAATTATGTGGTAATTACAATTCAGTATATGACATGTTGGACCCACTATATGGGATCTGAAGTTAAGGTCTCTTGTGGGTCCCATGGACAAGATAGCTTTCCATGGTCCAGGTTCATCTGCTGTTTGTCTCGCTCTCCTTCCCTTTCAAGAATCTCGTCTCGATTCTCTCTCCAGCAACAAAGAAATTGCTCAATTTCGCACGCTTTCTAACTTGTCTCTCTCCTGTTTCGTCTTTGACCTTTCTTTGTCTCTCTCCTCTCTCCTTTTCTCTCTCTTTCTCAGTTCGTTGAGCTCTCGTTTTCTCTCTCCACCTCCTATTAATCTCTCCGAGAGAGATGGGGTTGTGTTTGGTTGGTATTTGACTCCATCCAAAGCAATCTCCCCTCTATCCGAAAAAATAAAGCTCGGTGGTTTCACCTTCCTCGGCTTCTCTTCTTGCTTTTCCAGGAAGACAGAGAGCAGAAGGGTTTGATTCTGCGCTTAATTTCTTTTCGCCAATGAAAACCTTTCCTCTTCTATCTGCTTTTCTCCTTCTTATTGGGTTGTTTAGACCTTCGATTTCGCTGAGGCCTATAAGAGATCGACCTACAGTTGTTACTTCAGCCGCATGGAGTGATGAGGTTTGTAGTTCTACTTAATTTGTTTGACTATACTTAATTGGGCCCTTTATGCGATGCAATTGTTTGGTTGTTCTCTAAAATTAGTGTGTGAACCCTTTGTTTTTTTTTTTTTTTCTATTTATGTATTTGGTTTGATGTTTATCTTATTCCCTTGTGTTTGTGCTACTTCTATAAGTTTGCATTCCCCCTGAATTAGCGCAAGTACTGTAGCTCAATTATTTAAAAACAAAGTTGGCAACTGGGGTAGAATTACTCTTGCAATTCGGTTGATTTAGGGGCTTTTTTTGCAGAATTGTTAGTTATTTGTGATATTGGAATTTTACGATTGGCTAAAATTGGCTGAGAACTCCATACTTCACTTTGTTCAGTTATATACATATATTTAGTTGCTTAGTGCTTGATGCATTGCAAATATATACTTGGCACTATTCTGGATTCATATGTTGATATGTTGCCTATGCCATATTTGGGAACTTCTGCATGTATACAATTTGCATATATTTTTGGGATATGTGATTAATTTTGTTCTCTCTGTGTCTCCAGAATGCTTTATTTAAAAGGGATGATGCCGAGTTAAACCCTTATTACTGGAATATTACTGGAATATATAAAGGTAATTCTTTTCTGACATAATTATAAATTTGAAGAGGAAGTAACCTCTGATATTTCTGTTATTTTTTATATCTATTTTGTTATTTTCTGATTCAGGAACTTGGCATTTTATGGGCCCCACAAATGGTTCATCCAAATTCGTTGATTCCAGTGGATTTCAAGGTGTGTCTGTTTTGGAGTTACTTAGCAAGCCGTCAAAGTTACAAGGCGTACATTATGTTACGGTACAATTAATTTTTAAAATTTAGAGATCTAACTTTAATGATTTGGTATCAATTGTAACAGTCTATTGGTGCATTTAAGACCACATTGTAACATCTCTTGTCAAATAGTTTTATTTCATCTATATGTGTATTTACTTGCGGGGTGGCTAATTGTTGTAATCACTGGGAGATAATAATAATTTGCTGAATTCTTAAGAAAAAAATATTTAGAAAATAAATAATTTTCTGTATTTGGTTTTACAGGGATCTATTACTTTTCAAGATTTATTCGATAATGAACGTGAACATGCTCGACTGAGGATAGAAGGTGTGTATGTCTGGCCTTTCAGACAATTACGCATGGTTGCTAACAGGTAAGATACCGATACAGAATCAGTTCCTTCTGTGGTTCTGTTATAATAACTATATAAATATATATAAATTGATATATTTTTGTTATTAGTGGAGGTGATGGTCCCTTCCCAGAAGAGGAATACTCTAGGTCAAATCCATACCATCTGGTAATAATTCGTAATTTAGCTCGTAGAAAAAAAAAATTTACAATTTGTCAAAATTGAAGTTATATTAGATTAATTGGTATTTCTTATATTTTTTCTGATAGATGGGAATGTTCTCCAATCAAGTGTATCCAGATCCCCTCAAGGGTTACAATGGGGACAAGAATGGTAATTATAAGAAATAGTTGATACCAATATTGTTGTTTTTTGGGGTCTTTGTTGGTTAATTTTTTTCCTCTGAAAGTTCACTTAAAAACCGAATTCATGAACTTGTTTATACTTTTTTTGTTTTATTTATTATCTACTGATTCATTAATTTTGTATCAGCTCTAACAAAAGAATTGGAGAAGTACTGTAATGTAGAGATTGCAGCCAAGGTGTCGCGCATATCTGCTAGTCAAATTGGTATCTCAAACATCCCATCTTTGCTTCTAATTATTATTTTGTGCTTCATTTTTTTCTTAGTTTTATAATAACCACTTGCAATGCTCATCTTCACAAATATATTGTCAAGGAAAAAAGTTCTTGTGTAATATGTTTTTTTTTTTTGAACTTTTACATACAATTAGTTCATTTAGAAATATTTTGTCCAATACTTCCAGTAAGTATCATAAGAAGCTATTAACTTCTAATTTTAACTTTATGAGCTTCCATTTAATCTTAACATTCATTTTCTGAAACTTCATGAAGTACCCATAAAGAAATAATAACTGAATTATGAATTTGTGATATGTCTGGTACATATGGTTAATGCGTCCTGTTGTTGAACACATTTTATTTATAAAAAAATTTAGGCTAGGTCCAAGAATTTGTTCGTTTCATAGTGTTCTCAAAGAAATAAGTATATTATTTCTCAAGAAAAAAAATATACCTTTTCTGGTGAGGTCAACACTTTCTAACCCTATTCTTTTGATGCTTTGCTCTTTTTACTGTTGAACTTTTAATATTGAAATTTCATTTCGTCAGAGGGAGAGCATGACAAGTATCGGTTCGAGGGTCTAACAGAGGCACCCGCACTTGATTCAGATGGAGAGTGCTTCACTCCCATTTTGCTTAATGCGTCATCAATAAATGTAGATGTTTATTACAACAAGGCGGTCAATTATACCCTCATGGTCACTTTTGTATCCTTCTTGAATGAACTTATCTATTTTATTCTCCTGTGTGTATATTCAGAAAGTTTATACAGGGGATATCTTTTGGGACTATTGGAGTTGTGTGGGCACAAATGTTTTGCAAGGATGCACAGCATATTTCATCTTATATGGTTTACCGAAGTATTTACGATGCCCTTTGAGTCTGGATTTTTCAGATTTTTGCACGGCAAATACATCTTGTACTTTTAAACAGCAGATGCAAATACGGGATATCTCATAGCCTTGTACATGTAGAAATTGTATTATTTTTATGTTTCTTCTTTAATTTGAATAAATTAGATATCTTTCCTTCAAGTTCTCCTCCACATCAGACAAATGGAACACAGCAATAGTCAATTTGTAAGCTTGGTTATTTATTTGAATCTCCTCAATAAAGGCTAATTTTACTTTTTGTGAGGCACCTCATATACATGTCACTGTAATTGTTTGCAATTTTTCAGGGAGCATCTAAGGTGTCTTTAGTAATGATTGGGCAACAGGCTATCATGGATGCTTATCTCTGTCTCTTGCATTTGGCAGCTGGAGTAGTTGTTGGTTAGTTTTTCTTCTTTTTTTAATTTATTTTTATTTTTATTTATATTATTATTAAAGGGTACTGTTACACCCCAGCATCTTTAGATGTTATTATCAAGAATTGAAACTGCGTCTCTCTGTAGAGAGACGGGGCTCGCGCCACTGCACTAAGCCCGTGGTTCAGTTGTTGGTTAGTTTATTACTAGCATTTTCTTTGTGAACTGGTTTTGAGAAATGAAGTAACCACACATATTATTTTTAATTAAGGCCTCTATATAAAAGCAGAATATGGAGAGATGGAAATGAAAAATATAAAGAAAGTATCTATAATTACCAGGTTTGGTTTGGGTGGTTGGTTAAGCCTTTCACCCAGCCGAGACTATATAAAATTGCACCAACTTAAATTGTGGGATATTTTTAGTCATTCGTACAATTTTGTAGAGTGAGGCTATGGTACTTTGCAAAGCGCAGATCAGTCCGTGCTATGGATCCATATCTCTGTTTTTCAAAGTTTAGAACAGTCGATCGGAAGTTCGGAACTGCTCAACATGATCTCCATATGAATATAAACTTGGAAACCTAATTTTACATTTTTAAGAATTTGTTTTACTATTTTTTTAAATAGGTTGAAAATCACTACGTTTGGATGGATCAAAATTTTTAGATTGAGTGATTTTTTACCTATCTAAAATGATATTAAAAATTTCTAAAAAATGTAAAATTTGGTCTCCAAGTACATTTTTATATGGAGATAATTTTGAACGATTCAGATTGAATCTTTGAATGTTTAAACAGATCCATCGCATGGACCGTTCCGTGCACTTTGCAAAGTATTGTAGCCTGACTCCAATTTTGTATTTATTAACTTCTTTCCATTGTACCTCCTCCATATAGTCTTGTGTCCTTCCACCTATAGACAACTGAGCATGAATATAAATTTGGAAGATGTTTTAGTTCTTACAATATTTCTTTTTGCGGGGGTGGATGCAGAGTCACTATTTAATGCATTTGCAACAGCGGCATTCTTCAAATTCGTGGTGTTTTCCATTTTTGAAATGAGGTACTTCTTGGCCATATGGAAGGCCACACGACCGGCGTCTAGCAGTGAGAATTGGGAACTGATGCGGCGTGAACTTTCTGTGCTCTACAGTCGCTTCTGTAAGTGTTCCTTTACTTTACTGATCAAATCAGGTATACATGAGGTGGCTGTGTGATTGTACTGTTTTGACCACTTTTCTTAGTTTATTCGGTGTTCAATCACAATATAGAAGGTTGGTCAAGGTTTATTATTGAGAATTTCTTGATCTATAGTTTTGCAATCAGCTATAATAGAGGTTTAGTTTCACAAATGAGTACAAATTACTACCTGATTTTATTATGATACTCCTTGAGCGGTAATTAACAATTCGGGGCATAATTAGGCTGTGTTAGGACTTAATTGAATGGAAGCGGGGTGCATCTGATGCCCGGCCGGAACAGTCCGATTTGCTCCAAGATTCGTGCACGCCGCTTCAATATTCGTTCGTGCCGCTTCAAGTTTCGTGTGGATCATGCGTACACGAATATTGGAGCAAATCAAGCGGTTCCGAGTGGGCATCGGATCGATTTTAGTCCAATGCCCATCAGACGCGCCCCGCTTCCTAATGAGGGAGATACAAATAGATAGAGATAATGTTCAAATAAATACCCCCCCTTTTTCTTTTTTTTTGTAGATGGCATTTTGGTTGGTGGAATCCTGGTAACCTATGAACTGCGAGTATTCCTGCATGCCTTAATCTTCTTAGTCTATTCCTTCTGGGTACCCCAAATTGTCACCAACATAATAAAAGATACCCGTAAACCGCTCCACCCGCAGTACATCCTGGGTATGAGTGCCACCCGCCTTGCCATCCCACTCTACGTCTTTGGCTGCCCCTCCAACTTCTTGCGCATTGAAACTGACAAATGGTGGTGCATCTGCCTGACGATCTTTGTCGCGGTACAAGCCAGCATATTGCTACTCCAGCATTATCTCGGGTCAAGGTGTTTTATCCCTCGCCAGGTTGTCACTACTTCTTGCTCAAATATCGAGTGTTATATGCAACTAGATAAATGTTGGGTGCGATCTTTAAAGACAGTAAAATATAGGATGAAATTTGAGTTTAGTCAAATAAGTAACCCAATTGGCAAATAACCTAAAAGTAGATGACCCTAAATTGTTTAAATTGATTGTAAATAATTGCCTTACCAAATTTGTTTTTTATTTTTTCAGATCTTGCCGGAAAAATATTGCTACCATAGAAAGGTGGAGACCAACCCACAAGCGATCGATTGCGTAATTTGCATGGCTTCAATTGACCTGTCACGCCGATATGACTACATGGTATGATTCATTTACAATAGGTTACCAGAATACGTTATTTCGCATCCAAAAGCTACTTAGGTGTGGAATGAAATATGCAATGAAATATTTTTAGGTATTTAGCTTGTTACTTTTGATATTAGCATGTATTTTGTATCTTATATGAACTGTGATGAACTGCAGTATAATGTTTTTCTTATAATTTAGATTGATAATCTCATATGTAGCTGTTTCTGACCTCGGACCTTGGTTGTAAAAGAACCTTAATTCCAAATATTAAATAAAAAACGTTAAAAGGATCTTACAGTTGTAGTTGAAGGTATTTATTATTCTCAATTTGATCATAGAGGTAAATTTACTAATTTGGACAGATTCATGTAAAGTTGAACAATTTTAGTGGAACCATATGGGCTGGTTCCAATTGCCTATTACTGGGTAATTTCGGGAATGGTACCACTTCTGCACAACACCTGCTCGTTTGCTGCATTTCACCTGTTACATGTACCAGTCTAGTATTGTGTACTGTAATTTGTGGGATATATGTAAAAGCCCACAGATATTCTAGTCTGTACTTAACCAAGTTATGAAATATTTTGTTGTAGGTGACACCTTGTGAGCATTTATTTCATTCGGGATGTTTACAAAGGTGGATGGATATAAAAATGGAGTGCCCCACTTGCCGGCGCTCTTTGCCTCCTGCTTAACACTGCTTGCTGTATATTAATACAAAGAAAATTATTAATTCAAATATTTAGTCTCGACTTATACACGGACCCCCTTTTGGTGAGTTCTTTTTAATATTCATTCTAGCATGTCCATTTTATATATGTTAGTATTTCAGTTTTATTCTGGATTTAGTGAAGTATATTGGTTGTTGCCTGTATGGTACTGAGCTGAGACCTATTTTTGTTGTCTATTTTAATGGAGAAATAAAGCATTATATAAGAAGCCTTTCTGTCTTTGATATTTATTAGGTCATGTCTGTTCCAGTTTAGTATTTACTTGCCCATTTATCGGTATCAACCAGAAAAGTCTTTGTGGACTCAGAATATGTCCTGATCCCTAATTGAAACTGAGGTGGGCCCAACCTGAATACTTTCTTTAGTCGACTGCTTGAAACCAAATGAACCTGAACCCCAGACGAAGCCTATACCTGAACTTAATTTAGAATCAACCTGACCTAAAACCTGAGACAATGGTGAGCTAAAGCAATTTGACCTAAATTGACCTCAAATTTTACCAGAAATTTGACCCAATCCACCATTTTAATTTATGATTTCAGCACATGGGTCCATATTTGAATCAATGGTTCTTGTACCCATAGGTCACGCTTCATCTTATATATTTCTTGACTTATTAGAAAGCGGATAGGTTTGTAAAAGTACAATAATTGGAGATATGTGCCACTGCTCTTATGCGAACTGTTTGTTTGCATTTTTTTTTTTATTTACAGGTCGGAAATATTTTTAGGTAAAAGAAGGTAGTTTGGTTGCGGCTTTTGCTTTTAGAGAGATTTATGCAAGAAGGGAAAATTAAGGTGGCTGGTCTTACCAAACTTCTTCATACCATGTGAATAATTTTCTTCTTTTTTATTTTCATTTTTTTTTTTGGTCTGTTGGATGGGGTTAGCGTCTTGGATTTTTTTTTTTTTTTTTTTTTTTCAAATAGTCCTTTTCAGCAGTTAAATTTTTTATTCTGTAGAGTGCTTTATGAGTCATAGTTAGCAACCTAATGGTCAAAGCTCTAGAGATAATTGTAGTTAATTTGTTTTGAATGCCCGAGTGCATACCATTGATTCCAATCTCATTTCCCTAGTGTTATTTTTTTTTTGTTTCAAAATGATTAATTGTATATTTGGGTCGTCAAATCAATGCTCCAGTCTCTGAAGAACAGTGCATAAATATAGATATTTTGTTCACATCTCAGCTCAAGTGCCTGATTATATAATTATATTGATGGTCTTACATAAATCTTTTTAGCTGCCTATATATTTTACTGCTGAGATGAGAGTTCCAGATGAAAATTTGTGGCATAGTTTCTAAATGCCTAGCATTGTGCAAGGCACGTAATATTTATAAGCCTATAATTGTCAAAAAAGACAGTACCTGGAACAAATTGTGCTAAACCTGGCTTAACTGGCATGGTCTTTTAAATTGTTTTGCTTCGAAGGTGTTAGTTGTTTCACACACAAGTTGTGTTCTAAACTGATGGGGTCTATTAGTTTTGTATCAGAAGTGTTAGCTGTTTCACACAAATTGTATCGTCAGATGGCATGGTATATAACTTGTGCATCAGAAATGTGCTGTTTCACACAAATTGTGTTTTCCAGACTGTCATGGTCTATTAGTTATTTAGTTTTTGCACTAGGGTTTTGGTTGTGCTTCCCCACAGTTAGTTGCACAGGTTGAAATTTGTGGATTGAAAAATATTTTTAGCTAGATTTTGAATTAATTCGGAGTTGATGTAACAAGTTTAATTATTTTTCTTTTTAAAATGCTACAGAGAAAAAAAAAAGTCGTCCCATCATGTCCTAAAAATATGGGAGTTGTAGTAAATGGTTAAATTTATAATTTTTGAAACACTTGAATACATTATACATACTAGTAAAAAACATAACTTGTGACAAGTCAAATCATCAACTGAATGTATTTGATAATTTATAGCGTGTATAGTTTAGTGAACTCAGTTTAAATTAATTAATTAGTCTATTTTAGTTGATTACCACTTTACCAGTATACATTTAGAATTTTTGTAAAGGCTTACTATTCAACTCGGTTCCAATTCAAGGGTAACTGGGGAAAGAGGTGAATTGGATATTTGTAATGTCCTGTCCCCATTAAAAAAAAGAAGAAGAATGCACTTAGTTGAATATAATGCCAAGTACAAATGTGATTTAGCAAGACGGTGGAAACGTGAAACCGGGAGGGAACGGAAGCGTAAGTCTGAAATGAATCTCAGTCATCAGTTTCCACTGAGACTCGTTTGACAGCTCTGATCAGGCGCCTGATTATTTTTACAACATTTTCCTTATAGTTACAGCGATTATGTTTGTGTAGCCAAAGGTTACTACTGATCAACAATAAGATGAATGTTATAAATTGAGCCAATGCCTTTCTTTTCGGGGGCACCACAACGGATAGGAGTCCATCTCTCTCTTCTTTCCTCTTTCTCTCTCCTCTTCTTTGTTAAACGCTGAATTGCAACAGACTGCCAGTGACTATTTCCATCCTTTTTTTGTGAAGTGAATTTCTTTTAGGATTCGTCAAGTGTTAATTTGGACAAGCAGATTTGGGATGTAGAAACCATCTAAAGTCGGATCAAATGGATTCGCCAAGTATCAATCACATATTTGCAAAAAGAAAAAAAAATGATTTTATATAATTATTTTTTAAATCACTGTTTCAGGGTTACCGCGAGTCGCGACATTCTATTTGAATGTACTTTTACGCTTTGTAAACAGTAAAATAAGTATTAATTAAGAGCATCTACATCCCTGAAACTCTTGGAGTTTCTAATCTGATGTGGCAGTTTCTAAACTAATTTCAGAGATGCAGATGGGTTTCTTATTTAGCAACTTTGCTCCAAAGTTTCTTAATAAGAAACCGTTTATAAACTCTGACGTGGCCAAATAATTCGCTGAAATTATTTTTTCTTTTAATTTATTTGCTGATGTGGCAATTAAGAAACTCTAATTTTAGTTTCAGGGATGTGGGGGTTTAAAAACTTTCAGAGACAAAATTTCTAAAAATTAGTTAACAGTTATTTAGACACTTCAAGAGTTTCACGGATGTAGATGCTCTTAGAATGAATATTAAATGCCAAATTACCAATGGATTATGGAACCGTAGAGCGGGCCTAACCCTAAATATTTAATAATATTTGTCTGGAATATTTTAAGATGAACGTGCTGAGCTGGTCACCAAAATAACTACCCACCGGATATCATTAATGGAGGCGGATTTAGGGGAGCATGAGGCTTAACCCTTCTATCATTAAAAAAAAGTTTGGGTTCATTTATTGACTACAACATAGTCACAAGTTTCGCGTTATTCGTGAATAATTATTAATTTTTTTTTCTGTGATGGCGAATCGAAAGGCCGAAGTATTTAGTTGATCAAATTTTAACTGAATTATTTGTGAATAATTTGCAAATTTTACGAATATTTTTCCGAATTTTCCGAATTATTTGCAATTTTTTCCCAGTTTTTTTTAATCTTTATTTTTGCTCCCTTGTGGAATTGAGATCTCCGGCTTGGGGAAAAGACTCATGGGCGGACCGGGACCAAATTTTTTAATAATACCATAATAATAATAAAAATAAACCAAATAACCATATTTTTTGAAAAATTTGAATTTTGACACGGCCGCATTCCCTACATGCGGCCTCTTTTTTGAAGACGGCATCTAGGGTATGCGGACCATTAATAGGGACCGCATCTAGGGGATGCGGCCAAACTTTTTTTTTCCTTCTCACGCCGTTCAATTAAAAAAAAAGAAGGGGCCGAATATTTTGACCAAAATCATGTTTGACTGAAAATTTTGACCGAAGCTAACTGAGAAGGAAAAAGAAAAAGAAAAAAAGGTGGCCACATGGAATGCGGCCGTGTCAAAATTTAATTTTTTAAGAAAACGTGATTATTTGGTTTATTTATTTTTTGAATATGGTATATTTAAAAATTTAGGGGGCATAGATTTTCAAACCCATCAGATTAGACCGGGCAAGTGGGCTATCAGTTTTTAACGAATAAGTTGGACATAGACTTAGTAAAATACCCATAGGCTCGGCCCATTACCATCCCTAATGTAATATGCTGCGCTTGGTACTGGTCTCAATGTTTGTTTTTAGACCTGTACTGGCGTTGTAGTTGGGAATAAGTCTTTTTTACAGTGGATGTACATGATGGCTGCAATTCAAACAGCAGCTCTCTTGTATAATAACTTTTGGATATATGAAATGCCTACGGGTCTTAAAAAAAAAAAAAAAAAAAATTCTTATTATAACAATTTGTGAGATATATCTAGAGGTTTAATTTTATCCTACCTGGGCAGTCTTTACTCTGCCCGCCCGTGCCCGTTGCCCGAGGTACCCGTACCCGTGTCCGGCTATAGACGGGTAAACGGGTATGGTGGGTACGGATATAAAACGGGCCGGACGCCGGTTGTGGGGGAAAAACCCGAGTATACCCGGACCGCCTTGAACCCGTGCCCGTCTAGACCGGACCGGGAACCCGGTTTACCCGTACCCGTGCCCGTATACCCGTGTACCCTACCCGTTCTACCCTACCCTTATACCCGACCCGTTTGAATTTTGAAATTCAAATTCCCACCGGATTTGACATTTTTTAAGAAATATAATGTGTTTAAACTATACAATAATGTATCATGCGTACTATATGGTGCACTGACTATACGATATTCTATAAACTATGTACAAACAATGGAAATAATGTGTTTAAAAGGATATTTTTATATAGTTGTATTTATTATAAGAATGATATATAAGAAATTTTATATAGTTTTATGTAATAAGTAATTCATTTATTTTAAAAAATAATGAAACCAATAATTATAATGTTTATATTTTTATTATATTATGTTAGGGGTGAAAACGGTATGAATAATATTGGATCTGTATTCGACCCGTATTTGAAAAATTAGATGTGGATATTCGAATATCCGTGTAGATATGGATACCGATATGGTTTTACGTTTCAATTATCTATATCCGATATGTTATATATTTTAATATATATTATAAAAAATATTGTTATTCACCATTATAATTATAATAGGTAAATATTATGAACTTTAGTATTTTTTTTAATATTTTAATATTATTTTAATAGATATCCGATTCGATCCATATCCGTATTCATATCCGAAAAATTGAAAAAAAATATGGATATGATTTTACCACTATCCGCTTCATATCCTCTTCGTTTTCACCCCTAAATTATGTACATAATTTGTCTAAAATAATATATTTAGTTTTGAATTTTCTTTTCTTAAATAGATACTTCAAATATATATGTTATCTAATATCTATTTATTTGATAATTTTGTTTTATTAAAGGGTTTCAGGATACTCAAGCAGATATTATTTTTAAAAATTGAACATATGATCTCTATATGGAGAGACGACATGCTACTGCACTAACTCTGCCGTGCCAATATATTTGATATTTATTCAGTATTTACTTATGATTCGTTACTCTTAACAGGTAAGAGTATTATATAGTTTTGTAATGTTTATTCAAAAAGTTCGTTATTCATTAAACCTGTTAACCAATTTTCTTTACTATTTGTTAGTCAGCGAAGTTTGAGCAGGTAAATTCTAAAGATCTTATGCAGGGGCGGAGCCAGACTTTCTGACTATGGAGGTCATTTGTGAATGTAGGTCAATCATATATAATTTTTATACTGAGAATGGGGATCAATTTACTGTATCCGTAGCATTTTACTCTATATAATATAGAAAATTGTGTATAAATACAAAAATTTTGAAAAAAATATGGGAGTCAATTGACGACTCTTACTCCCTCCGCCTCTGATCTTATATCATTTCTTTCTTCATGTTATAAATCAAATGATCAATTTAGTTCTTGAATTCATTTTTTGCACAAATAAAAACAATATAAAAAAGCACAACATAATGTTTTTTTTTTTTTTACTGAAGCCACAACATTATATTTCTTATTTATATGCGTCACAAATTATTTTTAATTATTGTAGTAATAATGATATTGTGTTGTTAATATCATGTCCGTTATTACTATTATGATAGATTTTTCAATTGTATAGTAATATTTTTTTATATAGTGAAACATGAAAATTCCAACATTCAAATATACAGTTTAGAGTTAGGCTAATATGACACTAGTGTTATATCAAACTAAATAACACCACATCTTAAACCCTTAGATCTGCTTTAAGATTCGTATAAAATGAAGTGCTTGAACAGTAAAAGCGGATAGTACGAATCTTAAAGCAGATCTAAGGGTTTAAGATGTGGTGTTATTTAGTTTGATATAACACTAGTGTCATATTAGCCCAACTCTACAGTTTAACATAATGATATGCGACAAAGAAATGAATAATAAAACTAAAATTTACAAATAAAATATAATTAGAATGAGAATGAGAATTTGAAAATAAAATAAAATGACTCGTGTAAAGAAATAAATAAATACATTTGTACTTAGCCGAATAAATATACAAATTTCCGCACGAATAATTTTTATATATAAGTTACAAATTTTATTTATTTAGAAATTATAAAGATGTGACTTGATAATTTTATGTATATATATTTACACTATTTGATATTGAACTATTATGTCTATTCAGATTTTAAAAGTCGAATTATAAACACGTAATAATATTCGTACGACACCGTAAGAAAAAACAGAAAAAAAGAAAAAAAAACAGAAAAAAAACCGGACCGGACCGGCCCCTACCCGGACCGCCCTGCCCCTCGCGGGTACTGCGGGCAAGGGTATAGGACAGGAAGGGCACGGTTTTTGGGGAAAAAACTCGAGGATGTCCGGTCCGTGGTACCCGTCTACCCGAGATACCCGTGCTCGGGTATGCCCGGTCCGCCCGGCCCTGCCCGAGTAGCAAACCACTAGATATATTTCACCGCTGTTGTCTACTTGAGTTGTCTTGTCTCTAGTGGAATTCGTATCCTCTGCATTAACTCAAAAGAGAATAACGGAGCTAATTTGGCTCCTGCTTATGATATAGGGCGGCCTTTACTATTAGTGCGAATTTAGTATGCACAAACTTAAAGCATATCGAATGGTCAAGATTCATTAACTCAAAAGATTCTTTTTTGAGTTAATGCAGAGGATACGGGTTCGTCTCGGAGTCCTGCTGGCTACAAAGGCATCGCCACATAAGAACCGAAGAATAATTGTAGAGGAGATTGCGGTGTCGCGTGGGAGCACGATAATGAGGAAGGTCAATGTCGCTTTCAGGGTCGTAACTCGTACGACGACGACACCGTTCACCGCGCCATTATTCACGCAGCAAGCGTCTCCGTTTCAACGCCTTTTCTTCTTTCGTTGACAAAAGCTTGTGGGTTTATGACTATAGGGCTGGTCGTCTCCATTACTTTTAAAATGGAGGTTTGTTGAGCAAACAGGATAGAGATCGTCTGTGGGAGTCGGTAGCAAAGTTTACGGAGGAGTGCGTATCCTCTGAGATATCTCATATTGTGTGTGACTGACGTGTCCGGTGCCTATTCGGGGATGACGTAGGGGGTCAGTATTATTTGAGCTTTGAGATTCGCATAGAACGTATTGCAACGGTTGAGATTTTCCAAGAAGTCACTCAAAATATGAGATTGAGAAGGATGCAAATTCGTTTGCGAAGTAGGAGACTAAGGGCCTGTGCGCTACTGTGCGTGTGGGAAAAAAAAAATTCACTCAGACTGAATTTTTTTTTTTTCCACGAGCACAGTAAAAATCAGTTCAATTCTCATTTCCATTTCCCATCCCATTTAAACGCCGAACACGCCCTAAGAGTTCCGTGGTTTGAGAGAGAAAATGTTACGAGTACTATTGCCAGCATGGCAGCATTCTCAGTGTTAGTACTCAGTAGATCTAATAATTCAGGTACAATGGAATGTTTCACCACACAGGATCCGGACTAATCTGTTCTGTGGACCCCACCGGCAAGAGAATCTTACAAAGCCCTCGTGACTGGGAGCTACCGGCTATGATCCAAAGCATAGTAACCCACTAATCGCTGCAGTTATCTCTGTTTGGACTTATTTGGCATCAATTGTTGCCAAATATTACCAACTAATATGTACTGTTATCAAAATATGCTAATCATTTTTGGTTAATTTCAAATGCTGAGCTCGAGGTACCCAATTTGCACCCAGAGGTACCCAATGCTGAACTAATTATTTGAAGTGCTTGATTGTCAAGACTCAAGAACAAAGTTTAAGAATATATTATGCCATAATGCTCTTAGTATTTCGTTTAATAGAAGAAATGCTACAATGAACTTGCGATTATTTTCTCAAATGAAAGACTATAAGAAAACAAACAAAGAAAATATATACTTGCATGAGTTAGAAGTAAGAAAATTTTACTGATTCTTGACTTTGTGTAATTTTGTACTAGTCAATTCATACATATGAAATTAACTCACATAGATATACAAATTCTTGATTTTAAAAATAAATTATATAACAAGAAGATATTTGTTGACATTAAATTTATCATGACACCTTCACAACTAATGTTAAAGTTAAATAGTTAATCTACAGATGGTAAAATTAAAAGATGAGTTTTTTTTTGCCATTTAAATAAGATACATATCAAATTTTATTAATTTAATACTTTAAATTAGGAATCGTTACGTCATGTGGTCACGTTATTAAGTTAGAAGAGTAAGGCTACAGTGCTATTGGTTGCATAGAGGGCTACGGTGCTATGGCTCAATATTCGAGTTTTTAAAATTCTAACGGTCGATCCGAACCATTCATCTTGTTCTCCATATTAATATGTGTTTGGAGACCAAATTTTACATTTTTTGAAAATTTTTTACTATTTTTTTAGATAGGTAGAAAATCACTTGATTTAAAAAATTCTGCACCATTCAGATATTTAATTTTCTACTTATCTAAAAAAATAGTAAATTTTTTTCAAAAAATGTAAAATTTGGTTTCCAAACACATATTAATATGAAGAACAAGATGAATGGTTCGGATCGACCGTTAGAATTTAAAAAACTCAAATATTAAGCCGTAGTACCGTAGTCCTCTATGCAACTCATAGCATCGTAGCCTTACTCAAGTTAGAATATTATGTGAGTCACGATGATTTTTTGGGGACCGTTTGAGGGAACAAAACAAAACATACCATATGAACCCATTAATTTAATAAATTAAATTAACAATCTCGAGGCAACTATGGCTCGTGTTGGGCAGTAAGAGGGTCACTGCGTCAGGGAAGAGAGAGAGAGAGAGAGAGAGAGTTGAAAGAGAAGCTCATCTCGATCGAGAGAGAGAGAGAGAATGCAGCTTGGATCCACCATTTTTCAGGTGCTATTTATCCATATTTATCTGTCAGCTACTTCTCTCTGGGGTTTTGCTGCTCAATCCAACAGTTAGAATCTCTCTCTTTTACCTTCCTCTCTTGCCCTAGTTTTTGTACTCTCAACCTTCAATGCTCTTTTAATGGAAGCAATTATGAATAATCTGACCTTGTTTTCTCATTTCTGTTAATTCGCAATTTTAGTAGCTTTCTTCAGTCTCTCGGTTATGCTTGAACTAGTAATTTATGTCTAGTTAGCCAATTTTTTACTCCTGAAAAAGGAATTGATTAGTTGAAAATTAGCAAGAAACTATGGATTTGTTTTTCATTATTAAAATATCCATAATTCTGGTAAAAGCTGGTTTATCAAAATTACAAATTTAGGAATATTTTGGTTTCTGGTCCTAGTTAAGCTCCCTTATGGTATTTGGATATTTTCCAGCAATCTCGTTTTATTCTTTGCTTTATTACCAAATTAACAGATGCTTTTGGGACTCCAGTGTAAGCTATTTGTGTTCTGTACCATAATAGATAACTTGTTAGATTTTCTAGTTTATTTTTTGAGCATATTTTATGGATCATTTGGTAAAAGTTAGTCTACAGTTTGTAATTATTCTTTGAAACCAGGCCATTATCAAACTGTAGTATTGAGCTAATTCCATAAACTAAGCCCCATTTACAAAGCATATTCTAAATTGCAATATTCAATTAAGGAATATAATTAATATTTCAATTTCTGGTACAATGCTTACAAACATGCTTACAAATATTTCAATTTTACAGCACCATATACACTCCGAATCAGTTGTGGGAGCCGAGAAGATGTGCGTACACCACCCACCAGCACACTCTGGTACCGTGACTTCGGCTACACAGGTGGCCGCTTTGCCAATGCCACACGGCCAAGCTTCATCTCCCCTCCTCTCAAAACCCTTCGCTTCTTCCCCCTTTCTGATGGCCCTGAGAATTGCTATTACATTGAAAACATCCCAGCTGGTCGATACCAGATACGGGTCTTTTTCGGGTTGATTGCCGACCCAAATCTTGCTTCTGAACCAATCTTTGACTTATCTGTTGAGGGCACACAATTTGCTTCTCTCCAACCTGGCTGGAGTGGTGTGGACGAACAGTCTTTTGCTGAAGCAATTGTGGATGTCACTGGCACCTCAGCCTCTATATGTTTCCATGGAACGGGTCACGGCGACCCCTCTATTTTGTCCATTGAAGTTCTCCAAATAGACGACAATGCCTACAACCTTGGCAAGTCGTGGGTAGATAAGTTTGTGCTCAGGCCGGTGAAGAGACTGTCATCTGGGACCGGAAAACCAGCCTTTGATGAAGACTTGAACGGGACCCAATGGGGTGGGGACCGGTTTTGGAAGCCGATCAAAACATTTTCTACTGGAGATGACAAGGCTATATCGACTGAGAATGTCATAGCTGAGACATCAATTTCGCCAAACTTTTACCCCCTGGCTCTGTACCAGTCAGCCATTGTTGGTACGGATAGAGAAACTGGGTTATCATTTCAAATAGACATTGACCCAAACAAGAATTATTCGGTGTGGTTACATTTTGCGGAAATTGATCCGGCGGTTACCAAGGAGTTGCAAAGGGTTTTTGATGTGTTGATAAATGGAGATGTCATGTTTAAGGACGTAGATGTGATACGCATGACTGGAGAGCGGTACACTGCTGTTGTCTTGAATAAAACTGTATCAGTTAGTGGGAAGTCACTCAAAATTACATTAAAGCCCTCGGCTGGCCATGCTATTATTAGTGCAATTGAGGTCTTCGAGGTAATTGCCGCTGAGATGACTACTATGACAGATGAAGGTATGCAGCATTCTTTGAGGTTACTAGAATCCATGCAAGTATTATATTATATAAGCCTGCCTACATGTAACAAAAAGTTTCTAAATTGGTACCCAAGCCTGGTAATTTGATCCTTGGAGGGGGTGGGGGTGGTGCCACATATGACATTTTAATGTTTCACAATGTGTGCTCTTTGGGTACAAATAGTAATATCTTTAATCACTGGGCTATACATGACATTACCATTTTATATGTATCAAGTTGCATTTCACTGCTATTTAATAATTCTTTACCTATCTCTTGCGATTTCTTTTAAAAGTTTTGGCACTGCGAATTGTGAAGGCTATGCTGGGGCTCCCTCTTCGGTTCGGATGGAATGGTGACCCTTGTGTACCACAGCAACATCCTTGGAGTGGGGTCGACTGTCAGTTTGATAGCACCAAGGGCAAATGGGTCATTGATGGATTGTAATATAATATATCTCTTCTACTATTTCTATGTTCTAGAACTCTTGTATGCTTGCATCAATCTTAGAAATAAAAATATATCAATTATATATCTCATCTTTGTTATCTTTTTAATATGTAGAGGGCTGGACAACCAAGGATTGAGGGGGTTCTTGCCCAACGAAATGTCAAAACTGCAACATCTTCAAAGCATGTGAGTTTGCAAACTTAATTTTGGACTTTGGTAGGTCAACTTTAACTAATTACAAAAATTCATTTATTTAATTTCTTAACCTTTTTTTTTTTTTTTCTCAAAATAGAAATTTGAGTGAGAACAGCATTAGGGGTCCTATCCCAGTGACACTTGGTGAGATTGCTAAATTGCAAGTTCTGTAAGTACATTACATATACTCCAGTTCTTTTAAGATATTATCCCCAGATATGTTCCCTCTGAAAGCAAGTTATATCATTTGTAAGTCATAACCCTAGAAAACATAACGACACACCTTTAATAGTTCTTTCCCAACAGTTTAGTCTTTTTCAATTTTCCTCTCTTTCTTATTATCAATTGCCTCACTTTTCTTGCTTTCAGGTAATAGTATTATTGCAGATTCTTATTTTTATTTTTTTGGAATTTAAATCTAGATAACATGGTTGCTGCAAAACTCAGAACCTTCTAATTTAACATGAAAATCTCAAATAAGGCAAATAAGTAAAAATGATGACAGCAGATTAGATGGTACAAGCCGACACTAACACAATTTTGTTGTGGTAGGGATCTATCGTATAATGAGCTCAATGGCACAATTCCAGAGAGTCTGGGTGCACTCCAAAATTTACAGATATTGTAAGATTGCCTGTGTTGATTTTATCTTTTGTTGAATTAAGCTCAATTAGAAGACCGAAATTATAAATTCTCTTTTGTAGGAATCTTAATGGCAACTCCCTTACTGGAAAAGTTCCGGCTAACCTTGGCGGAAGGCCTCTTCACAGAGCTAGATTCAAGTAAGAAAAGAAAGGGAGAATTTCATGTATACCCCTAAAAAACTTCGAATTACGTATATCCCCCTCTAAAATTCATAATATCATTTTTGCCCTTCTAAATTTCAAAAACTCACAAATTTACCCACTTTATTGTCTTTTCTATTAAAATAGGTACTTTATAAACTCACCTGGAAACGTTTCAAGATTGGATCACCTGGATACCCTAATAAAATGTATAAATACAGGAATAATGTCATGTATGGCTCACGAAATGTAAAATTATAATGGAAGGCCTCTTCCATACTTTTTGTGGGGTTATACATGATTCTCTTTTTTCAGGGGTAATATTTTGATTTGTAGAAGGGGAATACATGAAATTGCACCATAAATAAAAAGTTAGAGTCTGAATGACTTGTTAATAAAATCCAAGCCTTGTTTATCCTTTGTACAATAACCAATTTAAAATGGCATTACAGTTTTACAGGCAATGATGGGCTATGCGGGATTCCCGGGCTGCCAGAATGTGGGCCCCACCTGTCAGTTGGTGCTAAAATTGGCATAGCATTTGGCTCACTGTTTGCTCTTTTGTTTGTGCTAGTTTTTATAACTTGTTGGTGGAAGCGGAGGCAAAACATTCTTCGTACCCAGAAATTGGCAGCAGGTGAGGCTAAAATTAACAATTATTATATTATATAAGAGGGGGGGGGGGGGGGGGGGGTGAGAGGGGGTAATGGAGGGGCATGAACTTCCCTTAATTTGTGAAAATTACTTCATATAAAAAATAAATTATTGCTTTTTGACATCCCTATGATCGGTGCTTCTTTCATTTCTCTTATACTCCATCTTAGTCAAGAGTGTTGTGCTACATACTTAAAATAAAGTTAGCCTTCTTAATTTAATTGATTTAATAAGAAGGTAAGAATTACTTGTGTTCTAGCATTTCAAACAGTTTTTTCAGTTAAAGTTTGTTAAAATTTGTTATTTTACAAACTTACAACATTTAGTATTTTTTTTTTCAGTTTTTTTGCGATCTAGGCTGAAAATGATATATACTCATGTTATAATAGAAAAAACAGTATGAGAACTAGAAGGCCCTTAAATTAGTATCACTCAGTTTAATAATTATCGCTAATGTAAAATTGGCCCATCCATAAGCTTTTTGGCTTAGTTTTTGAGTTTCCCCTTGACCAACTTTGCTTCCTTTTTCTTTAAGCCAAATATGAATAAAATCAAGCCAAGTAAAATTTAATTGCAGATTTTGAAGTTTGCATAAACTGATTGAAATAGTGATTTGGTTGAGTTAATACTGTTAAGTAGTCAATTTTTGCTTGACTGGACCTTGATTTAATGGTTCAGTGTCTTCAAAGAATGCCCAAAAAGATTAGTATTGAATTACAAATATGAGCAACATTCAGTGTGCCTACCGGCTTCTCATAAAAAAATATAAAAAAAAAAAAAAAAAAGAAAAAAAAAACATTCAGTGTAAGTTTGCAGTTATCTGGATGTTGTGTAGAATTTGCGACACAAGGGCATACATATGTTGTACTGATTTATAATTTTTGTTTATACCATGCCAAAAATTCACCCTCATAAATTTCAAAAACTCACAAATTTATCCAATTTATTGCATTTTCTATTTAAACTCATTTTAAATTTAGAAGAGTATAGATGATATTAGAGGAGGGATCCACCCACAACATTTGAAAGTTACAACATCTTACAACAATTTGGTTTTGTGATTTTCAAAGTCCAAATAGTCGATCGAAACCGTTAAACACGATCTCTATATTAATATATGCTTTAAGATAAAATTTTATATTTTTCTGAATTTTTTTTACTATTTATTATCTTACAAAACTGCTATTTTTAGACAATTCTGGACCACTGAAAAATAGCAATTTTGTAAAATACGTAATAGATAGTAAAAAAAATAAAAAAAAAATGTAAAATTTGATCTCCAAGCACATTTTAATATAGATATCATGTTGAACAATTTGGATCTATTGTTTAGACTTTGAAAATTACAAAATCAAATTGTTGTAAGATGTAACTTTCAAATGTTGTAAGTGGATCTCTCATGATATTATGAATTTTAGAGGGGGAAATGTGTAATTTCAAGGTTTTTGAGGGATATACATGAAATTCCCCCTAAAGAAAGTAGCAATCTTGATTCTGTCTGATATTCCTATCTTTCTTTCTCATTTGTAGCGAGGGAGGCTCCATATGCTAAAGCAAGAACCCACTATAGAGAGATACAACTCGGAAAACATCACCGGCAGCACGAGACTTTGAAAAATGCCAATGCCAGTGAAAGTATACCTCTCTCTTGACGAATAGATACAAACTTTATACATGATCTAATCATAAGCTGTAGTTAGCTTACAGAGAAAGAGAGATTTGAAACTTTTTGGCTGGAGGAAATAATCAACAATTAGTTAGTTCAAGATTTTGTTTTTTAAGTTCTATTTTTATGGAGAACTTTTGGTAAGACTGTACATAGCTACGGTTGTTTGTACATACTGCTTTCTATATTTGGCTTTGTGCAGTAAATGAACAGTTTTTTTTGTTTTTGTTTTTTAAATAATAAATTATCGTCAAAGATCTGTTCACAAATTATCGTTAAAATAATATGGATAGAACAAGTAATAATAATGAATTTTATGCTGTTGCCCAAATAAATTTAATCTGGAGGCACATACCCAAATAGATAATTAGTTCCTATTCTTTCAAAATGAATCAGACAGCCTCAAAATTAAGATTTTTGAAAATGAGCGAGGTTGGTATCAATATTAGGATCCTGAACCATCTGAAAAAGAAGAAAATGATTCGTTCTATTATATATACACTGCATTTAAAACAATTTTCTTTCATTACAAATCACAATTGAAATTTTAGGACGAGATAGAACGGGGGCTACCAACAAATCCACTCAATGTTATAGGCGTGACAAAGGTGTCACAGAATTTGTTGCTCGCCAAGAAACGAAGGAACTGATTTGGAAATACTAGACATCACTTGATGGTGAAGTTGTAGGCAATTCTGCTCTGGAGAAGTACATCAATGATGTCACTTTTAATGTCTCGCGCATGGCACAACGTATTTATTTACCAAAATGGCGATGGATATGGCAAGGGCAAGCCCGACACTGATACCGAGAATCTAATAACCTCAGTCTTGCTTGAAGCAGTTAATTGCATAGAAAGGAAAATCGGCCGTTCAGGATCGGAATCGGACTGTACCAATCTGATTTTAGATTGAGTTATATGGTAGGTGATTTTTTCATTCAGTTTCAACTAAAACGGTCTCATACATTCTAGTCAAATTTTGACCGAAATAGTCCGATTCTAGTCAAATTTCAGCTGAAACGGTCCAATCGAGTCAAATTTTGGCCAAAATGTACAAATACCAATCTCCAAATTTTTTTGTTTCCTATGGGGCTCTAACAAGGGAGCTCTTGAATATCAAACCAATTAACACCACACTATGCTACTTTTGTTGCTAGAATATATACCTATATTTAAATATAAGTGTTTAAACAACTATTGAAGAGGAGTAATGCTCGTATTATATTGTATTAGTGAATTATTTGATTGTAATTACTTGATTAAACAAAAATTGTTGACAAATTACTTTTTAGTATAAAACAAGCTTCTTTCAAAAAAGTACGAGTTTCCAATCCGATTTGGCCAATTCCGACCGATTCACTTGATTCCGATTTCACGATCAAAAGACCCATCCCGATTCCGATTTTTCTTCTATGGTAATTTGAAATGATGTCTTCTCTTCCTTTTTGTTTGTTTGTTTTTTTTTTCTTTCTTCTTTCTTTCATTCCTGTAATTTACTTTCAATTGTATTCTAATGTTGCCGTGTTGTTTTAATTTCCTTCTGAATAATAATAGGCTTTTGTAAATAATAAAAAAAAAGGGTGTGAAGCTTTTCTTGTTCACTTTCTTGTTAGAATTATATGTATAAAGATTTTGCAAACTATAGCACTTGATTCTGTTTAAATCATATATCAAACTACGAAAATTCAAGTTTGCAAGTGATCTCGTGTAAGAAGATGTAATTGTTCCATCGCACAGTAAATAAAAGTCTTTTAGGAAAATAAAGTTAACCAATAATTGAAATTACACGTGACCAGAAACTTATTGATTGGTTGGATTACCTCTTTGTCAACAATATAAAATCATAAAGAGTAATTGTTGTTGTGAATGGCGTTATAAGCAGTCCATAGCTTTGCTTTTCTCTCATAATTAATTGTTGGCCAGTACAATTCTATGCACTTAGGTTACATTTGGATGACACAGGAATAGCGCTAACTCAGGAATAGCTGCTATTCTTGGATTAGCGCTATTCCTATGTCACCCAAGCGTACCCAATTAAGAGTTTTGCAAGTGGCATTATGTCGTTCTGAGTTGTCATTTAAAAATATTTGAAAATGTGAGAACAGTTATTAGTCAAACTTTGTGTATGATTGTAGACAATCAGACGAACGGTACCATCTGAAATTAGAATATAGAAGCTTACTAACACATTTGCAAATTTAGTTTCAGAATTAGTTACTTCTTTAACAGTTGAGTCGAAACATTATGTGGATACATAACAGATTAGTACTGTCATGCAAAATTTATGCCAAAAGTTGAAACAATGATGTATATATGTAAAATTGTACTTTTCTCAATTTACATTATAAAAAAAATTGTAAATTTACATTCCAGAAAATAAGCTAACCTTTTGCAATAAATAACTGATACAAATGAGGGAAATTAAGAATTGCTGCTGGCTCCTTTAATTGTATCTATTTCGAGCACTAATAGATTTGCAATGAAGAAAAAAAAAATACATGAATAATATTTTTTTATTAATTGTTATAGAAATCCATGTCATGAATTTCAAATTGCGTAGATAAAACATTTTTTAGCCAAATGTCATGCATGTCTAGACTCTTATAGATAGGCTCTAGTTGCAAGATATGTGAAGGCATTATATATTACTATGTATAATGCCTTCTCATACATTACACATCTAAATTGGAAGTGTGCAGGATTACCATGTTATGTATAAAATAGAAAAAAGTTGGTATTAAATTTTTTTTTTTAGAAAACAGTAAACTAAGGTGTAGTTGCAAAACTAAAATAAAAATGAGATCAACGAAAAATAGAAATTCAGGTCTCGATTGAAGAGAAGAATGAAATACCAATTTAGAGATGAATTTGAGTTGGTAATTAAAAAAAGGGTAATTTTAGTTTTGGGACTACACACCCCTTACTTTATTGTCTTTTTTTTGTTTCTACATCAAAAAAAAAAGACAATAAAATAAGGGTGTGTAGTCCCAAAACTAAAATACCAATTGGAGCAATGAAAAATAGTAATTCAGGAAAAAAAAAATCAGAGCGAGCTGAAAATTGGTGTCACTGACAAATGGGACCCACCTATCAGAGATACTGTAGACGAAATTTTAGATAAACATTACTTGTACCCTTTTTCCTTGTTCTTTGTTTTGATTCCCGGAAAAAAAAAACCACAAAAAAATTTATTCTTGCTCGATTTTGGTTTGTCCGATGTACTTAAGATATACTTGACCCCTTTTTATGTGTATCCTCTTTGGCCATTTTTATTAATATCCTAAAAAAAAAAATTTTAAACTGCAACCGCATTGGTTTTTTTTTTTTAAATTGCCCCGATCACTAGGCCCACGGGCGGCCCACCCTCCCTAGCAGATTGCCCAGGTCGAGGTGGTCCACTAGGGAGGGTGGTCCTCTTTTTTTATTTTTTAGAGAGATCTTAATATTTTGATTTAAATAATTTTATGAAGAAATTTTTTTCTTGTTTAGAGTGTATGCGAAAAGATAAGACATTTGATATATTTATGCAGTGATGTTGTAATTATTTATAACTTTGATTTGATTTGTTAGTTGGATATCACAAGTTTAAAGATAACACTAATTAAGGATTTGGCCTTGATTCAAAAATTTTCAAACTCTGACAGCTTGTTGATCTTCTTCTCTTTATTTCTGGTACTAAAACAGTAGTTTAGAGCTACTAAAATATGAACAAACTTCAAATTAGATCTCTATCTATAAACAAAGCACCATAGACTGACCTCTGGTATGGTACCAAGTCTAAACTCAACAGCCAAGCACTAAGCAAAGTCCACTGGTATAGTGCAATGCATTAAAACATCAAATTTGACATCTTCTGGTAAATCAGCAAGTCTGGACTGATACAGGAACCAAACTGAAAAAGTGATTACACCAGCATGTAGAACATTCAAAAATACACATAATTGATACAAATTTCAATTTATTTAGATTTTTCTACAATTAGTTATGAATTTTCAAAGTTCGGCTTTAGAAAAAATCATAACTTTGGCTAAGAAAGTCAGATTTGTGCGTATGACCACTTTTCAGAAATAGGGGGGGACGAGATGGATCCGAATATCGCACTGGGGATCACCCCCGGGCATCCAAAGCATCAGAATTTCAAACAATGTCGTTTAGTGCCTCAAAAATTCAGTTTAAGTTTTCGTTCAACGGTAGACGTACAACGATTGGTATTTTGTTTAGTCAAAAGTCTAAGAGATTATTCAAGAATTATTCATATAATTATTTTAAAATGCATTTAATATTTATTGTGTTCGTTTGCCTATCTCCGAGCAAATGGTATATGTTGACAATAATCAAATAATCCAATTATTCTCTAAAAAAAAAAAAAACTTGACATCATTGAGGCAATCTAACTATATTTCCTTGTATATATTTGAATAAAATAAATTATTAAGAATCAATGCCAAGTCCTTAATTAGTGTTATTTTTAGACTTGTGATATTTAACTGACAAATTAAATCAAAATTATAAAGAGTTACGACATCACTGCACAAATATATCAAATGTCTTATTTTTTGGCATACACTCTAAATAAATAAAAAATTTCTTCATAAAATTATTTAAATCAAAATATTAAGATCTCTCTAAAAAAGAAAAAGAAAAGAGGACCGCCCAGACCACAGGCAGTCTGGTCCCTAGTGGATCGCCCCTGACCCGGGCAGTCTGTTAGGGAGGGTGGGCCACCCATGGGCCCAGCGGCCGGAGCAATTTTAAAAAAAAAAAAATTCAATGCGAGGGCAGTTTTAAAATTTTCTTTTTTTTAGGGTATTAATAAAAATGGCCGTATCCCCTTCAACCCAGTCTGGATGGAATCCGTATCCTCTGCATTAACTCAAAAGGGAATCTTTTGAGTTAATCAATCTCAACCGTCCAACCTGTTTAAAAAAATTGTATAGACTAGATCTGCACTAATATTGAAAGACCCCTTATAGTATAGGCAGGTAGCGAATTAGCTCTGTTTAAAATCAAACGGTTGATATTGATTAACTCAAAAGATTCCTTTTGAGTTAATGTAGAGGATACGCATTCGTCTGGATGAGAGTTCTTGTTGCTTCCGAAAGTGGTGGAAAAAAAGAGCAAATATAATTGATGAATTTCTCAAGTTGGATTTTCGTTGGCATGCATTCCGATTCGAATTGTTGGCATCACCCATTATCATATTAATGTTTCAGTTAATCGAAATTTTCTATAACTTGAATAAACAATTATTTGTTATTTTGTTTAATTATTAATTCCTTATTTATACTATAAGAATTGAATTATATTGTACATGAGAAAAAATATGAGCCGTCAAAATAATGGGAATCAAATTATATCAAGAGAATTAATTTGTGTAATTTACAATTGGCATATTTAGCGGTTTCAAATTGCTGGTCTTAAAGTTTTGCTTTGTGATTGGTACATGAAATCATTGAACTGGGATTTACGTACGTACATGGTTTGTCTTGATCTGAAAGACCAACGTGCGATAGTCTCGTGAAATGATGCAAAAGTAAATTCTATATATATAATATTTGTGGTATTTAATTTGATGTATTTGTAAATTATTGGATTGTATAAAATTTGTTATAGGGAAACATGTCGTTAAATAACCAATGATTTCTATAGCTCCTCGAATTTGTTACTTTTTAGCGGCGTAGATTGATGTGTCAAAAAAAGATACGAAGATGCTGTTGTAATCATGTTCCTGTAGGTCAAAAATCCAAGATGTGACAATATAACTAGCAAAGCAAGAAGGATACATGCAACTTTGATTTTGGCCAACTAAACTTTAAGGTTGAATTAGTGTATGATATTCTTCATTCATGATATTCCTCGAATGAACTACGAAAGCAAACTATTTCATTTGAAGTTTTATTAGGAATCACTACAACTAGAATTTCTATTTCTCGGAATCATCAGCAATCTTTTCATTTCGCATGATATGATATTTCCCATGAAAAAAAATATTACAACACCACAAAAGAAATGTAACACATTCCTTCTCCTTTTTTGTTCTCCGGATGAGCAAAACAAGCATTTTTATTTAGTCTCCAAAATGAGACGCACTCATAATCTCACTGGTATACTGGTACAAGCACTCAGAAAAATGCACCCAAAAATAAGAAGGTTGTAGAGATTCCTGGCTATTGCCAAGACTGCTTATTAAACAAATTATGCATAATAACCAAAGACATCATAATATGCACACCATACATCACATAAAATGCAAATCTTAATGCGATGAAGATGATACATTAATCCATTGTAACTCCAGATGGATGTCCCCGGAGCCGACATTTTTTAGCCGCAAAATCAAACCCTGAAAAGCCTTTCCTTTCTTCACAGTGATTTCACTTGCACATACAAGCAAGTTTTGCTTGGTTGGGTGAAGTGTTTTTATAACAGTATTATCGGGTATACTCTTCAGGTCCATTATCGCGACCTCAGCTAAGTCGTGTATGGTGAACTCAGTTTCTCCCATTGAGTCGTCCGTTGTGAAAGTGTCTTTGTCCAAAATTTCCTATATTAATGGACAAATTAGCAACTTGTATAATAAAAGTAGAACATAATTACTTTTAAAGTTCCTTTTGTGACTTTATTTTATATTTGGGATTTTTAGTTTTTCATACTTGATCATGCTTGTAAGAAAAGATGTTTCAAAGAAACCTAATAATAGAGGAACAGATAAAAATGATTCTCAATATCACAACTTTAATTTATGTTGGATTTTCATCATTTGAGGAACAAAACATAATAGTATGATCATCGAAGAAACAATTTAAAAGGTTTATCTAGTATTTCAATATGCGCATCATATAGGATATAGTCACAATTTTTTCCTATCACATAGTGACATTTAGGTATATACTTGTGTAAGCATAAGTAGAAAAATGACCCATTTTTCTTTGGAAACCGACCAATTAGAAGACTACCATTTTTCTATAACATGCTACATATTTTTTATTTTTCTTAATAAAGTGCAAAATAGGTACTTCATAAATTTTAATAGAAAATAAAATCAAATGGGTAAATTTGTGAGTTTTTGAAATTTGGAAGGGCTAATATTATGAATTTTAGAGGGGGAAATATATAATTTCATAGTTTTTGAGGGATATACATGAAACTTCCCCAAAACGGTTGTCAATATAACAATTTTAATTTATGTTGTGTTTTCATCCTTTGAGGAACAAAACAGAATAGTATGATCAATGATCATCGAAGACAAATTAAAAAGGTTTATCTAGGATATTTAATATGCTATATGTGCATCATTTACGATATAGTCACAATTATTTTATATCACAGATCTAACTTCATATACTTCACAATAACACTATTACACAAACACAGAAATACACAACACAACATTAAACTCTGCGTCACAAGCACAGTGTTAAGTCATCTGAAGACTTGGAAAAATTTAATACTCTACAACAACAGTTAGTATACCTAGCAATGTTAGTTAAATCATGGGCCCACGAATGTTGACCCACTGCAGCTGTAGCTCGATCTCGCCCCTCTCTACATTGCGCAACCGCAAGACGAGGTCTTGACAAATTCTACCATTAGTGAACTTGACATGACTTTCCTCAGCGAGGCAGTTAGTCCGGGTTGGTTTAACGATCCGGATTGACTCGCCGGTCAAGGCCAAGAGTTGGTCAGGTTCCATCGACACCACTTCTGCGAGGTCCCACATGTTGAAATCGGCATCACCCATGCGGTCGTCCTTGGTGAACGTGTCTTTGTCGTAGACTGCCTATTACGCATGTTAGTTGTTTTGTTAATGTTCCCTAAGTTGTTAGTCATAGGTTGTAGTTAGATTCTTCTATCTTGGCCATATGAAATTTGTATTTGACAATGTTTGCAAAAAATCGATCAAGTAATACAATTTGATGTATATCTTGACATTAATTTTATGTCCAATTACAAATTCAAGATGTTAAAATCAAGTTGATTGTTTGTATTGCTGAGTAGTTAGCTGTAAGACATAAACCCTCTCCCATTAATTGTTCAATGTTTTTTTTTTTTTTTTTTAAGAAAGAAGATAAAAACATGTCAAGTGCATCTATTGTTGCAACTTGCAAGATATTTCGGCTATATATCTCTTGTAAAAGTATATTTTCATCAGGGGAGGTGGCCCTAAAGACACCTCATCAATTATTTTTTTATCCTTGAAAAAATTGAGTACTATAACTATAATTTTCAATTTATCAACTCTGATTAGACAGAAATTTGAACAACTGCTAGATTGAATAACTATCACAAGCCCTCCCATTAAATATTTTTTTTTTTGACACATGAAAGAATTATCAATTGCCAATTATCGTGATCACCATAATTGAAGGACAATAATATTGATACTTCATATGATATCCTATTTTATCTTACAAAATGGTTGAAGTTTTTTCTGTGCACATACTGACCTGACAGTAAGAAGGAAAGATGTCAACCAGCATCTAAATAGTATGAGCCCTAATTGACTGATACAAAATTGTTTTGGTCACAGAAGGTGAGTAATTCAAGATATTTATATTACACTAGAGAGGTAGAGCCCACTATGACCTTTTTAAAAAATAAAAAATAAAGAACAAGGAGATAGGAAGGACCAAAAAATTTAGCGGGAATTTCATGTATTTCACCAGAGAGATAGAGGCTACATATATATATATATATATATATATATATATATATTTTAAAATGGGTAAAATGGGTACATTCTAAATTTAAAATGAGTTTTAATATAAAAGGCAATAAATTGGGTAAATTTATGAGTTTTTGAACTTTAGAAGGGTAAATATGATATTATGAATTTTTGAAGGGGAAATACGTAATTCAAGTTTTTTGAGGGGTATACATGAAATTCCTTCCAAAAATTTAATAGTTAAAAAGTAACCGAATTCCTATTTACTGCTCAAGTGGAGTGACCCGCTTCTTTCAGTCAATAATGGACTCTCACAATCTGGCTAAAATTCTGATCCATTCCTTTAATTTGAAAATATGATGATGATAAGAACACAAAAAAATATATTTAGAATTATTTCGGCACAAAACATAACTTTTGAAATATGGGAACCAAAACAATAAATAAATGACAATTCAGGTACCATCTGTGTAAATCAACTAAAACCTTGTAACAACAAAAGTAGCAGTAAAAATAAGTTTGAACTTACAAGTTTGATGGGCACAGTAGCATCTGAGACAGATAAAGTGAGTTCTTCGTTCCATTCAGGATTTACATCCTTCTTCTTGACACTTGTTTTAACTTTCTGCATCAAAATTTAAAAAACTCTAATCACAAATTTTGAAAATCGATTTTTTATTCTTTAACTCCCGATCAATGCATCTGAACCGTTGATTACAAATCTCAAAGCTGTCAGCCCTGTAGAAATATACCCATGGGTTCAATCAGACAGTTCAGATACTTCAATCTGACCATTCCAAATTGTGGAGTACACTAAAGGACAGAGACTCCTGTCACAGAGGATATCATAAAAATATTTTACTGATTTATTAGAATTTTCAATGTCTCCTGGATGCTTTTGTAAGTTACCAGTATGCTTATATCACATAATTGCATATATAAACCGAAAATATTCATCAGTTTGTAGGGTTGCATCTGCACATTTAGTATCTGTCTATGTTCCCCTGATGTAATGCATTCCTTCATTACTTTACAATCATACAAACTCAAATTAAAGTGCAGATAATAAAATTTGCACAGTTTCTAATACAAGAATCTCTCGTATTAAATAATCAACTTTAACAGTCAAGATAAAAGCACAATCTTACGGACCAGTATGCGGCACTTGGTCAAAATTAACAAAAGAAAGAAAAAATGAAACCTGATTGCCCATTTTAATAACGACATAAGGATCGCTGCCTCGGGCGTCGCGTTTTGCGAGGTTAACCCCTCTTACTACCTTCACCTTGAGCAATCCCATCAATTTCTCCATTGTTGTATCGATACCACAAATTTAATTCTTTCGCTTTCTAGTTTGAGGAACAAGAGCGGAGGCAAATAGCGAGAGTTGATAAAGAGGGAGAAATGGAGAGACGAGACCTCGCTTTGTCTTTATTTAATGGAATGGAATTAGCGAATTTTTGGGGTAAATATATTGACAGAGTAGTTTTTGCACACGAGTCGCTGTTTCGATTCTATTGTCCGTCTGCGGCATGAAGCACAAAACTCTGTAATTTGTAAATATCTTCACCCAATTTTTGTTTCATTTGTTTCTACGGTTATCTATTTTTAGTGCGGGATTTTGCTTCAACCATGTCAGTATGATACAGCCAAATTTTATTGATGACTCAGACGTGCCACGTGTCAGGGTATATCTATTTTTTTCTTTTTCTCTTTTTGAAGAGGGGTAATATCTAGATTTTATTTGTATGATTGTCCTTATTTTCTATTATGACGTAAATGAGACGAGTTTGAGTTAGCTTATTTAGTTAATTAATGAGTCAATTCAAGTTGGGATGATAATAATGAGCTGTAAAATCAACTCGAGTTGACTCACAGCTTGTTTATAACTCATTCAACCAGTTAATTTCCTTAGTTATAGTTATATACTAGTAAAAATTTATCTAAACACAAACAATTCAAATGACTTAGTAAGAGTTTATCTAAGCACAAACAATTTTAAAATAATTAACAAGACAATTAACAAAACAAACAATCCAAACAATCCAAACAATAGCTTAGAAGTCATTTAGAAGGACATATAATTTATTGTGATGAATTTTGTGTAACTCGAGTTGTTAATGAACGAGTTGAGTATGCTCAAACTTAGCTAAGTTATTAAACGAGTCAGCCAACTCGAATTATAAATGAGCGAGTTAAAACAAACAGTTAGCCAGCGAGTTATGAACAAGTTACAAATTTTAGCTTTTTTTGTACAGTCCTACTTCTTATAGAATCACTAATTTAATATTTAAGAGAATATTAAATGAAATTTAAAATTTGGTTTATATTCATTTTCAATTTAAAAAAAAAGAGCAAAATATTAAGGACCTCTATTTAAAAACTTAATCACAAATTCCAACCTTTCAAAGGCTATAATTTTTGTTTTCTTATATTATGTTTTTCTGTATGCTTCTTTTATATTTCATTGTTTCCATTAAAGTTTTTGCATGGAATTAGAATCATACTTTTTGGTTTAATAAATATATCAGTTTCATCCCGTACATGTCCATTGAAATTTGAAAAAGATGGATATATGGTCTACACAAAAAGAATCTGATTCTTTAATTATTTTGCTTCCAGCTGACATGACATGATTTTCTTTATTGTTTACAAATATAATAATTATTTCTGAAAATTTAGTTCTGATTCAGAATTTTATTCTCTTCAACAGAAATTACATTAATTTTTTTTTCTCAAATTTCATTTTAAAATATTCCAAGTATTGATCTGCTGAGATGTACAATTTTTTCTCAATGTAATCATTTTTTAAAAGTAGATCCTTTTGCTAATTTTAATTTCTCCTTTTTATTCTTTTTATTTTGTATCCTACTACGGTTCTTTTACTCATTTTTGTCTAATTTTTTATTCGATCCGTACGTGTGGATCCGAAATTTTTATTTTACCAACTTCCAAAAAGAGTTAACCTCTTTTTCGTCATAATTCAAAAAATATCCTAATCGCCAGTAGAACTGGCAGTATATTAAATCGTCATTTCAAACGGTGAGTTTTAAACATCTAAAGGTTCGAATATTTAAATCACTAAGTGGGCCCTTTCAAAATTGGATATCTTCTCTGCAGTCAACTGTCTAGTTTGATTGGATTCAAATAAGCTCAAATCCGAGATCATGAACAACACCTCTGAAATTTCTGAAATTCCGAATCCTGCCGTCCAACTGTTTTGAGATGCATGCACATAATAACCAACTGTTTCGAGATGCGTGCACAAAAAAAATTGGACGGTTAGATTCAGAATTTCAAAAATTTCAAGGTACTGTTCATGGATCTCGAATTTCAGCTGATTTGAATCCAGTTTGTTCAATGCACAAATAGGGATAATGTTTTTATTGTAAAAGATGTAATGAGTTTGTTCGTTATAAAAAAGAAATACAGTTCGTCGATTAATGAATTAGGAGCAAAAGTAGGGTGTGATGTGCTCACTAAGAGAGATTGGTGAGCACATCTCTAAATGGCTATCGGATTGATTCCGAACTACAAATCTAAACCGTTGAAATCCAAGTACTTCGTGAGTGATGCATGTACATAAAATATTTTAAAATTTCGAATTCATTAAATACATGGTCAAGCGGTCAAAACAATGATGAAAAATTAATACATAAACCATTTAAAAAAATAATTTATAAAATGTCCATTGTTTTGACCGCTTGACCATGTGCTAAATGAATTCAAAATTTTAAAAAATTTGCATGTACATGCATCACTTACGAAGTACTTGGATTTCAACGGTTTAGATTCGTAGTTCGGAGTCAATTCGATAGTCATTTGGAGGTGTGCTCACCAACCCCTCTTGGTGAGCACATCACACCCTAGTTTTGCTCATGAATTAGTGTTACACCTAAAATCAGGAATTCTGGATTAAGGTGTGATCAACAATGTCCCGTGCTTAATTAATCATTAAGCACGCTAGGCTAAGATAAACATATAATAAAACATCAGCGGAAGCATAATATAAAATGTCAAGCATCAGTAACATATAAATAAATAAACATAAACATACACATCGTACAAAGTGTAATCCACGTTACCTCAAAATAAACATCATCTAAAGAAGGGGAGTATATAATCTAATGAATTCCATATATAATACAAGAATATAGATACTCATGATCCTTACCAAAATCCTAAATAAAAGTAAATCAAACGGTGTGGTCATCAGGGACAGCTCCTGACACCTCCTGCTACGGATCGCCAGACTCTTTACCTATAAACCCACAAAATAACTTGTGGGTGAGTGACTAACCGCCCAGTATGTAACCCAGAATTATCCCCTCAGGGATCCTCTACGGTCAAAACACTTTTATTTATAAATTGAGTACAGTTATGAATATAATTAAATATGCACATGTGTGAACCTATATCAATATCTAATACAAAAGAAAACATTTTTTAATCAATGCCATGATGCGCATATTCTAATATGCCAACATGCGAAATAACCCAAAGTTTAAAATACAATAGCAGATGATAATCAAATCGGAGTCCAGTACCGAAGCACTGTGTGCTCAAATATAATAATGATACAGATTAAGTAAATCACCTCGTGCCGTGCCAATAGGATCAAGAGATCCGCAACAATATAATCCAAGTACTGTGATCAGAGGCACAATGATACGCGTTGCCTAATAACATTGAGCATTGCCCACAAGATAGTAGCACACTAGCAGATGGTTATATCTTAAATTTCGTGTTTCATCTCGCCTAAACGATTCGTCAACCAAACATATAAAATAGGAGAAATCATACAATGCAAGTCATAAAATAAGTCAATCTCATCCCTCATGAGCAAAAGAGAACTCTACTGTCCAGCCAGACCAATAAGATCAGGGGCTCGAGTCAGGCTCCGTGCATCAAGGCTCGAGTTCGACCTTATGCACCACACACAATTCCACAAGGCTCGAGTCAGGCCTTTGGAATTCCGTTCTAGGCAATGTAGCTCCTAATGTAGGGGGAATCACTCCCGAATCGTTTCGTGCCTCAAGGCTCGAGTCTGGCCCACACGTAATGGTAAAATGATCGAAAAGAATATATAATCAAAGGTTTATACATATAATAGAAGTCCTAGAAGACCATCCGGAAAGTCAAGTGACACCTCGGCTCAATGGCTGTTGAGCCGTCCCATGTCCCATACCACAAGAAGGAACGAAGTCACTCGGTCTCTACTCAGCTCTCACCAATGCATGCGTATGCACATAAAATAATAATATATTGTCTTCTACGAGAAGAAGACAAAATAATAACCTAATATTCTAATAATATATATATGAGGAGGGATCAAGTTACAACAATTTTTGAGTTACAACAAGTTACAACAACTATTTTTTACATTTTCAAAGTCCAAATCGTCGATCCAAACCGTTAGATGTGATCTCTGCAATAAAATATGCTTGGAGGCCAAATTTTACATTTTTTGAAATTTTTTTACTATTTATTAAGATGAGTACAAAAACTAGTCAAATTCAGACCATTAAATTTTGTACCCATCTTAATAAATAGTAAAAAAATTCCAAAAAATATAAAATTTGATTTGAAAACACATTTTATTGTGGAGATCACATCTAACGGTTTGGATCGACGATTTGGACTTTGAAAATGTAAAAAATGGTTGTTGTAACTTGTTGTAACTCAAAAATTATTGTAACTTGATCCCTCCTCTATATGATTACGCGCACGAAAAGAATAATTCAGATATCTCACACCTGAATGGCAAGATTACATGCAAAAAAAGAATAATTCAGATATCCCACACCTGAATGGCAAGTTGTAACTTGTTGTAACTTGGATCGACTGGCAAGATTACGCACACGAAAAGAATAATTCAGATATCTCACACCTGAATGGCTGAAGACGCGGCAGCTAACCCTCAGCAAAATTAGCGAGATCCTCGTATGGTCCGATTTGCGTGTCAGTCGGATCGGTCCAAGGATCAGACTCGTACGGAGTCTGCTGATATGAAATTACATAATTTAAACTAATTAAAATATACTCTAATTTATTCTAACCCTTGCCCCAATTAATATGTGTAGGTCAAATTCTCGATTATTTTGGTTTTATAAAAATTACCAATTCAGTCAGTCAGATTGACTTGATTCGAATTCATCATGAGTAACTTGATTTAATCTAATCTAATTCTATTTGAAGATATATTGCTTGTTTAAATTTTAATTTATAAAAAAACTTAGCCGAAATCTTCATTTAAATCATCTCGTTATGCTACTTTTAATTAACTTCCTAAATTTGATCAAGTCCAAAATGAAACATCTAAAATTATTCAGTTAAGTGGGATTTTGTCATATAATTAATTGTAATAATTAATAAGAAAATTATAAATAAATTTGATTACTTTGATCTAGTCACATATCTTCCTTTAATCTTTTTATGTCAAATTCTTGGACCGTGTCCAGAAGAGCCGAAGCTCATATTTTATTTAAAATCTCTTTCTATTTAGTTCTATTTACCTTTAGATCTAATGTTAATTCATGGTTAAAAATTTATGACATAAACTTCTAATATACTTCCTATAATCAAAATAGTAGTCTAAAATCATTACTAAAATTTTCTACATTTTAAAACTAATATTTCTATGAAATTCCCACTAGAAAAGGTTTATTATACAAATTTTAACATCATGTCACAAAGAGGTCCCTATTCACTATTCAGAGACTGTTTTCTAAATAAGTTTTATTTTCTGTCACAGTTTGATCCCTGAATCCTAGGGGTGAGTAAATTGCTCATAACTCGTGAGCCGCTCATAACTCGCTCATTAAATGCTCACTTAAACTCGCTCATTTATCAACTTGCTTAAATTCGCTCATTTATTAAATAAGCAAGCATGAGCATGCCCCACTCGCTCATTTATGATTTGCTACATCTAATCCCTGCCACATTCAATCCCAAATAAATTTCTGCCACATCAGCCTTGCCTCATTAAATCATGTGTAATATTCATAGTTTCATCATACATTCATTTTTTTTAATTCGGCAGAACAAGTTGAAAGTATTACACTTTGTTAGATGATACTATTGATTTTTGTTATATTCTATTGTTGTTTGTTGGACGATAGCTGTGAAAGTATCACTATGATTCTATTTTTATTGGTTTTTTATTATATTTTATTTAAATGAATTATGACAATTTATTAAATTTTAGTACTCATAACTCGTGAGCCGATCATAACTCACTCATTAAAAACTCGCTCATTTACCAACTCGCTCATTTACTAAATGAGCGAGCATGAGCATACCCTAACTCGCTCATTAATCACCCCTACTAAACCCTGTCAGACCCGTAATTTTGTATTATAACCCCTGTTATTTAACAGAATCCACTCAAAGCTGTACAAAACCCTGAAATATTACAGAAAAGACCCTGGAATGTTGTAGAATAACACAGAACTGTGCAGAATGCTGAAAAATTGCAGAAATGACTCTGGAAACTCAGAACCGCATTCCAGTATACCAGAAAATGCTGGTATCAACAGATACCAGTGTGTAGGTGGGTGTAAAAATGTAATTTAGAGCAAGGCATCAAGGAATTCAAATTGTATATAATCTCTAGGGTATATCCGAACTATGGTACATGTGGTACTAATAGGAGAACTCAAGCAAATCATAACTCTAGGCTATTCTAAAAACAAATCAAGTGTAGTGAAGTGTTTAATTGCTAGTTCATACATTTATCAAGCATTTAGAGTCAAGCTCAATTCAAAAGGTAGAAAAATCACAATTACTAAGCCCATCGGATATTGGTACCAACAGGGCATTAATAGAAAGTGGTCTAAGTGGTTTCACAATTTAACCATCCCCCAAGTTAACAAATCATACGACATCAAGGCAAAACAATTAGATATGCAAAACTATTGAAATCAAAGTCGACGTACACAAGGACAAGTAAATCCCAGACGGTTCACCCCTCCACTAAACAACAGGGAAAACGACACCGAGAAGAGCTTGATCCTCAAATGACCAACATGAGTAACACAAGGAATGTTTCTGTTTGGGAAAAGGGGTTTTTAGTTTTGGAATAATATAGGCAGTTTATCTTTAGGCTTGAGGGATGTGTGTGCATAGCACTGTTCTGGTATTGGACGTTGATCATGCTGGTTGTAACCCTTTTTCTAGATTTCTAATATTAAAACTCTGGCAGCCTCTGCCCGAAATCAAAAAAAGAGTAACACAAGGAAGATTGACGGCAAGAGAGTTTGCATTACCGGTTAAAAGATCCAATCGGCATCCGAGAGGACGTGAAAGCATTAGCCTCCTTCGCCCGCACCACACGACCACCATTCACAGTCATGATACACATAAAAGAGGGTAGAGCAACAAATCAACCAATAACACATCAAAAACTACAGATCTGCCCGACTTAAATAGTATTAGCCTCCTTTTGATTTTACTGTTTTATTAAGCCAACTGTTGAATCAGCGATTTTTAAAGTGACTTAATAAATAACTAGTAATCGTGCCCGTGCACAGCAACGAGAGCAAATTATGTAGTAGAAAACATTAAGCTCCTTAATAAGGAGGGATAATTTAAATCAAATTTGTAGAGAAAAATAGTTAAATACTATATTTATTTATAGGATAACACATGTGAACTCTAGTGTAGTGGTAAGAATTTTGGCACCAACAGAACCCAACTGGGTTCGAATCCCGCCTTCAGCAGAAAAAAAAGGGTGCGCGGTGCACAGGCTCGGTCCGCAGGTGCCGTGCGTGGTTCAGAGGCTTCTGGGTTCGAATCCCGCCTTCAGCAGAAAAAAAGAAAAAGGGTGCGCGGTGCACAGGCTCGGTCCGCAGGTACTGTGCGTGGTTCAGAGGCGCGGTCCACGGGTGCGGCGTGCGGTCTACGGGCACTGGGATCATATGCGGCGCGACCAATGCACACTTAAGTGTTGAAGCTCATAATTTGGAAAATTGATCTATGTGCGATCTGGAAATTCAACGGCTGAGCATCATTCCGAAAAAAAAACAGTAAATCAGGACCCTTGTAGGATCTAGACATTAAGCTCCTTAATAAGGAGGAGAGATAAACAAATTCAGAAAAATGTAAAATTTGGTCTCCAAGCACATTTTAATATAGAAATCACATCTAACGGTTCAGATTGACTTTTTGGATTTTGAAAACAAAAAAAATGACTTATAAGCATATACCCCCGTATCTCTCCTCCTTATTAAGGAGCTTAATGTCTAGATCCTGCAAGGGTCCTGATTTTTTTTTTTTTTTTCTGAATGATGCTCAGCCTTGAATTTCCAGATCGCACATAGATGAATTTTTCAAATTATGAGCTTCAACACTTAAGTATGCACTGGTCGCGCCGCATATGATCCCAGTGCCCGTAGACCGCGCGCCGCACCCGTGGAACGCGCCTCTACACTAGAGTTCACATGTGTTATCTTGTAGATAAATATAATATTTATCTATTTTTCTCTACAAATTTGATTTAAATTATCTCTCCTTCTTATTAAGGAGCTTAATGATTTTTACTACATAATTTGCTCCCGTTGCTGTGCACGGGCACGATTACTAGTACTTATATAAGTAGAGTAGTCAACCCCCTCTCTCTATATATATATATTTAAAAAGCTAAGGCCCATTTCAATGATCATAAAAAGCGAAAAACCCCGAAATTTTTAAATATACCATTATACAAAAAAAATAAACCAAATCACCACTTTCTCTCAAAATTTCGAATTTTGACATGGCCGCATTCCCAAAATGCGGCCACTTTTCTGCGGGCTGCATCTAGGGATGCGGCCACCTTTTTTTTTTTTCTCTTCTTCGTGCAGTTCAATTTGAACAGGAAAAAAAAAGGGGTGGCCGCATCTAGGGGATGCGGCCATGTCAAAAATCGAAATTTTCAGAAGTTGTGGTTGTTTGGTTTATTTTTTTTGAAAGTATGATATATTTAAAAATTTCGGCGAAAAACCACTTCATCATTACCAGAAAAATATAAAAATATCCAGAAGCTACATAGAAAACGTAACAACCAAGCCATATATCAGTCTAATTCCAACTATTTTTTTTTTACCATTTTTGTAACTTTTCATGTGTTTTTGACATTTTCATGATTATTTTTTCATGAATTAACTTAAAATTTGGAAAGAAAAAACTGGAGTTAAATCTAATTAGTTGATGTCATGTTTGGTTATTATGGCATGACACATATAATGTGATCAAGCATAATGTTATTATTTTCATGATGTGACCCTTCATTATTTTGGTCATGACGTCACGTCACGTCATGTGAATTTTTTTTATCACGTAACATGATCAAATCACGATGTGTTATTCACATCATATTGTGTTAATGTGGATAATTTTTATGCTTATATATGAGACTGTAGTTGATGTGGATAATTTTGATCACGTCAAGTCATATTTTTATGCATAAATATGGGACTGTAGTTGATTTAGATAATTTTTTAATATTAAATTTTATAAGTTTTAGTTTTAAAAAAAAAGTTAAAATGTGATAACTTTTTTTATGTATATAAAGAAACATTATAGAATAAAAGTTAAAATGTAGCGATATGTTATTATGTATTAAAAGTTGGGTTAATTTTTCTCACATGTTGACAGGAAAATTCGACCAATAGAATTCAATTATAATCTTAACGGTTATAATTAATAACCGTTCAAATTATGAATAGTTGGATCTCTCAGCAGAAGATTCGGTCTCTTAATTAAAATCCCACACCAAAACATTCATTAAATCGGACCAGAGATTTTTATTGTCGGCCATTAATGGTGATCTCTTCCTAAAGAACTCGAGAATTTATTGTCCACATTGAAGGTGTGTCTCTCTAAAGAGCCCCCTCTTGAGGATAGCTCTCAATAATCTCATATGGATAAATATCCGTGTATAAATATTCAGAGATTTCTACACCCTCACATTTCACACGACAGAAAATCCGTGTAGCTCCTCTGTTTATGTCCGTGTGCAATCACTTATTCTGTAGTAGTGCAAGCATATTGAGCTTTGTTAACATATAACATGCTATTTAAAAAAAAATAATTAAGGATTCTTTCTAGCAACAGTACATGTATAAAGAACAAAAAAAAAATCATATATAATAGACGTTGATTATTTTCATTAATAATCAATTCTTTTACGTTTGCTTCTCTCGTTTTTAAGCAAAAAAAAAAATATAGTTGTGTTATACCGATTAGCTATGAAATTAGTTAAATTCAAAAAGTAAGTTGTGCAGTTAAACAAATTCAAAGCACTTAGCAGTTAAATAGGTTATTGACCGTATACAAATTCCCGGTTCAAGTGGTGGTCAGACCATCAGAGTTTTACGTGTCTAATCTTGTGAAACCCATAGTTCGCGGGTAGATTTTATGATGTTTCTCTGTTACGAACCATCTGACCCGCAACAGGATTTTAACAATATGATTGCGCAACACGTACCTTTATTCCAATTTGGACTCTGTATCAGACTGTCCGAGATCATGGTGTCACTACTCACTACAAAATACAAATGCATCACACACGCTATTCCCTCTTTACTCTTTATTCAATTTGACAATTTAGAATGATTTAAAAAGTCAGAAATATGAAAAAGTATGCATACAATTATTGTTTTAAATTTATTTTCGTTATGATCAAATAACTGCCAAATTATTCTATTTCCCAGCTTCCGCTTTGAATACATTGACTAACACGATGAAAACAGGAATCCGTTTGTCCTTATCTGGTTTAGAAACTTCAAAATGTCATAAGGGTTTGTGCATAATTCCCATTGATGTCGTATATATTTTATACTTTAATTATTTTAATAGATGGTTTATTAAAACTTTTGTCTTTTTTTCTATCTCTGACAAGTTTTGTTGTTGGATGGATATTGGATAGTCTATTAATAGAGAGTCACCTCCGACTAATGTGCTCGTCCATTCTCTTTTCATCCCTATTCTTGTAACTCCTTTTCTGTTGCGATCCAGCAAATTTGAAAAATCAACGGGTATCCTTGTAGAGAGAGAAAAAATAGGAGCTCGCTCAAGAGCGAGAGAAGAAAGATAGAGAGAAAAAAAGGGAGCGAAGAAAACCAAATTGGTATGCCGTTCCAACCTCCTCCCTTCTCTCTTTCCCTCCTCTCAATCTCTGCTTTACCCCTTTCCATCTCGATTTCAATATTTATTAAAAGAATCCAATTAGGAATTTGCTATCATTTTATTCAAAGCTCTTGATCCCACCGTATCCACTTTCTTTCTTCCCATTTCCCCCCATCTCTCCCTAAAAGAAGAATTTCAAGACGGGGAGAAAAAGAATTCTAAGACGGGGAGATAGGGAGAAATGCAGAACAATTTTCTCACCACAATACGCAGCCTAAAGATTATAGATGGATGCAAGGGTAACCAAGTTTATGCCTTTCTCTCCACGTCAGGCTCTGGTCCCTCCGGTGACCGGGGCCCACTTCGACCGACATTCTCTCTCCGGTCAAAATCCATCCAGTACACGCAACCGCCATCTCGCCATCATCCTTCACCTTCAATCCTTACAGATTCCCTCCTCCCATTCGGTCTCCCCTCGGTTGACATGATCGACCCACCAATTGACCCGTACCTCCACCCGGTTGACCCAGTTTCCACCCTGGCTGAGTTGTATCGTCGGCTCATGGCTGCAGAATGTGATCCAGAAGCTGATTTATGCGACCTTCACTTGGAGCAGCATTCCCTTCTTCGGTCCATGAACGACACGAAACTTCTACGTCGGGCTTTGCGTGCAGCTCGTGTCCATGCCCTAGATGTTCACCGCCGTGTGGTCCTATCTGCATGGCTTCGATATGAGCGGCGTGAAGACGAGTTTGACCCGCCACTTGCCCCTCTAACCCCATGCACAAAGACCTCCCCATCCTTGGAATGCCCCAAAGCAACATTATACCCTGACCCGCCTTCCATGCCCCTTAACCCGTATTGCCCATGCCATCGTCCTGATTCCTTGATTCCCTCTGACCCAACCAGGCCTAGACACAGGGAAGAAGTCGATGCCGATGGTGACCTCTGGTTCATCACTAGCGAAGAGGAGGTCCTCTGTGTGCGGTCCTGCATTGCAGCCCTTTCAAAACCTCTGAATGCATTGCTGTATGGAGGTTTTGCTGAGGCACAACGCGACCACATTGACTTCACCCATGATGGGATCTCAGTCCCGGCCATGAAAGCAGTGGATGTGTATAGCCGTACTGGCCAGATTAGTGACTGTACCCCTCCTGATATCATAGTTGAGCTTCTATACTTCTCTAACAAGTTTTGCTGCGAGGAAATGAAAGCTGACTGTGATGCCACTCTCACAGCTATGGTTGGTGGGACAGATGATGCACTGCAACTGATTGAACATGCCCTTGAAGAGACATCTCATTTGTTGGTAGCAGCATGCCTCCAATGCTTCCTACGAGAGCTCCCACATTCTCTTCATGACCCAGATGTGGCACGCCTTTTGTGCAGCTCAGAAGGGAGGGAAAGGCTTGAGGCAGCAGGGAATGCATCTTTTGTATTGTACTATTTCCTTAGTCAGGTGGCAATGGAGGAGGATATGAAATCAAACATCACAATCATGTTGCTCGAGAGGCTTGGTGAATGTGCCGCGCCAGGATGGCAAAGGCAACAGGCTTTGCACCAGCTTGGGTGTGTGATGCTTGAGAGAGGTGAGTACAAGGATGCACAACGCTGGTTTGAGGAGGCAGCCAAAGAAGGCCATATCTACTCTTGGGTCGGTGTGGCACGTGCAAAATATAAGCGCGGCCACAAGTATGCTGCATATAAGTTGTTGAATACTGTTATGGATCAGTTTGAACCAGCTGGCTGGATGTACCAAGAGCGGTCCTTGTACTGTGTCGGGAAGGAGAAGTTGAATGATCTGATGTCTGCCACCACATTGGACCCCACCAATACATACCCATACAAATACAGAGCAATCACATTGCTAGAAGAGGATAAGATTGGTGCGGCAATTACTGAGGTAAATAAAATACTTGGGTTCAAGATCTCGACTGACTTACTTGAGTTAAGAGCCTGGTTCTTTCTGGCTCTGGAAGATTACGAGGGGGCTATGCAGGATATCAGGGCTCTTATGACGTTAGACCCGAGCTACCTATTTTTTCACGGTAAGGTACATGGGGACCACCTTATAGAGGCTATGAGGGGCTATGTGCAGCAGATGGACATGGCAGATTGTTGGATGCAGTTGTATGATAGGTGGTCAGCTGTGGATGATATAGGGTCTCTTGCAGTGGTACACCAGATGTTGGCAAAGGAGCCAAACAATAGCAGCTTGCGATTTCGCCAATCCCTCCTCCTCCTAAGGTAACCTCCTCATAAAACTTCATTGGATTTTCTTGGTTTGAGGACTTGGTTGTATTGTTCCATGTCGAGTGGAACTTGGCTGTGTTTGCTATAATTGAGTAATACATATTTTGTTGCTTAATGATAGAGAGACTTGTGTGCTTGAGTTTTGCTCCACCGTGATGCTATACTATGTTTGCAGTTGTGTTTGCTACACTATGATGCTGAACAAACCTTATTAGGTCTAACCATATATTTATGCTCTTAATCGTAAGGCTTATCCAAAATTAACTTAACCTAATCTTTGTCTCGAATTAGGCTGTTTCATTCACTTTCAAAAGCTAATGTATTAGGTCATCAAGACAAGACCTGTAAAAGTTTAAATAACATTTGTCATCTTCTTTTTTGGACCCTTTGCATAGTTGTTCACAATATTATTTGCGGAGTTGAACTCAGCTTGTTTTACAATTTTGGAGATTTAAAACCATTGGGTCAGCTCCATCAATTGTCAATTACCACTGTAACCAAAGGCACAAAACATTCTTGACAGATAACATACTAGCATTCTTTTGTAGCTTGTTTTATATCAACCTTTCCTTTGCACAATTAAAAATAATTTAGAAAGTGCTTATCCATTCCTTGTGTCAGGTTAAATTGTCAAAAGGCAGCTATGCGCAGTTTGAGACAAGCCCGAAACAGTTCAAACCTCAAATATGAAAGACTTGTGTATGAGGGATGGATACTTTATGACACCGGCCATAGAGAGGAGGCATTGGCTAAAGCTGAGGAGTCAATTAAATTGCACAGATCTTTTGAAGCATTTTTCCTAAAGGCATATGCTCTGGGAGATTGCCCCTTTGATAGTACTAAAACTGCAGATTATGTTATTAAATTATTAGAATCGGCTATTAATTGCGCTTCAGATAATCTCCGAAAAGGCCAAGTAAGTAATTAGATGCTTTTATTATCATTGTATTTTTTAAATGACCCATGTTTAGTTCCACAATCCTACTGAGTAGTGTTAGTCCTAGTGATTTTAAAAGTATCTAGTGTTGTTATAACACTGTTATTGTCATGAATAGGGAAAGAGTGCTAAAGAGCAGCAAAAATTTTATATGCAAATTGTGTAGGCTTGGTATAGATGATTCATTAAGTTCATGTAAAAGAAAAGTTATTATGTTGTTTTTTCAACAAACTAATGCAAATTTTAATTTGGTGATTTGTCCTATTGATCCTTTTCAGGCATATAATAATATGGGAAGTATATATGTGGACATTGAAAACTTCGAGTTGGCTGAAAATTGCTACAAGAAGGCACTTGGCATAAAGCACACCCGTGCTCACCAGGGACTAGCACGGGTTTTTTACGTAACGAACAGAAAGAAAGCTGCATATGACGAGATGACAAAGCTGATAGAGAAGGCCAAGAATAATGCATCAGCATATGAAAAGCGATCCGAGTATTGTGAGCGTGAGAATGCCATGAGCGATCTTAACACTGCGACTACACTAGATCCCTTGAGGACTTACCCTTACCGTTACCGAGCTGCTGGTAAGCTTCTCGAGTTCTTTCTTGTTTTTTTACTCACTGAATTCCTCACAGAATAAAGTATTGGGTTCCACAAACCATAAAAATTTCTCGAGTTAAGAAGTAATGCAGCAATTTTAGCTTTCAAATCTAAATCATTGGGTGGGTGTGGTGCACATATAAAAGCAGCAAATGATAGTAAAACCTCCTTAATTTTTCCCATATTTTTTTCCAGTTATGATGGATGATCACAGGGAGGATGAAGCAATTACAGAGCTAACGCGGGTGATAAGTTTTAAGCCAGACTTGCAGCTATTGCATCTGCGTGCAGCATTCTATGAATCTATCGGCAAAAATGAATTGGCTATCCGTGATTGTGAGGCCGCACTATGCTTTGAACCCACACATGGTGACACCCTTGATTTATATCATAGAGCCCTTGAGCCGAAAGTGGATAAACCACAAAGTTAAAAGCTAGCCAATTAGCACTGGTGCTTTTTTGTTCTTTTTCCGTGTTCCGTTATTAAGGTGTGGTTTTTGGTCAATTGGAATTGCCGAATGGCACATTGAAGAAAACTGAGGCATCAGATTAATAGACCAAGAGAGAGGTTGGGTGGGGTAAGAGAGAGAGAAGGGAATGGTGGGCCCTAAGGGGGTTAATTATGTATGTATACAAATTTTATAGTGTTGTATGGAAATGCAACAGCGGATATTGTAAAAATGCTTGTACATGAGAGAGATTTAGGTTTTCAAAAGGCTCCAGTACAAAAGAAACTGTTCCATAGGCTCTCCAATATAGATTACTCAATCATATGTAAAAATTTTCCATGAGTCAAGAGAACAATAAATTTTTCACCTGATGACCTGGGGTTCTGTGATGGAAAAAAAAATAGCATATTGTAACTGCTTGATGAAAAAGAACTAGCCTTTGCAATTTGCATGACAAATCACATTTTTTTTTTTTGTGTTTCCTTGGAAAGAATTATTTGAAATATGTGAACTCAATCCTGAGCTTTGAAATAACGTCAATTAATTTGTCAGATAGTAAACATGTTTCTAATTCTGAGCAAGTCAACTAAGAGCTACATCTGATATTTTTTTTCTTGCATTTTGTTCTTTTCGATCTTTCATTTTCCATTTTGAGGGGGCTTTTCTCTGATTAGAGCCCGGTCAAAGTCCCCATCTAAGATGTCACTTCTCATGTTTGAGAACGAAATCCCCTTCTATTCAAGAATAGGAGGACCCTCCTCTCCTCTCTATCTCTCCTTCTCTCTTTTCTCTCTTCCTTCTCTAAAAGGATGGTCCTCTGGAAAAGGAGCAGATTCTCACCACTCAAGCTTGCTATGGACAAAAATAAACACTTCACCCCGTTTTCTAACACCTTGTTTGGATGGAGAGTAGAGGAAGGGAGGGAAAGGAAAGGAACAAAAACTTTCCGTTGAATTGTGTTTGGTTGATAAAATTATGTGGGAGAGGGTACAGGAGGAGAAAGGTTTAACTTTGTATTATTATAATTAATAGAATTGGTTTCCCTCCCAAATTAGAGTGTAACGGATGGAAAGAAATTTTGTTACAAATATTTTTTATAAAAATGACATAAATGTCCAATCCTATATCTTACATATATAATTCTCATACAAGATTTTTTCCTCAAACCTACAACAGTCACTGAATTTCTCATTAACCAAACAAGAAAGAAAAATTAAATTTATTCTCTCTCATTAATCATTCAAACACGAAGAGGTTAAATATGTTAATATTTCTTTCTATTCTATTACATTCCCTTCTATTCTATATCTCCCATCCCTTCCTTTACTCTCCATCCAAACATGGTGTAAAAGTAGATACTTGGTAGGTCTTGGCAAATTATTGTCTTGTAGAAAAGTGGTCAATCTATATATGTTTCTGGGTCTTAGATGTAACCAGTATTTTATTCTATTATTTATTCTTTTGATTTGCAAAATTATTTTATTCTATTATTTATTCTTTTGCTTTGCAAAATTAGAAGAGAAATTAAAGGTTAAAGCTTGGTAGTAGAACCAACAGGTTGTTATCATTCATGGTGGCACCAACGAATGTATCATACTTGCTGGCTATCCTCTTCAGATGAGTCTTTATTTATAAAATGAAACTAAGAAACAGTTGTGGTCTTGTGGATTAAAAATATCACCAGTGCTATATCTTTTTATTATTATTTTTTATATCAAACGAGTGAAGAATTCATGCAAATTGAAAAAAAGGAAAAAAAATATCAAAACCAATCATAGTATTAAAAAAGTTTGATTTTGAATGGTTTCAGAAAAAAAAAATTGGCATTTTGCAAGTGCGCGAGAGATCTTGGAGTTAGTTGGATGAGTGGCCTGGATCAGAGGTTGGGACTTGATAAGTATTGGATGGCTTTTTTAAAATTTTACCCAATTAATCATTTAATTATTTTATAATCTCAACAACCTTTAAGAATCTAGAAATATAAAGCTCAAAATTAAAATTTAATATTATGGACATGATATATATTATTCACATATCATATCATGTTTATAGAAAAATATAATATTTATTGTATGCTCCGTTGTACATAAAATAATTTAAAATTAACGATTTTAAGTGCATAATTAATAAAATTTAAACTGCACGGAATTCTACAAAATATAATGTTTATTGTATGTTCCGCGCGTCGTATATAATATGATTTAAAATTAAAGGTTCTAAGTGCATAATTAAACAAAATTTAAACTGCACGGAATTATATTGTTAGGTTGACTATATCTCTCCTCCTTATTAAGGAGCTTAATGTCTAGATTTTGCAAGGATCCTGATTTATTAATTTAAATTTAAATTGAATTTGAGCCATCTAAACAAATAATCTGTCTTTCTTTGATTAAATATATCATTTATATGTGTAGAAGTCCAAAATTAGTTACAGTTGTACCCGCCACACGTACAGCTACATGTATTATCACAGATATTTTAATTCTGCACCGTCGGATTTTAATCAAAAATCGTGCAAATTAATCTAAAAAATTTCGCTGGAGCGCTGCCCGTCCCTCCCCGATCCCTTCTTCCAAAGAAAAAAGAGAGAAAAAACCCTAATCTCCTCAGATCTCCGCCACTCCGCCAACTACTTCCAGTGACTTCTCTCAAGCGCTCTGATCGGAACGACGAACTGCTTCTAGCGACTTCTTCTTAGCGCTCTGATCAGATCAGCCATGCCATGGCGCCGCGAACAAGAAGAAGAACAACAACAGAGGAGTCGCTCCAATGGATACCTCGTCTCAAGGCTTCGTTCCGCTGCCTGATGCTCCTCAGTGTATGAATTCGTCTCCTCCTATTTCTCACCATTGTTTAAATGGTTTTGTTCGTCGTTAGTTGAATTATTTCCTAATTGTGTTATGGAATTTTTGCAGCTATGGATACTACCGAGGGAAAAGCAACGAACCTTGGACCTTCTTCTATCAGTATATCAGTAGGTAAGAATTACTTTTTTTTTACTTTAAAAAATGATCAATTGTCTGATGAATAATCGATCTGTTCTGTATGCAATTCCTATCATGTTGGTTGATTTGATTCGATTTGAGTTGCTTTTTGTTTGGTCCCGATAAAGATGCCAGTAAAGCAAATTTGCAAATATTTTTTGATTGGTTGTATGAAACGGATCATCCAATGTATTTAAAAGGTTGAAGATCTATAGACTACTGATAAGTTTGACAACCTTGACACCTGTAATATTAACTTATATTTTTGAAATCCTACAAGAAAATTATAATCTATACTTTATACATATTATGTATATGATAATTAATGAAATTTTATGCAAGTTTCACTGATCATCAAATGACATGAAATTTGCAATGTAGTTGGTAATAATAACCAGTATTAAAGTTAACATCATTACTAATGTTGTTGTTATGATTACTATTGAGATATATCTTATTTGTAGCCTTGTATTGATAAATATTTGTATCTGTTATTTCTTAACTATTGCAAGGATAGTAGTGCAAGCTACTGGTAATACCAAAAGAAAGTACATAAAAATGACCATTTAGAATATGATATGTCTTTTCTCAAACAATTCAGGGTGTGTGTTGCAAATGAACTAGGAGCAAGGAGCGCAAGAAATGCAGAGTAGTGAAAGAGAAGAGAGCGGGGTAAAAAGAAGAAAGAAGACGTAGAAGGCACCGAGGCAAAAGAGGTAGTGGTTCAGAATGAATTTGTTTTCACTGGCACTGCAACGTGTGATGCACTACGGCCACTGCAATGTGCTCAGGCAAGCGTGAGCGCTTGGAGATGTGCCCGTGGTTGGTGTCTGAGATCACTCTCAACAAGGGCCCATCTGTCACTCCGCTCCATGATAGGTGAGTATTTTATTTGAGCATTAGATGCATTTGTTTATAATAATTTGGTTTGATTGGATGGAGGAACGGTCAATCTAGGTGGTACCAATGGTTTTTTATGGTACCAGAAATGACCCTGATTTGGAAATAGGGTTCGAAGCTCTGACGTGTCTTGAAGATCCATCCCAGCATGCAGATTCCATCCGGGTACATAATATGTACCGAAAAAATAAGGGCATCTTTTTACTGGTAGCACATTTCAACATCTCAGTTCTATTGTCAATTTTATCTATTACTGGTAGCACAAATTAAACTAAAATATAAGTACAATGTTATACTCTTCATTGATGATCTGAAGTCTACCTATGTTGCCCTAGATTATAATCTTGGGTATATTTGGAAATGGGTTTCCATTGGATAACAAGGGGAACTTGTATATTTGCAATTCATTGTTGAGTTGAAATTACTGTATCACTACTTGCCCCTGAATTGTGATTTGATATTGTTTCATTGTGAAATTTTGGTTTCAATTCTATGCTTTAGTGATTCAGAAAATTTATCATGTAATTTCATGACTAATAAATTTAGAAATTCTTTGTGAACAATTCTGAAAGAATTCCTTTACTGATTAGGTAAAACCTTGATAATTTTTTATTAAGTATTTTGCTGAGAGACACATTGAATCAAGTCGAGGAAGCTAACGGACTTGAGGCGGTTGTATGCTCCTGGTCGGTTGCATAATTAGAGCAAAATATGGGATGGAAGAGATGCGTAACGTTGACATTGACACTAATTTATTTGTTCATTTTTATAAATGTTGGACTATATCGAAAATGATCAATAACACTTCAAGAATTTTTTTGTGTTTTATTTGATTCTTTTATTTATTTATTGTTGTTTCTTTTACTTTTATTTATTATTTGTCTTATCTTTCGTTTTTTTTCTTAATTCTGTATGATTATCAATAACAAAATCTTTTAATATTTTATTCAATTTTATAATATGTTCCCAATACTGTCACCACTTTGTTCTATGCCTTGGATGCATCTCTTATATTTGGGATTAATTAACTTCAAACCCTCTCTTAATTATACAAATTTATGAATCAAACATGACTATATAGAAGGATAAATAAAATTACAGTTCCCGTTGCAACGCACGGGCACGATACTAGTATTCAATAATATACTTAATTTATCTAGTGGAGGGTTCAAATGGACTATTGTTTCATGCTTCAATTGTATTTTAATATATTTATCTTTAATTTCATGATAAAAAGAACTATGTCATCCATTTTTTATCATGTGATTAATATGAAATAGCTACTAAAATACTTTATTTATACCCATTTTTAGGATTTTTTATTTTTGAAAATATGGTGCTTTGTTCATAATCAAGTTTTCTTGGACCATTCAATCAAGGTCTAGCAATTTGAAATCTCTAAATTTTTAAAGATATCAAAATTTGTTTATTGAGAAAGGAAGGTAGCACAGTTGGTTAGGAGAGAAGTTCTAAAATTTTTGTTTATCCAAAGGTCGAGAGTTCGATTTTCCCTCACGATTTCGCAACTTTTACGAAGATTTTTTATTTTGAAAAATCAAAATTTGTTTAGTACCTAAGAATACTTGATCAGCATGGAAGGACTAACAATATTTGTCATAATATTTAGATCTGAACAGAAACATCATTTGAGAATTAAAATGATGTAGCAAAGGAACAATGCTCTCTCTCATGATTTTTTTTTAAAATATATTTTATGTGGCTTTTCTTTTTAGTTGTACATTTTATTAATAAAACTCCGTAAAATAAATATTAGATTAAAATGAGTTAGGTTATTATAATATGCATATTGCAAATTGGCCCGACCTATGCATCCATATCTCTATTTTTAAATTTCAAACGATCAATCCTAACCGCTAAACATCATCTCCATATGAAAAATTAAAAATGTTCTTGGAGACTAAATTTTATATTTTTTTAGAATATTTTACTATTTATTAAACAGATAGTAAATTACTATTTTTAATGGTCTAGAATTTTTTTTCATCGAAACGCCCCAACTCTAACCTAAAAAGACCCTTCCTTTTGAAAAAAAATAAAAAATAAAAAGATGAAACAAAAAAAAATGTAAGAAATGTACAATAGAAAATTGAAGGAAATACCTACTCATAATTGCCTTTGTTCCATGATCTCATTAGCATGGTTATGGGAGTAGTTTAAGCAAAAATAGTTTAATAAATTTTTATGTTGATGTAATTATCTTGAGCTGTATTGATTTGAGAATTATGATTTTTTTTTTCTTAAAGATGTTTATTGAGAAGTATGAATTTATAAAATGATATATATATTTTTATCAATAAAATTTACATTAGCGATTTAGAAATAATTAATATATTTTTTAAAACATTAAAACTTTGTATCAAAAAAGGAACAATTATTACCATCCGTCCCGTTTATGTCCGCTCGTTTCTTGAAATTCGAATTGGGGGGGGGGGGATTAAAAAAAAAAATGTAACTTTTCATTATAAATTGTGTATCCAATCATGTTGTTCGTTCCTGACATAGACCCTGTATTACAAAGTACAAACTTATTAATGCATCTTCTATGAAAAGACATGTTGGTTTTTGTTATTGTTTATAAGTTTCTGGTGACTTTCATCAAATATAAATAGGTTTTTTTTTTCCCATCAAGTAACCATGTACGAGTAAAATTATTGTTAAATCTTTCTAAAAAAAAAAATTATTGTTAAGTCAAGGAGGGACCATACACTGCATCATGAAGTTTTGAACCAGTGGATACATTTTTATTTTTAATGCAAAGAACTTGTGGATATTTTGACTTTTTTTTTAGTTTATTATTATTATTTTTTGTTAAGAAGCTTTTTCTAATCCCATTTCCTTGACCAAGCTAATATAATAAAGTTGGCTTTTCAGTTCAACAGCAAAGAAAATATTTACCAGTTTAGTTATTGGATTTTTTTTCGTTTTACTATTATTAACTTTTTGTTTATTTTGAACTTGCCTACATTAACTTTTCTTGGCTTACCATTTCTTCGTCTTTCATTGCACTTCTATGACGCCTCTTTGTTAAAATAAATTGACTTTAACGCTGCTATGTTAGCTGCCTAGCTACCTTCAATAATTAATGTAAGTTCTCCTTCGATCTATCACTAGATAATATAATACCCAAACCTTAAACTAATTATTAGTATCATAAAAGCATTGTGACAAATCATTTTTCTGAATTTATTTATGTGGTTTCCCTTTGGTAATCATTTTTTTTTTAAGTATTATTTTACTTGTTCTAATTTTACAATGCCGGGCGGTCGTTTGTATATGGTCAAAATGAGTACATGCACTCATGAGCATAGCTAGCATGACAGTACTAAATTGTACAGACCAGCGGTTGGGTTACGTTTGTAATATTTAGGTATGACTCGTTACATTGTCTCATATTAGAAAAATATATTCTTGCACTTCATATATATACTGTTATTATTATCTATATGCTAAAGTATTAATATGTAATGGATAAATTGTTCATATTAATTTGAACTAGCAATTTATTATTAAGACGTTCAAGTTAATTAAATTTGTCAAATAAGCAAAAATATAACTTTTGAGTTTTTATTTCTACTGGCGTTAAATTATATATATATATATGAGGAGGGTTCCAATGCCTCATTTTTTTTATACCTCATCATACCTCATATTTTATATCTTCATTTTTTTCATATTCAAAGTCTAAATTGTCGATCTGAACCGTTCAACATGATATCCTACTAAAATATGGTTAGGAATGAAATTTTATATTTTTTGGATTTTTTTTTTTTTTTTGCTATTTTTTAAGATGGGTAGAAAATCACTGTTTTTTGAACGGTTCAAAAACAGTGATTTTGTACCTCTCTTAAAAAATAGCAAAAAAATTTCAAAAAATATAAAATTTCATCTCCATGCATATTTTAGTATAAATATTTTGTTGAACGGTTCGGATCAACAATTTGGACTTTGAAAACGAAAATATAAAATATGAGGTATGATGAGGTATGAAAAAAATGAGGTATTGGAACCCTCCTCTCTCTCTCTCTCTCTCTATCTATCTATATATATATATATAGTAAGGCCACCATGCTTTGCAAATTAAAGTGGGTGTTTTAATTTGCACTCATATCTCTAGTTTTAAAGTTTAAAACGTCGATCAGAACCGTTCAAGTTGATATCCATATTAAATCGTGCTTGGAGACCAAATTTTATATTTTTTTTGAAATTTTTTTACTATTTTTTTAGAATTTTTGAAAATTACTATTTTGATGGTCTCGAATTTTCTGAAAAACACTGATTTTGAAAAATTCTAAAAAAAATAGTAAAAAATTTCCAAAAAATATAATTTGGTCTCCAAGCACACTTTAATATGGATATCAACTTGAATGGTTCGGATTGACATTTTGAACTTTAAAACTAGAGATATGAGCTTTACACTCTATCTCTATATATATGTATAGATATAGATATATATATGGGGACTACCCCTAATATATGCATATAGAATTAAATGAGGAGGGTTCAAATGCACCCAAATTTTTGTGCACCCAAATGCACTCTATCTTTCAAATTCTTTTTCTTCGTTTTCAAAGTCCGAATAGTCAATCCGAACCGTTAGATGCGATATATATATTAAGATGTGCTTGGAGACCAAATTTTATATATTTTGGAATTATTTTACTATTTATTAAGCCACTTTGAAAATCGCTGATTTTACATTTTCTGGACCATTGGATCAACGATTTTTCAAAGTGGCTTAATAAATAGTAAAAAAAAATCCAAAAAATATATAATTTGGTCTCCAAGCACATTTTAATATATAGATCGCATCTAACGGTTCGGATTGACTATTCGGACTTTGAAAACGGAGAAAAAGGATAGGGTGCATTTGGGTGTACAAAAATTTGGGTGTATTTGAACCCTCCTCTAATTAAATATATAAAAACAAATCACCAACGGTCCAAAGTAATAACAGATGGCAAACTAGGACATGCAAATGCTAACTCAAACACATCCGATGGTGTAATACACTTTTGATAACGGCTAATAACACCCAGAGACGATGGTGTTTCTATATTAATGACATATTTAACGGACGAAAAACTAATATTACAACGGTCCCTAATTTCTAACCGATCGTGTTGGAGCTTAATGCCATCGGCTCATACCGACGGCGTATGGGTACACATTTCCTATCGGGGCGATAGGCAACGGTTCGGACCCCGATGGTGGATAGCAATTTCAACCAATAGCAAAGTGTTTTTCTCTAGTAGTGTATATTAAAAATTGAAACAAGAAAATAAGAGAAAACTTATCCGAATTCAAAGAGATTTGGCGAGTGAATGAAATTATGATTTTCTCTCTCCCAGCTGTGGCATATATATAGGGTCATGTCCGTCATTTGTTGTTACAGACAGGGCAAGAGGGTGTCCTCAATGACAAATGACGGACAACCTCTTGGTGTCCTCAATGACAAATGACGGAATTGTTAAACTGAAATTCTGAAAATTTAGTTGTCTTTTGGTTTAATTTTTTTTGTTTATTTTTTTTAAAAGGGTATTTTTAAAAATGTTTGCTTTTGTATAGGATATTCTTGAACAATATTTGAGCATATATTGTGCATCTATTTATCAAGATAGGTCATTTGTTAACTCCTTTTAGGAAAGAAAAAGCTTTAAATGAACTTTTTTTTTTGCTTGTCGGCTGCAAATGATACAACGAATTGTTATGAATATACTTTTAATTAATAAAATCTATTTGTGATCAATTAATGGAGGACATATATATATGAAGCACGACCTATTAGGTAGCATCAATTGTTCATATCCCTCAGTTCATTGATTGAACGTGCCAAGAACAAACTTGAGTTGACCCCAAACCGTGCTCTCCACCTACGTCCAAATCCATAGAAAATTGATTAATTAAAAGAAAACAAAATAAATTTCCAACTTCAATCAATAGTTCATATCCTTACAGTTCATTGATTGAACGTGCCAAGCAAACCGTGCTCTCCACCTATGTCCCAATCCATAGAAAATTAATAAATTAAAAACAAAATAAATTTCCAACTTCAAATTAGCCTCTATACAGCCGTGGCTAACGAGAGAATGCCTCCGTTTATTCCCTCTCCTAACACAGCCATATACCATTCATGCAAATAAATATAGATCCTCCTTTCATGAGTCAGTTCGGGCAGCTTGAGGAAGACACCCCGGTATCAATCCTGATTGTATCAACAAATTTCATAATGCAACCGGTGTCTCCACCGATTGTCTCAAATCAATCCCCTCATAATGATCACATGACATCTGGCATTGCCCCCATCTCTCCCTAAGAGAAGAATTCCAAGACGGAGAGAAGAAGAATTCTAAGACGAGAAGATAGGGAGAAATGCAAAACAATTTTCTCACCACAATACGTAGCCTAAAGATTATAGATGGATGTAAGGGTAGCCAAGTTTATGCCTTTTCCTCCACTTCAAGCTCTGGTCCCTCCGATGACCGGGGCCCACTTCGACCCACATTCTCTCTCCGGTCAAAATCCATCCAGTATACGCAACCGCCATCTCGCCACCATCCTTCACCTTCAATCCTTACAGATTCTCTCCTCCCATTCGGTCTCCCCTCGGTTGACATGATCGACCCACCAATTGACCCATACCTCCGCCCGATTGACCCGGTTTCCACCCTGGCTGAGTTGTACCGCCGGCTCATGGTCGCAGAATGTGATCCAAAAGATGATTTATGCGACCTCCACCTAGAGCAGCATTCCCTTCTCCGGTCCATGAATGACCCAAAACTTCTACGTCGGGCTTTGCGTGCAGCTCGTGTCCATGCCCTAGATGTTCACCGTCGTGTGGTCCTATCTGCATGGCTGCGGTATGAACGGCGTGAAGACGAGTTTGACCCGCCACCTTCCCCTCTTACCCCATGCACAAAGACCTCCCCATCCTTAGAATGCCCTACAGCAACATTGCACCCTGACCTGCCTTCTATGCCCCTTAACCCGTATTGCCCGTGCCATCGTCCTCATTCCTTGATTCCCTCTGACCCAACCAGGCCTAGACATAGGGAAGAAGTTGATGCCGATGGTGACCTCTGGTTCATCATTGGCGAAGAGGAGGTTCTATGTGTGCGGTCCTGCATTGCAGCCCTTTCAAAACCTCTGAATGCATTACTGTATGGAGGTTTTGCCGAGGCACAACGCGACCACATTGACTTCACTCATGATGGGATCTCTGTCCCAGCCATGAAAGCAGTGGATGTGTACAGTCGTACAGGCCAGATTAGTGACTGTACCCCTCATGACATCATAGTTGAGCTTCTATACTTCTCCAACAAGTTTTGTTGCGAGGAAATGAAAGCTGATTGTGATGCCACGCTCACATCTATGGTTGGCGGGACAGATGATGCACTGCAATTGATTGAACATGCTCTTGAAGAGACATCTCATTTGTTGGTGGCAGCGTGCCTACAGTGCTTCTTACGGGAGCTCCCACATTCGCTTCATGACCCGGATGTGGCACGCCTTTTTTGCAGCTTAGAAGGGAGGGAAAGGCTTGAGGCAACAGGGAATGCATCTTTTGTGTTGTACTATTTTCTTAGTCAGGTGGCAATGGAGGAGGATATGAAATCAAACACCACAATCATGTTGCTCGAGAGGCTTGGTGAATGTGCCGCGCCAGGATGGCAAAGGCAACAGGCTTTGCACCAGCTTGGGTGTGTGATGCTTGAGAGAGGTGAGTACAAGGATGCACAACGCTGGTTTGAGGAGGCAGCCAAAGAAGGCCATATCTACTCTTGGGTCGGTGTGGCACGTGCAAAATATAAACGGGGCCACAAGTATGCTGCATACAAGTTGTTGAATACTATTCTAGATCAGTTCGAACCAGCTGGCTGGATGTACCAGGAGCGGTCCATGTACTGTGTCGGGAAGGAGAAGTTGAACGATCTGATGACCGCCACCACATTGGACCCCACCAACACATACCCATACAAATATAGAGCAATCACATTGCTGGAAGAGGATAAGATTGGTGCGGCAATTACTGAGGTAAATAAAATACTTGGGTTCAAGATCTCGACTGACTTACTTGAGTTAAGAGCTTGGTTCTTTCTGGCTCTGGAAGATTACGAGGGGGCCATGCAGGATGTCAGGGCTCTTATGACGTTAGACCCGAGCTACCTATTTTTTCACGGTAAGGTACATGGGGACCACCTTATAGAAGCTATGAAGGGCTATGTGCAGCAGATGGACATGGCAGATTGTTGGATGCAATTGTATGACAGGTGGTCAGCTGTGGATGATATTGGGTCTCTTGCAGTGGTACACCAGATGTTAGCAAAGGAGCCAAATAATAGCAGCTTGCGATTTCGCCAATCCCTTCTTCTCCTAAGGTAACCTCCTCGTAAAACCTCATTGGATTTTCTTGGTTTACAGACTTGGTTGTATTGTTCCATGTCAAGTGGAACTTGGCTGTGTTTGCTATAATTGAGTAATGCATATTTTGTTGCTTAATGATCGAGAGACTTTTGTGCTTGAGTTTTGTTCCACTGTGTTTGCAGTTGTGTTTCCTACACTGTGATATTGAACAAACCTTATTAGGCGTAACCATATATTTCTGCACTTAATCCTAAGGCTTATCTAGAATTAACTTAACCTAACCTTTGTCTTGAATTAGACTATTTACATTCACTTTCGAAGGCTAATGTATTAGGTCATCAAGAAAAGACTTGTAAAAGTTTCAATAACAATCGTTATCTTCTTTTTGGGACCCTTTGCATAGTTGTTTACAATATTATTTGCGGAGTTGAACTCAGCTTGTTTTACAAGTTTGGAGATTTAAAACTATTGGGTCAGCTCCATCAATTGTCAATTACCACTGTAACCTAAGGCACAAAACATTCTTGACAGATAACATACTAGCCTTTTTTTGTAGCATCTTTTACATCAACCTTTCCTTTGCACAATTGAAGATAATTTAGAAAGTACTTATCCATTCCTTGTGTCAGGTTAAATTGTCAGAAGGTAGCTATGCACAGTTTGAGACAGGCCCGAAACAGTTCAAACCTCAAATATGAAAGACTTGTGTATGAGGGATGGATCCTTTATGACACTGGCCATAGAAAAGAGGCATTGGCTAAAGCTGAGGAGTCAATCAAATTGCATAGGTCTTTTGAAGCATTTTTCCTAAAGGCATATGCTCTGGGAGATTGCCCCTTTGATAGTACTAAAACTGCAGATTATGTTATTAAATTATTAGAATCGGCAGTTAATTGCGCCTCAGATAATCTCCGGAAAGGCCAAGTAAGTAATTAGATGCTTTTATTATCATTGTATTTTTGACCCGTGTTTAGTTCCACAATCCTGCTGAGTAGTGCTAGTCCTTGCGATTTTAAAAGTATCTAGTGTTACTATAGCACTGATATTGTCATGAATAAGGAAAGAGTGCCAAAGAGCACCATAAATTTATATGCTAATTATGTAGGTTTATTATAGATGATTCATTAAGTTCATGCAAAAGAAAAGTTATTATGTTATTTTTTCAACCAACTAATGCTAATTTTCTTTGGTGATTTGTCCTATTGATCATTTTCAGGCATATAATAATATGGGAAGTATATATGTGGATATTGAAAACTTCGAGTTGGCTGAAAATTGCTACAAGAAGGCACTTGGCATAAAGCACACCCGTGCTCACCAGGGACTAGCACGGGTTTTTTACGTAACGAACAGAAAGAAAGCTGCATATGACGAGATGACAAAGCTGATAGAGAAGGCCAAGAATAATGCATCGGCATATGAAAAGCGATCCGAGTATTGTGAGCGTGAGAATGCCATGAGCGATCTTAACACTGCGACTACACTAGATCCCTTGAGGACTTACCCTTACCGTTACAGAGCTGCTAGTAAGCTTCTCGGGTTCTTTCTTTTTTTTTACTCACTGAATTCCTGACAGAGTAAAGTATTGGGTTCCACAAACGATAAAAATTTCTCGAGTTCAAAAGTAATGCAGCAGTTTTGGCTTTCAAACCATCTAAATTATTGGGTGTGGTGCACATATAAAAGCAGCAAATGATAATAAAAACCCCTCAATTTTTCCCCATATTTTTTTCCAGTTATGATGGACGATCACAGGGAAGATGAGGCAATTACAGAGCTGACGCGGGTGATAAATTTTAAGCCAGACTTGCAGCTATTGCATCTGCGTGCAGCATTCTATGAATCTATCGGCAAAAATGAATTGGCTGTGCGTGATTGTGAGGCCGCACTCTGCTTTGAACCCACACATGGTGACACCCTTGATTTATACCATAGAGCCCTTGAGCCGAAAGTGAATAAACGAGGAAGTTAAAGCTAGCCAATTAGCACTGGTGCTATTTTGTTCTGTTTCTGTTTTCCGTTATTAAGGTGTGATTTTTGGTCAATCGGAATTGCCAAATGGCGCACTGAATAAACTGAGGCATCAGATTAACAGACCAAGAAAGAGGTTGGGTGGATTAGAGAGAGAGATGAAAGGTGGGCCCAAAGGGGTTAACTATGTATGTATACAAATTTTATAGTGTTGTATGGAAATGCAACATCGGATGTTGTAAAAATGCATGTACATGAGAGAGATTTAGGTTTTGAAAAGGCTCCAGTACAAAAGAAAGTATTCCATTAGCTCTCCAATATAGATTACTCAATCATATGTAATTTTGATAGATGATTGTTGATAAAAATTTTCCATGAGTCAAGAGAACAATGAATTTTTTACCTGATGACCTGGGGTTGTGTGATGAGGAAAAAATATAGCATATTGTAATTGCTTCCTGCTATAATTTTCTTGAATTTGAGTGCTTCCCACTTGATGAAAAGGAAATGGTCTTTGCAATTTGCATGATTTTTTTGTGTTCCCTTTGAAAGAATTAATTGAAATATGTGAACTCAATCCTGAGCTTTGATTTAACATCATTTAATTTTGTCAGATAGCATACATGTTTCTTCTGAGCAAGACAACTAAGGGCTACATCTGAGATTTGTCTCTTGCACTTTATTCTTTCCTATCTTTCATTTCCTCTTTTGAGGGGGCTTTTCTCTGGTTAGATCCCTGTCAAAGAGTCCCCATCTAAGATGCCACTTCTTATGCTTGGGAACAAAATCCCCTTCTATTCAAGAATAGGAAGACCCTCATCTCCTCTTTTGATCTCTCTCCTCCTCTCTTTTTCTCTCTTTTCTCTCTTCCTCTCTGTTTTCTCTCTCTATTTATGCATGTTATTTTCAAACCATTCGTATGACTTGAGTAGAACATAAATAAAAAAAGGATAGAATTTATACATTGACCAATGAACTTGCATAAATAGGATGTGTTAAGCATGGCATGGATTATGTAATTGAATTAATGCATGTGAAATGAACTGATAATGAAAGTGAACAGGAGGCCAATATACTTGCATATTGGGATGTATACATTAGGTCTAGTATTTGATTGGACCCCTTATTAACGTGACTGTAGGCTAAAGCGGTCTTGTCACCGGTCAAGATCTAGCGTAGGATGGACTTACCATTTAGTGAGACAGCCTCTCGTTGTTGGTTGGACTTCCCAGCGGGTTGGTGGCCTTTCCAATGTTGGTTGGACTTCCCATTGATTTGATGAGTAAATGGTTAATTGCAGAAAGTGAAAAGAATATGAAAATAGACGTGATAATAGTATATGCATTGCATTAGGGAGTACATATCCATTTTATTTTTTTATCATATTTGTGAGAATAATGTAAAGGTTTTATGAACTCGATCTGGGTTGAAACTAAATCTCAAACTGAGAGAAGGTTTGATCTCTCACCCGTTCTACTTTTATGTGGGTTCCAGGTAACGAAGAGGAAGGATTCGAGCAAGTACAAGAGTGAGACTAAGCAGAAAGACATGTTATTGATAAATTGCCACATGTTGTCTAGTTTTTGTTTCCATAATTCTATATTGATACATTGAGTGGGTATGACGATGTCTGTGTTACTAGCCATGTCCGCTATTGATCGTTTGTGAAAACTCTTTTGTTTATGGAATAAAATGTGGCTTTATTATGTTTTTATTGATAATGTATGTGATGTGAATACGCTTTACGTAAAAATACGTGGCGAGTTGTCTCAGAGTGTGACAGTTTATAAGTTTATGGTGCTTTTCATCAATATAATAGTTTTTTTTTTCATCAAGTAACCTAGTATGATTAAAATTATTGTTAAATCTTTCTCAAAAAAAAAAAGAATTTATTGTTAAATCAAGGAGGGACCATATATACACTGCATCATGAAGTTCTGAACCAGTGGATACATTTTTTATAATGCAAAGAACTTGTAGATATTTTGACTTTTTTTTAGTTTAAATTTTTTTTTTTTTTGCTAAGAAGCTTTTTCCCATTCCATTTCCTTGACCTAGCTAATATAATAAGGTTGGCTTTTCAATTCAACAACAAAGAAAATATTTGCAAGTTTAATTATTGGATTTTTTTTTTCTTTTTGCTGTTATTGACTTTTTGTATTTTGAACTTCGCCTAATTTTGTTTACATGGACTTTTCTTGCCTTACCATTTCTTCATCTTTCATTGCACTTCTATGACGCCTCTTTGTTAAAATAAATTGACTTTAACGCTACTATGCTAGCTGCCTAGCTACCTTCTACCTTGAATAATTAATGTAAGTTCTCCTTCGATCTATTACTAGATAATATAATACCCAAACCTTAAACTAATTATTAGTATCATAAAAGTATTTTGACAAATCATTTTCTGGATTTATTTATATATGTTTTTTTTTTAAGTATTATTTTACTTGTTCTAATTTTACAATGCCGGCCGGTCGTTTGTGTATGGTCAAAATGATTACATGCACTCATGAGCATAGCATGACAGTACTAAATTGTCTCATATTAGAAAAAAAAATATTCTTGCACTTCATATATATACTGTTATTAATTAATTATTATCTATATGCTAAAGTATTAATATGTAATGTGTAAATTGTTCATATTAATTTGAACTAGCAAATAATTACTAAGACATTCAAGTTAATTAAACTTTGTCAAATAAGCAAAAATATAACTTTGAGTTTTCATTTCCACTAGCGTTAAATTATATATAATTTCGTTATTAAATATAAACACATTTAAATAACATGTAAGAAGTACAAATACATTTATCAGTTCTCTAAACTATGGCCATGCATATTTTTTTTTTTAAGTAAAGTTAGAGGTCAAGCCACCTACCTGTTTTAATATCCACAAAAAAATCTCCAGCCTATTAGAATTTTAAATCTACAATGTCTCATACAGAGAGCATTCCCTTTGCCATTATATCAAAAGTTATTCTCAACTATGGCCACATTTATTTCATCCGATGTCTTCCGTAGATGTAAAGTGTAACTCCATATTTATATATATGTACAGGTGTAAAAACATAAATGTGTTAAATAATTTTATGTTTTTGGCATGTTAAACAATCTCATTATTTTGAAATTGGAAAATTCAATTAGCTTTAAGAAAAAAAAATCTCAACATTTTGCCGCTTTTCAAATATCAACACACAATTAATCCGTTTTATTTTCGCAACATCGATCCAGCGATCAGTGCCTTTCCTTTTTCATACAGCTATCACTACAGCTTTCTTTGCTGCCACTATACTTTTATATATTCTCAAAATAAAGTTGTATATATATATATATATATATATATATATATGTTTAATTAGTAGGGATGCAATGCATGTCTTCTTGGTATTGACCAAAAAATTGTTTAATCTATAAATATATTTTTTTTTCTGGATTTGGTATACAGCACATCAAATATATATTTTTGTTTAATGATTCTACCGGTATTCTAATACAGACAGCGCCTTCATGAAACAATGGTATTTCAATTGCTCAAAGTTTTGTTTCATTTTTCCTTAAAAAATATTAATTGCTACTTATGAAGCTTTGAGAAGTGATTTGTTAATTATTACTATATATAACTCTCTGGCAACCAATTAGTTTTAGACTTTTAGTTAATCAACATTATAAACGGATTAATTAATTATCAGATGTCTGGCGTCGTGTTACACCTGTCGATATAGATGCATTTTCTTTATTTAATTGATACAATCGCTCAATATATCGCTTTTCAAACTGAAAAAATATTTATTAAAAAATTAAAAATATTTATTTCTTTTATTTCAAAAAAAAAATCAGAGTATTTTATGACGGGGCATTATTTAACAATTCAATCAACTTAATTGTCAGTTAATGATAACGAGATAAAATTTTAATGCTAGCTAGCGGATCCAAAATCCATTAGATAAAGTAATTAAATTACCCTTACATTGTTTTTTTTTTTTTTTTTTTTTTGCATTACAGATATATTTTCACATTGTATGAATAAGAGTTTGCATAATATAAATAATTAGACCGTTTCTGTGAAGTACTTTTTTTTGTATTATCAAGTGGAATATATGATAATTAATCCGGCTAACCTTTTGTATGGGATATTATCTTGAGTAATATTTGAGCATATACTGTGCATCTATTTATCAAGATATATAGGTAATTTGCTAATTTCTTTTAGGAAAAAAAAATGCATTAAATGAACAATTTTTTTGCTTGTCGGCTGCAAATGATACAACAAATTGTTGTGAATATACTTTAATTAATATTTTTTTAATGATAATTAATGGATATGATATATATATATATATATACATATCCTTGCAACCATATATAGCTAATAAATTCTTTATAAAGCATGACCTATTAGGTAACATATCCTTACAGTTCATTGATTTAACGTGCCAAGAACAAACTTGAGTTGACCCCAAACCGTGCTCTCCACCTATGTCTCAATCCATAGAAAATAATTAATTAAAAGAAAACAAAATAAATTTCCAACTTCAAATTAACCTCTATATAGTCGTGGCTAACAAGAGAATGCCTCCTTCGTTTATTCCCTCTCCTAACACAGCCATATACCATTCATGCAAATAAATATAGATCCTCCTTTCATGAGTCAGTTCGGGCAGCTTGACGAAGACACCCCGGTATCAATCCCGATTGTACCGACAAATTTCATAATGCAACCGGTGTCGCCACCGATTGTCTCAAACCAATCCCCTCATAATGATCACATGACATTTGGCATTCCCCCAAGACCACCAGGACAGTACAAGAAACACCCATCGGATCCAACACGGAGCAACCCGCACCTGTCTCCTATTTCTAGCTCTAATTCAACTCTCTCCAGGAGCAAGTCATGCGGTGAGGGACGGTCGTCTGAGCCATCTGATGCATTGGATGTTATCTCAAGAAAGGCAAACACCGAGAGGTTAGGTAGCGGTGCTCCACTCATCGATAAGTCCACCCATGACTCCGCCGACGATTACAGAAATGACAGTGGTTTCGAGCCACCTAAGGCAAGCACTGCTGGTAATTTCAAGTGCAATGCATTTTGCATGTACCTGCCTGGCCTCTCCAAGAAGAAACCAATGCCGGTGAGGTCAGAATCACAGTTATCATCATACAGTGCTGAAAGTGATAATATATACAGAGATAATTTCTACAAACCTGATTTCGACGCAAATGCTACTCCTTCCCGACCGAGTGTCATATCAAAAGTAGCGTCTCTTGAGAGATTCGAATTGTCATCTGTTTCTTCTGACATCATTATTGATTGTTGGAATGAACGACATGGTAATTCGTCATACTTCGACTTACCAATGGAGTTGATAGACAGCGGCGAAAACGACACAGACTTGCCGATCAATTCAGCATTTGTGTTTGAAAATGACCGCAGGGCTGGTCGACGCAAAAAGAAGAGCAGCTCATCTAGGATCAATACTAGCAAGACATCATATGAGATGTCAAGCCGGCGGTCAAACAATTCGAGGATTTCATCGTCATCGAAGGTATCAGATGCATCATCCATGCGGTCTTCGCATTCTTCGGCTTGCATTGCACCGCAAGTAATTATTATGAAGGCAAGGGAGGAACTCAAAGCACTGGTTGAGGCGCAGAGTGGATGACTAAAATAGTGATTTGTTCTAATTAATTTTATCTGATGTTCTCTGTGTATCATATATAGTTTTATCCTTGACTGAATGTATAGCTATAAATATATGTGAATTTCTGCCGTGATATTTAGGATTGTAACATTCATTTTTTTTTTATATTTTTCTCTCGCTTTATTTGAATTTCATCTGATATATACCAAACGCAGTTTACATATGTAAAAATAATTTGAGGAATCTTATAAATAGCATCAGAAAATTTTTTCTCCTAGCTGTACGTTTGAATATTTCATTGTTTGGTTCTCTTCGAACTCTTAAGAAGCAAAATGAATTTATTAACCGTCAAACCAAATGACTTTAAAATGATTAGAAAAAAGCTAAGTTCCAATTTCCAAGACCCAAGGAAAGTATGACTTCAAAATTTCTTGATAAATTATCTACCCATGTACATCTTAACTTTTATCAACACAAAACAAAAACAAAAAAGAGAAAAAAAAAAAATCTTTACAATTAATCAGCAGCATTCGGTGCCCTTGATTATAATACTGAGGTTAACATATGTTAGTGCTCCTTCCAATAACAGGGGCTTCACGGAACCTCAATATATTAAAAAAAAAAATTAAAAGGAAATATCTGTATATATATTAATCTTACAAGTTTGGATTCACTCGAACTACATCCTCGATTGGAGATTGACAACTTGGGCATTTATGACCATTCAGTTGCAAATCTCTTGCGCATTTGAAGCAAGCACACATATGCCCACACCTAATGAAGATTTAAGCATAATTACAGAGACAACTGTGGCCAATTTGTAAAATTGCAGTAGCTATGCACTTCATTTTGATCCAAATATATATTTAATTTACATGGATACCCTCTTTGATGCAATATATCATTTATTCTTGTGCATTCACGATACTTAATACTATTTGGTCACATATATTAAACCCTAAAAAGTAATTGTATCAATTGAGAAAATAAGATCTGATGCATTAGTGTGGCATTTAGGAGTACAAACATGTACGATTGTACCTATAGAGAAGGGAGTCGATATGTGCGTCATTGCAGATACCGCATTTGCTTTTCATTTCTGATGCTGAACATGCATTAATTGCAATGCTTTGACCTCCAACTGACATTATAAGATCATTTATTAAATGATTATTTTAACAAAGGATTAATCCAAGATGTTTAACTACATATATGATAACCATGACAAGTGCTTGTTCACCAAATATTGTAAAATTTGGAGTTCATTTGAGATAAGATCAAGAGGTAAAAATATCAACGGACATAATAAAACAAGCCAATGATATTTTTGCATTTTGATTTTATACTAAATGCACTCTATTGTAGTAATTTGTTATACATTTGTGTTGCTTGTGAAATTTAGAAAGAAAACTGTTCATTTTAGTCATTATGGAATTTCTAAAATGAAATTTTATTGATACTACAGAAAATATTTTCATTCAACATTTCATATTAAAATAAGGGATACTTGATGCATTAGAGATATAGATTATTTTTGTCAATTGTTTCTCATGACCGGATATTGGGAAACAGATTTTTATAATGTAGTGTGTTTTTCATAATACCAGATAAACCGAAAAGTGTTATTGTGACAGATGGCAAAATCTGCTATTCAAAACCTGTTTGAGAGACGGCATTGGAGACTTCGATCTTGATAGATTCATGCAACTTGGATTGCCATTGCATGCAACTCTCAACCAACTTCCTCAATTCACTTATTTCATCATGAATTTGTTCCATATCTGTTTTTATCTGTGCCACTGATTCCACATCCTGCACAAGTTGAAATAACTTGTTAAATTCAAATTTTCTGGCAGAAAAATAACTAAGAACTTGATTGTTAGTTAGATGTTAAAACATGGTCAAAGCTCAGTCGGATCATGAAATGTCTGGTATATATATGGACATGGGCAGGGTTCAAATGCTTCATGTCTTTCATGCCTCACATCCTTATCTTTGTTTTCAAAGTCCAAACTGTTGATCCGAACTGCTCAACATAATCTCTATATTAAAATGTGCTTGAATACCAAATTTTATATTTTTTTTAGAAACTTCACTATTTTCTTAGATAGGTACAAGATCACTGTTTTTCAGAAGATTGTGGACCATCCAAAAACAGTGCGAGGCACGATTGAGACATGAAAGACACGGGGCATTGAACTCTACTGTATGGATGTTAGATGCAGCTAGATGAACAAAATTGCATTGAAATCTCACCGCTGAATTGTCGGAAACATTATTAGTAAATGTGGTAATCCGCCAGTTCTCTGAATTATTATTGTACTGAAATGGTACGAGGGAGGAAGAAGCAGTAGCAATTTGGTCAGCATTGTTCAGCTCGTATTTTTGCCTCCAGTATGGCCTTGCTGCATACTCTTCACCGAAATTATCATCAACATTGTACTGGTCTTGCCGTTGCAAAATTGATAAGATCAACCGATTCATTTTGGTACAGAAATCACTTTGAAGGGAGGTTGTCACTCTTTTCCTGCACATGTACCATGCAAGTTAAGTTCAGAATTCATTTGCCAATCAACTTCTAAATTGTACTGAAACAAGATTAGATGTCAGCTTTTTGTTAATTTCTTATATTTATGTTCTATTATAACATGAATTAGCCCGAAAAAGTAAAGCAGGGAAAACTAAAGGCATTGAGTATGCAAAACCTACCATAGTAAAAAGACAAACCAAAAACAGAGTGAGACTGCAAAACTATGGTAACAAGTCAATACTGGCAGATACAGCAATTACATACCATGTACCAGTAACAGTCAGAAACAATTTTTACCTTTTCCCTCAAAAAATGCAAATGAATAAATAAATAAATATATATAAAAAAACAACCTCTCAAGAAGATCATGAATATCTATATTTTCTGAAATGTTCTCAAAGGTGTCACGAGTAGTGAGGGCCCGCCATGAATTGGGTGAGTCACAAGACCATGGGAAGGCCCCGAGTTCTTCAACTGGGAGCACATTGCCGTGCCAACTAATTGGAGTGGTCGACTCGGCCGAACGCTGCCAATCAACGCTGCCGATCCATAGGTTCCTCTCATCCCATGATGATTCCATGCTGACGCACCTGCTTTCCTCTTGCTCGCCAGAACAAGGAGAATTGAGCTCTGACAAGCTGTTATCTTGAAAAGAGTTTGCTGCCACATCAGCAGGATGGTCTAGACCGCCTGCTTCACTAGGAACAGAACCTTCTGTCAGGTCAGCAGGAGGGTGGGGACAATGTTGGTAGTGGTCCTCGTTTTCATAGTATCTGCTGTTTGAAATTTCTGAATTGGTAGGTGCAATGTGTTCTTGGTAGTGATTTTCCTCTTTATTTTTGTCTTTTGGGGCTATATCACCACTGCAGTGTTTGATTTCTGTGATTTCTCTGGAAAATTCTGACCTTTGACTGGATTCAGCAGTTGAGTCAACAGTTTGATCAATGTTCGAGCTTGTACTGCTCTCATAGGATGTTGCAGGGACATTGTTGCAATGCGGTGGTTCTGATTTTTGTCTGAAATTTTAGAAAACAGTTATTCATTTTTTTTAAAATTGTCACAGACTTGCCTTCAAATACAAGTATCTGAAAGAGATGTACTTTATTGAAGGAAACATGTAAATGCAAATCATAACCACCACCTATCCCATCCCATCTACACCGCCCCCAAAAATGGAAACTGAAAGAAAGAAAAGAAGACGTGCACAACACACAAAAATAGATTTAGTTGTTAAAATGATAAATGCTCATGAAACAAAAATGGAATATGTTATGGTCATGAACCAAAAGGTGAACCTTGTGTGTTCTATACAACTTATTATCATTAATTTGTACTCGTTACATAGCTGAAAATTTAAATAATATTCATTATGGTTCAAGAAAATAAAGAACACAAAATTACTCTGGATAAATTGTGTGATTTTGAAAAAAAAAAAAAAAAAACACATTTTTACATGTGATATAGATGTGAATTTATAATGTAGTGAGTGCAGTACCTTGTGGGATTTTTCTTTTTCGGACTATTTTGTGGCTGCTGTAATTTTGACTTGAATGATAGGGAACGCGTTTCTTCCTGGGCTGGTATTTTTCGGCGTAAGAACCTAAGCTTCAGAATTGACTGTGAGTGATAAATTGAAACAAAACATCAAATTGTGCATCAGCTATTTAACTGGTTTAATCATAGTAGTAATTCATAGTGACAATAGCAATCCTAAAGAAATAATTGCACTCTGTACCAAAAAAAAATTCTATATATAAAAAAAATGTTAGACTTCCATTCTCTGACAGAAGCAAAGTGGAACTGAAAAGCATCTACCCAGTTAAGCAATCAATTGGATTGTTTGCTTCCCCAAATCCAAAATAACAAACTAGTTCTTTATAATTTGAGTAATTTTTATATACCAATGCTTATAAAAGGGCCAATATAATTACCAACAAATCTAAAATTTTAATTTGGTTTGCTGAAGAACAAGATCCTCACTCAGGATGTCATGGCATATCGTGGGTGCACGGTCCAATAGGGATGCCATCTTTGTAGTTCAATTAGAATAGAAACCCGGGACCATATATTGTGGAGTTGCGCATATGCGATCAAGTTCTGGACTCAATTGCTAGCCGAATTCAAAATCAATTTCATGGGCGGCGAGAACATAACAGAGGTCTGGAATAAAGGAAAAAGGGGTCTACAAACGACGGAAAAAGTGCAGTGGGGAACTATTTGGGTGGCGGGATCGTGGGCACTATGGAGGGAGAGAAATAGGAGGACCTTTGCGGGAAAACGACGAGAGGAAGAGAGACTGGTATCGGATACGGTCCTCGAAGTGAATTTGTGGATGAAAATTTTCTAATTTCATAGCTTTAGCTTTACTTAAATTTACTTATGAGTGTAAATAATAAATAGCTATCTGTAATTACAACCTTTTTATTATTTATAAAATTTGTTGACGGCAACTTGCTGCCAACCATAAAAAAAAAATAAAAAATTTAATTTGGAAAAGAAAAAACCAATAAACTTAAACCAAAATCAATTTTACCTGAAGGCGGCCACGATTTGGGAATTGCGAAACAACACGACGCTCAGCAATTGAGTCAACCTCTCTTCTCCTCTCTGCCTCCATCCTTGCCACCAGCTCTTCAATCTCTCCTCTCCCTCTAACTGCCGGCCTCAACATCGGGCTCTTGTTCGTGACCACGTCATTTTCATCTCCCCATGCCCCATTCTCCTGCTTACCACTTGACATGTCACGTGGCGTCGATGCCTCCAGGTCACGCCACATCTGGATCAAGGATGAGGCTCGGACCGTCTGAGGCACGTCCCCACATGCAACCGCAGGTGCACTACAGGTTGACATGTCAGAGGGAGTAGGAGAGGGCACGCGCCGATGCAAGAAGCGTCTAGCCCGGGCCGACACAGGCTGGGTCGTGTTTGACAAAGCCGAGAGCTCGGCCTCATGTGCCTGGCGCTCAATCGTCGTGATCATCTCACGGGCCTGGCGCGCAGCCCAACGGTCGAGAATCTTTTGGGAGTGCTGGTGACGTTTGCTCGGTGGTGAGACAAACTCGGCATCATGGTCAGGCTCAGGGTGGCAATTTGAATTTGAATTTGAATTTGAATTTGAATTCGGTTTTTGGGATTGGAAGAATTGGGACTGGGTGGTAGGCTGGATGGAGATTTTTGGGAGGTGAATCTTTTTGAGATGTTTAGCATGTGACCCCGCAAAGAACCCTGGCCAGTCGTCGCCCGGCATCCTGGCCACGGAGGATGCCATCGGTGCAAAAAAAAAAAAAAAAAAATTCAAAACAGAGTTGGAGAGAAAGATAATAAGACAAAAATTGTAAGCATGAGAGAAAGACAGAAGGGAAAAAAAAAGAGAGATGTAAAGGAAGTGACAGGAGAGGTTGATAAGGAGAGAGGGAAATGATTTGTTGTTTGCTATTCTGAGAAGAGAGAAAGAGGTTAGTGTAGGTTTTCGACGCACAACAGTTGGTGTACAAGGAAAGATGCCACGTGGAACTCTCAGAGATTCTACAGTTATCTATGGGACCCGCAAATCATTCACTGGTTATCTGATGTACCGCGTGGAGGGTAAGTCTTCCGTGATTCATGAGAGGAGGGAAAGGCGAAGGTAGCGAAATGTCTGTAACCGTTTGTACGGAGAAGAATTAAGTGCGCCAGGTCCACCGGTGTGTTGAGATTTCGTTGCGCTGCATGTGGGCCCCAGATCGGGGTTTGGAAATTTGGTCTCGTTTGGAAAGGGAACTACATTTTGGGAAGGAGTCGCAAGAATCGTTGAGTTACATCAAAATAAATAAATAAATCGTTGAGGTGTCGCGTTAAGGGAGGTTTTTGGAACGTTGTATTGGTATTTTGTTTGATTTTTTGGGTAAATTTAACGGAGCTGTTTAGATTTTAGGCAGTTGACGAATTATATAAAGTGCTGTTTTAATTTTATAATTCATGTGCTGTATGAAGTAAAAAATGATCTGTTCAAATCCTTACCCGAACTTCTAGAAAGAGAACCACATTTTTGGGCCGTAAATTATGTACTGTACTGTTGCATATTTGTTAGCATTAATTGCCTTCGTTTACAACCAACCCGATCCAGAAAGGGATTGCTATGAATTCGATAAATTATGTCTGATGGTTACTGGACCTCGCATAGCCGGTGACTCGTTCGAATTTTAGTTTGGTATAAATAAACAAACTATATATATGTTTACAACATAATTGATGTAAATTGTCTTGAAATTTCAAAATATTTCATTTCCGCAGAAAATTAATGGAGTACAATACATCAACGAATTTTGGAAGGATAAGGTTTGAATAATTCAATGGTTATTGCAGCGAATCTTGGACCAAAATTAGTGCATCTTCTTTCTTCATTTTCGTTTAATCTCTTAAATGTCCGGATTTGCTACATTGAACACAAAATGCCTACATGAAGTTTGTCCAATTCATCTAACGAGACACAAAAATGTTGTTAATGTTTACTTAGACATTCTGATGAAATAAAATTACTTGACAATCTTGTTAACAAATACAGGATATGTACGTGTGAGATGTCCCATGTTCAAACTCGGTGTCGGAGTGAGTGAATTGACTTTAATTCTCATCAAATGCTAAGAAAAAGATAAATCAATACGTAAAATTTTAAATGTTGCGTAATTTTTTGTAATTTAGATAAATCATGTATAATGTTTTAAAATATGAATTAGGAGTCAAGTCACCTAATGCATTTTAAACTTTTATGTTTAATATAGAAGACTTTCTCATTTTATGGGTTTTGAACCCATTACCTCCCATATGAGAGTTATGGTCATGTTCGGTAACGAAGCTTAGAGTGTTGCAGCTTAAGAGTTTAAGCTGTGCTAAAGAGGAGATATTAGGCTAACAAAGGCTTAGAGTAATGAAACTTAAACTATATAAAGGTACTAAGGAAGAGCTCTAAGGAGACACTTTTCCCTAAGCCTGAGTTTTTATTGGCTTAAGAATTTGCTCTAAGGAAACTTAAGAAAGGTGCTCTAAACTTGTCTAAGGAATTGTTGTTCGGCTAGCTTAAGCAACTAAGGAAGCTAAAGCTACTCTAAGGAGGCTAAAGCCTTGTTGCCGAACATGACTTATGTGTCTTTGCCACTAGACCAAAGACAAGTTTTGAAGTCATGTATAATGTTAATTTGATGCAATTTGAAAAGGAATTAATTATCTGTGTAGCGTTTAAAAACTAATAATTCAGTTATATTATATTAGATTGCGGCTAAATAATTCTAAAAAATCACCAAAATTTAATACATGGTTTACCTAAATTATGAATAATTTAATTGTATTTTTTTTCAGAAAGTAATTTTTTGTTTTTAACTGTGTTAATTTGATGCGGCTTTTTATATATAATTGTCAAAATTAATTAGTTTGATCGTGAATAATCAATTCCTATTAGAAAATTGAAAATGAGATTTTAGTAAATATATGTACAAGGAAAAAAGACTTGATAATTGAAGAAGGCCCTGATTCATGTAAGATGCACTTCATTTTTGTTTTATTTGATTGGGACCTTACTATTCATTTATTCAGAATTTGCATTGCATAAATGATTCAACAATCGAACCAAGAATGATAATATAAGACTAATTACGCAAAGCAGATATATAATATATACTCAATGAATCGGTTCAATTCATCTTACATATGTTCACAGCAAAAGAAAGAGCATGTAGTCTCCCTTAGGCACCCCCACTTTAATGAAGAATAACTCAAGACTAATAAGCCATTTAATCACAATCAAGTAATTAAACACCACAGCTTAATTAAGGCCAAAAAAACATAGTAAACTTTTAGAACAAAAATAATAGAAGGACCAAATTAAACAAAGAAGAATATAGATACAAGTATACATCAATTAATTTAAACACCCCATGCACCCCTTAATTGATAGCTGAGCATTTGATCCTCACTTCACCATCATTCCCTGTTAGTACATTGCTCCTGCTAACCTTCACCATAGCAGCTCCAAATTGCGAGTAGAAAAGGTTTTGCTGATTTGCTAAGGCTTTGACGATGGGGCCCAATCTAGAGTCGACCCACATCTTTTGGTCGGTCTCGAGCAGACCCATGTTGTTTTGAATATTCTTGTAGTAGGTGTTGTCGAAAACCGCCGGCGTGGTCGGGTCGAGGTCGGTGTATACTGTGTCTTTCGAGCATATTCTCTTTAGGTAATTCAGGAATTGATTGTTTAGGGTGGGGTCTGCATCTTTTGTTCCCTGGTAGTTGCAAAGCCTCTGCCCGAATGATTTGCAACTGGCCCTGCCGATTGTGTGTGCTCCTGAAAACAAATCAATATGCAAAATATTTGTACAAATTAATTAACTAACTCAATTGATTGAAATGTGACATAAATTTAAAATGATTCCGCAACGAACCTTGAAGGGATACCAAGTCGACCGGTGACAAGCCCATGGACTGAAAGAAGAGTATAAGATCAGTCATGCTCTCCCTCCCCGAGGGGACTGCATTCGCTTCTTCCAAAATGGAAATGGTACCGTCCTTCCTTCCGTATTCTAGCAACCAGTACGGGGCTCCAACCTGTTCATTAAAATGATCAGAATATCAGATCGTGAAGACTTAAAAATGTCGTCAAGATATATATGTGTGTTCTCTGAATTTTCTGAATATATCTTTACCCAACAATATCTATACTTCCTTGCATGATCATGTGCATAAACTATAATTGAATTTGTTAAAATATATTAATTTTTATTGTACCATATTAGAGGCGTCACGAGCTACTGTGGTGAGGATGTCAGCACAGGATACTGTCTTAGGGCATTTTTCCTCTAAGCTGGCCTTAATTTCATCAATAATTTCAATACACCTCAGAGTTTTGCTAGCTTCTGCATACATCTCAGTATTTTTCTGTGCATTGTCTAACAGAATTGAAGCATCACATCCCTACAAATTAAACAACAATTTTGTAAATATGAGGCTAAACATATGATATAATTTTAACTAAATTCATGATGAGGCTAAACAAGGTATACTCCTGGACTGTAAATATTTTTCTAAATTAAAGTATATATATCAATTAAATACATGAGATATTATCATCTTACATACATACCCTAACAGCGCAGTCATGAAAGTGGAGACGAAGGAGGGATGCGCCACAGGTATAGTCCTCCTTTAGTAATTTTTGAACACTTCTCTGGATGATGGCCTCCATATCGGGGCATGATTTCTTGTAGTAATCATGGGACAATCCAGAGACAGGCAACAGATATGCCGGGGTATTGTCATTATTGTCAGCAACAGCAATGGTGAAGGCGGAGAAGAGGAGGAGAGAAAGGTGTAGGAGACCCATTGTTCTTGCCATGTCTAGCTTTTGTTCTTAATTAGGGTTTGGATGACTAATAGAGAAGGAGAATTTTATAGTTAGTATTAGTTGTAATACATGCATGCATGTTGTGTTTTTTTTTTTTTTTTCTCCAAAAAGAAAAAGGGAAGAATTATTCTCTTATCATAAAATATAATTGTTATTGTTTTTGGGTGGGAATTTCATGAATTATCCTCCAAGCTTATTTACATACTTTCAAAACATCATAAATTTACCAGCCATTGCAAACTACAGCTTATTTGCATGCATGTCCAAGCTGCCCTTTAATCCTTGTTTTTTCACAATAGGTGGAAAATTTTGGTATGGATCATGTTCCCTTTTCATGGATTTAGATCTTATTTTTAAGTTTCTTAGGGGTGTCAAAGCAAACTTTAATTATTTTTTTCCACAGAGAGGTATCCAACGTGAGGAGCAGCATGGCAAAAGAATTTAACAGGCAAGCACGACATATGAGTGTGGTTTGTCAGAATTCATTTTTTAAAGTAGCTCAGGAGACGAAACATATATCTTAAAAAATTCAATATATAAACTATAATTGTAACTTTATACTATTTTGTTCGTCGGCATTTTTTCGAACAAATATTAAAATGAAAAAGGTTATTATATATAGATAAAATTTGACCAATGCACTTGTTTATATACGTTATATGATTGTGTACGAAACAAATAAGGGATTCCATTTTGACCTACATTTTGTCAAATGAGAAATATTATATAGCTTTTAAGGGAAAGATGTTGTGGCCTACATTTTGTGAAATGAAAAAATAATTTTGTTTTCGATTGCTTTATTCTCAGTTTTGGGCTTAGTGAAAAGTTGGGCCGATCCTGAATAAAGGGCTTACTAATGCCAGAAATTTTGCTTTTTAATTTGTTTTAATTTGGGATTTGTCCTCCAAAATGCAGGAGCTATTAACTAATAGGTAATTCGAGTGTGAATTCAAATTTTAATGTATTTGGTGTCTTAATATACATCTTAAGGTCAAATCTAAAACTTGGAAAAATATAATAACTTTCTTTTATTATTGAAAAGAGTTTTTTTTTTGGGGTCAATTTTATGTATTAGTTGATGTACAGAAATAATATATTAGTTGATCTATTATTAAAATTTACATTCTTGCCCTTAAAAAACTAACGATTATGAACGAGAGATTAAATAATAACTCATCGGATCAAGGATAGCTACTTCCCCTCCAAATTATTATGTTCTAGCTAGTTTCTATAATTATTTTCTCAAATATGTTAATCTCTTTGAGCAGATTCATCTATGATCACAAGGTCAATGTGTAAGGAGGTACCATATCGGGTTTCGGGCTGGGTAGATTTTCCATATATTCAAACCCGGTGTATAACATTTTCATAAAATCATAACTTTAAAATTGATAACCTCTGCCAATATTTTTCAAAATAAAAACATTTCAAAACTAATTTACATTTGTGTGAACTAATTAATTTTTCTGGAAGATGATGTGTACTTTTAAGGATAGCAAAATAACTTGGGTTGCAGAGAGTATGGTATACTATATATATAGCTGTGTTTTCTTAGTAATAATCTTTTTGTTGATTTTGATTTTATTCTGATTTCTGTTTGATTGTGTCTGTGTTTGTTTAGTAAATGGTTAGTAGGTTTCTTGTTCTTTATTTATCTTTGCAATTGACATGCCAGTTGTTTTATTTTAAAAAAAAGATACGTTAATTATATCTTATATTGGGAAATAAATAAAATAGTGCAGAGAATTTTCTAACAGAGCAATGACACAACGCTTGCAAATTCATACTTACAAATTCTTTCATTGTTTGTGTACCAGTGGTCTCATAAGTTTCTGATACAAGACTCAACATGGTACAACAAAAAGTAAACATAGTACAACGCAATCCAATTAATAATTCCTTGAGATATCTTTAACTAGACCTTGATCCTGAATTAATAGCACAAGAAGTGGCTAGATCTCTCTATTGCTTACACAATATTTGTAAATTTACCAGTGGTCCAGTAGTAACCTTTACTGAACTCAACATGGTAAGAAATGTAAGTTGAAAAAAGCTAAATTTAATACAAAAATACCCATCCTACATCTTTAGTTTTAATGTAGATCCTCAATTGACAGCAGAGCAATTGAGGCGAACCTCTCCTTCATCCTTAGTGAGAACCAGTGTCTTGCTGAGCTTGACCATGGCCGCACGAAACTGCATATAAAATAAATCAGGCTGATTTGCTAAGGATCTTACAAGAGGACCCGTCCTCGAGTCAACAATCAACTTCTGTTCAGCCTCTAACAAGCCCATGTTTTTCTGGAGATTCTGGTAATATACACTGTCAAAAAGAGTTGGTGTGGTCGGGTCGAGATGAATCTTCTTCGTAGGGTCCTGGCAATAGCGGGTCAGAAAGTTCGCATATTGCGGGTCAATTGTTGGGTCACAATTCCCGGGCCGTTGGTAATTATAGAGTCGGTAATGGATCGAGGAACAGCTGCTGTATCCAATGGTGTGTGCTCCTGGAATTTTATGAGAAAAGCAGCAACTTATTTTTCAAATAAGAGAAAAGTGTACTATGGAATTATATTATATAATTACTAGAAAAAAAGTAAGTTGTTTTGTCAGTAGATCAAGTTCAAGTATTTACGTACCGAAAAGAATTACCAAGTCAACAGCAGATAAACCCATTGATTGGAAGTACTGGATGAGCTCAGTGATGCTTTCACGCCCCATCGGTATCGCCTCCGCTTCCTTTGCTAGTGAAATGCGGCCATCCTTCCTACCATACTTTACTTGCCAATACGGTCCCCCCACCTATTTATTAAATAAATTTCACAATTAAAATGGAAAAAATCTATGTTATATTATTTGCAAGAAAATTGAACAACTGGTATTTGTATCTTACAGAAGTGGTAGTGTCCCGCGCAACAGCACTGAGGATGTCGGCACAAGATACTGTTTTGGGGCAATGCTTCTCCAACTCAGCTTTAATCTCATTTATAAACTCGAAGCCCCGCAATGTTCTACTAACCCCTGCGTACTTCTCACTTGTCTCTGGCTGATCGAGCAAAATCGAGGCATCGCATCCCTATAATTACAAATTCAGTAACTTATTATTACCAGCATATATAATCGAACTGTTCAGGTTACTAAATTTGGGTTTGTTTCAACCTAAATTTGATGTTTATTCTTTATTAAATATTTAATTATGCACAAAAACTGATTTAGTTGAACCCAAATTGAGCCGCTTGGAAAATAATAAATAGAATGATAATTAACATTAATTAATTATGATCACATACCCTAACAGCACAATCATGAAAGAACAGTCGGATGAGGCTAGCACCATAACTGTTATCATTTGCAAATAACTCCTTAACCTTATTGTAAATAATGCCTTCCATTCCGGGACATGATTTTGTATAATAATCAAAATCTAATCCGTCAACCGGGAGCAAATAAGCCGGCATGTCCACTGCAAAAGGAGGTGGTTTGTCGGTGTTGCTTGTATCATCACCGGTACAAGTCAGAGCAAAAAGGAGAAGAGAGCAAAGGATGCAAATGGAGAGAGATGAGAGCCTCATTGTTGAAATTAATGGCAATGAAATGAAGGTATGAAAGATAAGATGTTTTATTGGGGTTTTATAGTTGACGTAGTGTTATAGCTAGTAAAATGTGGGATGCATGAATTTGGAAATGAGCGGCTGAGGTAAAAAATAATTAACGACATGAGGAGCATTATGTTTATGATATGCTTGCACGTTGGGAGGATATATGATTATATGTTGCTATAGTCCATATTTTTATTTATAATTTAATGTGCATGTAGAATTTGACGACCACCTGTCTTATAATAACCAGTATTGATATCTCTTTAAAAGATCCCCGTTGTTATAATAAAAAAAATAAAAAATAAAAATCGGCCATTGTTTTATTTTATTAGTTGATTGATTTGATTTTAATGATTCTAATGATTGCAATGACTGGGTGCATCTTTATTTTATTTGGCTGTCTGTGAAATGCATGTATTTTTAACTATGATAAATAGAATGTCCTTAATAAATATTTTATATTTTAAGAAATTCAAGTTATTTATGGAAGTACGGTGGGAAGGCATTGAATTAGTAAGGACAAATTGAGAGAATGAAAGAGAGAAAAAAAAAATGTTTTAGATTTCTCTAAATATGCATTTGTTTAAATTATTCAACAATGTTATATCACTGATATAATATATAACATTTTTCATGCAAAGTTATGCAACAATGCAACTTAAATTGCTTTGTATGAAATATCATATTGGTCTTTCGAAAAGAAAATAACAAATGCAAAATTTGCAAAAATGAGAATTACCTGGTATTGATTTTTCAGCTTGGATATGTTCCTCTAATTATACTACAGTTTGATTTTTTTTTTTTTTAATTGTCTTGATCAGAGAACTCATATTTTGTTTACTTCTCTCTCGATGTTTAAAGATGTGCTTTGATGTGTCTAAAGTGTAATTAAATTATTAAAGTAATAGAGGAAGGTTACGTGGGGACTATTGAAAAAGGTTGATGAGGGGATGCAGGTTCTCCACTACTTCATTAGAGAAAAGTTGATGCAGGACTATTGAAGGAGTAGAAAAGAGATGATTATAACAAGTTATGTATCAAAGTATTAATATTTTATTTTTTAAGTATTAATATCTTATATTTTAGATATTTATACCTGTAAAAGTTGACGCGGGACAAATACAAAATTAAGAAAGAGGAACCATAGTAGAACATTTATCTATTGTTGTTGTAGAGATAGAGAAGGGATTGAAAAGGGGTTCATATAATTATTCTTAATATATAGCTCCTTGCATATCAGCATATCCAAGAAGGTTGAGGAAGTCTCCTTATGGTAAAACCCATATTCCTTTTGCAGTTTACAATCTCCAAAAGCAACCCACCAATTTGATTTCAATGAGAAAAGATTCTCGGATGCATATATACTTAAGAGCAGGAGCAGGAGCAGGAGCAGGGGAATCAGATTTTCAAACTATGGGAGTCAAATATATACGAAAATTAATCATAAAAAAAATTCATGTGAAAAATAGAGGTCAGTTTTATCATTTCATGATATTTTACTATAAATTATATACATAATTATACATTAATATAAAAAAAAATACAAAAAATAAGAGTCAATTGACCTCCATATTCACTTACTAAATCCACCTCTGCTCAGGGGCCTATGTAACGGCTGATTAAAAAGAAGAAAACTCATATGAAGATATAACTCTTGTGAAGTTAATCTTATTTAAAGACTGGACATTTATGATAAATTAATTAGTGTTAATTTAGTGATGCTTTTGTTGTATTATGCTCTTTGTTTATGCAGTAATTAATGTTGGACATATTTTCTTTGACACGTAAGCATCATACTTACAATAACAGTAGTGTTCCTACCACCCTATTGGTATTTGCTTGGAGCTCCTTCGGACTAAATATTCTGGCTAATCCACAGTCAGAGATCTTTGGGTTCAGTTCAAAATCTAAGATAATGTTGCTCGCTTTCAAATCTCTATGAAGTATGAACAACTCTTAGCCTCAAATGTTTGTGGAGATAACAGGAGCCCAACGCCTTTCCCAATTTAATTGAGTTTCTCTGGTCTCATCTGTGAAAGTGAAACAACAAATCCAAGGGAGAACCAAAGAAACTAAACTCATTACAAGGAGGTCAAAAATGAGTTTTCTGATACCTGTATACTGAGGGGACTCATTGTCTCATTCTAGTGTTATAAAAACGGTACCATAGACCATTAATTGAGCAGTGCTGACATTATAAAAACGGTACCATAGACCATAGGCAAGCCTCAAGTATTTCTGAAGAATGTCAACACTGCTCAATTAATTAATTAATTTTATAATTTATAAGTGAGTCTTTGTTGTCGAAAACAGTGTTCTAATATATCAAATAGAGTGACTCTATGGCACTATGCATATTACGATTTGGCACTGTGCTACGGCTCTATATTCGAGTTTTCAAATCCTAACGGTCGATCCGAACCGTTCATCTTGTTCTCCATATTAATATGTGTTTAGAGACCAAATTTTACATTTTTTGAAATTTTTTTACTATTTTTTTAGATTTATTGAAAATCACTGTTTTGGATGGTCCAGAATTTTCAGATCAAGTGATTTTCTAAATATCTAAAAAAATAGTAAAAAAACGTTCAAAAAATGAATGCACTAAAATTAATTTATTAACCTTCTAATTTTGACCGCTTGACTTTATACTAAATTAATTCGAATGTTTAAAAATTTCACATGTAGATGCATCACACGTAAGGTAGGCGGATTTCAACGGTTCGGATTCATCATTTGAAATCAATTTTAGAGTTAAGCTCACCAAAATTTTGGTGAGCTTAAGAGCACCCTAGTTCTACTCCAAATATATACATATTAGACATTGAACTTTTGTGGATTTAAAGTAGAGGCCAATTCGTATTTGATCCGTATTCGAAAATCAGATACGAATAATCAATATCTGAATATCCGTGCAAATACGGATGGGAATACAAATATGACTTTAAATTTTAATTATCCGTATCTAAATAGTAGATATATACCATAAAGTTTAATATATATTATGAAAAAAATTATATAATTCACCATTATAATTAGATAAATATTATGAAATTTAGTATTTTTAAATAATATTTATATATTATTTAATAAATATTCTATTAAATTCATATTTGTATCGGTCTAGTATCCAATTTGTACCAATATCTGGAAAATAAAGACGAATACGGATATGGTTTTACCGTTTTACCACAATCCGATCAATACTCTGTAATCTGTTTTCACTCCTTATTTAAAGTTTAAACCTCAATTTATTTGAAGTATAGAGCCACATATTGTCAAGATGAATAAATGGACTGGTAAGACCAAATTGCCTCGTAATCTATAATACTTTTGAACTATGGTTTGAATATTCATTGCAAGTTATGTGTATAGTATGAATTATGAAGATTGTATATATATCTGTCACCGAACATTTCTACTGAATACAACGAAATAACTAAATGGAGAGTATTAATCTAATTGGAGAAAATGCCAAAAAAATATAAGAGAGTGAATAGGGATTAGGAGTAGAAAGGAAGGGAATAGAGGAAAAAGTGGAGTTCATAAGGATATTTTGTTAAAAAAAATTGAAGAAATATATTTTCGTTTGATAATTTTATTTTCGTTTTATAAAATTTTATAAAGAAGGATATTTTCTAAAATTTCCTTTTCTTTTCAGCTGAGAGGCCCATGGCCCATAGATTTAATCTTTTTTTAACGGTCCCTCTGACTATCTTTATTTACGATATTTACAAAAAGATTTCATTTGATTGAACTATTTTTTACATTCAACTTTAAAATGATAAAATGAAGAAGATAGAAAAACATCTCGATATCATTCATAAAATATATTCTATTATTGACATAACTAAGTAGTACAGGTTTTGCTACAACTTTTTACTAACATTCTACTGTTACAGAAGCTCTCTTCTGTGCGGTATATAATGACTGAAGTCAACTTGTTTATCAACGGTCAGCCCTCATGTTATTAATTGCTAACATATCTCTGGAGTTGACAACAAGCATAATAACGCAAGAATGGATATCATTGGTTCATTGAATAAATAAACCAAACATAGGAAAGATAGATTTCATATTTGAAAATATCAGCAGACTGATATATGCCTAATTATCGAAGTCATTTTATACTAGAATTTAAAACAAAAATTCTTACATTGTAGAGTCAACACGATACACTCGATAGTTTCCATTCACACCTTGTTTGGATGGAGAGTAGAGGAAGGAAGGGGAGATGGAGAACAAACTAAATGCAAAGGTATAGGCTTTCTTTGATTTCTCGTCAGTTTCCTCTCCAGGTAAAGAGAAGACAGATAGTACAGAACATCAAACAGATTCACACTGGAGTCCATTTAGAGAGAACCGTCTTGATATCATGGCAGATTAAAACGAAGGAAAAAACCAGAAGTCTCCATTTTAAAACAAAGGGTATATTATTCAGTTTAGTTTATAAAACAATTAAATAAAATGTTAAGTAATGAAGAATGTTAAATTTTGATGGGATATTAGATATTTAATAATTTGGGCACACCGGAAATTTTCCCTTTATTATAATGCTACTGTTAACTCTAGGTACGACTAAACATATACAACTGTCCATATAAAACTAGGAAGACAAATATTGCCATTCTTAAACCGAGAAAACCCTTGGAAGAAAACAAACCTCAACACTTGTTACTCTTGGAAATTTAAAACCTCCTCTGAAAGCAGAAATCATTAGCTCAGAAAAAACATAAAAAAAAAGTATTTTAAAGTAGTGAAATTAATGTTGCTCTTCCTCTGAACTCGACTCTATGGTCTCAACAAGAGCGGCCTGATCAGAGCTCTCCATGCGATCCTCACTCTTCTCTGGTGTTTCCTTTCTTAACTCATGGCCCAAGGTTGAAGGAGAATTCAAGTTCAAATCTTGTGATGCAGCCCCTACACCCGCACCTGACCCGGATCCAACTCCAACGCGCAATAAAGACCCATTTTTTTTGCTTTCTTCCCTTTTCTTTCTCTTTCTAAGGCTCAGTCTCGGGTCCTTTGGCCGGGAAGGAGGTGGGCCTGGAATTTTGAAAGGAGGTATTCGCCCCTCTGAGTTTGCCTCCCCATATAATAGCTTTAGAGACTGTGCCACAGCTGATGCAACCGGAGGTAATGAAGGGCCTGCCGGTACCGGAGGAGGCGGCGGCGGCGGAGGGGGCACACTGACAGCATTTTGCAACCAATGTGGAAGCTTGTTTGATTTTGATGAACCAGCAGCACTGGTTCCACTCAGATCTTTGCTAGTACTGGTTCCAGGCAAGAAATTTGCAGACTCCTGGGGCCCATTCGGAGCATTTCTAGCATGGCTAGATCCGATTCCGACATCACGTGATGTAGTGGAGCTTCCTTGCACAAAGGTATTGCGCAAAAATGGTGGTAAGAGATTAGGGTCAATTTTTGACCCCGTCTCCTTAATTGCATTGATCTGGCCCATGGGATCCATACGAGGGGGCAGTAATCCAGGATAGAGGTCTCCAAACCCTAGCTGGATGTCAGTTAAATGAGACCTAAACCTAGGAGGTGGAGGTTCCATCCCAATACCAGAATTTCTAGTTCCACCACGTAAAGCACGTACCAGCATTTCATCAGGTAAGCCTGGTCCACTAGAAGGCGGCTTTGGCAGCTTAGAACCTGACTCGTCAAAAATTTTCATCTGCTCCTCTGGCCATTTCGCAGCCAAGTCCTCAGGAGTTCTATATTTTGAGAAACTCAGTTTTGGGTCCAGCAGCATAGTCTCCCAGTTTCCACGCCCATGTCGTCTCACCCCAATCCAAAGAGAATCGAGTTCTTCCTCAGACCAAGCTTCTATCTTTAGTCTTTTTCTCAGCATTTTGTTATTAGCAGACTCAGCTCGAGATAGTATGTTATCAAGCACTTTTTTGTGGCTCTCTGGCATTGGCTGATGTGGCGGCGGTTGCATCTGGCCAAGGTTCGGCATAGGAGGCATAGATGGCATATGAGGGTTTTGGCTGAAAGGGAAGTTTGGTATGAAGGGTATATTCGGCATTGGTATTGTCGAAAAGTCTGGTAAGAATTGTCTTTTGTCGGGGTGTAATGCTTGTAAATTAGGCATATGAGGGAAAAGATCCGCTGGTGGCCTAGCATGTGCCGATGTGCTGTTGTTGATGTTGCTATTGAAATCTTGAAGATTTAAAGGAGGAAACCCTAATCTCTCTTGGAACGAAGTGAAGGAAGTGGAGGGGCCCACAACAGGCTCAAACGGATGCCGGCCAGTTGTGGAGGGACCTGTAGGAGGAGGGAAAGGTACCTGAAAATAAGCAAAAAGTTATACGTATTACATAAACTATATATAAGATTGTGTTTGAAGCATCCTTAAATTTTGCTTATTAAGATAGTAATAGTAAACTATCATTTCTCAAAATGCCCCTACTACATTCACCAAGTGGCACACAGGCCCAAAAGCAGCACATACGGAAACCAGGCCCACAATCAAAACGCTAAATATATCATGCAATGATTAGTTATTTTGGTTAAGCACATACGCTACAAGTTGATCACAGCATTACGATTGCTAAAAAAGAAATTTTAATTTGTCAAGCAATCTAAGCTAGACACATGAGAGCATTTATTTTACTGAATACATGCAAAAATCAAACTCTGTTAAATTTTGTGATCTATTGAACTGAAGTGTAATTGGCACAGATAATTTTCTTAGTCATTGATGATACTTGGAGAACAAACTCCTCTTCCAACAACTTTTCACAAATATAATCATTAGTCCATTCCACTATATATTTTGCACAATGATACGATAATCAAATATATTTTACTATAATGATCCTGATTTCTACACAAAATAGGATGTATCATTTTACTAATCTCAACTTCATTAATTCCCAACCCTTAAATTGATGCTTACAAAAATAGGTGAGGGAACTATTGCATAGAATTTTTATGAAACATCCTTGTCAGGGCTAAAGAGTAGGACTTGAGCGCATTTTCAATCATTTCTAAGGAGTTTCCTGCTAAAAGTAGAACTAAGATTTTTCATTTAGTGGGCTAATGCTTTTGATTGTTATCCATAGATCCAGTTATACATGCCCATTAAGCAGTTCATTATTTATCTACACCATATATGCATGAATTAATTAAACTAGATGTATAGGAAGTTAGGAACACATTCAATTAGCACCAAAATTGATCTGAAATTGGTACGGATAATAAAAAAACCATGGTAACCTAAGCTCAACCGGATCAAAATTGAGAGTGATTTGAATCTGACATTCCTAAAAGCATCCTACATGGTAAGTATCTCAACCCTAAAATGACCCAATCACACCTTAACCCGACACGCTGATAGATCAACCAGCTGTTTCCTCATATTACACGTAAGCATTAGGTTATCTCGTCAATTAATGTTGAGGGGGAAGTTCTAGTTTTTTTAAAAGCAAATAAATTAGTAATATAATTTTCATAATTAAACAAGTTACATATTCAAGAAAATTAAAGAAGACCAAGATATTCAATAGAATTGTGCAAAGTTGTGATAAGTCGTAAAGTAGCATATAGCCACCACTAAAATCAATAACAAAGTAACAAGGTTCCAAGATCCATTTAGCAACATTGAATTCACATCTCATAACTAAATACAACACTAAGAAGGAAAGTATAACCAACGGCCCATCACCTATTGGTAAGGTATTGCGATCAGAATTAAGAGAGATGGTTTTCTCCTTGTAGTTTTTCATTTTATTTTGTTTAGCCTTTTCCATTTCATCAAAAAAATTAAAAACATGATATAAAACCATTAATGTGAACAAACAAAAACAAAAAGGGAAAAATAGCAATTGAGAGTTTACCGCAAAGAATGGAAAGCTGCTATGCGGGACAAAGTTCTTCAGGCGGGCCCGCAACAAATCACCAGAAACACTACCAGGTGGATCTCGTCTCTCCTTCTCGGGTCTGGGCCTGATTCCAGGATCTGCTGGCCGATCCAGACCCAAACCCAAAGTTGGCTGAGACAAAGTGTCTCTTCTATCAGGCCTTGGCTCCCTTATGATACTAGTACTCTTTTTTCGAGGTGCATTTGGAGCACCTAGCCCCAATACAGGCATATGAGGCGATGAAAGGGCCACCGAATTCGGTACAAATGGTCCTTTAGGAGGGACAATAGGTAGATCAGAAAGAGGCTGTTGTTTAACTTTGTTAGGAAACAGTCTTTGAATGTGCATTGGTGAGTTCTCTGGTCCCTCTAAAATTTGAATTCGCTCAGTTGAGGGTTTAGGTTTTGACTCGGGTAGTGCAGGTGGTTTGTCAACTGCCTTATCCCTTGAATGTAGTTCCTCAACTTTGGGAGGAGCAGGAGGAATCAAATGCCTTTGAGCTATCCTTTCTTTTTGCCGAGCACGGAGTTTAGCACTGTTTTTTCATGAAAAAAAAAAAATATTCCAGTTTACCAAAGTTTATTTATTTCAAGGTAAAAACTTTGTTAGGACTACCTTGATTGCTGATGGGTAAGGTAATTGACTATATGTCAACTCTACTAATCTAGAGAAAAAAAAAAACCTCAACTAATTTGGAAATAAAATAATAGGTTAAACTTACTATTTTTCCTTCCTTGCTCGTCCCACAGGAGTGTACTCGCGCTGCTCCTCTTCACTGCTCTGTAGTATCAAGAAATTTGAGTAAATGTCACACCAAAAATAGAAAGCAACACAACTTTCTGTTAGTGTGAAATAATTTATTTTCGATTGTTTATGAGTAACAGTAAACAGAAAAAAGGTTTGTGTTCACATGAAATTAATATGCAGTTGCGGTTACAGTTGCTGTAACTTTCAGTATATCAGCCAACAAAAATTATGTAAGAGTTTTGTGTGATTACCTCGCTCAGAGCTTCAGCAGGAATTGAAGCAAATGTTTCTCTGTATGAAACTGCCTTTCTCTGCCTCTTACCTCGGCCTAGTGATGCTTCCTCCTCGACTTGATATTTTTCCCACCTACAACCACAAGTTAAACATAATTTCTGTCATAAAACTAAATTTACAGCACTAAACCATATCATTTGATGTCACAATAAAGACCTGTCGCTAAAACCAATATCATTGTTATAACAGATTATTATTGACTACAAACCATCAGTAGATGCCCCCAGAATACAATCCCACGAAGCATCAAAAAATTAGATATGATTTGAGTCAATAAAGCAAACCTGACACGTAAAAGTTTTTCCCATTCATTTTCTTCTTTGTCGCTGGTAATGTTATTGTCCTTTAATTCATTGTTCTCTGCACCCTCACCGGCAGTGTCTGGTGTAGCATCAGCTGTAGCAGGCTCTTCATTTGCTTCATCATTCCAATCCAGCGCCTGATTAAAGGGTGGCCAAGAATGAGCAATCAACTAAAGAGATAAACTTTCAGCTAATCAAAGAACTACATAAAATCAGATTAGCAAAGACAAACCTTGACACTTCCAAGCATGTCACTTTCCATATCAGTATCAGCACTCCCCTGTGTACCTGACTGGAGATCAGAGCGGTCAAGTAGCTTGGCCACCGAGTTCTCATCCCAAACCAACTTGGTACTACCTGACCCAGCACACTTGTCTTCATACACATCACCTAGGCCTCCAACTCTCCTTCTATGCCGATGCTCTCCAACAACATCCCCGTTATTAGCACCTTTGTTATTATCATTACTAGTCCCTTTACTGTCAATGTTGTCACTGGGAGTACCCTCCATCTCCCTAAACAGCTCTTCAGTCCCCCATTTGAGGATGTCCTCGACCTCCTTTTGGGTACCTGATTTGTTCACAAAAAGCTGGTCCAGCATGAGTTTTTTCTTCGCAAGCTGGAGGATCCGCTCCTCAACACTAGCACGGACCACAAGGCGGTACACAAGGAGTCGATTCGACTGACCTATTCGGTGGGCCCGGTTCATAGCCTGTATATCAGCATGTGGGTTGAAATCTGAGTCATATATTATCACTGTATCAGCTGTTGCAAGGTTTATCCCGAGACCACATGAACGCGTAGATAGAAGAAACACAAACCGGGTTTTATCCTCATTGAAACGTGCAATGGCCGCTTGCCTCTCAGACACAGAAACAGATCCATCAACCCGCTCATAGGTGCCGAAACCAAACTCACCCAGTAAATAGTCTTCCAAAATATCCAGCAGCTTTGTCATTTGAGAAAAGATCAGCACTCGATGCCCATCCCTCCGCAAAACCCTAAGCATCATGTGGAGAAGTGTCAGCTTGGCTGAAGCTTTAATTCTCATCTCATGCAAGAACTCAGGCGTGCCAGACTCGGGCTCTGTTCCAGTTATCAGATATGGGTGGTTGCAAACTTTTCTTAATTGCATTACAATGTTAAGGAGCGATTGCTGTTGAACCCCACCCGAGCCACCAGCTCCCCTCCCTAAGTTGCGTAGAACCTGGTAGTTCTTGGTCAGCATTGCACGGTAATACTCAGCCTGAATTGATGACAGTTCTACCGGCACCACCCTCTCAGTCTTTGGTGGAATGTTTTGCATTGCATCCTTTTTAAGTCGGCGTAGCATGTGTGGTGCCACAAGCTTCTTTAACTCATCCACCTTCTCAGCAGTAGAAAGGTCATTAAAGTTCTCTTCAAATGCCGAGAGAGAAGGAAAAGAGGTGGGCTGCAAAAAATTTAATAGGTTGTACATCTCCCCTATGTTGTTCTGTAGGGGTGTCCCTGTCAGTAAAACCCTATGTTGAAATGAGAATGTGTTGAGTAGGCTGAATAATTTGCTACTTGAGTTTTTTAGTCGGTGCCCTTCATCTACTATTAGCACCTCCCAGGGGACATTGCGAAGGTATGAAGCATCAGCAAGAACCATCTCATATGTGGTCAGGAGCACGTTAAATTTATATGCTTTGGTGGGCTTGGATGACCCAGTAGCATGCCATTCGTACTGCCTAATTATAGCCCTCGCCTTTGCTCCACCATGGTACTCCACCACATTCAGATGCGGAGCCCACAGCGTGAACTCAGCTAGCCAGTTTGGCATGGTTGAAAGAGGAACCAAAACCAAGGAAGGGAGTAAGACCTTAAACTCACAACAAAGTGCAGAGAGAAAGGCACTTGCCGAGACAGTCTTGCCAAGACCCATCTCATCCGCCAAAATAACATTCTTTGACCGGTACCAGCATTTCCTCAACCAGTTCAAGGCCTCCAACTGGTGCGGGAACAGTGTGCCTCTCAGCTCTTCTGGTTGCTCAAGTAATGGATTGAACTCTTGACCATCCCTTTCTTCTCTTTTAAAACTACTTCCTGCATCCTTCTCTATTGCATCAGATTCAAAAGTTCTGAATTGATCAATCAAGTGGGAAGAGTCTTTTATAACAGGTTCGTTTACACTTTCCCATGTGCACTCATCGTAGGTCAGGCCACACCACTTGACCAGCACTTCCTCTTGATTTTCTGTGCCAGACCGAAGAGAGAGAATGCGCTGTGGCTTGGTCCATTGTTCCTTGCATATGTTGATCAGAGCATAACCATGCTTTGCTCGGTAGTTCTCCAGTTTTCTTCTTGCAATAGCTTTAAGCTGTGACTCTGACACCCACATGTTGTGGATATTTGATTTGCCAACCCATTTGATGAGAAACTCATATGTATCTTTCTTGGCGTCTTCTTTGGGTTTATCATTGGTTGGGTTGCTAGCTTTTGGGGAAGAATTGCTGTCCTCACATTCTTTAAGAGATTGTTCTGATTTAGGCTCAGAGATGGTGTCATCACACTTCAGCCGGCAACCATGGACACGGTCAACCTAAAGAAAAAAAATATTTGAAATATAGTACATTAAAAAAAAAAAAACAAGACCGTATATACTTCAGATACCCAGATAAGTTGAAAATAACAAACGATTACCGATATAAAAATGGTCAAGTACCTGAAGTACACTGTCTAATGGTGCTTCAATACCCACCAAACCTTGCTCATCAAGCCCTTCTATTGCAGGAGATACAAACTCAGCAACAATCTAAAAGAGAGAGTCCCAAGTATCTCAATTTCCAACAAGTCAAAAGATGCATCAAAAAGTACATAAAAGTAATAAATAAACATATAGATAGCTACCTCTTGCTTCTTTTTACTAGAATATCCTGTCTTCTTTTTCTCTTTCTTGAAACTCCTTGAAGATTCACGTTGATCATTTTGTCTCTTCCTAGGACGGGACGCACTATAATCCGAAGTCGAGCTTGCTTCTTCATTTGACCCGTCGCTATTATAAACCAACTTAGACTTCTTTAACCTCGACGACTTCTTCTTGTCAGAACCCCTTTTATCATTCCCTGTTGATTTCTTGTCAGAACCCTTGTCATCATCCTCTTTTGACTTCTTTCTCATTGCGCTATCAATGCTCTCTGATTTAACAGTTTTTTTCTCCTCGGACTTGTCAGAGGATCCCAATTTGAGAGTATTAGACCCCCTTTTAAGCCGTACCAGAATGGGGCGACGAGAAGAGCTCGGCTTCGGCACATCAGGCGAACCATCATGTATTGAAGGAGCCTTCTCTTTCTTATTGGACTTGGCATTATCGGGTATAGTTAACTTCTCAGGTACAGTTTTCTTCATAACTCTTTTTGTCCTCGCACGTCTGGAGTAAACAAAGCCTTTGTCTTCAGTGCACCTTGGACAATGCCATTTTCCCTCCGGAGCATTCTTCATTTAATAAAAAAAACAAAAAAAATAATTAAGTCACATAGATTCAAGCAAAAACAACAAAACAAAACAAAAAGCTCTAAAATTTTGAACCATCACCTCAAGCGGTGGATTTAGACAATCCAGGTGGTAGGTGCGGGGACAGCTGTCACAACAGAGCAGATCACCCCCAACATTGCACTCTTCACACTCATAGTAGTACTTCATACAAAAATATCATAGAAATCAGAAAGAAAGAAAAACAAATTAAAATGTGAACTCATGCAAAATTTTCTTTTTGGTTCTCCAAACAATGCTAATTTAATTGAAAATTTTCACACAAATTATCCTTGTCAATAATGGCAAGCGACTTTTCTTTGTTCCATTGTTCAAGACACGAAAGGATCTATTTCCGAATTAACGTATTAATATAGGCTTTAAAGGGGGATTTTGACAAACCTTCATGTGAAAACCCGCCCAAAACCTTGTCAGAACAGAAATTTGGTAAGCTGTAATGCACTTGACAAATCTGTACCAAGAGAAGATTAAAACAACTCACCCCATCTTCTCCTTTTACCCGATCACGGAACAGAGACTCCTCTGTATCTTTCTTCAGCCTCTTGCTGGCAGAGGAGCTGTTATGCAAATAGTTAGAAGTTACCAAACTTCCCTCCTTCCTAATGGATAGATCCACCATGGATACTGTTTTCTTCCTCTTTCGTTTGACAATGGAGTTGTTTCCATTGATATTCTCCCCTGAAGGGCTCTCCTCGCTCATCTTTGGAGCTTGAAACTAGGAAAATGAAAAACTACAACAGTAAATCTTCTTGCAAAACCACCTTTTATTTGTGCAATCGACATAAAAGTTATTAGGTGGAGCAATTTGTGCTCCTATGTCCTACAGGGATTTCATATTTGCTAGTGATTTGAAATGTAATCCATCTTATAAAAGCTAATGGGGAACACACTGCAGTGTATTATACCTGATCTAATATGAAGTGATCAAACAATCTACAATTGCAGTCCTGTAAATACTACTGGTACAACTTACATTGACACTGAATAAACCCTTTTCACTATCTGAGATTAAATTGCTCCAATTTCAGCACAATTACAGAGCAACCAAGCTCAATAACCCTTTCTATCTCTAATTTATACCAATACAACCAAATCAACGAAGCTGTTAAACTCCAAAGCTCAAAACTTCACCTCAATCGACCAATACTGGCTAATAAGAACCAAAAATTACACAAAAAATGCATTAAACTGGAAGAAGATTAAATCCCGAAAAAAGCACGTACCTGACTACCTTAAACCCCAAATCAGCAAATCAGGTACAAAACCCTCTTCCTTGTTCGATTTCGCGCCACTTGAGGCAACCTGGAGACCGGATTGAGCGTCGATCTATACGAGAATCTGGCAAGGGCAGAGAGGAGAGGGGAGAGAGAGAAAGCGAGACGAAAAGACGCGAAGATAGAGAGAATAGACACCGACTCGGCTATCGAGAGGGGGCCATATCATTTGTCGCCCCACTGCCACGTCATGAGGCGTGAACAATCCAGCTCGACCCCACCCCGCTATGCGCTGCGCATAGAGCGGTGGGGCCCAGAGGGGATGGCGACCAAGGGGGTGAAGACACGTGGGACCTACTGCAGGCGTACGTTGAACGTTAACGGGTTTGGGTTTAAATAATTTCGTTTTTTCTCTTCGGTCCGCGTTTTGCGGGGAAGAGAAGAGAGTGGTGGGAGAGGCGAGGAGAGAGAGCGCGCCAATCGCCATCTCATTTTTTTTTCATCACTGATCGGAGATTTGACCCGTATCATATCAATATATGCTTCTACTTCATACATGCTCTTTGCTTTGTTAATTTTTTCCTTTTTTTCTTATTATAATTCCTCTTTGACTACGATAGAGAAAAAGATATGAGATTCTCCGAAATCAAGCGTGTCAGAATCCACTAAAGTAACCCAAGTTTTGGTGTTTATATCTGGTATATCCGAACCGTCCGATCAGTGGTGGAATGAATGATCTCCTTCAAAATTCGTGCCAAAATAGATCTGACGTCCCAGATCTAAACTCAAAATTTGTGTTACTTTAGGCGATATGAATTCCCAATGGTCAAGCGGTGTGCTGAACTGGTGATATGTATGGAATATTATACAATATATACTTGGGTTTTTGAAAGGGAAAAAAAAAGACAACCGAAAAGCGAACTTTTAGGTGGTTTTCGTGGAGCCCACTTTTTTCCTCTACCCAAAACCCCAGGAACAAACGGGTGCGGATCCTGTAACCCAAATTTTAAGATTGCATCCGGGCCGTTCGATCATCAATTCAATCCGAGATGAAATACACGTTATCCCTTTAATAATCGTTCTAAACAGATCGGATGATCCGGATCCAAACTCAAATTTTGAGTTACTTTAGGGGATCCGAATTCGCAGCAATAGGTTTAAGAGCAAGGTGGTTATGGAGTTGGTGTAAATAATGTACATATTTATTTGGGATTTTATCATGCTCCCATGTGGTGAGTTTTTGAACATTTAAAGACGACAAAGAGTTAGTTGTTTTAAGCGCAATGATATAATTAGTAGATATATTTATCCATCCATGAATATCCCGGTCAACTCACTGTCTAGCAGTCTCCTGCATTATAGATGTTAAACGTACGTATCATCATTCGATTTAACTGAATTATAAAATAATCAATATGAAAAACAAAACAAAAAATTGAATAATAATGCACTTAATATGAATAATTAATAAAACAAACCAATCACAGCCAATAATAAAAATATTAAACATGAATAATAAATGTCATGTTTTAGTATCGCTATAGGGCAATGTTGTAAATAACAATATGCGCTTGTCGGACAAACATGGTACTGTCAGGCGATTAATCGAGAGTAATAGGGAATAATCGGCCATAATCGGCCAATTAATCGGCAAATTCCATGATGGTTTGGTCACCGCCAACGACTAATCAGGCGATTAATCATCCTAAACGGACATTTTTATAACGATGGTATAGTATATGTTTTGTTGCAATGAGAATATGCTATTCTTGGGAACAAGCTATTTAGAACAAGCCATTGTTTAGTTGGATTCGAATAGCTAGAATAGATAATCAAACTTGTTTGTTTTATTATAACAAATTATTTTCACAAAAAGTTGGAACAAGCTATTATAATAAAACAAATGTCAATTTTGTTATTCTAGCTATAGGTTTAAGAGCAAGGTGGTTTTGGATGCAGCAAGAATAGCATTCGAGAATAGCTCTATTTTTATGAGCTATTTGATGTTTGGATGGAACAAGAATAGTACTAACACACTATTAATTATTTGTCTTATATGGATTAGCTCACTATTCTACTAATCCAACTAAAAGTTGGATTAGCTACTATTTTCAAATTTAAAATTAGCTCTATTCTTGCTCTATTCCTTGTTTCATCCAAACGTACCCGAAGTGTATTTCTACCAAGGAAGGATATGTTTATATACATTATAATTATTCACGAGAAGTGTGTTTTTTTTTTTTTTACTAAAGAAGGTCATATTTCTGCTTCTAGCAATTCAACACTTGCTTTCAGAGTACAACCTCTGATAAGGAGCGCAGGCAGAATAATAAGTAGGCTGAGACAAAAAAAATTGAATGAGACATAATTTAATACTTTTTCAAATATTAAGTATATTTTTATAATTTTTTTGAAAAATTATAGAAATAGAAACATATTTTTAGGAAAAAAAATTTAGGGGTAAACAAATTTTATAATTTTTGAAGTTTAAATATATTATTATATTTTTTTTTAAATAATAATAAATTAAAAGTATATTTTAAAAAAAAATTAGTCAAAAATTGATAAGTGTTCAAGTGTTCAACCCCTGACTCCACACTCTGCCTCTAACTCAAGAAAAGAATTAATTGGCGAATAAAAACTCACCACTATCAATGTGCTGACACTCCATATGGAATCTCATTTAACTCGTAATCTTACAATCTTCACTGAGGTTAGCAATCAAAGATATTTAGTTTGGATTAATATTTCATAATATTTAAACGAGTGAATTTACGGATATAAATTAGTACTATATTATGTACAAAATAATATTTAAACTATGCATGGAGTGAATTTAGATAATTGGGCTTTACTTTCGGTAGTAGATTACGGTAGTTAAGTCAATTCATGCAGTACCAGTATGTAATTACCAGTATGTAATGAACTCTTTAAATTTCAATATATGCCTAAGGGTTTCGAATTGGAAAAAAAAAATTGTGGGCGACGAATGTGTGTTTCAATCAACTTGGAAACGGTTGCCGAATCTCTTTATCTGTTAGTCTGGCTGTCAGTTAGTCCCACAAAGGACACGACTTTTTACCACACACTTTATCTGTTAGTTTTTTTTTTTTTTTTTTTTTTTGCTTGAAATCTGTTAGTTCAACCTGGCAAACAAGGCACGTAGAAAATATTTGGACTACATAGGATTTACCTTCCCAATGTTTCCTGTGTTCATAGCTTGCTTTATTTATCAGATTTGCGAGAGGAAAATATATCAGATTAGTGAAGCAGTAGCTGAATTCCGCACACGGCACACATTCTGTGTAGAATTTTTTATTTTTAGAAATTATTTTAAAATAATATTTGATATTAGATGAAATATATCTATATTTCAATTTTATAGAAATAACTGATTTTTTTTTGTTTCCATTCTTTTAGAGGATTGTAAAAAACTGAAAACAAATAATCAGTTCTTTTAGGAACCACACCGCTACACGGAACGAGTTCAGATCCATTGAAGTAACCCAAAAGTTGGGTTTTAAATCCAGACCGTCCGATTGAAATTCGTGATAATCCATTCGAAGTAGAGCGCACACATCTTGAGCAACGAATCCGAATTCCAAAGTGATCTCGAGCGACGGAATCAAATCGGACGGTCTCGATCCAAAACCCAAAAGTTGGGTTACTTTAGGGGATCTGGACCCGCACGGAACCCCATGTCATGCATGTAGGAGTGTAAATGGTCGGATACGGATCGAATAGTGATCAAATTGTATCATTATCCGTAATAATTTTTCGGATATGGATACGAATACGGATAGTCTCAGATACGGATACCGATACAGATCGGATATTAAACACTACAGATACGGATCATATATCGGACGAATACAGATCAAATATGAATATAATTCAGATAATTATAGATGAATTACTAATGTATATTCTAGTAAAGAATAATATTTAATATAATTTTTCATTCATAATTAGATCTAATATTTTTCACAATAAGTTTTTTAGTTACAAAATATATATCATATTATCAAAATATTGGTTACCAATTATGTCATAGTGTTATATTATTTATCAAAATATATATGTATATGCAGTATAATAAATCATTAGTATTAATATGCAATTTAATAAATCAATTTAAGAACATAAAGTACATTTGTTTCGGTTTAGGGGTGTAAATGATCGGATACAGATAGTTACAGATAGTTAAAAATCTTACTGTATCCTTATCCGTTATAATTTTTTGGATACAGATACAGACACAAATAGTCTAGAATACAGTTACATATCAGATAATTTAAGTAATTTACCGCATTCAGATCCGTACGAAATCGGATAATATCCGATCCGTTTACACCCCTACATGCATGCCACAAAAAAACGAAATAGAGGGGCCCACTCTGCATAGTACCGTTCATATTCCGGTTATTCCCCATGACAGGTTGGATGTTCAGTGAAGAGAATGAATTTCAAAATGGACATCCGATGTGCAATTTAAAAAATGGACCGTCTAAATTAATTCTAATCGGGTCTAACTCAATTCAATTCAGTGTTTATTAAAACTATAGGAGTTTTATTTTGAAATTCATATTAAGTTAAAGAATAATTATATCATTCTCTTTACTCCTCTCTCTCTTTCAATATTAACTTCCTTAACTGTCATTTATCCCTCATTTATCCCGCTAATAATTTTTATTTATTCCTGCATTAAATTATACTATCATCTAAAACAATCTCCGCATTTATTATACTGTCCTTTAATAACAATCATCGCATTAATTATACTGTCATCTAATAACAATCTCCGCTAATAAATATTTATCTGTTTATTGATGCTCAAGAAAACATTTATCATTGTTTCTGAAATGAAGATACATTAATTTGATTAAACATTACTTATTGACAAGTTCAAGAACAAAGTTCAAAAAAATATTTATCATTGTTTTTTATAAGTATTTATCATTGTTTCTGAGAAGTATTTATTATTGTATCTGACATTATGATACATTGATTTGATTAAACATTACTTATTGACAAGTCCAAGAACAAAGTATAAGAAAACATTTATCATTGTTTCTGAGAAATATTTGTCATTATATCTGAGAAGTATTTATCATTGTCTTTGACATGATGATACATTGATTTAATTAAATATTACTTATTGACAAGTTCAAGAACAAAGTATTCATTTTTGTATCGTCAAGTATTTATCCATGTAATATAAAATATTCATCTAATCTAGATGTTTTACTGAAAGTTGCAATTAAAATATTTAGAAATAAATGTTTATATGTTTATTGATGTTCAATAAAATATTTATCATTATTTCTGACAAGTATTTATAATAATGTTTGAGTTGTATTTATCATGGGGATTGTTTATTTAATGGTCCTCATTTGTGCAGGGAAGATACCAAAAAAAATGAAATTTTGTGCGGGATAACCGACAAGTATTTATCATTGGGTGAGGGGATTGTTTATTTAATGGTCCCCAATTATGCTGGGACGATATAAAAAAAAATTGTGCGGGCATAACTGATGAATTGATTTAATCTATCATAAATAGAGATCATTGCATAGGGATTAATACTTACAAATTCAAGATAAATATTTTGATACTTCAATTTAAACACTAGCAGTTTATTAATGATTGTTTTGAAAGTTTCTGTAGGATTTTTTACGGAGATGAATGTACAGAGATTGTTATCAGAATTTATTATTTACACCTCTGAGATGATACGGATTCCTTGCCAAATTGACCGTACACAGTTTAATCCAATTTCGCTCAATGCTTAGTCCATCGTATAACAGTCTGTTTAGTTCTCGTCGCAGAAACTATAGGAAAAAAATCAGCAAAATTTCAGGAAAAAACGGAAATAATAAGTGTACATTTGAATTTAAACAAGTGTTGAGGGTGCACCTTGGCTTTGAAGTGCCAAATATCACAGGGTTAAGTGTGGCGGCTCATACTATTTTAACACTGTAATTTAGCTCACCCGATTTGTATTTGAACCATATTTTAGTATTCTTATAGTTCTTACATTATTAATTAGTATACTATGACTCAAATAGCAATATTTTTATACTATTCTTTTGATGATACAAACAAACACTTGCTATAAAAGAAATCATACACAGAAGATATTGTGATTTAATTAATAAATTTATGTCAATTATAAGGCCATCTTTTTTACATCAGCAGGGACACGAATGTACAGGAACAACCAAAATATATTTAAAGAATGTTAGTTTGGTAATTTGGTTCTAATATTTATAATAAATGCTGTGAGGAACCAGTATTGCTCTCTTAAAAAGAATGTTAAAATGCAAAATATGTTACTAATCTTATGAAAAATTTAGAGTAAATTTCAACTTGATAAATATTGATTCGACTGTGTCCCCAAATTACACGCAAAGGATTGGTTTATTTTTCCTTTTTCAACCATGTCTCCAAAATACGTATAGATAGATTTGTATTGCCGGGTTCAACCAATGTTTTTTTTTTTTTTAATTAATGAAAACATTATCTTTCTCTCTTAAACCAACTTTTTAATCACCAACCGTTTTATTTAACTTCTTTTTCCTAACTTGGATAATCTTGAATCAGTAAGGTAGGGGTAAGATATGGACAAAACCTGTTTGATTTCGCGTAATGCACGATCAATAGTAATAAAGTGAAAATGTATACTTGATGCGTTGTATGAAGTCAATTGGCAACTGGTTTGTACACAGTACACCCAAGCGATATGGTGGAATGAGAGGGGTAGATTTGGAAAAAAGAAACTTATTGTCACTGCTACTTCGTTGGTGGTGGAAGCTATACATGCAACAAGAGTCGTTGTGGTCCAAATCCATCATAGCCATTAGATCCATTAATGCCTCAAACCAAGCCCATCGGATATGGATGGTTAGAGGATCATTTTTCTCGAATCACCTTCTTCAACTCAGAATCAGACACTTGTTTGATTGGAGTACAGAATGGATGATTAATTCGGGCTCTACTATCTCTTATTGGTTCGATAACTGGACATATCCAACAATGGCAATGCGCATAGCCCCTCTACCGGCAAATAGAGGATGTGTACTCTACTGGATCGTTCTACAACATGGTTTTGTCTGGGGGAAGATTCGAAGAATCAAATGGGCCTTCCATTTTACCTGGCAGCTAAGAATCCCACCAACAGTGAAAATAATTAATCTGTGCATATCTTGGCATAAATAACAGACTACTCACTCGTGAGATAATGGATACTAGAGGCATACCATGTGACCTGCGGTGTGTGATGTGCTCAACCTGTCCAATTGAAACAATATTGGTAAGGGGAATTCAATGCGCGAAACAGTTAAACTGCACCTGGGATTTGAGATTGTGTGTAAGGGGAATTCAATGCGCGAAACTGTAACAAAATTCTACAAAGCATGTAGATCAAAAATAAGGGTAATGATATTGACACAATAATTTTTTTTATTAACACAACAAATTTAGATTTTTTATTTGTATGGACAAATATGTCCTTGCTTTAATTCTATCTAGATACTATATCTTTTTCAAGATAAACTGTCTGTATATTAAATATCAATGATTATATATTTTATTTTCATAAGTAATCGCCTTGTACTTTAGTAAAATCTTTAAGGAAATGTTTCATTTTTCAAATTTAAGAATATAGATACAAAAATTTAAGCAATCATTTCTTGTAGTGAAAAAAGAATAGATAAAAATAAGTTTTCTTTTTAGTGACTTGACTGGACTTAGTCGAATTTGTAACATTAAATATGGACTTCATTTTTTGCTCACATGTTGTTTTATTTTTCTCACTTTTATTGATTATGTATTAGGTGGTATGTACAAATTTTTCATTGTTGAATTTAGAAAAAAAAAATGGTACAAACTACATTCATAATATATTATCATGATTCAATAAAAAAGATACTAGAAACTCTATTAATTGTACATACACTTCACATTGACACAGTATTATATAACGGAGTTGTTTGATGGAATAATTATGAGTGAGTCTATGGTACTATGCATATTACGATTTGGCACTGTGCTACGGCTCTATATTCGAGTTTTTAAATCCTAACGGTCGATCCGAACCATTCATCTTGTTCTCCATATTAATATGTGTTTGGAGACTAAATTTTACATTTTTTGAAATTTTTTTACTATTTTTTTAGATTTATTGAAAATCACTGTTTTTGGATGGTCCAGAATTTTCAGATCAAGTGATTTTCTAAATATCTAAAAAAATAGTAAAAATTTTTCGAAAAATGTAAAATTTGGTCTCCAAACACATATTAATATGGAGAACAAGATGAACGGTTTGGATCGACCGTTAGGATTTGAAAACTCAAATATAGAGCCGTAGCACGGTAACAACCCGTGATATGCATAGTACCATAGACTCACTCAATAATTATTCCATTTGTAAAAAATGAGCTTTTTAATTTATTATTTTCATTTTTTTGAAATTGAAATGTTTTTAAAGTAAGTTTCATTTATGAAAATAAAACAACAAACAAATAATCATTAATATGGAGAAATAAATATGTATTTTTATTGGTTAACCATTGTATACAATTTAACCTCTCTTTACTATTTATTTCCACAATTTCTTTCATTAATAATTATTTATCTTTATTTTCTCTCATACTTATTATATTAAATAAATTTGTATTTTATATGATCTTTTGTTTGGATTGAAATTAATTTAAATATTTTCGAGTCTGATATTAATTTATTATTTGTCTTGGTTCTTATAGACAAAATTAAAATCTATTGTTAAATACATGACAACAGATAATATATGACCATATTAAAAAAAATACGGTGATATAAATGAATTCTTCAAATTAATTAAATTGTGTTAATACTAGAAATAATTATATTTTTACCACAACATAAATTAAGGAATTAAAGAGTCCATTCTACTACTATCAACATTATTTTCAATATAATTAGCTCCATTGTTGAGTTGAGAAAAGAATAAATTACATTTTTCTCTCGCTATGTTATTAAAGCATAAGATTTGCTTAGTAATAATAATTTTATGCTTTTATTCCAGTTTTTTTGAAGTAGTGTCTTATTTTGAATTTGTATATGTAGTTATTAAAATAAACAAAGCAATTTGAATTTATTAAATAAAAAAATGATATATCATGTATTAAAATTTATTTTTATATCTCTCATACCAACTAAATATATTGAAACAAAAAGGGCCGAAATACATGTTTAACAAAAGTTAAAATCATTGATGTACAGTACAACCAGAGATGTATGGGTTAATATTCCTTTTTTGTGTTATTTCAAATTAGATAAAGATCTAACAATGAAGAATATATAGTAATTTATAAATGGCTCTCACCTGTATCAAAAATAGCATTTGAAAGAAATATATGTGGAGGGTAAAATTGTCAATAAAATTTGAAAATTTGAAATTGTTGTGTTGATATAAAACATTATTGTGTTAATATCAGCACACCAAGAAGTAATAACAAGGAGGAGATGGGGTGTTTACTTCTTCTCGAGATGTTAGATAATTTGGAAAGAGAGGAATAACAAGATCTTCAGGAAATGCTGTATGGATCCAATTAGTGCAGCAGCTAAGGCTTACAGCGAGGCCTGCATGTTTGGTTGTTTCTCTAGATTCTCTGTTAGATGTCGACCATTTTTATTAATACTCTAAAAAAAAGAAAATTTTAAAAATGCCCTCCGATTTCTCATACTGAATTCGACGCTGATATCACAACCGTTATCAAAGTACTAACTGAGTTTGAGATTCTGTATTTTGTTATTGACTCAGTTTGGAATTTGTTTTAATCTTATATATTGGTTACAAAGAAGAACGGTTCTAAGAAAAGAAAGAGAGTGCTAAGTTAATCATTGATTAATTATAGTTTTAAGAAAATTAAATATATTTAATCTGAGTTTTGGGTATATTTGATATATACTAAAGTTATGTTGGATAAATATGTGAGTTATTATATTTTGAGATGGTAAAATGTAATTATAAAAATTTGGATGGTATATACGTAATTTCACAGTTTTTGAGTGGTATATATAAAATTCTCCCAATAATCTTAGTATCTTTTTAAATTGCAGGAGTTCGCTTTATGATTCGTGCTATATTAATTAAATAAAATTAAAAAAAAACGATACTTACCTCATTCTACAAGGCAGGGTACCAACTGGATTTGAATTCATCAGATGTGGGCTTGAGATCTGATATATGTCTGACATATGGGTCCGCACTTAAATGTGTTTCAACCATTTGTCATTTCAGGGAAATTTTACCCGCCACACCACACCACACCACACCACACCAATTCTTTAATAATCGACCACAGGAAGCCGAAGAATAAATCAACGATACCTTTCCTCGTCTGAAGTGAGAAAGAGAGAGAGGAGAGAAAGAGACAAGGGAGAGAATGGTGGCTCGGGAATTCAAGCTCCGCCACAACGGCGACGAGTTCCCAATCGAATACGACACCGACGATGGCCTCGAGGTGTCCCTTGATGTCTTCTCATTTCTAATTTTGACCCCTGAAAACTTGCCGCATTTGTAATTTGACCCTTATCTTTTTTTCTGTGCACAGGTTCTCAAATTCCAGATCTTCTCTCTGACCTCCGTGGAACCTGGTGATCAACAGGTATCTTCTCTACCCCTCCAAATTTTGTTCTTTATTTTGGTACGGATTTGTCTACTGCCACATTAGCACCTAGCACTAGGATTAAACTGTTTCTGCACTTTGAAGGAGGGAATATTGTGCTATTGTGTTGCTGGATCATACTAAATTTTAGTGCAATTGAGTTTTATTTTATGCATACGTGTTTTACTGTTTTGTCAAACTTGTACTAAAATGGGAAAGACTGGTAAGGAGTAGATATCAGGCTTGTAGGTAATTGATACCGATTTGAGAATTGGTGTCAGTAGGGCTTATGTGCCCAGTAGTAGAGAGTTGATACTGGTACCTAGGAATAGGTACCATTAAGGTGGTAGTGGGGGAAAAAAAAAAAACATCATGTGAAATTGTTGCTCAGAAATCCATTAGAGTACCTTTGATTTCATGAAAATAAATTGGGTACTTTGCGAGTACATACCTACAGTAACTCTGTCCTTCACTAAAAGATACTTGTAGAAGATGAATGGCTTCTTGTCGATGAAAGCACGGATCTCAATGCATTATCTGCTAAGCTCAGATTGGTCTCCATCGAAGAAGCTAAGGATCTATCAAAGTCATCAAAGTCAACAAAGTCCCAAGAGATGTCTGATGAAGAGCTGGCTCGGGTGTTGCAGGTTAGGGGTGTTCAAACGTATACTCAAAACAAAATTTTATCCGGTTTTCAAAGTCTAGCTGAACCAACCGAATTAAACCTGTCAACTAAACAACAACCGAACCAAAAAAAGCAAAGTAAATTTCGGTTTGTTTGGTAGAGAGATTAAATTTCAAAAGGCCTAAACGCAATACATACACTGATACATTTAATAATCATAAAAATGAATATCAAGATATATATCAGTCGAACCGAAATAAGAGATTAAACCGAACCAAATATAAAAAACCGAAGTAATTCAAGTAAATATCAAGTGAATTTCGGTTTGTTTGGTTGAACCAAAATATGAGAGATTAAACCAAACCAAATATAAAAAACCGAAGTAATTGAAAAATTCAACCGAACTGAACCATTTAAACCGAAAATGAAACCATTTTCTCCAAAATTTGTCGGTTCGGTTGAAAACCAAATAAACCGGATCCAATGAATACGCCTAAGTGTAATACCGAAGTGGAGAAATCATATTTAAGGTTATTTTGTATTTCTGATTTCTCTATTCTGCAACTGATAGGCTGAAGAGGAGGCACTCCTACTACAACAGTATAGTGCGATGGATAATGGCGAACAGTTTAGGAGTAGGGTTGAACCTTACGTGAAGCAGGTTTTGATGGTGAGTTCTTTATGTTATATTATAACAGACTATAGCATAACAGTATAACACGATGATTGTAAAATCTACTTGTTAAAAGTAAAATTAGAAATATTCTATATTCATTTATGCAATGATGTGTAAATTTGACCAGAACTTAATACCGAGATGACACTAGCTGTATCAATTCTGCACCAGTTGAGCCCCAATTCAGTTATCAAAACCTAACAAATTGATTTTGTATCAGCTGAACAATGTTTCAATTGTTTGTTTTGTTGGAATTAGTATGAGAGCCCTATACGCCAAGAGGCTGCACGGAAAACTGTTCCAGTTGATGAGCTCGAGGAGAAGGCCTTGGTTTCATTAGCTAAGGTGCACCTAAATTTTCTTTAAAAATCATAAAAAGAAGGATCTGAGAGGACCATTGTATAACTGAAAAAAAAAATTGAGCAGGAAGGAAATTTCAACCCATCAAAAGATGAAAAGGATCATTCATTTTTGCTACAATTACTTCTGTGGTTTAAACAGTCTTTCAGGTTAAATTCTACTTTGAACTTCTCAATTTTTTTGGTGTAACAAATAAGCCACTAGATTACCAAATTATATTTAATAATAGTAGTTTCCAAAATTTATTTGCTAAGAATTGGAAATTACATTTTGAGAAATAGGAAAGATGTAACCAAAGTTTACATCCCACCTACCTTTTTTTTTCTGACACATACATAACAAAGTTATATTTTTGTACTTGGAATCTTTTAGACAATAAATTCACTAGTGACTGACTTATTGTTTACTGTTTGTGTTAGACAAAAAGTAGGTGCGACATATACAGAGTATCGTCTCTCCTATTTTTTGAAATACGACTTTTCAAATCTTACCAGAAAAAAGAATTCAGACCAGAATACAACATATCCCTGCTTGTAACCGAGCAATGAATTTTCCCATAGTCAGTAGACAACCACCCAAATTACCCAAAATTAATTGGTCAATTGTGAAATGTTGATGGAAGATGTTGTTTTTTCATGGATGTATACTTATTGTTCTGATCCAAGTTTGCATATATGAACCATACTAAAAAATAAGTACACTCATATGGTAATATCTCTCTCTCATTACGGCTATATTTATTTAGCTGGGTCAATGCACCTCCCTGCGACAAATGTGGTCATGAAACAAGCAATATTGGCATGGGTGCTCCACTTCCTTCTGAGATTGAGTATGGTGCTTCAAGAGTTGAGGTTTATAGGTATGAAAAATAAATACATGATGTTACCTTTGGTAAATGTATCCCTTGTTCTGAGTGTAAGTATATAAGATTCAGGCAGAGCAGAAACTTAACAATCAATTCTTAACATTGGATAACTTGCCAATTTTGTTTTCATATGTTTAAAAAGAAAACATCATAGTACATGAAATGATGATAGTTGGAGGCACACTTAGCTGGCATTGGTCATGACTTTTATTTATAGGTGCAACCGTTGTTCAAGTATAACTCGTTTTCCAAGATATAATGATCCTCTCAAGGTATGAAATCATTGTGTTGTCTTTTTGCTAGTTTCTTTTTTTAGTGAATGAATGCATGTGATTCTTTAGGGACATTTTATCAGCTTGTAGAAACGAGGAGGGGTCGCTGTGGTGAGTGGGCCAACTGCTTCACCCTTTACTGTCGAGCCTTTGGATATGATGCTCGCCTGGTTAGTTTATCAAATGAATATAAGTTGTTGTTGTGAGGTTTTTCTTTTTATATTGCAACATTTAAACTATACAATATTGCAAATTTAATCCAACATATAAAGTAAAGGTTATATGGAAAAAATATTCAGCTGTTAGTTTACTAGTTTAAAAAGGCATTGTCACTTAATTGTTTATTTTCCCATACCAATTTGTGAACTACTACCTTTTTTCTACAGTGGAGCACAAGCTGAGTTCATTATTTTAAAAGAAAAAATATAATGTGAACTCAAGCGAAAGACACTTTGAGTAATGGAGTTTTGACTTCACTAGAACAGAAAAATAATGGGCGATTTAACTGAAAAATAATGGTTTCTCCATTTGGTCGGGTATTGGTGTATGCCCACAAGGTGTTCAACGAAATTACTCCTTAAATGCTTCCGCATCTAACCCCAACATTTCATTCTTCAGATTATGGATTTCACTGATCATGTATGGACGGAATGTTATTCCCAAGTCCATGGAAGGTGATATAGTCCAACTTGCATCTCTCCCCTTGGCCCTTTTCTAAAACATGTTTTTATTTTTATTTTTTTTAATTGCTATCTATTTTTTCTATTTACAGATGGATGCATCTCGATCCGTGTGAAGGTATTTATGATAATCCACTGTTGTATGAGAAAGGGTATGTCTTTTGTTTTTTTTTGTACTTGCTATTTTTTTAAAGAAATAATAAATCGCAAGCTCACACGAGAGGCGGGGGGGTTTGTGGGGGAGGGGGGGGGGGGGCGTTGATGCAATCTAAATTATGCTGTGCACGGTCTAATACACAACTGCATTTGCTACGATTTATTGACCAGAATATCAGTTAAATCATGCTTGAATACTTTGCTAATTTTGTGCATACATTAAATACTCCTTTGTACTTTCTTAAGGTGGGGCAAGAAACTTAATTACGTCATTGGTATCGCCAAAGATGGAGTTCATGATGTTACAAGACGCTATACCAGGAAGTGGCATGAGGTGCGAAACCACAATATATCATCATTGTTCTATATTTTTTCATAATTGAGTAATGCTAATACAAGCTTAAGCTCACCAAGGATCTTTATATTACAAAACAACTTGAAAATTAAATTTGGAATGTGGATGCTTGGCTTGTAAGTTGGTGAGCTAAAACTCGTAGGATGTAGTCTCTCTCTCTCTCTCTCTATGTATATATATACATAAATATATATATAGAGAGAGAGAGAGAGTGACTAATGTGCATTCAAATGTATATGGGTCGAAATACATATGGTCCAAATTCGACTTTTCAAAATCCAAACGGTCGATCCGAACCGTTCATCTTGTTCTCCATATTAATATGTGCTTGGAGACCAAATTTTACATTTTTCTGAATTTTTTTACTATTTATTAAGTATTTTACAAAATTGTTGATTCAACGGTGACTTAACAAAACAGTAAAATCAGCAGCCACTGTTGGATCAATAATTTTGTAAAATACTTAATAAATAGTAAAAAAATTCGGAAAAATGTAAAATTTGGTCTCCAAGCACATATTAATATGGAGAACAAGATGAACGGTTCGGATCGACCGTTTGGATTTTGAAAAGTCGAATTTGGGCCGTATGTATTTCGGCCCATATACATTCGAATGCACATCAGTCACACACTCTCTCTCTCTCTCTCTCTATATATATATATTATTTAAGTTATAAAGATTTCATTGATTCAATCATTGTTGTAAGTTATATTGAAGTACAATTTAAACTCGAAACTTGAAATATCCCATACACCTCATTATATGCAAGCAACAACCAGATATACCTCACTCCTAACTTATCGAAGATATACCCCTCTCCTAACTAATCAAAATTTTACTCAAACTACTGCTACCTTAAGTACCACAGAAGGAGCAGTTTTGGGTATGTCTGGGTAGTTTGAAGAAAAGGGCTATTGATGATATACATGTTTTATTCGGGTATATACGTGATATCCATGTATTTTTGAACTTTACCTTTCATAGGTTCTTTCTAGAAGAATAATTGCCACTGAAAGTGCTGTTGCTTCTGTTCTCTCTTCAATAACAAAACAATGCCGTAGAAATTACTCAGCTGAAGCCCTCTCAATTCTGGCTGATCGGGACAGGAGAGAACTAGATGAGCTTCAAAATGCATCTTATCTTAATTCAGATTCTGAATCATCCCTACCAGGGAGGCAAAGTGGATCGGCTGAGTGGCGCAAATCAAGATCTGAACTGGGTCTCACTGAAACCGAAGCACTGGGTTTGTCATCTTGTTCCGTACGAAAATGTGTAGATGCTCATGTGTCAGCTATATATGATGCTTTCTCTCTCCTCTTGTCTCAACTTGGAGATAGAACCACTGATGTTATGGAGGTGCTAAAGGATTTTCTTTTAGACATTAAAAGTCGACCTTTCAAGGAGAGAAAAACTTCTTTAGATTTGAAACCCTTCGAAATTTCTGAGAAGATGAAGGGGTGCATTGAAAAATTGTTAGATTCTCTTTCCTTGAAGGGTGAATGGGGTGATGATGGAGTGGTCAGAGTTGCTGTAACTGGGAATCCAGTAAATACCTCTTTAGCTCTGCCTGTTGCACTGGATTTGGTTGACGAGGTGATAAATAGTTACAAGAATAGGGTTTATCAGAGAGATGGAATAGCTTTTCCTAAACCAAATCGACTTTGCTCCGGTATGGTCATTGCAAGTGGCGAGCAGCTTCCTTTTGGAATAGTATGCTAATAGTTAATTTTCTAACTAATAATTACTCGAGTGAGGCTACGGTACTATGCATAGTGCATATTGCCCGGTACTATGGATTAATATCTCCATTTTCAAAGTCCAAACAATTGATCCGAACTGTTGAGCATGATCTCCATATGAAAATGTACTTGTTTATCAAATTTTACATTTTAAAAAAACAATTACTATTTTTTCAGATAGTATTAGATAGAGTATGCTTTGTAACAGCAACTAACCTAACTGTATTCGGTTACAGATTATCTATTCTTGTTACCAAGCATACTACATCTAATAGGTAGGTATAAAATCACTTGATCTAAAGATTCTAGACCATTCAAAAGTAGTGATTTTCTACCTATCTAAACAAATAGTAATAAAAATCTAAAAAAATGTAATATTTAGTTTGCAAGTAAATTTTTATATGAAAATCACGTTAAACGGTTCAGATTGACTATTGGGACTTTGAAAACAAAAATATTGATCCGTAGTACGGACTAATTTGTGCTATGCATAGTACCATAGCCTCACTCTAATTACTCTCTTGTTTGTTTTATGTTAATTCCTGTATTAAGTTGCAAAAGTTTGTTGGTCAAGGCTACAGCAGCATTTGAAGGCACTCGTGCTAACAAATGGGAGGAACCTAATGGAGCGAAAGGTACTCAATCAAAGGAACATGTTTTTATTTTATTCCAAATTTCTAGCAATTTTGCATATTCTAGCTTATTGTTTTGTTTATGACTTTTCTAGGATGTTGGCTAATTTACAAAGCGTCCGATTGTCAGATGTATAGTTTGGAATCTTATGATCTCATGTCAGCTAATGATGCTCCTGAGCGGGATCCTATGGATTGGTAAGATTATACAAATTTATGTTTTCCCCTACTGAACATCAATACAACCAAGTAGAGGCCGATGTATGTATAGTGAAAGGGGGTCAATTGACCTCCATTCATTTTTCAAAAATTTTGTACACTTTTACATGAATGTTTGTTTAGTTTCGAGTAAAATGTTAAGAGTACCGTAAAATTGACCCCCATACTTGGCATGAAAATTATAAATGGATTGAACCCCAATCTGTATTTGACCCCATAGCTTGAAAGTCTGTCTTCACCCCTGAAAATAGTATATGGGGGGTATAAAGAACTTGTTTTGTATGTTAGGCATAGGGTTCTCACTTTGCAGTTAGTATATGGGGGATTATGTGATATTTTCCATTATCTTGAAAATATATGGGTCTCTTTGAGTAGGGTTCTTGAAGCGAGCACAGATGGAGGCTCCAGCTGGACAGTAATAGACAGGCAGAGCTCTCAATTGTTTAAAAACCGTTTCTCGCGCAAGTCATTCAAAATAGGGACTCGTCTTGTTGCTAATACATTCAGGTACTTTGATTTCTCTATAGGATGTCATAGTATTCTTTTACAAGGTCGGATTCATGATGAGGTGGCAGTTGGTTGGGTCAGGTTGTCAATTTTTTTTTTAGTACGAGGGAAAGTTTTGCTGGTCCAGCTGACCCAAAGTGGTTTTCCGGTAACCGAACGACTCAATCTTGCGCAAATCTTTATATTTTTTTGTGTAAAACGTTTTTTAATGAAGAACTTGGGTTTGTTCGCATGTTGGGCGTTTTATTTAATTATGTGCCAAACCGGATAATTGGCTAGGCCATGAGCTGGTAATTTTAACCCAAACTTGACTAATAGTGGGTCCGGAAATCCAGACCTGGTACCTAATAGCAGGTTGAGAAATCCAGATAACCCCAAAAAGTCTGTCTGGACCATTTCTTGTTAAGTTGAGTTGACTCTTATTTCGGTCATTGGTGCTTAGGGTTTAGGGTCATTGCCATTACGCTAACCCTGAATTTAAATAATGAAATTCAGAAGAATTGAATTTTAAATGCTTAAGATCAAGTTGAGGTTCAATGCCAGACAGGGGTTCAATTTTGCATCCTCATCTTTATATTGTTTTCTGTTAAGAATTTTGTTGTTAAAATAAAGTGCTTTCACGTTTTTAAACAGATTTCGGGTTCTCTCTGTAAGGGACTGTAATTCACAGCCAAGATTTCAGATTGGCGCTATTGATTTATATGCGGCACCCAATTCTTCTTCTTCAAAAACAGAGAACTTGTAAAATAAAATGGGTAAAACATGGAGATGGCCCTTGTATTTTGTTATTTTTTCAGTAATCTTATATTATCTCATTTTACCCAATGGTGTTCCTGATTTATGGGGGAGATGGTAATATAGGTTTTTAATAAACTAATTACTTTGTATATTTATGAAGCCATTGGAGGTACCATGTTTTACCCATTAAGCAGATGTATAATTATTTTATTTCGGTTTATTTGAAATAAGGTCTCTCATAACCTAATTGCTCTTATTTTTGTAATATACTTGAGGTGTATAATTTCGATGTTACCTATTGTTTTATTTTTATTTTTTGGTATGCAAGTGGGTCACGCCTAATTCAAATTTTTATTAAATCAAGAAAAAGAGGTTGCATACTTAGAATACGAGAAAATACTCAAAGAGCGGTAAAAAAAAATACAAAATGAGATGCGACAATTTCTCTCCTTTTATATAGGTTCAACAAAATTGTTGCACAATTATGTGTGTAATGTACCATTGGTCATGTTTGATTGTTTGGTTGTGAAGTAAAAGATGGAGTAAACTTCACACTTAAATAGTTAAATGAGTACACTTAAATAGTTAAATGAGTAATGTGAGAGGAGTAAGATGGAGTAAGAGTTGAGTTAATTTGGAAAAACTTATTTCGTCTTTTTAGATGGATTAATCTCATTTGTAGGATTCATTATTATTGATAAAAATGCATTTTTTAACACCTTACTTCTCCAATTAGATTAAATTATAAATTAAATTGCCAAACTAAGTGTAAAATATGAGTAAAATAGGGTAAGTAATTTAATTTGGAATAGGGATGTACAAAATTGCTCGAACTTGCAACTTGCTCATAACTCGCTCGTTAATGGCTCGTTTTAACTCACTCATTTATAACTCATGTACTAAGTTGTATGAAAAATTGTTAGATTATAAGTTGTTGTTTGTTTTGAGTTGAGCTATTATCTCTATGTTAGATTGTTTTTGTATAGATAAACACATATTAGTGTATAACAATACCTAAGAGCTTGACTGGTTAAACGAGTTGCGAGTTAACTCAAGTTGATAACGAGCTGAGTTCGAATTAGCTCTACAACTCATTATTACTATTCCAACTTGAGTTGACTCGCTAAGGTATCTTTTCCTTGTCGTTAGACCTTCATATCAAAACTGGTACATGGTTGATAAGCAATTTTAGGAAGAAAAACCCATCCTTTGTAAAATTAAGCCAAACTTTTGAATATATATATAGGGTCTGTCTAAATTGCTGCTGGCAGCATTTCAGCAGAGGTGCTGCCGGGGCTATATTTAGCCGTGTGATGTCCAAACAACAAATCCAAACCGTTAGATGTTTAATCTATATTATAACCTACTTGGAGACCAAATTTTACATTTTTTGGAATTTTTTTACTATATATTAAGCTGGTTTGAAAACTGCTGATTTCAGTAAATTTCTGCAGCATTGAAATCAGCGGTTTTCAAACCAGCTTAATATATAGTAAAAAAAATTTCAAAAAATATAAAATTTGGTCTCCAAGTAGATTATAACATAGATTAAACATCTAACGGTTTAGATTTGTCATTTGAACAACAAAAAATAGAAAAAACAGTGGCAGCACCGCCGGCAGAAATGCTGCCGGCAGCAAATTAGCCACAGCCTATATATATATATATATATATAGAAAGTTAACTAAACACTTAGATTACTCATTTGCCTTTCTTTGACTCATGAAAAGGTACGTATATTAATCTATTTTAATTGTCCTTAAGCTTGTTATATATATTCCTTTCTAACGAGATGAAACATTTTTTTTTGGTACAGTTAATGTCTCAAACTCACTCCCAAGCAAACTCCGAGGTCAGAGATTCTCAAAGCAAATCGATCCAACTAACCCAAAGTCAATCAGTTTTGAGTGTGAGTTTGATTTATAACTTTATTAGTTTTGAGTGTAATCTGTTAGGATTCGAGATAGGTTGCTTGAAGTAGAAAAAGATAAAATCAGATATTAAAAATACATTTATGCCATCCCTTGATAGTAGATACTTGTTCTTTTTTTGGAGGGATGATAGTAGATACTTGTTCGTTGGCGCGTATATTGAGGATTCAAAGGAACAAAATTATGTAATTTTGTGGGTGCAAATAAAAAACATACAAAGTGTCGTGAATCATAGCATATATTTTTAGTGGATCTTTTAACTCTTTTTTGGTAGTTCTAACAAAGATATCCATGTTAATTTTGATGATATTTCAAGATATCGCAGATATGATCAAGTAGCGTCTTATGAAGCAGAAAAGCTATACAATATAAATTTGGTCAATTTTCTTAAGTGGATATCTTTGTTTAATTTTCATTTCCATTAATATCTTATAAATTTAATTACTGGATGATATTCGGCTGCAGATACGAGTTTATAACAATGGTACAGATTTTTAAATTAATTGTGTGTTGGTGGGGCACTTCTTTAATTCTCTTTTAAGTAAAGGCGTTCATAAATTTTGGATGGACCATTACAATTCTATTTGTTGCTTCAATTAGAGCTAGGTTCAAATATGGTATGAGCCAAGTTGAGCCAAGCCGAATCGGGTTTTTATTTTCAAAATCAAACCGAGTAGGAGCCGAGTCATTTTGCTTCTCTCATTTGAGCCAAGCGGAGTTTGAGTCGAACCTTGCTCATTAGCAGCCCTAGGCACATAGCACCTCTTTTTTTATTTTTATTTTTTTATCTAATTTAGTGATTTTGGATCTCGTACATGGACTGCATGCGACCACTTTGTCGAGCAGCAGTATCATTGCATTTCAGTTCGATCATCTCTACATGTGTAGCTAAATTGAATCATTCATTCAATATTGTATTTAGATCCAATTTTTTTTTTTTAATATTTGTGAATATTGTCAAATAAATTATTTTTCATTGATTTAACTTTTTAATGAAAATATGTCATTTTATTTGAGAATTAATTTTTGTTATTTTCTAATATATTCCGTTGCAACGCACGGGCACGATACTAGTATCTACAATAGACACCGTATTCTTTTTAACCCGGCTGGGATTAAATTATGACCGTTCTTTTTCCCATTGTACCTTCAGGTACCTGAGGGGATACGGATTCCTCGGGACAGGGCCACCGGATAACGAATTCATATTACATAAGTAGGACGTATAAAATTCGTGCTGTGAATCGCGTTAAATTTTCATGCATTGTGATTTGATACGGTTTACGGTACGTTAGTTATAAAGTGGACAAAAAACATACCATGCCATGCTACAGTTAACACGTGATTTTGATTCCGTATCGTACTATCGTACTGTGTTGTGATCAAGTTAATTTTTTACGTGTTGTGATCAACACATTAAGGAATGATCACGGCACGCAAATAGTCATGCTACGTCTAAATGTGCCTCGTGTCACTCGTGTGACTATTTGATCATAATATAAGTTACACGTGACTCGTGTGATCACGTGTCGTGACTAGATCTTTCATGTAACATGTCGTGTTGTGCCAAAGTTTCAAAAGATGATCATGGTATGCGAGTCACGGCATGTAACTGAAAGGCATATCGTACTATTATATACTGTAACTGTGTTGTTCCGTACCGTTCCGTGACGGAGCCGGTTCCACCATGCTATTTTTCCCACTCTAGTTAGTTATGTCGTGATCACACATGTATTATTTGAATATAACTAATTATGTTTGTCATACTTAATAATTTGTTTCATAATTTAAATTAATTAATTAATTTATAATTTAACAATTAGTCAAGTCAAGATCTAATGATTATAATTACATATAACTTGTGTGATGACATGCCATTCCATATTCAATTACGATGTTGATTGCATGCATCCCTATAAATAAGGTAACTCAAAATTTACATTTAAAGATTAAATTAAGCATAAAAATTAAAAATGTTCCGTACATTCTATCAAACTTCTAATTTCGGATGATCCGGATTCAAATTCAAAATTTTTAGTTATTTGTTAGAGGATCCAGAGTCCACAATAATCTAGAGAAGGAACAAGGAAAAGACGGGATGGAATAAATATTCTCTTAAATATTGAATGGTAGGGTCACAATTTTACGATTTAGATTAACTTAATGCTATGCTTCTTTGTGCTTACTTGGAGATAACGCAGGGCCAATATTATTTGGTGCTTTGAGATACGTGAGAAGTTAAAAGTACGGTCCGGATCCACTAATTCTAATGCTTCTCTTGTCCTTTAATGGGAGGATATGAATTCGAAGGTGGGGAAATTCAGATCAAGTGAAGTAACCCAATCTTTGGGTTTTAAATCAGGACCGTCCGATTCGAATCTGAAATGATTTATCCGAAGTGGAACGCACATATTCCGAGACATGAATTCAAACCCCGAAGCAATCTCGATCGACAGATTCTAATCGAACGATCTTGATCTAAAACCCAAAGATTGGGTTACTTTAAGGGATCGACCCAAGGCGATCAGAATTCGTATCCTCTGCATTAACTCAAAAATAAACTTTTTGAGTTAACTAAACCGTCTGATAGATTTTAAAATTCGTACAAAATAGATATACACTAATATTAAAGACCTCTACATTATAGACTGAGATCAGATGGGCTCCATTTACAATGACCAAGATGTATTAACTCAAAAGATTCTCTGCGTTAGATGGGCTCCATTTACAATGACCAAGATGTATTAACTCAAAAGATTCTCTGAGTTAACGCAGACGATGCGGACTCAGGCGCTCACGAGCAAGGAATAAGTGGGTACCGTAAAGGACACAAGCGGATTGGTGGGACCATTGCGTAATAGACACATCCTCGTACTCGTGTTGTTGCTGGAATGTTGGTGCTCCAATTAATTACATTGAATAATTTACAGGATGTGCATATTTTCTATGGATGATACAAGACAAAAAAAGATACCGAAACTAGGTTTTTCATGGACAATTTCAATCAAACTATAATTAATGGGAAGAGTACATGAAGAACTGATATTAAAGAGAGAGAAAAAAAAATATAATATGGTAAACACAAATGTTTTCTTCATATAACAAGGAATTAAATTACATCAAAAGACACCAGCTATGCACCGATTAAGCAGAATCATCTCCATTTAGACTATTCACTTGAGGAGTACCTACTTGTCCAGTATTTTTCAATTTCTTCAGCTGTTCTTCCTGGTACTCTTCCAGCAATCAATGCCCACCTGATTAAATATGAACCATCAGTTCATTTTATTAAGCAACCGATTAAGCACTAAAACCATAACAAAATTGAACTCCAATAATTAATTCTTCAAAAAAAAAAAATCATAACTGACAGCCACCCAATTACTCGAGAAAAAAAGAAAAGGTACTAATTGTTCAACCAAAAAATCATTACAAATTGTCGTTATTTTCCAATATTTGCTCTAAATTAAGGGTCACTAAAAAAAAATTTGATTCACATCATTTGTTTCGGCTGCTTCCATTAATTATATATGATGTGTCTTCCAAGAATAACTTAATACAAATGTGAATCAAACAAACCTTTCTCCAATCAATCTATACATTGTGGCAATGAGAGCCTCCTCATCCTCTGAAAACTGATCAGTCTTTGAATCCTCGCTACTCTCCTCTGCTAAAAAGCAAAATCAAACAATTCCAAATGTGACAAACTGTACATGATCTAAATTACAGATAAAAAAAAAAGAAAATACAAAGAGAGAAAATGAGCACGCACCACCTCTGGAAAGAGAAGAGTTATCCTCAGAAGAGCTATCAATATCCATCTTATCCATCCTCTCCAATAAATGCTTTTATTATTGTACCGTGTAACAGTAAAACCCAACCAATAACTGATAAGGGTATGAGATGATGGGGTTGTTGAATTGCCTTATGGAGCAAAGGGGATGATGGATGCTTTAAGTAGTAGGTGTGTTAGTCAGACCCTGGAATTGAATTTGATTACAAGGAGAAAGAGAGGAGGAGAAAGAATGGAGGTTGAGAAGGGGAGATAGACCAGTAGATAGATGCTTTATTTGTTCTTTCTCAGAGAATTCAAGAGGCCTTTGGAAGCGCATTTTGACTGGTTGTTGGAGAAAACAGCACTGTATGTCTTCTGTATGTGTGTTTGTTTGTTTCCTTTTATAGTTTGTCTTAGTGGGTTCAAGTTTTGTTTTTTTATATTTTATTTATCATTGAAAGTGGACGTGTTTATAAAAAAAAAAAAAACAATTATTTTTATATTATTAAGAAATTTTCTCATGACTTATCGTATCATTTTTTTATTATATATATTATTTATACCTAACATTATCATATTTTAAAAATAAAACCTTCATTAATAAATAATTTTTCTAATATAAAATATAATAAACAACAATAATTCTTTCGAAGCTGAATTATTGTGAAGATATTTGAAAAAAACTTTGGCAAAAAATAAACAATATTCATTGCCAACATCGACATGTCATATCAGCGAAAATTAAAATTCTTAGATGATAGATTAAGCCCAGCACTCTAGCAGATGTGTGCCGAGTTTTTTAAAAATACCCAAATTAAAAAATTTATTTTTGTCCGAATTTTTAAATTAAAAAAAAAAAAATCAAACCGTAAGGAATATTTACGGTTTGAATTTTTAATTAAAACCGTAAATAATCTGTACGGTTTGGACAAAATAAAATTTTGACAAAAATGTGGTTATTTATAATAAAATATTTATAAATTTGGGTATTTTTAAAAAACTCGGAGATGTGTGCTATGTTCACATAGAAATATTATACTTTCAACGAGCCCATTCAAGTAATTAACCAAAAAATGTATCTAACATAACCGAATTTATCATAATTTTTATGGAGAAATAATAATTTTTATTCGTACAATGTGAATTAGTGAATAAGAAATCAAGCGACCAATTTTACAGTAGTCAGTAAAAAGCAGAAAATTGAGCCTCAATTTAAAGTAATCCGAATTCTTTCTCCACGAGGGGGACCAAAACCGACATTCACATTCCCTCAGTTACTGACTCAGTACAATTGAATCGAAAGGCTTCAAATTGGAATTGTTAACTTAGCACGAATCTCAAAGCACGAATACTACTGCCCCTATGCTATTCCGAGCGGGCACTGGCTGAAATTAAATCTGGGCCGTCTATTTCAATTGTGTTGAGTCAGTGAGCGACGTACCTTTTTTAGACAAATAATAACATGATACGGCAGCGGTGAGCGGTCTAGCCATTTGATTCAGAAGTCGACAGATATCGAGTTCGAAGTTTCCTAATAATAATTGCCTACGGGCGTGTTTGAAGCCAAAAAAAAAAAAAGTTTCCTAATAATATTTTGCATTCTTTGGCAAATCGAATTCGTTTTTTTTTTTTTTTTTTTTCTAAACGGGTTTAGATTTGAGTCATCTTCGTAACTTTTTTTTCGCCTCCGCCTGAGTATGTACTGAATCGGATGTCTGTCGAATGAATCGTGCCTTCCTTTCCGCCTTTGCCTATGCCTAAGCTGCTTCTATTTTTTTCAAATCACGCTTTTACTCATTTGGAATCGCTCTTCGCTCTGTTCTTTTTTTTTTTTCCCAACAAATTGTATCTGATGAACTTTTTTCTTCAGATTTTTATTTTCTAAACGAATTGGGGCACAATTGAACTGCAAAAGAAGTTGAACTGCGATACAGAGATAGACAGATAAGAAATTAAAGGTGGACAAACCTAATTAATATATATAAGGATAACTAATTTTTAATTTTCAGAGGTAGACAACTTCTAATCCTGTAAAAAGTTGCGTCCGCCTATGTGGTAAGGCACAGTCAGACGGATTGGTCTTGACGCATGTCACGCATCACAACACTAAACAGTTCGTGACACGTCATGAAATGATATGTGATTATGTATATGCACACAGTAACGTCATGTTACAGTTTAACACTTCACGTTACGTCCCGTAATAATTTTAAAAGTTTCTTAATATTTTTTAAATAAAATTTAAAACCCGGACAAAGGTTTCAACATTAAAAAAATTGACATTTTTTTTTCCTGTTTTTAATGAACAATTAAAAATCCTAATACGTCATAGTCATAGTATTCTTAGACATGTGACTAACACGACATATTATTTCTCTGTCATTTTGGCACTTCATGTTATATAGCTTAAAAAAATATATTATCACTTCACATAACATGACATATTATGTACTTATGTCACAACATATTTGTCACGTCACATTGCACATTATAATGTATTATGTAATAAAGGAACTTGTTTCTTATATCAGTGGCTTGCAACACCAGTGGCCACACGTTTCAGTTTCAATTTGATAATTAAAAAGGAAGGATTTATTAACAACAAAGTGACAAAGTGACAAACTGACATGGTAATCTTGATAACTGTTAAAATAACTTCAAATTTTTAAAGCCTAGAAAATACTTGTACACATCATACATCTAAAAAGAAATAATGTCCGATGAAAATCATTTTCATCATATATTTTAAAATTTATAACGTTTTATTTTTAAGACGATATTTAATATAATGTTCAAATTGCATGACAGTTAATACACAATAAATATATAAGAAACCTAATAATTCTAATCATAAAAATTAGAAAAAAAAAGGAAGTTGGTGGTTTCTTAATTTTTGTTGCGAACAATTACTTGATTATGTATTGATGTATTTTAAAAAGACTTTTTTTAAACTAATATTCACCTAACAAAGATGCATCTTTTCCAGCAAGAACAAATTCAAATCCTAAGTGAGGTTACAGAATTCTAAAAGGTGTGGAGTCCATATCCTCTGAGGTAACAAAACATTTATACTTAGATCGTGACCGTCTGATTTGAATTTCAGGCAATCTGATTTGAGGAGGAATCTATGGGGCTCATTTAATAGTCGTGCAGATTCTTATCTGACAGTCCGGATCTAAACATAAATATTCTGTTACCTTAGGTGATATGAAGGATATGAATTCAAAAGGTGTGTGGGCCAAAAACAGTGAATTTTATAATTTTATCATGATCTGTTAAAGAATGTTGTGTTTAATTATCTGCTGATGATCAGACGTCTCCGTTATACATTTCAGTACAAACCGGAGGAAATTTTTTTGATGCTTTCATTTTTTTTACCACTTGACTTTATACTAAATTAATTCGAATGTTTAAAATTTTCACATGTAGACACATCACTCGTAAGGTAGGCGGGTTTCAATGGTTTAGATTCGTCATTTGAGACCGATTTGATGGGTTTTAAGTTTGAGTTCACCAAGAAACTTGGTGAACTTAAGAACACCCTAGTTCTACTCAAATGCTTGCTCTAAAAAGTTTAACAATTCGGAAACAAATAAAATGTCCATAGAGATCTTGAACAAAGCAATGATGATTTGTAACCACAGGGGAGAGCAAAGGAGTAGGAGGGTGTGGCTACTATATATGATTCTAGATATTGCAAACTTATTATGATTTTTTTTTTTCAATTATTCCATGTCGAAAATATTCTTATACCTGACTTTCATATCTGGTGAAGTTAAGTAAATTTTGTAAAAGAATGTATTAGCTCTCTACTACATCTTGCCTAATTAGATTTTTTTTTTAGCCCTACTGCGCCTCTGTTTGAACATTAAAAAAGTGAGGTCAAATTTAGAGGCAGCAGTCAAAAAATTTCAGCAACCCTATCACTATCAGCTCCAGTTCAGTAATAGAACTCATTTTACATGTGTTTTTGTCCATTTGACTTTATACAGCCTGATGATACATTTTTCTTTTTGGATTATAAAAAGTGACACAATTAATATATACTTCCATGATTGCTTCATTATATATTGTGCGGGATCTATCTAATTTAATGCATTAATTGAATTGATATATCCTCTGATTCTCAATCAGAATTTTTGTACTTATTTTGATGTTATATTCAATATAATGTCCTCTATCTCAATGTAAAAATTCAAAGGAAAACCGAAAAGCAGCCCTCATAAGACTATTCAATATAATGTGTCTATCTCAATTTTTATACTAATTAATGTTGTCGAGTTCGGTCCAAGTATGAATTAGTATAAATTTTTGTTATTTCGTAAAGTTTAGCTATGCATGAATTTTTATGGATTTGTGCAAATTTTTGTCATTCTATTCTATGTGAATTTGTATGTTAAAATGAATTTGGGCCATATTTGATTAATTGGATTATATATGTAAATATTTGATGGACTTTGTTAGTTATTTATTTAAAATTTTTATAATAATAGTTTAATAAAGTCCAACGAGTTAATGAGCAAGTTCGGTTCAGTCTCTAGCTCGTGACGATCATGTGCTGAGATTTCAGCTTAGCTTTTAAATCTCAGCTCACTCGACTTATTAAGTTGCTGTAATAAGTCAATTACGAGCTAGATCCAGCTCGTGATGTGCCACCTCATTGCCACCCCTAGCTCATTTATGTCTCTGTTTAGGTTTTTCTCCATTTTTCGCTTGAACGAAACAGAGAGAAAATCCAAGAGATGTTAGGAAAGGTGATTATGGTTGAGTCGGTGATAAACTGGTCTTTTGGGCCGAACTGTTACCAAGGCCCAACAGAGATTTATACACGAGGATTTGGGCCGGGCCATCCCTATGAATTAGAAATTGCAAGTCATGCACTTTGATAATTATACGAGCTAAACGGTATTAATTGCGTTCAGGTAAATTAGGTGAATAAGAAATTACATTAAAATTTAGAGAAGGTGATAATTTACTGGACGGAAGTGGTAAGAAAAGAGAAGAGAATATTCAAATTATGAGGTGTGTATAATTAATGACTTGTATGAGAAAAAAAATAATAATAATTAATTATATTATGTGAGGCCCGCAAAGTGAGAATTCATGTAATTCCAAGAAGAAAACAAAAACTGCAGGACAAGAAGAAAAGTTGTGTACCGGCCAATCGTTTCGTTTAAGCTCCCCCCTTTTTTTTCTCTTTCTCTCTCTATCACAAATTATGACCCCTTTCTCTCTTTCCCGTTGCACCTATCCTTTTCACGTGAGTTGAGCTTTTCCTTTTTTTAATTTTATCCAAGTTTTCCCTCAAGGAATTTTAGTGTGAATTAGGGAAACAGGGCTGTGAAATATTGATGAGATTGAGAGAAAAATTCTTAGGCTTAGAAAAGAACAAAACAAGGAAGTGACTCTGAAGGATCGCTGTGACCCTTTACCTTTTAATTATGGGAGAGTTTACTATATAGTCTTTAAAAAAATTAAAATTATGTATATTTTCCTTTCAGGAATCATAATATTATATACACCCTTTTATATATTAAAATCACACAAACTTACCTAATTTATTGTTCTTTCTATTAAAATTTATTTTAAATTTATAGAGTTTTTGTTTTACCCTTTATTTAAAAATGAAAGTATGTAGTACGTAAGAATAGCTACTATTGAGAATAGTTACAAAATTTGACCTCAAGAATAGCTACTAAACAAAGTACAAATACTAATTCCATAAGTAGTTCCAAAAAAATTGAATAAAATTAAAATAAGGAGCAAATATGTAGAGAATTCAGAATTCTTTTATTTAATAAATATTTTTTTAATTGAACCTTTATAAAAATATTAAACGAACTTATAATTTACAAAGACTGCAATTTTTGTTTGTTTGAAAGAAGTGGAGATCCCACCGATTTTCCATTAAAGAAAAACCAATACAAAAACATTGAATCAGATCTCAGATGCCACCTATGATACCATAAAAACAGAAATTACAAAATTCAGGAAATAAGCTATACCTGTTAACAAACTACCTAAAACAAATAAAATAAAGACACCCATCCTGCAGCCTAACATATCAAGCTACCTACTGACAAGCAACAACACTAGAAAATCACAACATGACCCCTAAAAAAATAAGATATCACACAGCTTGTAGCTGTAAGTCATTTTCACTGGTTCCATCCTCCATAGGAATCTCTGTACCGTGCATTGGGGTTGTACCTACCCTGTCCTGGAAAGGCTGTCCATCTTCCATAAAAAATTTAAGGTGGTACCAGTGAGATCATTCATATCAAAAGGACAAAGACCGCGATTTAAAATTCAGTTTTATACTTATTTTAACTTGGAAAAAGATTAAAAAAATGTTTGAGGACTTCTATTTAGAAGTTCAATCCATCCAAAATATGTGATTTAAATTTTTGATTCTCGTTTGTGTCGACAGAAAAAATAAAGTTAAGACTTGAAATTTAAATTTCAACCCTTCTAAATTTTAAAATTCATTTAAATTTTTTATTAAATAAAAATATTTTCGTAGAGGTTCAATAGTTCATAGATAATGTTAGATAATATTTTTATATAGTAGGTGCCACATTGTATTTTTTTTACAGTTGCTATATATAATTATCCATGGCTTGAGTAATATGACGTGATTCTTCTATATCATAAGACGGGATAAAAATAGGGGTGAAAACGGTATGAATAATATTTGATCTGTATTCAAAAAATTAAATGTGGATATCTGATATCTGAATATCTGTGTGGATAAGGATACTGATATGATTTTATGTTTCAATTATCCGTATCCAAATAGTAGATATATATCATATATTTTAATATATATTATGAAAATTATGTTATTCACTATTATAATTAGATAAATATTATAAACTTTTGTAATTTTTAATATTTGTTTATATTATTTAATAAACATTCGATCCGATCCATATCCGTATATGTATTTGTCTGACATCTGCTTCCTATCTATATCCGAAAAATGAAAAGAGTATGGATATGATTTTACCACTATCCGCTTAATTTGTATCCGCCTGTTTTCACCCCTAGATAAAAATCATTAAAATAATGAACATATCAAAAATATATATTTTTTTAACTTTTATCCTTGAACTGTCTAAATTCTTGATCATATATAATAACTTGAATTTGTTATTTAAAACTGATTTATTTTGTGCACGTTTAGCTATCTAGGGACTGTCTTTAATGTAACATATTGGCCTATAAGAGACTTAATTTAAAGTGCTACATGTAGGCCTTAAATATGTAATGAAATTTAATTAAAGAGCTTAACAAATTAGTATTTCTAATTACATTTTCGAAAAAAAAAATATATAGTTCCAAAATATTGGAGGGATTGTTTAATGAGGAGGGTTCAAATGCCTCCATTTTTTGTGTCTCCATCATGCCTCCATTTTTAAAAACTTAAATAACTTAAAATTTAAAACTTAAACGTCAAAATAAAACTGTTAGATGTAATCTATGTTATTTTCTCTATGTGCTCATAAAAAATTATCACATTTTGATTTTGTTTTTATATGAATTAACAAGTTGAAAAATCAACGTCTAGAAATTATTCATATTTGTATACATTTTTACAAGCTCAAGATGACAATCAAAACAAAGTTGAAATGCCATATTTTTTTACATGTGTATAGATAAAATGATATAGTTCATATCCAACGGTTTTATTTTGAATTTTAAGATTTCAATTTTGAGTTATTAAAGTTTTTAAAAACTGAAGCATGATGGAGACACAAGAAATGGAGGCATTTGAACCCTCCTCTTGTTTAATATATTGAACTTGAAAAATAAAGGACAAGCCAATCATAGAGGGCAGCGTTGACTCTAAGAAATAGACAATGATAATTGACAAGAAATCTTTTAGTAAATAATTAAAAGAGATTGTGGGACCCCTCTGCATATATACTGGTCTCTATTTATATTTTTTAGACATTTATAAAGGGAGAGGCAGGTGACAATGGCTGTCAATGTAAACCTTGTTAAAACACCATCATTGTCAAAGTCCAATTGATCAAAAGAGACCAATTAAAAAAAAAAAAGGAATATTCAATATTTCATAAACATCAGTGTCATTTCAGCCTATATAACACCAACTCCAAAACCTATCGAATCGACTTCAAACAGTGAATCCAAACCGATCTGCTTCATTAGTTGTACGTTTACATCAAAATTTATAATTTTTCAAATTTATTTAGTATAAAGTCAAGCGGTCAAATGTGTGAGTTTTTAAGTTAATTTTAATACATTCATTTTCCAACATTTTTACCGCTTGATTTGATACTAAAATAACTCGAAAATATAAAAAAAATTATATGTAAACGCATCACTCATAAAGTAAATCGGTTTGAACGGTTTGGATTAGTCGTTTAAAGTTTATTTAATTGATTTTGAAGTTATGTTATACTAGCCAGACTCTATAATAAATCTTAGAAAATGTTTTAAATTCATGTTTCCCAGTGAAAGTAGTAAAGAGAGACTAGTAGTATTAGGCTAGGTTTTGTTATCTGCATGCGCGCATAATCCAAGTTTTCTTTCTTTTCCATACTTTATTTGCATTTGGGTCCTTTAGCAAATATCCTTTTCTCGGAATGGAATCTAAATAATGAACTACTGTCCGTCAGAATAATTATCACAGGAGCGCTTACACCAACTGAATAGGCGTGCTTCTATATTTTTCGGTAATTCTTCATTTCTTCTTCATCTTCAGAGGATGAATTAAACCCGCAAAATTATGTGCATTAATTTTACGGTATATGTCGGTGTCTTAAATAGTAGTTTGCAATTAATCCATCATAGCTAGGTCTAGAAAAAAAAAGTAATATAGGAAGATATAGCAATTTTTAAAACGAACCTTGATATTTAGTTTCTATTTGAAATTTTATGTGTTTAGTATATATTAGTGTACATATTACCTGAGTACAAAATATGTCATGAGTTGTACGTAGAGAATTAAATTAAGGCTTAAATTCTTAGCACATTTATACCATGATGTAGAGAAAGTCTTAAGTCATTAACACATAACATAAACTGTTTAGTATATTATCTGAATATATATATGAAGTTATGAACTATAAGATATACATTTAAAATCAAATTTCGGTTATCTCAATTTATTTCAAAGGGATACCATATTGCGCGCTGTCGCTACACGTTGATAATTTTTTTTATAAAAATTAAAGTATTTGATTAATAAAATTGACATATTGCTAAAAGTTATATATATATGCACTATATTTTTTAATTATAAGTAGCTCCATATATGATAGTAGACATTCCTACGTTCCGTTTTTGTTAAAACAAAAATGTTTGACGTCATAACTTAATTACAATAGCTTGTGTAATTTTTTATTTTACCCAAATATATGTTTGTCATAACTTACGATTTAATTAACTGCATGCAAGATATACTTCAATTCTTATCTAAAGTGTTCCAGAATCTAATAAGACCGCAATCCAAAAGATCTCAAACCCAATTTAATTAGACCCAAACATGAAACATAACTAAACCTGTCCAATTTAATTTCTGTCAATTTGTATAGTAAAATTAATTATCCGTAACTCCATATAACATGAATTGAACTGATCAATTCGGCATCCAAATATTAACGATCCAAAACAACCTGAATCTGACTCTTTGATTTAATTTGTAGGTCTATTACCCATTGTGGCGGTTGGTGCACAAAATCTCTTAAAAACAAAAATTGAATATGTAACAAATTTCACCTTCTTCATGCATTAACTAGTACACTTATTTTGGTCCAATATACAACTTGGATACGGGTGCAAACGAATTGGATATTATCCGTCCATATCCAGATCTATATTAAAAAATTAGATATGAATATCTGATATCTGAATATTTGTGCGGATACATTATATGATTTTAAATTTTAATTATTCATATCCAAATAATAGATATATATCATATAGTTTAATATATATATTATGAAAAAATAGATCTGTATCTGTATGTGAAAAATTAAAAAAATATGTATATGATTTTAACACTATCCAATCCGTATCTGATCCGTTTGCAACCCTTACTTGGATCATTTCTTTACTATAAGATCATTAAGAAACCTCTCTTAATTAATTTACATTGAACGACATGATCAAAATGTTCATTTATACCTGGTCATAGCACCAAGTAGGTGAGACTTGGATCCTCACTAGGGGTGAAAATGAATTGGATATTATATGTTTGTATTCATATCTGTATTTGAATTTTTGTGGATTTAAATAGTTTGCTAATACGGTTACGAATACATTTTCCAAAAAGGGATGCATATACAAATACGAATATGAATAATTATCAACATATGTAAATTTTAAAAAATTTCAATATTTGTTTTTGCTGATACGAATATGAATAATTACCCGTATCCATATTTTTATTTTTTTTCGATATCTTTTTGTTTTAGAATCGCATATGTTTAGAGAGAAGAATATTGTTTTTGTTGGTATATTTTGATTAAGAATATGATTATGTTGGTTATTAATTTTTGTTAAAGATATATATATGTATATATTTTGCAATGATGTGACAAGTTTAACATGAGAAAAATTAATATGTTCAATATAATAATCGAATATTCAAATTATATCTGTATTTTATGTCATGTTTATTTTTTTAAGAAATATAATTTATCAAATAATATATTATAAATTTTGTTGCAATCCATTTGCATGGACCGACATGACTATATCTCCACGCTCTCTATAGTTCACCGACAATTAAAGATTCACTCCAATGACTGGAAAAATAGCCTAAACTTAAAAAACCCAAATCTAAATCTTGTCTCACACGTATCCTACCTACAGATGCAGCTCCTATGAGGATTTCGTACCCATTCCCTTTTCTTCTATTGCTGGTCAATCGGTCATCCCTAATTCTTTGTGTTTCAATTCAGCAGGATTCTCTGCAACGAGTTTCCTGCAATATTAATTAACCATGCAGGAGCAGGATCTGTTGATCTTGATTAGAATTGAGAGGTTTTTTTAATTTTCTTTTTATTTTTTGCTTCTTAATTTGGATGTACGTATCAGTACTGCATGTGATGAATCTGTTTATTGTAGGAAACACAATACTGAGTAAAATACAACTCAATTGTTTAGAAATGTGGCGTAGGTAGTTTATATATGATAATAATTATATGCATTTTCACACTACAAGTCGCAGCGTAATCTATCAAAAGCATAAACATTAATTAACAATCTATATGTGTTAAGTATAATTGCACTAAATATATTATGGTTTCTTAATGAAATCGGTCTGTTAAACTCCACTTTTGTCACAAATTAAGAAAGTAAAATAATACATTAATTTATAATGTGAAAAAAAAGAGGGAGTAGATATATCACATGTGAATTACTGTTTTTGCTTTATCAGATTGCATGCTAATGTTACTTCTTAGCTAGTTCTGAAAGACTGAAATCTAATTTTGATGTTTCTAACTAACAATAAATATGCGCAGCTGATCTTATCATACCTGATCAAATCTGATTTATTCATGCAAAAAAAAATAAAAAAATTGAGGAATAATGAATATATTAATTACCTTGGAGGTGAAACACGAGCAAAAGTTTATATTTCTCGGTTACAATTTGAATTTTTACTAGCAACAGAATTGATATGGAAATTTAAAATCATATAATAAGCAATAATATGACATGTTAAGAAATATAATGAATCCTTATATAATGTCATATCGCTAATTTTCATGAGATTTAGGAAAAGATAATATTTTTTTGTGGAATTAAACAATTTAATAATATATCCATATTAATAATCCTTACAAGACTTAGATAGTTTTTATGAAATAATATACTTCAAAATTTCAGTTATTTTTTTATTATAAAAGATACAAAATTACTTTTGTAAATTTACCTCAAATAGTTAAAGGTGGTAATCAAAACTAAGCGAAAGTGTCGGTGAGGCTGATTTTATTGAAATTGAAAGTTCAAAAAAAAAATGTATGTCAAAACTCCAAATTAAAAGTTAGTATACTTTTAAATTGGAAATTAGGGTGTGTGGTGGTATATATGACCAATGAACTTTTGAGTTAAGGATTGTAGATGAATTATTTATGAATCATTTTCATATTGATCTTTCCTAGCTTATAGCTGGTATACTTATGTGGATGGTTTTGATTTACTTAATTTCATTTTCGAACATTATATCCATATTAACTCAATATATTGCTTCTTAATTCGTTCCTAGACATTTGGGTTTACTTATAAACCTAAAAAAGTCCACATTTTGATTGCCTAATTACATAATATATATATAATTACTTCATATGGAAGTTTTGATCAAATATTTTTCAGTGATATTTTGTTTTTTACTAATTAAAAAAAATAGACAATCAATTATCTGATGGCATGTATATGCTAATTAAACAAGCAAGCTTATAAGAAATGATTTAGGGGTTTAACATAAGGCCAAAAGTCCGAGGAAAGAGTGTTGGGTCATATTTTTTTTAGTAAATCTCACGAGCAAAGTGAAAGACATTTCTTGATCCTAATCTTTCCATTTTATTTTGTTTTAAATTTCGTCGCAGGCTCCTTGGACTTGGTCTATTTTCAACAATTGAGAAATTATGCAGACTTGGTTTATATTAACTCTATGGGCCAAGAATACCATATGTTATTGCAACAGTTATATTTTTTTTAGGTTTTTTCTTCTCAAAGTTTACTTCATTAGTTATTTTAGTTAATTGTGTTTTGAGAGAACAACTTTAAAGGCAATTGTAATAGTTCAAAAATTAATCATAACTTCAAGAAGCATCTTTATATTACTTAAAATTTAGCGAAACTCAATAATCATTCACATTGGAATAATCTTGTACACTACAATAGTCTTTATTTGTTAAATAAAGTAATCATAATGAAGAAACGAATTAAATTTCTCATTTACATTAGCATATATGAAATTATGAATTACTATGATTACATAATTAATAATTAAAAAGTATCTTATAAAAATTAACATGACATATATCTTTTTTGAAGAAAATATATGACACGTATTTATAATTCATGATAAACATGTATTTTTAAAGAAAGTAATATGATATTGTATATCTTTTTTTTTGTTAATCTATCACATGCCGTCCATAAACTAATATTTAAAAAAAAATTAATACGACAACAAATGTATATCTTTTTGCCGATCATTCATCACACATCATCTATAATTTAATAATAAACAAACATCGATTCAACATAAATAATTAATACGACAATGTATATCTTTTTGCTGATGGTTCTACCCATGCTATCTATAATTAATGATATACTGATATATTAGAAAAATATAATACAACAATGTATATCTTTTTACAGATCCCTTGTCACACAATATTTATAATTCACGTTAATTTAACTATATATCCTAAAAATATAATACGACAATGTATATCTTTTTGTTAATCGCTCGTAATCTATAATTTATTGGTAACTAGGATAACAAAAAATTCAATGGCAACAAAACTTTGTTAGTCCCTTTTGTTCAATGGTAGACCAAGTGTATGTGATGAACCATTTTGTCTTATATATTCTCACCTTTGCCACCAGAGGACGTCCCTTGTGAAACGGTCTCTACGTGTAAGCCTCAGAGGAGGGAGTCTAGGGCTTAAAAGGGCAGTGTTATAGACACTCTTCTTTGCCCCAAAGGGAAACAGAAAGAAAGAGAAAGGGGGTAGGGAGAGAAAGCGAAATAGAAAAGGTACTGAAGCAAGGAGGAGGAGAGAGAGAGAACGGCGGATGGGTCATCACTGCTGTAGCAAGCAAAAGGTGAAGCGAGGTCTCTGGTCTCCAGAGGAAGATGACAAGCTTGTCAAGTACATCACAACCCATGGCCATGGCTGCTGGAGCGCTGTCCCCAAACTAGCTGGTAAGTCGTAATTAAATCCTCTTTTCCTCTATCTCTTACTCTCTCTAATTACACACACACGCACACGCACACTCACCAGGATATATGATCTACTATAGCATGCATGACCTAACATAGTCTTATTAAATCAAATCTTATTAATCTATTCATTTTTTTCTTCTTCTTTTTGTTATCTCTTAGGGTTGCAAAGATGTGGGAAGAGTTGTAGGCTGAGGTGGATCAATTACCTGAGGCCGGACCTCAAGCGGGGGTCGTTTACCGAGGAAGAGGAAAGGATCATCATAGATGTGCACAGGATCTTGGGCAACAGGTTTGAAAACCTAACTGTACTTAGATCTTATAAAACACTATATAGATAAAAAAAATTCAATTAAATCAAGGCAACTTATTTGTATTTAATTCATCTGTGTAGATTAATTAGCTAATTGGTTTCTCCTCCATATTTTTGTTTTATTTTTTTTGTATTTTTTTTCTGACAGATGGGCCCAGATTGCTAAACACCTTCCAGGGCGTACAGATAATGAGGTGAAGAACTTCTGGAACTCTTGTATCAAGAAAAAATTGGTTGCTCAGGGGCTTGATCCAAAGACTCATAACCTAATGCCTACCTCCAGGTCTAATTCATACAGCAATAACCTAACCAACAATAGCTCCTCTCAATTCCCTTCGTCGACTACTCCGTTCACCATTAGTTCTCTCGGCAAGAACAACATCGACCCAACCAAATCTACCTCATTACTCGATATTGATCCAGCACTCCTCACATTGCCCCCTCAAAACCTTCTTATCAATCAACCAAATATACCTATTGCAAATTACCCCTATCAAGACAATTCTGTGCTCATGAGTTTCAAAGATCAAAACCCTAATCCCTCATTTGACTTCACCAATGCTGCCTCCTGTTCTTCTTCCTCTTCTCCGTTCAACCAGACTAATGGATTTATTGATGAGTCTGTCATGTGGGCCCCAAATGGCATAGATGCAATGGACCTGTCTCAACCAAATGAGGGGGTGGCACCGACCATACATGCTGTTGGTCAACAACAGCAAACTCAACCTCAAAATTATGTGAATGGTAGAGTGATGGATTTCAATGATACTACAAATGAAAAGGGTATGGAGATCGATGACAATTACGCAGGAAATGCATTTGATATCGAATTAATGGAGTCTGCTCTGATGCCTTGTGGTATGTTGTATGGTGGAGGTAATTCTATGGAACAACTGCAATGGGACTGCTGAGCACTCAGTCTCTTATCTGCCGTAATTTAGTTTTCCTTTTTTTCCATTTAATTTCAAACCTATAACCTGAGTTTGTCGAGAAAATCTAAGGATAATAAGTTAATTAGTGAAGTTTCAACATGTGTTTCTATTTTTTGCAAATGGTATAAACTGATGCTCAAGGCCATGTTAATTTCATAATATATATAGAATAGTGCATTTCTTTTTTATTATTTTTCTTATTGTTGATAAAATTAGATTGATATTCTTCATTGTTTTGCTCATGAACTACTTCAGTTGTCTGGATGTTATATATTGTTTTTTTTTTACTCTAAGCTTTCGTTACAATTGGGATAACTGTGCGATTTGCACAAGTATCTGAATGTGTTTCTCTGTGTTAAAAGTAAGTATGAGTACACGTGTAAGTGTGTGCGTTTCTGGATTTGTACCTATATTAAATCCTGGTGCTGTCCAAAAACAGCCACAAATATGCTTTGCTTTTCACCTTTACAAATTCACTTTACTAGTTTTTATGTACACTAATTTATTCAATTTATAACTAGGAAAAAGCTTATTTTGATGCGCTAAATGATGTTAAACTAATGATCTGAAATATGAGAACCAATATTGTCGATATGGGTTTATATATAGAATTGTTTCCATTAAGAGAATAAGGGGTCTACGTACGAACTAAAGGTATAGTGCAAATGTACTAATAATAGGGCATACTTACTAATAATAACATGATACTATATTGATCATACACATACATCTGGCTGTACAAAATTTAATTTATTATTATGTGCCATGAAGCCCTAAAATAATTAGATAGAGTTTTGTGATCATGTTGTATATTGTATATGTAGAGTAAAACTAGGGTGCTCTCAACCTCACAACTTCTTTGACAAGCTTAACTTCATAATTTATTATATTGGCTTGGTCATATTTGGTTGCAGAGTAAGAGATGGGGTAAGCCTCTTACTCCACACTTAAGTAGTCAAATATGGAGTAAAATGAGAGGAGTGGAGTAACATGGAGTAAGAGGTGAGTTAATCCGGAATAACTTTCTCTATCTCTTTAGATGGATTAACTTACTCCACACTTACTCCACTTGTAGAGTCCACTGTCATAGATAGAGATGCATTTCCAACACCTTACTCCTCTAAGTGAATTAATTTAAGCTATAACTTAAATTACCAAACAAGGTGTAAAACATGAGTAAAATTGAGTAAGCAATTTTGATCCATAGTAACTTTTCTCCACAACCAAACATGACCAAAACAATTAATGTACACCATTGAAATTTATCTATCCTGTGAGTGATGTGTTTATGCAAAAAAAATTATAAATTTGAATTAATTTATTATAAAGTCAAACAGTCAAAAAATGATTAAAAAATGCATTAAATTAACTTACCATTAACCCTTTTTTTACTGCTAGCTTATACTAAATTAATTAAAAATATTAAAAATATATTGCATGTAAATGCATCACTCATGAAATATATATATATATCAGTCTCAATAGTTTGAATTTGTTGTTAGAAGCCAATCCGATAGGTTTTGGAGTTATGTTCACCAATCTATTTCAATTTTTAATACATCTTAGTACTACTATGTTATATATATAGCATAAGATATAAAAAAAAGGGGGTGTTCAAACGGTCAGTTTGGTTAAAACCAGTTAAATTAATACTCAAACTAAAACTTTACTCGACTTTCAAAAATCTAACTGAACCAACTAAATTAAACATGTCAACCAAATAAAAACCAAACATAAAAAACTGAAGTAAATTTACATTTGTTCGGTTGAACCGAAATAAGAGAGATTAAATTTCAAAAAGTCATAACTCAACACACACAAATATATTAGTAATCATAGAAATAATTATCAATATATATAGTCGAACTGACATAAGAGAGGCTTAACTGAGCTAAATATAAAAACCCAAAGTAATTCAAATAAATATCAAGTAAATTTCAGTTTGTTTACACTACTACAGAATTTCAAATCTGCACCGGTTTTTTTTTACATTTAAAACCGGTTTTCAAACCGATGCTGATCGGGCCGGTGTTGATTCCATCGATTGATTAGCACCGGTTTAAAACCGGTGCTAAATGTAATGCAATAACACCGGTTTTTACGTAAAAACCGGTGCTAAATGTAATGAAACAACACCGGTTTTTACATAAAAACCGGTGCTAAATGTTATAAGCTAAACCGGTTTCTTCATAAAAACCGGTGTTATAAGCTGTATTCAACACCGGTTTTGTTAAATAACCGGTGTTATATAACAATTGAATTGTCCAGTAATTTTTTTTTAGAACCAGTTTTTATCACTAATTTTTTTTATTATTTGGAGTTTGGTTTTACATTAGGCTAGCCTCCGAATTTGCTAGCCATAAATTAAATATTCACATGTATAAAATATAGAATGGACAAAACATTATACAAATGAAACAACAAATGATTTAAAAGTGTCATCTTAACTAAATTTGATAGTTTCAACAAAAACAAGAAGATAATATCATCTCTCACACTATCTTAACTAAAACAAGCTAAAATAACTTCATAATCAATTACAAATATTTTTCCACAAAGAAATTAGTCCATATTGCCTGAAATTGTTTAAGATCTTCCATCGAATACGGCGACGAACTTAAGCACTGCATGAAATTATATTAAATTGTTAATTTAGATGTTAAACTTAATGAACTTAAAGAGAATTGCATCAAATTAAATTTAACTAGTACCTTATTTTCATATCTCAAAATATTCTTCTTCTTCTTCTTGTTCCTCTTCCTCTTTTTCGAATTAGATTCCCAAATAGTTTCTTTGGGACATTTCATCAAGCAACTTGTGTGCACGGTCAAAGATTCCCAAATAGCACATTCACGTTCACAAATGTGGTACCAAAAAAAGTGTTAAGTGTCACCGCGATCTACCAAAGGCTAAAACTTATGGCCTAAATGCAAAGCACCTAAAGAAGCTCATACAAGAGGGAAGAGCACTTACCATGTAACTTGTTGAATTTCTGACAAGAAAGGGCTCGAGAACTTGTTTAGGCACCACGTGTTAAGTGTAGCCGCATAATGGTTGGTCCAAGCAACAATGTCTCTCTCGGGCGCTGGCTCGGATCGAGTCTCTCTACAGCCGGTGCGGCGGCTCCATCTTGGTGCAGGAAACGAGTAGCAAGGGTTTAGAGGAGCAATTTAGAAAATTTTGTCTAGAGAGGCTCAGATCAGCAGGTGCGGCAAAGGAGTAGCAAGGATTTAGCGGAGCCGCCAAGAAATTTCAGAAATTTTTGAATGATGGTGCGGGAAAACCTTGAACTTGAAAGAAATTTAGAATGAGGGTGCGGAGCAATTCATATCACCTAAGGTAACAGGTTATTTTTGTTTGTATCCAGTCCGTTTAAATAAAATATGCACAAATATTAAAGGACCTGTGTGTTTTATGAAAAGGATGGATTGACCCGAAATGCAATCGGACGGTCCAAATATAAAGCATAACTATTTTGTTACCTCAGAAGATATGGATTCGAGTGAGAGAGCGCCAGTCGAAAAAACCGGTTTATTTTCAAAAACCAGTGCTAAATATACAACACCGGTTATTTAAAAAACCGGTGCTAAATGTCTAACATACAACACCGGTTTATTTCTAAAAACCGGTGCTAAATATTCAGCACCGGTTTTTAGAAATAAACCGGTGTTGTATGTTAGACATTTAGCACCGGTTGTAAGTTTAACCGATGCTAAGATACATACAACACCGGTTTTGTCAAATCCGGTGTTGTTTGAGCGGTGTAGATTTGAAATTCTGTAGTAGTGTTAGTTGAATAGAAATAAGAAAGATCAAACCGAACCAAATAAAAAAAATTAAAGTAATTCAAAAATTCAACTCAAGCGAACCATCTAAACCGAAAAACCGATCATTTAATTCGAAATACAGTTCGGTTGAAAACCAAATAAACCGGACCTAATAAACATCCCTACATAAGATCGAGTTGATCTATTTATTATCACTTTCGCTTGGTTGCGCAATTGCTCATTAATTTGCATCTTAACTTCGTTAAAATTTCACTAAACTTGTGCTGAAGTCTAGTTGAAAAGTATGTGTACAAATAAAACATAAATTGGCGGCTCATATATTTTGATTTCCGAATGAGTTTGTGCCAACAAGACATAAATAGTTTTCACCAACCTGTTCAAACATTCTCAGTATGTTTGTAATGGTACGTATGTGATTAATCAGGAGCGAATCTAAAGAGTAAGTAGAGGTGGCTAAGAGAAGAAATACTATATATACATTTTAGCCCTTTTATAAAATTAAGTTAAACAACACGAACTTATATATTCAGCATCTTCAATCCCAATTTTATAACTTCGTCCCTATCAGCCATGAACACCTTGTTTGGATATGGAGAGTAGAGGAAGGGAAGGAATGGAAAGAAAAGAAAACTTTTCATCGAATCGTGTTTAGTTGAAAAAATTATGTCGGAGGTGAAATGTTTAACATTATATAATTGTAATCAATATAATCGGTTTTCCTGCCAATTTTGAGTGTAATGAATGGAAAAAAAAATTTGTTGCAAATATTTTTAGAAAAAATAACACAAATGTTCAATCTTATATCTTACTTATATAATTCTTATGTAAATTTTTTTGTCACAATTCTATAACAGCCATCAAATTTCTCATTAACCTTCTAAATTATAATCAACCAAACAAAAAATAAGACAGAAAGAAAAATTAAATTTATTTTTCCAGCTCATTAATCATCCAAACACAAAAAAAGTTAAATGTGTTAATCTTACTTTCTATTCCATTTTATTCCCTTCTATTCTTCACCTGATCCCCTTCCTCTACTCTCCATCCAAACAGGGTGGAAGAGAAGAAATGAAGCTTCATTAAGTCTTTTTGCTTATGTATTTTGATATTATATAATTATCAATCTATAGACTAGTACTATTCGGGATAAATATCGGCCATCTAAAAGCTGTGATATGATGCCTCTATCAGTTAGGGGATTAAAGATTACAAATAAATTATACAGTCAATAATTAATAATACGTACGTACTCAGTGAAACTATATCGATCTAAGCTGGGCCGCCGACGCATATGGGTCCTCTGACGAGAAAGGAATATGAGATTCTAATAAACAAAAATTAGTGCATCATTTGTTTTTTTGTTGAAACCTTGACAGTGGTTGTCAAGTATAATTTTTATTAATTAAAACATAAAATACATCCATCGTTCTACATTTAAAACATCATCCAAACTACATTAACATCTAAACATCACATCAAACAACACAAACAACTAAAACAACAAAATAAATAAATCATATCATTTAGTGGTAGACACTGATAACCTTTAGTATTGGCTGGCTAGCGACCAAAGGAAATGAGACATCTTTTTTTTTTCTTCTTTTTTTCTATTTGGGTTACGGGCGGAGAAGGCAGGGTGCTGCGGTGGTGGGAGTGCAAAGAGAGAGGAGAGCCGACGACTAGGGCTATTACCGCCAACTGTCCTTAGTTCTCCCAACGATGGTGAAGAAATAGAAGGTGCCGATAGACAAGAAAAACGAAGACTAGGATCATTATCGTCAACTTTCTCTTTTTCCGACAGATAGGTGCTGAGGTAGGGAGCAGGAACGAGTAACGCTTGCTAAATGATTAACATACTTGCGACAAAACTGAGGTGCTGGGGTATGTTAAATGATAACATACTTTAGATCTTTCTATGGTTTCCATGCGTGTAGGAGTAGGATAGTCCATGCGGGGAGCTATTGTGCCCTTCTCGCCGTGATATTTGCTAGTTAATTAGTTTATCTCGGGCTATAATATTTGTATAGTAATAGAACCTTGTAAATAATTTTTCCCATTTTATAAATATGTTTGGCAGTAATCACCGCTAAACTAAAAAAAATAGAAACTATAAATCTAATTCAATTACACAACTTTAGGTCCTTTCAATAAATACAAGGCTTATATAATTTGTATAAAACTTAGATATGTTTTAACAGAATTAGGAATTAAACGATCAAAACTAACAATATAAATTAAATACGTAGCTGGGTAATTAAACTTCTGCTCCTCTATTTATGGAAATTTTTTTGGCAAATGCTTCCGTGCATGACCAATGCATATCTCACATCTTTCTGAGGTCTGTATTCCACAAAAACAAGAAAGACTACTAGCTGCTTGTAATTTCTTTATTTATTTATTTTTAGAGAGAAATATGAAAGTCTAGCCTTGAGAAATTTCAGTGTTTATAAACGATCCTCCATTCATATTTCGAATTCACAACCCCACACATATAGAGGGTGTTATCTTTTGCCACTAGATCAAAAGATGTTTCTTAGCTGCTTGTAATTATTTTTCTTTTCCTTTTTTGAGAGAGAAAGATAGAGGTCTAGCCTTCCGAATTCTAATGTCCATGACCCCCGTCCTCCCCATTCAGATTTTGAATCCACTACCTCTCACATAAGTGGGTTCTTAGCTGCTTTCAATTTTGTTACTTGCGCATTAATTGGCCTATAAAATATACAGTATACTTTTGGAACAAGCATATATCAGGGGTGATCTCCTACATATGTTTCATTTGATTTTCTTATTCAATAAGGTTAATAAATATTGAAATAGTAATAAAAAGAAAGGAAATTTTTAAACACACACACAAAAGGAAAAGAGTGAGGCTATATAGTACTATGCATAGCGCGGTTTGATTTGTACCATATATCGATCTGTCTTTGTTTTCAAATTAAGTACTACAATATATAGCAACCCCTATTTGAAGTAGAAAGTAATCCGAACCCGATTGACTTAATTCGACTGAAAACATGACCTGACCCAAGTCTATCCCTTTGCAATAGTCTATTAGAAAGAAAAAAGTAACTTTCATAGTTGTTCAGATTCCGGACAAGAGTATATGCATATAATTGCACTGAATTTTCACCTAATTACCAATATCAGTAAGTAGACAACCTATGAAACAGAAAAATGCAAGGCGCTCTTATATCTATATGTCAATAATGACAGCTTCTTTTTTGAATGTAACTTTTTGTAGGAATTAACTGTTTCTAAGATTTGTATTTCCCCCCTTTTTTGGGATCTATTCTTGTGCATCTTGAGTGCAACAGCTTACCAATTTTCCAGATGTTTAGTTGTTTATAGCATATATATATATATATATATGGCTTCACAAGAGAGAATATTTTTAAGTGTTTAGACAGTACTGAAACTAATTAAATATTTATAGAAGCTAATTCAAATTTCTACCGGATTAAACTTAACTACACTGACGTGAAGTCGCAAACTATCTTTCTCTAGGGTATTAAATAGAGAAAGCAAGTAAGCAACCATGAATGGCCCCTGCATTCCATTTTTGTTCCATATATAATTGAAGGCTGATTCACTCCTCCAAAAAGCATCCACGGTGCCCTTTTTTCGACATCAAGTCCTTCACACAAGGACGCAGTTTGGAGTTTGAATTTTTATTTCTATAAACATACGGTGCAATTTTTTTGTTTTTTGTTTCACCTTTTGAATTTGAATAAAAAAAATCTCCCATCGCTTATTAATTTGTGGAATTCTTGGGTGGTTTTGCACAAAATATATATACAACTGTTAACTTATGTACGTAGTATTGTATTAACTGACCCAAGAATAGTAGTAGCACGTTTAACTGTCGCTTTATCTAAAATGATAATTCATTTGTTTAGTTATTATCTTTCTTCAAGAAATGGGTATGACTTTACCTGTCGCTTTAAAAGTTTCATTCAAACCTTCAATGCATATCTGCACGACGATTGATTAGAAAGAAAAAAAATTAGCATGCACAATTTATGTCCTTTTTTTATAATTAAGCAGACAGATCTATATATAGACCTATATATATATATATATATATATATATAATATATCATTAAATGTTGACATTTAAACAATATTTGCTATATGATACCGACACCAGAAACAAGCGTCAGAGACAAGCTCCTGCTCTCATGAGTCATGCATGATCATGACACCAGGAACATCATCATCATCATTGTTATTCTTGTTGTTAATTTGTTGATCAAGTTTGCTTTCTCCTAACAATTGGAGTTCCCCGGAAACTTTTTTTCCAATCAACCCCTTATATATTATATTTTTTTTCAAACAGGTAAATTAGCAGGCTGAGGGAGAACATTAGCTACCAAATGACCTTAATTGAAGATGCCATTCATTTAAATATTAATTAGTAAATTATGAAAATGCTCTAAATTTATGAAAAAAGGAACAATTGACAAATTTAATATTTAAAGTTTATGGACTGATCATATATAAGTTACGCTATGGTACTTTATAAAGCGCAGGTCGACCCATACTATAGATTCATATCTTTGTTTTCAAAATTCAAATAGTCAATCCGACCCACACAACATGATCTCCGTACGTATGAAAATGTAGTTGGAAACCAATTTTACTTTTTTTATATATATATAATATGTGTACTCTCTTTTTAGATAGGTTAAAAATCACTACTTTTGAATGGTCCAGAATTTTTAATAAATATATTAAAAATAGTAAAAAAATTATAAATTTGATCTTCAAGTATATTTTCATATGAAAATAATGTTAAACAATTTGGATCGACTATTTGGACTTTGAAAACGAACATATGGATCCATAGTATGGATCGATGTGTGCTTTGCAAAGCAACTCACTCGATTATATATAAGTTTCGGATATTGCTGAATCGTGTGCATATTAAATAATGCAACAGATGGAAATGTTTAAGGTTTCTTGCTAGTGGCTTTATTGGTTCCATGAAGCCAAGGATGATCGCGGTTCTATGTAATTAAACTTACATACTACATGCGAAAAATATGGATATCCATGAATTAAAAAAAAAAATCAGAGAGAGAAACTCGCAAGGGTTTGATCTGCCAGGGTGCTTTTGAACAAAAAATGCATCTAATGTTTGATTCAACACAAAATCATGCAGAAAAACACGGAAATAAATCTGTTGGTATTCCAAAGGGATCACAGGATTCTGTTATTCCGATCCCAGCCGTACGTTGACTTTTATTGAGATTCGGACACAAACAACTTTTTGTCTTGAGATTTGTGCATGAAAAACTTTGAACGGTTGTTATAGGAATAACCGGGTCATGTGATCCCTTTCGAATAACAGCAGATTTATATCCGAAAAACACAACAAAATTAAAAATCTGCATGTGATGCATCAAGTTTATGTGTTAAAGTTTATTAATGTGCCGATATTTATTCTTACATTGTACACAAACCAATAACAAAAAGTCATGAAAACAAAAGGGGTATCATGCTCAGTTTATACTAGCATAGAGGTTCAACTTGATCAACATTCTAACTAGGATAAGTAATGCGATTTATATAGGCAATATATGTAGGAGAAAATGCTGAACCAACAAGAAAAAGAGGCAAAAAAATATATCATGGGTGAGATTGTAATTAATTAGGTGCCTTTTTTATCTTTCATTATGTTGCTATATGGTTCATAACTAAGATCTTCTACTTTAATCACTAATGAGATTTACTAGTTTTGGTTTGCATGATATCTACATCCATGACATGAAGGTAATCATCCCAATCACCTATCTTCTATTGATTAAATACAGAGACAATTTATATATATGTACATATATTAAGAAGAAACCTTATATAAAATTTGAAGGCCATGAATCATGATCACTTGAATTCAAGAGGAAAATTAATTATAGCGAGATACATGCTAAAGTTAACAAGTTAAGAAAATAGTGGTTACAGAAAAGGCTATGATCACTTGAAATCAACATAGGTATCTTTTAAAGAAGGTTGTTGCACAGAATGGTTTTCTCAAAAGAAATCTTCCTCAACAGCCAATCAGGTGAGAGAGAGTATATATATACCCCAACCACCATGGTTACCTAAGCCCTTCAACCCATGCAACCATCCCAAATGGTTCAAGTAAAGAGATCTCAGTTACTAAAATAAGGTCAAACCCTTCTAGAATTTGCAAATGATCCAAGCAAAAGCAGTTCATTATTGCAATTTAAGAATAATCAACGTTAATTAATCTTGCTGGGCCCCACAATGGAGGTTGACATGTCCTTCAGTGATTCTATGATTGGAGGCTACATGGAGAAGTAGGTCCAAATTTAGGAGTGTCAATTTCAACAAAAACAAATTAATAGATCTGTCATAAATGAAGAAACTGATGACCTCAATTCATTGCTTAAGAGATTATGTTTGCGAACGTAAAAATGTCACTGTTTTGTTTGGACTTCTGTCACTGCATGTTACAGGACTTACAGCTAATTAAATTGTGATGTTCTGTGTTTTTTTTAAGAGAAATTTATATATACACCCATCAAAACTTTGTGATTTAGATATTTCCCCATCAATACTTTAAATTTAATTATTTCCCCATCTAAACTTACTCATTTTATTAATATCCCCATTTCTTCATTTAATCACTTAAAAATACAACTTAATATTAATAATTTTTAAATTGACAGTTTTACCCTTACTCCCTTGGCCTCGGCCTCATATTTGCTATGCATAATAAATGGGACTTCATTTCTGTTGTGACTTTTCATCAGTTGCCGCCTCCAGCCTCCTGCAGTTTTGTGTTTTGTAAAGAGAGAATTGGCGACGAGAAATACAACAAGGTTCTCTCTAAATAATTAGATAGTCTTTGAACCAATCTTTGTTATTTTGTTTGAATTATCAAATGCCAACTGTAAGCTATTCTTAGTTTGTTTCACTTGTACTACGTCTAGATCGGTATATCTTTGATTAACCTTTTGCTTTCACTATGGCGGACAAATTGGCATTTACTTTCACTACGCATAATATAAATAGCAGCTTTTCGATGATATTTTGCTTCAAATATCGAGCTGTCTGGATGCACAAACAACTGTGGTACTAAAAACAGTGTTTGAGTTGAGTTGAGTGAATATCATCATCTCATAGCTTTACAAGAGAAAAAAAAAACAATAGTTTATATAGATTACAAGGCTTTATTAGAACCGTTGACGAAATTAACTAAAAAAGGGAAATATAGTAACAGTCATATAAAGCATATAGATGAATTATTATTTTTGTGTTGATGGAACAAATCCCTTCATTTGGTTACAGAGAAAATATGAAGGAAAGAAAGAAATGGCAGATTTTGTAAGATTCACTCCAGTTTTGTTAGGTGTACCCAGAGTGCATAGACAAAGTATTATTTTCAATATGTGGCAACTAGTATCCTCAAGGCAATGGAGGCCTTGCATGCATTGTTGCACAACATTCACCAGTCTCTTGAAGCAATAACCTCATAGATTGCTTGCTTTCTTAATGATGTTCCATGCTCTTGCTAATTCACACTCATCCAAGTATGACTAGCTTCGTGGTGGAGTTTGATTAGTTCAAAAGAGCCCACAAGAACTTAAAATATGCAAAAAATGTTGCCCTGAGTGAGACAGAGGCTCGAGCTGTCAAGTATCAAAAGCTCTAGAACAAAAGTGCACAATATGATTTCCTTTACATTACTCAAGTGAGGTATTCGGCAATGGTCTCCAGGCTTGACTATTTCAAATTGCTTTGTAACCGCACCATATGGATTTTGCATAAAACAGAGGAAAAGGGAGGGTAACGAAGGAGAGAGAAAGAATTAGATGAGGGTAAAGCTGTAAATTTAAAGTTTTAATAATATTAAATTGTATTTTTAGTGATTAAATGAAAGAATGGGTATATTAATAAAATGAGTAAGTTTAAATGGGGATATAACTAAATTTAAAGTATTGATGGGGAAATATCTAAATCACAAAGTTTTGATGGGTGTATATATAAATTTCTCTTTTTTTTAATATATCGTACTATGCAGGTGTATTGCATGCGAATCAAGTAGGCAGTGTACTTTAATTTATGTTTAAATAATGATTTGGTGCGGCTTAATTTAATTTCTAGTTTATTAACTGGGTTTTTGCTTTCACGTCTTGAATTATATTGTTGAACTGATCATTAATTAATGCAGAATGAATAGTAGTGGTCAGTTTCACTAATCAGGTTCATCACAGCATCTAGTAAATGTTATTTTCAAGAATTAAACTTGTATCTTTTTGTAGAGAGATGAGAACTCATGTCACTATATTAAGTCAGCAATTTAGTGTAAGGAACAATATAAATTTTTTTTTTCCTAAAGACTAAGGATCAAGCTCTTAATTATAGAGCAAAGTTAGGGTGTGATGTGCTCATCAAGAGGTATTGGTGAGCACAACTCTAAAAGTATATTGAATCAATTTCAGACGACAAATTCAAACCGTTGAAATCCATGTACCTAATGAGTGATGCATGTACATACAGCATTTTGAAAGTTTTGAATTCATTTACTACAATGTCAAATGGTCAAATAAATAAATGAAAAATGAATATATAAAACAACTTATAAAATGTTCATTTCTTTGACCGCTTGACCTTCTAGCAAATGAATTCGAAACTTTTAAAAATTTTCATGTACATGCATCACTCATGAATTACATGAATTTCAACGGTTTGGATTCATCGTTTGAAACCGATTCAATATACTTTTGGAGTTGTACTCACCAAAACCTCTTGATGAACATATCACACCCTAGCTTTGCTCCTTAATTATATATTAAGAGTAGAACTAGGGTGTTCTTAAGCTCAACAAATTGTTTGGTGAGCTTAACTCCAAAATCTATTAGATTAGCTTCAAACAATAAATTCAAACCGATTTACTTCACGAGTGATGAATTTACATGTAAAAATTTTAGAATTTCAAATTAATTTTGTATAAAATCAAGTGGTCAAAATTAGAAGGTTTATAAAGTCAAGTGGTCAAAATTCGAAAACTTAAAATCTTTGCATGTAAATTCATCACTAGTGAAGTAGATGGATTTCAACGACTTAAATTTGTCATTTAAAATTGATATAATATATTTTAGAGTTAAGTTCACCAAACACCTTAATGACCTCTAGTTTTACTCATATATTAATATCCACAAGAGATCTTTCATATATGTTTATCGTTAGGCCTGTTGGGCACTACTTATTATGGACTTTTGTCTTTAGTTAAAAGTTTCCCAATAGATCGTTATGGGCTCACATTTCCGCCTAAATATGAAATTTTCATTTTCCAAAAGAGACACGTCTGGAGTTCTTTCACTGTTCCTTTTATCTCTCTAGCAGAAAAGAGCAAATCATCAGGATATAAATGTCTAACCAATCAAAAGGGCTAAGGTTTCAATTGTTATACCCAAATGCATATTCATGGCAAGAACCTCTTGTAATACTTCTAATTCTGTTTTCTAAAAGAATGATCAATCTCATGTCCAGGAGACATCTGCACATGAATTCTTTATTGCTGAGAAGTACAGAAAATCAGAAAGGAATCGGATTTTAATTATTTACCTATGCTGGCAAAGAATTTTGTACAAAAGACCCTTGCATTTATTAGGAGTCTTATATATATGGGTTAGATTCTCTACAATGCCATATACCGATGCGGCCATTGCACCTTTTTGAAATCAATCTGAACTCACTGTACAAATTTACAATTAAGCATAAGCACTCCAGATTAAGACAAGCAGTTCTGGAAAATCAATCTGAACTCACTGCAAAGTATACACAGACATTAGTAACAAATACATAGCAAACAGGAATGCATAATATAATAGAATGACAGTTCAAATATAATTTATACCTAACTAAAGATAATTAGATGTTTCCACACAAATATGAGAACTGGAAATCAGATTGAGAATCATTATCACTTCTGCAAAACAGAATTGTTTTATTCAATGTACTTCAACTCATAGCAACCATGCCATTTTAAGCTAAACAATACAATAAAATAAAACGACAAAGTAGCACAAATAAAAAAGAAAAAAAAGTCATCCGCATTGGATTGGAACGCGTCTTTGTCAAATAACTTTGCGCCAAATTTATATGATTTAAAACCATGTCATAAGATGCTAGCATTTAGTATTCCTTCTTGCCGAAATTTTTGCACCAGAGCTGCGAAGGGATTGGGCGGACTGGCTCATGTGGCCTTTGCTGAAACCAAAGAAGATGTTATATTAGCTCAATGACAGTTTTATAACTCTCATGCAAATAAAAGTTTATGCCGTAGTTGTATTTAATCCAAATTCGGTACTGACCAGCTTGTATTAACTGATACATGCCAGTTCCTTACTGAGTAGTGCAAGAATCCTTCCAATCATTAACACAAAATTCCAGTTCTAAATCCTTTTGAAGTAAAATATTTGTGTAAAATCTCGTTAAATAGCTTTAATTAAGCAGAAAATCCTGGGTGAGCCTTAAAAACTAAAGTATAATTTAAACAAGAGAAAATCGAGAAAGAGAAGGTTACCTGTGCCAAACTGGTACTAGTTCGATACTGGAAGAAATGTTACCAGTTTAGCACTGAGAAAAATGTAGCATACAAGACCAGAAACAATGGATCCAAATACCACACAGTTGTTAAGAATCCATAAAAAATAAGCATACAGGTCGGAGTACATATCAAACAGTTTTCTAAAGCTGACATGCTTGGAAGCAAAATCTGTACTTCTTCAAGAGATTTAATACTTTTAGTGGGTTGTCCTCAAGGTCAATTTATGTCAGCATTTAATTATGATCCAGAATACTAAATTGTTATTATCAAGTTAAGACGAGGTGTATTCAAATATTCAATATCAAGCAACAGATGCAAGTGCAAAATTACTCCCACACTTCACATTTCTTAGTACCATCCTTGTCATTTGCCACACCGGCTCGATATTGAAGTTATACCCAATCTCTAAGACAAAGGTTAAATTAAGAAAATAAACAAATGTGCCAGAAATGCCTCTTGTAATCCATCAAAAATCTTTAGGGGCATATGTATAATTCATCTGAACTTGTATATATCTATTTTATCCCTACATAAGTTTTATATATCTGAACTTGTAATCCATCAAAAATAAACTATTGACCTATCCAAAGCTAACTAAATCATGTTATTTTCGGGCATAAATTGACACCAACACTTCTGCAGTGAGAATTACAACCCTTCTATTAAACCCTAACATCTACGCACTAGTTTGTCCCTTACCCCCTAAAAAATCTAAGCTTAACAAGCAGAAGCAGGTCCAGATCGATCGCAACCAAAAGAGATCAGCAAGTATGAACAAGAAAATAAAATGGAGAAAAAGAACGATCAGCACCTCGAGCTCGGCCGATTTCATGGCGATGGGGATGCAGACGAGGACGATGCCGAACAAGGCGATGGCGGTGTTGCGCCGCCAGTGCACGGGTCGGCAGTAGGGTCCACCTGTCATGCTCCACACTTTGTTCCTGAAATCACCGGCTCCATGGCCGTGGCCAGCGTCAGCATGTCCATGGCCACCTCCTCCCATCTCTCTCTTTTTCGATCGATCGATTGATCCAAGGCACCTGGTTGATTTCTCTTGGAAGTCCTTTTCTGCTTCCTATCGGATCCACCTGTTGTATCTCATTTGGTTTTAGAGAAAACCCAGCGGAGGTGGAATTCATATCATCTGCAGTAACTCATATTCTAAGTTAAGGTATAACTAATCTCAATCGTCCGATCCGTATTGGCACGAATATTAAGGATACATTGCATTAGGGTGTGGCCGGAATTGGTCCAGATTATAATCGGACGGTCAATATTCTAAACCCAAAATATAAGTTAGTGCAGAGTACATGGACTCGCGGAGGTGAATTAACTGGAGTAGAAGCTGGGTAGAAATAGACCATATTTGGGCCAGGTCTAGTAATTCTGAGTTTGTTTGCAAATCTAACGAGTTGGTTTAATTAGGGCTCAATTTATGTTGGGCTGGTTTACAAGTAAATATAATTCTCAAGCGCAATCCTCAGGTTTTAGTTTTCTGTTGAACGTGTTCGTGGGCTTATTAAACTCTTGTTGTTGAGTTTAACTTTAAAATATATTAATAAGATTAATTATGAACGACAAATTTAAATTGCTGAAGTCGATCTAGTTCACGAGTGACATGTTTACATACAAAAGTTGTAATTTTTTTATTAATTTTGTATAAAGTCAAACAGTAAAAAAACTTATAAGTTAATTTTAATACATTTATTTTTTTCATTATTTTTCACCACATGATTTTACACTAATTACTTCAAATATTTATAAATTTCACATATAAATTCATCATTGGTGAATAGATAGATTTCAACAGTTTACACTAATTATTCAAATATATATAAATTTCACATATAAATACATCATTGGTGAATAGATAGATTTCAACAATTTACATTTTTAATTTGAAGTAAATTGGTGATATAGATAGATTTCAACCGTTTATATTTATCATTTGAAATGAATCCGATAAATTTTAGAATTAAGTTGATAAACTTAAATATCCTAGTTATTTTTGTTAGGCTACACTAGGGCTGCTAACGAGCCGAGTTGGCTCGAGTTATGGACAACTCGAATTCAACTCAGAAGATAGTGAGTCGAGTTGACTCGAGTTGAGAATATTGAGCCGAGCTGGCTCGTTGAATCGAATTCAACTCACGAGTAACTCGAGTTGGCTCGTGACTGGTGAGTCAACTCGTTTAAGGTGTTGAAATGTTGAACATTTGAACTGATGATCGTTGTTATATAATAATATGAGAAGTAAATATTGAATTAACAAACAATCTACAACAAAATATCAAATGAAATGAGTTGGGTCAACTTGGGTCAGTCACATCTAGTCGGGAAAATAAAATGGGTCGAAAATTACGAAGGAAACCATTAATCAAACGAGTCACGAGTTGTAACGAGCGAGTTGAATTCAACTCGAACTCAATTCGAGTCAGACTAACTCGAATTTTAAATGAACGAGTTGTTAGCGAGTTCGTTACCGAGCTGAGTTTGAGTGGTTCACGAGTCGCGAGCTTTTTATACAGCCCTAGGCTACACTTGAGTAATAGGGAGAATTCAAGCGAATCCCAACTTTGGTTCAATAAGGACGGAATTATGGGGACCATCTGTTAGGGTATTTGTTAGGCTTGGGCTCTATGCCTCTGTATGTTAAAAAAAGGAACCTATAAATTATTAGATCCTTCAACTACTGCGTAAGTGCCTTCAACTACTGCCTAAGTAACAGAGGAATCTATAATTTTCTTATCAATGAAAAATGTAAGATAGCAAGTTGCCACCTTACCCTCAAAAAAAACAAAATCCCCGCTTTTATTTTTGATTAATTGCAAGGAGTCTGGTATTCTGGTTTTCTAGTTTCTGTGGGATTAATAGAATTTTATAGAAGTCCAGTTTGTTCTTGACTCCCCTCTTCACAAAAGCTGAATTTAAGAGACCCATCAGTAATAAAAATTATGAATTAAATACATGAGCAATTTTTGTAAATGTAAACCAACATGTTGATGGATTTAACTGAAATTCGAATTGACACAAATTTGAGCCCATTTTCGGCTCAATCAGCCGAATTGAAAGCATGTCGGTAGAAAGAAAACTTTAATTTAATTTCACAACTGTCACATTATATATATATACACACAAAAATCATCAGCAAACCAATAGCCCACTTTTAAAAAGCAAATAAATTACTAAAGAAACACTTACATCTCTTAAGCTTTTTTTCTTTTTATTTCTTTTAGATGTATCTTAAAAGGCCTAAACACTACCAATTTCACAATTACACAAAAAAAAAAAAAAAACATAAAATTTCAAGTATTAATTTCCTATTCACCCCCTAAAAAACCTACCTTTCTCACTTTCAAAACCACAAAACGACCTCACATCTTCTTCATAGACCCAATTCTATGAATCTTGAGCAAAACATGTAGCAACAGGTCTGAAACCTTTCTAGAACTTGGCCGCTCTGTCGGTGCAGCACAAGTACACTGTAAGGCGATGTCAAGTACTTCTAACATGGACGATTCTTCGTTTTGAGTGAGTGGCTTTAGTGCTCCATCAAATAATTCATCTCGTAACGGAGCTGGTGAACTAGTGAGTGTTTGAACCCACCTCACCATGTCCATGTCGCCAGTAAATTTCTTATCTGTTGGAATGTGACCCGTCACGAGTTCCATTAACACTATCCCCATGCTGTACACGTCACTCTTGTCTGTGGCCTTCAGAGTATAAGCACACTCTGCCAATGTTTTACAAATAATTAGGCATTAGTATTAATTAATTCAAGGTTTTACACTATGCAAAATATTATTTGGGCCTAGGTATTAGGTCATTCTGCTAAGATATTCTAGATATAGTCACTTATTTGTGGGTCCACATTGTTGTACTACAGGAGACAGACCCCATAAACTTCATTGACTTGCTAGTCTCATCCTAGGCCAATTATTAAGTGTTAATTATTCCTCAAGCATCATTATATTCCAAATTGATGGAACCAAATTATTTATGATTTTGACACCATAACATAAAAACATGTTACTACTTATAAAAAAAAGGTGCTAATTAACACTATTAACAGGTATTATAGTTAACATACCAGGAGCGATGTATCCATAGGTACCAGCGAAGCAAGACCCAGTATCAGTGCATCCATTCGAATCGGCACCACTCCTACCCTCAAAAACCGCCTTCGCAAGGCCGAAATCCCCTAAATGTGCCTCCATATCCCCATCCAATAAAACATTGCTCGACTTAATGTCACGATGCACTATCCTTGGCACACAGTCATGGTGCAAATATTCCACCCCTTTTGCCAACCCAAGCGCAATTTTTAGCCGGGCTTCACATCCTAAATGTCTCTTTCGTTTTAGGCCTGTTGCTGGCTCATGCAGCCAATCAAACAGACTACCGTTCTCCATGTACTCATAGACCAACAAATTTGCTCCCTCTCCATTACTTATGAAACCTAGCAGTTTCACCAAATGACGGTGCCGGGTTCGTCCAAGTATTTTCACCTCTCTAGCAAAACTCTTGTCATGGAAAAATAGTGAGTCTCTATCAAACTTCTCAATTCTTTTGACCGCCACGGTCTCACCGGTTGGTAATTCGGCCTTGTAAACTGTACCAGACCCTCCCGACCCAATCGCAAATTCATCGCTTAGATTGCCAGTAGCCTCCATTATTGTGTCCCATTTAAAATCACGCCGAGCTGAACCCTTGATGATCAGCTGCCTATTCGTGCTTGCAGAGCTTGAAGAAAATGCACAATTCACTTCACTAGATTTTCTTTTTAAATACCGGTGCCTTAGTGAGAAACCAAGTGCAATTATTAAAAGTAAAATTGCTAGGGTTACAGTGGCTGAGATGACTGCTATGGAAGCGGAGTGTAGTGCCGAGCCATGAGAGTTTGAAGTACTTGATGTACAAGACTCCAAAGGGCCCCCACATAGATCAATGTTACCAGAAAATGACCCCGCTGGCCAGTGAGAGAGCCGGTTGTCTAATTTTCCTTCGAGATTGTTATTCGATAGGTCTAGACTCACTAGGCTACCCATCTGGCCAATTTGTGCTGGGACCCCGCCGGTCAGTGAGTTGTGCGAAAGGTTTAAATTTTCAAGCTTGGAGAGTGACCCAAAAGAAGGCGGGATTGCCCCGGTTAAATTATTCATACTAAGGTCTAACACACTTTGAAGTTCTTGTAATTGGCCAAGCTCAGACGGCATTTCACCGGAAAATAGGTTATGAGAAAGGTCTAATTCATAAAGATTTGATAGTTTCCCAATTGAAGTCGGTATTTCACCTGACAGTTGGTTCATTCCAAGGTTAAGCACATTTAGGGATGTAAGACTGCCCACTAAAGGAGAGAGTGTACCATTCAGGTTATTTCCATCAAGAGAGAGTTTTAACAACTTGGAGCAATTGAAAAGGGAATCTGGAATGGGCCCTGATAGAGAATTGGATGACATGGTTAACCGTCCCAGTTGAGGCAAGTTCCCTAGCCAATCAGGTACTGTACCGGTCAATTGGTTGTGATCCAGCACAATGAGGCTGAGACCGGTACATGAAGAGAGTTCATTTGGTACTTCACCAGTTAGAAAATTCAAGGATAGGTCAAGAAGGAAGAGAGAAGAGATATCTCCGAAAGATTTGGGTATTGAGCCTATAAGTCGGTTTTTCGCAAGTCGGATTCTTTCAAGTGCTGGTGAGTTCCCCAACTGAGTCGGGATTTCTCCATCGAACAAATTATTTGTAACATCAAAAGAGAGGAGATTGTGGGATCCACACAAAGGAAGGATGCTTCCGTTGAGCTTATTGTTCGATAGGTTCACACGGGTGATGTTTCGGCAATTGATCATGGAATCAGGTATTGGACCTTCAAGTGAGTTGTTGTACAACATGAACTGTTCAAGTGAATGTAACATGCCAAAAGTGGTTGGTATTATACCGGAGATTTGATTGTCGGCCAAGTCAAGAATGGCCAACTCCCGGCAAAACCCTAACTCAGGTGGCATTGGACCCGAGAGAGAATTTTGTCTCACATGCAACAAGTTGAGCTGCTTTAGTTGACCAAAGGTCGGTGGGATTGTACCGTTAAAATTGTTACCAAAAAAATCGATCATCTGTAAATTGGTACAGTTGCCAATTGATTCCGGTATTGGGCCAGTGAATTGATTCTCATAAATGTAGAGGGTCTCCAGATTCTCTAACCGGCCTATATCATTTGGTAATTCACCACTTAACAAGTTGTGGTACAGAGACAAGGTTTTCAGATTGATAAGGTTGAATAACTCGTGCGGTACCGGGCCCGACAAACTGTTGTTATTTAACAACAAGTCAGTAAGGTTATATAACTCACCAAGCTGCGGCGGTATTGTACCAGACAAGCTATTATTAGCCAAATCCAATTGCTGTAGAGCATGGCATTCAGTTAACCCAGCCGGTATTTCACCGGAGAAGTTGTTGGTAGATAGCATTAAGTGCTCCATGCTTGTTGCATTGTTGCATAGTGTATCCGGTACCGAACCAGAGAGGTTGTTTTGAGACAACACAAGAAACCTGAGTTGGTTCAACTGAGAAAACCCGGCTGGTAACTCTCCTTGGAGATTATTTACCGACAAGTCGAGAATTTCAAGGTTGCTCAAATTGGAGAGAGAACTGGGGATGGTACCAGTTAGCTGGTTTGCCATGAAATTGAGGTAGTTGAGTTGTACCAATTGACCGAGCTGATCTGGTATGGTGCTTTCGAGCGAGTTATTTGCCAAATTGAGTACTTGAAGATTTGACAGACTGCCGATTTCTGATGGTATGGACCCATTAAGCCGGTTTTGTCCCAATCTGAGTGCAACAAGATTCGAAAAATTGCCAATTCCAGGTGGTATGGGCCCCTCGAGCTGGTTCTGGTGTAGAGCCAAGTTTTCCAGCTGTGTCAACCAGCCAAGCCGGCTTGGTATTATACCAGTAAGATTGCAAAATGCAAGACCAAGAACTGTCAAGTTGTGCAAATCTCCTATCGAGTCTGGTATCGTACCAGAGAGACCGGCATTGTCGCCTAGCCGGAGGATTTGAAGACTGGAGAGCTTGCCAATTTCTCTTGGTATCATACCGGATAGTTGGTTTGAGTATAGAAGCAGTACAGATAGAGAGGTTAGGGATGTGAGCTGAACCGGTATGATACCAGTAAGCTGGTTTGAAGAGAGATCAATGAACTGTAGTTGGGTGAGTTGGGACAGAGATGCCGGTACTGAACCGGTGAGTGCACCAGCCGACAAGTTAAGCCCAACTACATCTGAACCGGTCACATCACATGTGACCCCGGTCCAGGAACAATAAACCGGGTTTTTACTGGACCAGTCGGAGAGATAGTTTAATGGGTCTTCTTTGAAAGCCTTCTTCACTTCAAGCAGAGTCTCCATTTGGGATTTCACTGGTGGTGCCGAGAGGAGAAACATGGTTGCTAGTAACCATAATGAGAAAATCCGAAAAGACAAGCTCGCCATTGTTGTAGCTGTTGAGTAATGTGTACTCTTGTGTTTTAGCTAGAGGGAGAAAGTAGGAGAGAGAGGCATGCGTGCATGGGAATTATGGAGAAGAGGTCTGTGTTGTCGCATTGGGTTTTGCTGCTATTAAATCGGGAGAGATTTAAAGAGGAGAGAGAAGGAAGAATTAAATGACACCGCGCATTCCCAAGGAAGCCTCAGGCCTAAAGGAAAACAGAGATGCTTTGTTTTGGGAAAGAGAGAGAGGGGAAACCAGAAAGGAAGAGAAGATTTGGAGGGATTTTTATGATGAGAGAGCAATAGCAGTTGGGATCTTCTCGGATGACGAGAGAGAGAAGAGAAGAGAAGCCAAGTTGCTCTGTCAAAGAAAGAGTGTCTGTGAAAGAGAGCAGTTGGGTTCCTTTATTGGGACATTTATACATACACTAGATACTGTTGCGCTTTCTACGGTATGTTCGGATTCTTAAAAGTTGATTTACTTTTTAAATAATATTATTATTTTGTTACAAAATTATTTTCTGCACTCTATTATATATTTTTCTTATCAGCACTCTGAAAAGTATTTATATCGTAAAAATTATTTGTATTTATATCAAATATATAAAGTATCTGTCACCTTTTTTTTTTCCTAATGATCATAAGAAATTTAAATAAAAACTTGGTTGAGTAAGTAGATGTATTGTTTTTGAAGTTTCAATTATGGAAACGCAAGGTATGAACATTTTTATCATCAAGTATAAATATTTTATGAGAGAAGTACAAAGATATTTTTTTGATGCAGATAAACTGTGTAGATAAAGAGTTTAGTTATCACTCCTCTATTTATTTAGCTTTCAAAAAAAATGAACTGATGTATCAAAATATTAACTCAACTTTTCGCTAAAATAGTCGAGTCTGTTTTCCTCTCATAAATATTATTCTAAGTTATAAATTCAAATAAAAATATTTGTATTATTTTGAATCATATTTGAGTAAAAGTTTCATCATATTGTTAGTTCAGTATTCTCTTGCATTATTCTAATTTACTCAAAAAGTACTATTTTTACACTATATTGCTAGTTATCAGCAAAAAGATTTACCAACAATAAATCAATTTTACATGATAAAATTTCAAACATACTCATATAGTATTATTTTTACATGCAGCAAAGAAATTTACAGCATTATTCAAATATACTCAAATAGTATATTTTACGCTATATTTCTAGTTAAGCAAAAAGATTTATCAGCAGTAATTCAAATTGTATACATGATAAAATTTCATGGCACCTGTGTGTTGACAAGTTAGAACCAAGTTCTTAAAAGACACATGTAGACTTGTAATTAAACCGTTTGACTATTTTATAGACTCTCTAGCGTTAAAATTTTCTAAAGAGACATCGTCGTTAATGTAGTTAAAAAGTGTTCAAATAGATTAAACTGTTAAATGACTCTCAATTGTTAAATGTTTTCTAAAAGATTGCTGCTTATAACTATAATACATTTTAAAAGTTTTTCATAGAAAACCTTGATTCACCATTTGGATCTGGATCTCTCATAAATTTATTTACTAAATTAATTTAGGTAGCCTATGTTATATATAGATGTATATAACTTCTTTTTCTAGGTTTTATAAAATTTTCAGGATCATGCAGTTCTCCCCCTAAAATTCATACTATGATAGAATCCTTATAAACCGTTCAAAGTCCAAATAACCGATCCAAACCGTTCATCTTGTTCTCCATATTAATATGTGTTTAAAGACCAAATTTATATTTTTTGGAAATTTTTTACTACTTTTTTAGATTTATTGAAAATCGCTATTTTTATGGTTCAGATTTGTCTGAAAAATAATGATTTTCGATAAATCTAAAAAAATAGTAAAAAATTTCCAAAAAAAAAAAATCAAATTTGGTCTCCAAACACATATTAATATGGAGGACAAGATGAATGGTTTGGATCGATTATTTGGACTTTGAATCCGGTGATTTATAGTCCAATGTATAAAAATGTCTATGCATTGCAATGTATAATAAGCCTTACTCTTTTGCTCTTTATGGATTATTATAATATTTATAATTTTGGAGGAACATTATGTAATTTGAAAATTTAGAAGGACAATTATGAGAGTTCTATTTTTATAAGTGTAAATATGGTATTATGAATTGTTGAGGTTTTAAAAGGTATATATGCAATTCTCCTTTTTGTTTATTTGTTCAATACATGTACAGTAGCATTTTGAGGGTCCATATGGCAAACCTACTCTGTTTAATAATAAATAGTTCAAGTTCCATTTATTGCCGTGCTGCAACTGCAATTATAACAATTGCAAACAATGGCCGTTTTTTTTTTCCTACCACCCTTAGAAATCAGAATTAAATAAACACCACCCGAATAATCAGATTTCAGATTCTGCCACGTTCGCACCGTGGATCTGTGAACGGGTTGACCCGTCCGCAGATCCACGGTGCGAACGGGTCGGTGCGCAGATCCACAGTACGAACGGGTCACTCGAGCTGGTCATGACGCGAGCGGGTCAAAGCGAGCGTATCAGTGCACAGATCCACAGGTCGGTGCGTAGATGCACGATGCGAACGGGTCACGCGAGCGGGTCAGTTCGCAGATCCATTTCGCGAACGGGTTGGCGATCCGTCCGCAAATCCATAGTGCGAACGTGGCGGAATCTGAAATCTGATTATTCGGGTGGTATTCATTTAATTCTGATTTCTGAGGGTGGTAGAAAAAAAAAAACGGAAACAATGGTAACGAATTAAGTACGAGTGGAGCAGTAGCAGACCTTGTATTATGGTAGTTGGTGCTTTGAGAGGGGTTAGGTACGGAGATGGTTAACAATTATGTTGTAGCAGGAGTCAACTACGTCGGACACAATATTGTCAGATCTTCTGTTTTGTTTTGCTGATGTGGGGCATTCTTTGCTACGCGCCAACAACATATAACCTCCAACATATCTCCAATACACACCCGGCTCTTAGCTGGGGTTCTATGGTAGAAAACAGAAAGTGAAATTACTTCACAAAATCCAACTGAGATTGTACGTATGATTCAAATTGATTCTATCTAGTGCTACAAATCTACAACATTTATTCGAATTGAGCAGATTTGTTCGAAATTTTGAGGGCCATTTCTGATAATATCTCCTTAAAACCACAAGTTTTATGGTCCTTTTTTTATTTCAACAAGTTTAATGGTCTTACTGGGGTGAATGTTGATTGTAAATTTTGAAACTTGTAAAGACATTGGACACAGTTATAGAATAAAAAAAATAAAATCTGATATGATGTTTTTATCCCATTATTTTTTTTGTCGGTCCTTCTTTTTAAGCTTTTATTATTTTTTTAACATTAAAAAATATAAAGATTCGGTTAAAAAATTTGTTACATATGAACTTTAATAATGAAGTTATTTTTCTTAAAAATAAGAAAAATCTAAACATTTTTGTACATAAAAGTCCACACTGTTTTTGCTGTGGTAACCTTACATCATCAATACAACCAAACCGAGAACACAAGTACCATTTTTTCAAACCAAATCAGGCTGAATTTAATATTGGGGTCACGGGTGCATGGTCAAACGCTCAATCCTCCGTGTGATTCCGTAGAATAAAACAAACACCCAACTTATTCTTCCCGAGTTATTCCAAACAATAATTTTCTGTGTTATTCCTCTTTTTCAGCAGTGCCAAGCTTTTTAAATTTGGTAAACTAAGAAGAATTAGGACACAAATTGGAGTTGAACTGTTGAACCACCAAACCCAAGTGTCCTTTTGTGAGGCATTTCTCAACCTAGTGGGGAGAGCGGATAAGAATGTATCAACGACTCAATTAGGCTAATTTTTTCATTGCATTATTAAAATTGATACAGTAACACCGTTATCACAACCTTATAAATCTGCATCAACATCTATACATTATATATACACACACTTTTTTCGAGAGAAAAAGTGCATTTATGATGGTCGTCCGTCGCAAAAAGAAAAAAACTGAACAATGAAAGTAATCTGTCATAAAAAGTCACATTTTTATCCTCGCAAAAAGTCATTTTTTTATCCTCGCGAAAAGTATCTCATTCTTGTAAAGGCTGGTGATAACCATAGTAATGTATAGTTGATCACTTCAGAACCATCTTATAGGTTTTGTTTTCAGATTGTGCATCGTTCGGATCGAACGATTCAGATTTGGTTGATTTTATGCGTGTTTTTTTATTTTTTATTTTCTTATGTGTTAATTAGTTTTTTCACAATTATAATTCAATCTTTGATCTCGCTCTATTTAGTTCATGAACAATGATCATTATAGAATATTTTTGAGCTATTCTTAACCCTTATTTATACCAACTTTTTATTGTTATATGCTAATGCATAATGATCATTATGGAATATTTTTTATCACAATATATATGTTTTCAAAATACAAACAACTTATTTGAACCGTTCAAACCGTCTCCTACTTGAGAGCTTCGTTTACATATAAAAAAAAAATTATGAATTTATTTAGTAACAAGTCAAGTAGTCAAAAAATATTTTACGCATTGTAATGCATTATTATTTTTTGAAAAATCTTCATTTTAAAAATATTGTAAAAATAATAGTAAAAGTTTCCAAAAAAAAATGTAAATTTGGTCTCCAAGCACATTTTAATATGAAGATCATGTTAATTGATTCGAATTTTGGACTTTGAAAATGTATATATGACTTATAAAAGCATATATCATGATATACTTTTATAAGTCGTGTAGGCGGACTCCATTGGATATAAAATTGTTTATTGGTATATGCATAAATATAAATATGTACTGGATGTAAAAATAATTGAGAAAATTACAAGAAAGAAAGAGCAATTGAGAAAATTGTTTATTGGTATATGGATGTAAAAATTGTTTATTGCTATTTTGATAAAAAAAAAAAACTCGTATTTGTATATTTTGTTGAATTGCTAAAAAAAAAAAAAACATTTCAGAATTCACAAGCCACAAATGCAGTAAACGAACAGAAAGTACAATGTTCAAGCAATTAAGGTAAGCTATTAAAAGAAAAGAAAAAATAATGTCGAAAAAAACAATCTTTCCAAATCGATATGCATCTATTGGGTACCCGTAGCAATGCTATATTCTTGCAATAAGCTCGTTTAAAATCAGGTTTGTGTAGCGTTGTTTTGTGCTAAAGTCTCCTAATTATTATGCCAAAGTAAACTCTCCTGGAAGTATATGTAAAGTTATGTTTTTAGACTTAAAAAGGCTACTGTGGCTTCCCTACTGGCACCTGTAAGGTATTCGATTTGTCTACATTATTATTTTTTCTAAGAGAGTTTGACATTTTTTAAAAATGGTATGCTGAGGTGGAATCAGAAAATTGAGATTAAAGGACTGAATGAATAAAATAAAAAATAACTCTTGTAAAAATAAAAATAAAAATCGAAAGAATAAAAATGAAGTGTTTGAAATCATTGGGGATCTTAGTCCCCTTTAGTTCAAATATTCATTTTCAGTGATAACACATCGGATTTTAAATATGTGACATTTACAAATTTCTCTCATACTCATAATAATTTATGTGACATTTACAGATTCTTCTTTTTCCTAAAGTGTTTATGGAAGTTCAAACCAATGATATAAATTGGCTTGTTCATATCATTCTAAAACCATCCTGTTAATAGAACAACAAGACATTAGATGACAAAAGTATTCACAAAATAGTCTTTTCGTTTGATATGCAATTTTTGAAAGATAAATAGGAAGATCAAACTTGTCAATTTTAAATATCCACAAAAAAACTTTTTTATTATTAGATTTCAAACACGGAACTCCTTCATAAAGAGTATATATATTGTCCATCGTGTCGTCTTCATATTTTTTTTTTCTTACTATTGTAATATAAATACCATTAATGTTTTTTTTTGTTTTATATATAAAATTCAAGGGAAAAACCCATAAGAGAAAACACAAAGTCGTTCAATATTACGTCATATTTTTAGTATTTTTTTTTAAGGACTCTGTTACACTCCGGTATTTTTTAGATGCTATTATTTTCATTTAGTATGCAAAGTTTTTAGTAAAAAGTAATTCATTAGAAAACATGAATTAGCTAATTGTATATAATTATAAACAATTAAATATTAACTCATTGCAATTAGAATATGCAAAATTCTAACTCAATACGATGAAGCACATTCCAGACATTCTACACGTGAAAATTATCGAACACAAACTATATTGGGTAAGGTTAAGGTGCTATGGGTTGCATAGCGACCTACGGTGCTACGGCTCAATATTCGAATTTTCAAAATCCAAACGGTCGATCCGAACCGTTCATCTTGTTCTCCATATTAATATGTGTTTGGAGACTAAATTTTACATTTTCTGGAAAGTTTTTACTATTTTTTTAGATAGGTAGAAAATCAAATATCTGAATGGTGCAGAATTTTTTAGATTAACTGATTTTCTACCTATCTAAAAAAATAGTAAATAATTTCCAAAAAATGTAAAATTTGGTCTCCAAACACATATTAATATGAAGAACAAAATGAACGGTTCGGATCGACCGTTTAAATTTTGAAAACTCGAATATTGAGCCGTAGCATCGTAGGTCTCTATGCAACCCATAACACCTTAGCCTTATCCAACTATATCACCTATCAAAACCAATTCAACTATTAAGTTGAGATAAACAAGATTCAAATCAGAATTACCTAGCAATTTAAACTAAATCAAAATCTGAACCCGACCCAACCAACATGATTCTCTCTCTAGCTCTCTCTCTCTCTGAAAATAAAATCTGCTGTGATTTTTTGAAATCACATGGATCTGTTATTCTAAATTCACTTTGAAATGTACAAATCTCAAAAACAATTAATTTTATGTACAAATCTCAAAACAGATGAATGAGTGAATTTAAAATGACAGTGTACATGTGATTTTAAAGAATCACAGCAGATTTATTTCTCACTTTCTCTACCCAAACTTATGACCCAATTCCAAGTTGAAGGAACTCTGTTGTTATTTTCAAATTTAATTTCATTATGAATGCAAGTTCGAAATTACCCAAGTCTCAAATCTAATTAATCCAATAAACTATATATAAAAGGAACCGAACTTCGAACCTATATATATCCAATTCAAGAATAAAGATTATCTGAACTTTGAAAAAATAGTCTAAATCTGAAGTTGACCTTGCACAATAGATTTGGAGTGAGTCTATGGTACTATGCATATCACGGGTTGTTACCGTGTTACGGCTCTATATTCGAGTTTTCAAATCCTAACGGTCGATCCGAACCGTTCATCTTGTTCTCCATATTAATATGTGTTTGGAGACCAAATTTTACATTTTTTAAAAAAAATTTACTATTTTTTTAGATATTTAGAAAATCACTTGATCTGAAAATTCTGGACCATCCAAAAACAGTGATTTTCAATAAATCTAAAAAAATAGTAAAAAAATTTAAAAAAAATGTAAAATTTGGTCTCCAAACACATATTAATATGGAGAACAAGATGAACGGTTCGGATCGACCGTTAGAATTTGAAAACTCAAATATAGAGCCATAGCACGGTAACAAATCGTAATATGCATAGTACCATAGACTCACTCATAGATTTGTATCTTTCTTCAGTACTTGAAAAGATCTAACGAGTACTTGAAATAGAAGATCTGTTGTAATCACTTTTATGAAGGCTGACATGTTGTACATATTAACCAATTATAAAATCTGACGGTAGTTATAAGACCCGAATAGGGGTATCTACTGGTACGACACGGGTCGGGTGGAATTATTTTCATATTCATATCTATCGACCTTAAAAAAAAAAATTATATTCATATCCAATAAACTAACAAAAAAATTATTCGTAACCATCTTATCAAACACGACATGTATCGAATAAACAAATAAAAAAGTGTTATTGGCACTGCTTGAAAAAAAATTCAAAGCAAGAGAAAAAAGAAAAGAAAAAATGTATCAAAAATTAAATTTAGAGTTATATCATATTCATATATATTTGGATCATAGATAAAACTATATCATACAAGGCATGTCTCACGATATCTGTATAAATATATATTTATGTATAGGACTACAAAGAAATTGAACTAAATTAAACTTAATTAAGTTCGAGTTCCAACTAGGTTCGAAATTAAAGCAGGGTTTTGAACTGAAAAGAAGAATTTGAATTTGATTCGGTGTGATTCGAACTAGTTTTGAACCGAACTGGTTTGAAATTGAAGTATGGTTTAGAACTAAAAAGAAGAGTTTTGAACCAAGCTAGACTCAGTTCGAGTTCAATTCGAACCGAACTGAGTTTGAATCGTTTCAGAACCGAACTGATTTGATTCGCTTCGAACCTATTATTTTTTTCAAATCAAACTCAATCGAACCACGAGCTACCAGCTTTTTGTGCACCCCTACTTATATATAATTTTATTTTATTTATAATTGTCATATAAAATAACGGATACAAAATAATCTTTATCCATAATTTTTTCAATAAATTAACAAAAAAAATAGATAAACTTACTCATATCTATATCCAATAAACCAGTGGAAAAAAATTTTACCCATACATATCTTATATCAGATAAACAGGCAAAAATATTTCATTGACACTGACCCACCCTGTAAGCGTACAAGTAAAAACAGATTAATTCGGTTAATTTTAACTTTTGGTACGTACCGAGTACCGAGTACCGACGCATGGGTAATGATAAATTAAGAGGTTGGTAAAGTATCCGCTCTTGTGTTCTCCCCTTCTTATCCTACCCTTTTTCTCATGAGTTGCTAATCATTGAAACCTTTTTTACGTCTGCTTGCTTTAAAGCCAAAAGATGCTCTTCTAGCTTCACTTTTTCTTGTCCATGGGGCCTTGTTTGTTGTTACTACAGTGAAAAAAAAAACAAGCAGAAATAAATCAATCAAAAGAAATGACAGATATTTTTTCTTACTTTATTTTGGGTTATTTTCTTTTAAATATGACAATTATTGGAGCAGAAAAACTATGTCAATTTTGAAACTTGCAAAAGGTATTAATTAATAGAGGAGGATTCAAATGCCTCCATTTTTTTGTACCTCCATTATGCCTCTATTTTTAAAAACTTAAATACTCAAAGTTTAAAACTTAAAAGTCAAAATAAAACCGTTGGATGTGATCTATGTTATTTTCTCTATGTGTCCATAAAAAATTATCACATTTTGATTTTGTTTTTATGTGAATAGAGGTATTTGAACCCTCCTCTAATTAATAACGGTATAAAAGGCATGCTATATTACCACTGAACTATGAATATTCAAGAACAAAAGATTGAATAAAGACTTGCAATATATAATGTAAAATATGTTTGGTAAGAAAAAAAAGGAACATTAATGATAAAAAGTAAAAAAAAAAAAAAAAACATATTATTGATAGTTTTGTTATCTTTCTTTCTTGGCTAGAAGAATAAACATTAATCAAAATGGAAACTACCTAAACAAGGTGGCTACAATTTAAACATTGATAGTTGCTTTTGGAAATAACTTCAGGTTTGGGTCATATTACATGTGATAAAGGATTTAAGCTTCTATCATTTTCTAAAGTTCACCTATTATCAAAAATATGGAAAAAGTGGGTCATGTTAGGTTGGTCCCGGCATACCAGACATAAAATTGCATGTGATCAGAGACTTTCTGATTGCGCAGTAACAACAAACTGTTGGGATATGTGCTTTCCATTTTTTAAAAAATGGAGATGTCCTGCAATCAATCCCTTCCTCTTGCTGCCTTATTAGGCCTTGTTCAGCAACCCTATTGAGAATAGGAATAAAAAATTTTGAACTGAAAATTACTGTTTACGTGGAGGAAAAAAAAATTCAATCCGAGTGAATTTTTTTTCCCTATGTGAACAGTAACTTACATTTTGCTGCCGATCAGGACCTTAATGTTGTACTCAAATTGGATCGGATAATCTTACTTCATTGATTTGAGATGTATGATTTAAAATACATGATTGTGGTAATTTCCTAATGTCATAATAAAGTTGATCTTTTGTTAAATGGCATCAACGGATCGATATGACGTATTTTATTATATCATATAGTTCAAATAGAAAAAAAAAAAAAATCTTATCATAAGAATTGACACTATCAGCAAATATGAACTCCCTATATTCCTCTTTATCTATATAAGATGAGACCTTTTTTCTTGGCGATAATTATGATACCGACAATTAAAATTTATAGATATATCTGAAGATAAGTTATTTATTATATCTGAGTATATATGGAATATTTGTCTTGATAAATCTTTATCCTTTATCGAATTTTCTTATTAATTTAGCACTTTCAATCAACAAAAGTGTTGACTAATATTATTTTTCAAAATAATAAATGATACTATTAAATTTTTTTTTTAAAAACTAAGTTTTAAGTTGTTATGTAGAATTTATCGAACTTGTTCTATAATTCAAAACCTCGAGCCATTTTGATGAAACGCAATAACGAAGTTATGGAGACTCCAGTTTTTTGTTAACTGGAGAGGACTGTATTTTGTGCCACCTCAATTGTAGAGAATCGTCCTGGGGAAACACCTGATCTGATGGATTGCGAAGAAAGCGCCTTTTCACGTCAGATCTTTTGTGGTTGTCACTGGAGTCAAATTGTGCAGCGAGTTCCTGGCATCTATATTCCCATCAATTATGAAAATTGAATTTATTTGTCATTTAATTTAATAAACATTTCCACACTAATTTTCAGAATATTTTCATTTCTAAAATTTATAATTTACTGACATGGTAAAACCCATCAAAATTTTAGAATTAGCAAAGAGAGAAAATGCTCATGCCACTTACATAGTACTTTCAAACAAATAACTAAAATAAATTAATTATCAAATATCAAGTACAGAGAAATGTTAATCAAATCAATATTTATGATTTCTTTTTACAAGTGAAATAATGATGCCCAAAACCTGATCAAAATGTGACTCTCTTTATTATTATTATTATTATTATTATTTTTTCTCTCAGAGCCAGTATTATGATTTAAGTCTAAGTGTCAAGCCACACTAATCTTTGCGCTTTTTTCTGTGATCTCACAAGTGCCCAGTGGGGGAGCCACCCTCAAGCAATGGGATCAATTGACCCCTATTTATTTTCCATTTTTTTTGTATTTATACCCTATTTTTTATATAGTTAAGAGTAATATACTGTGAACAGTGTACATTTGACCTCCATTCGCAGTAGAAAATTTTTATACATTTAACCTCATTCTTGTCTGTGAAAGTCTAGCTCCGCTCCTACAAGTGCCCCACTTAATAATTCATCGACTTTGATCTACTAGTATACTAATAGTAACATAATTAATTATTAAACTATAATTAAGAAGTAAACGGCTAAAAAAAAACTGAGATCAATCTTTCAAATCCGTCATCTTAACTATATATTACTATAAATAGTGTATATTTTGGAGTCTACAATGTGAAAAGCATGTCAGCGTTTGTACTACACATTTAAATTCACGTACGTACTTTTTTTTTTTTCTGATTAAAAACCCGTAAGCATATCATTAAATGTGAAAATACAGTACGTACTTAACCCGCGTCCACAGGTCACTCTAATCAATCGTTAATTATATATGGATGTCTATACCTATATATACATACATTCAGAGGCGGATCTACTGTAGCACAGGGGTAGCCATTCCCCCCTGGATTTCGAGTTTTAGTGGTGATTGATTGGTACCGATCAACTTTGCCCTTCCCTGAAATTTTTTTTGTCCCCCTCTGGATATTTGATTTGTAATTCGGGTTAAATTTAGTGTTAAAATCAAAATAAATTTTTTGAATTATGATTGGTAATATTAATTATAAGTCAGGATATTGGAAAATATAAGTCAAACATTGTTTTTTTATCGAGTACTCAATTAGTTAATGGGTTTAAATCTGATAAGCTATTTAAACCCGATTTGATATTTTTTTGCCCCCCCCCCCCCCCCCCCCCTCCCTCGAAAATTCTGGGTCCGCTTCAGCATACAGTAGACAGTGCAAACCGTTAAAACTTGATAGTGCAAGGTGTTTATGCGTAAAATGTTCAGTGTTTAAATATTAACAATTCATTATTTGATCTTAAAAAATAGTTAAGTGCTTAAATTTGTTGAATCAGGTGTTTTTATTGTAATTTATTTGGTATTTTAACTTAAAATGTATGTTCTTTAAAAACATGAACTGTCTTAGTTTCAAACCTAAACAAAATTTGGGTATTTTTATTGTGATTTATGTCATTTACTTTTATTTAGAACAAAAATAAACAAAAATAGTTGAAATTGGTTCCTACTTCTTGGTAAAAAAAACATGGCACTTGAAATTGTACTTAAATAAGCCAGGCACTCAATTTAATGTAGAAAGAAGCAAAAAGCTATTTTGTTTTAAAAAATAGAGTAGTTTTACAGCACCACCTCTACTAACTTACAAAAAACAGAATTTGTATTTATTTGACAAAAAGATATAAATCCAAATTAAACTTTTCTTCAACACAGCACTTTTCACACTATCATTAAAACTTTCGTTTTCAAAAATACATATTTAATAAAATGCGATCTTGGGCTCTTGGCACGGGAGAACTACTGAACAAATTGAGTACAGGGATAAGTTCAAAGCTTCAAGACAAGTCTCATGAAATTGAATACGAAAACAAAAGCAAAAGACAACTGCCAAGTGGCCATGCCATTTTCTTCCCTAATTATTTTGGATTTTTATTCAGATTCAGACCAAACTTCACATCAATTCAAGTTCTGAGTTGACCAACCAAGGAAATAATCCACAAAATTTAGGATATCGTTTTCTGTCGGCCTTCTCTAAGATCGTTCACATGCAAAAACATATAGAAAAAGAAGAAGCAAAATTGAAGAATATGTCGGTAACAAATTAAGTTTTAATGTTTATTTTACGACAGGCTAAAAGGACGGACTCATAAATTTGTTCAGGAATAAACAAAAAAAAATTAGGTTTTGTCAGTAATTGACTAATTGTTGAGCTCTATAGGCTCGCGCAGGTATATCTGATTGGCTAAATATTATGGCAGATGTACCGATACGGTGATACCAGTATTATACTGGTAGGCTATAATCGCTGGTCGAGATTTGGACACTTGTACCGGTACTAGTATTGTGCAATATAGCACACATACTTGTATCATTTGGATGTTTAGGTGTTTAAGTATTATATATACAACCGTTCTGATCTTTTTTCTGGTAAAAGAACTACAAGGAATATATTGTTTTTAGTTGGTAACTTATATGGTCGTTTAACTATTAGAATCTGTTTTTACAGCATGAATAAAATTGCTTAACAGAGTGCGGATATCCACAATAATACTCCCATCAAAGATAATCATATCTTCGAAGATAACTGTCTTACATATGGGAAATAAATGCAAGGTTCACACTGCCTACTTTGTACCAATTGTTTACCGCCAAATAGGAAATAAATTTACATAAAACTCAAAATTTAATATATTTGTACTCTTTGAATATGAGGAAACAACAAAGACTGGTGTTCCCCATTATTTCTTGTCCATATACGTGACTATAATTGCTAGTTTCAGATTGGCAGTGTCTTAAAATTCAACCCAAATAATACATTTTCATTTTAATTTTGGTTGGTCAATTGAGAATAATTCGTACAATTTTGGCCTTATTTGTTTGAAAGATGAGTATGAAAAAGGATTGTTCATTGAGCGCTCAAACGCGTGCACATCAATTATACATCTTTTATGTCAAAATCAAATCTTTGCAAGCTAATTTGGTCCAAAATAGCTGATTAAAATCCTAAAATAATTAATACATGCTAATTAGACCCTTGACCTTTCTAGTTTTAATATGAATAGATAACATATCACTTTGACTATTAATTGAAAAAAGAGCGGGGTTTTGGACAGAGCCTTCTTCATAGCCCGCTTCAATCGTCTCATTTGCATGAAAATTCATCAGTCAGTTTATATTCACCATTGCTGTAAAAAACGTCCGTTTAGACCGAATAATCCTCCGATTAGTCGTTGGCGGTGATCAAACCGTCATAGATTTTTCCGACTAATCGGACGATTATTTTCCAAATATGACCGTTTATTCTCAATTATTCCCGATTAATTGCTTGACGGTATCTTGTCCGTCCGACGACCGCATACCGTTATTTATAACACTGATATTCACACAAAGCCGTTTAAATTTAATAAGTTGTAAACCGTTGGCACAAATCTCTAGAAAAATATTGGGCATCCTTCTATCATCAATTTTAAAGGAAGTACTAAATTTGGAAATTAGCATAGCCCACAAGGGACAAGACAGGGCTAGGAACAAATGTAAAAAGATAGACAGCTAGGAGGAATCTTCAATTCTTGGGCAAATATTTTAAATCTGGAATAAGATCAATTTTAGATCTCTTTCAAAGAGTATGAATTATGGTATGCGTGTGGCGGGTCGATTACATCTTTGCAATACATTTTTTTTTTTTTATGGGAGGTCGCCAATTATGTGCTTATCTCTTTGCTGTAGCATGTTTATACCTGCCTCAGGGAATCTGTTGGCATGGAATTTGGAATTCTGTGGTTAAATTATGCTCTGCAATTTGGGAGTGCAATAGCGTGCATTATTTTGTTATAGTCGTCGAGGAAGAGAGTAAATTATTGTTGAATTTATTGGACAGTGTCCTCCACAATGACACATGCATGACGCAACATTTTTTGAATTTGCAAAAGTAATATTACAATTAATAATTTAAGTTTTACTTGATAAGAGACAACTTATGATTAGAAACTGAGATGTTTCTAAGTTTACTGAGTCTGTTTGTAAATTTAATTTGAAGATTTATTAGATTTAAATGATGAATTTGAATGGTTGAAACTCATCTATCTTATGAGTGATATGTCTACATGAAAAAAATATTTAAAATTTTGAATTAATTTTGTACATAGTTAAGCGGTAAAAAAATGTTCAAAAAATAAATGCATTAAAATTAATTATAAGCCTTCTAATTTTGATTACTTGACTTTATACTGAATTAATTTGAAAGTTTTAAATTTTCCCATGTAGACATATTACTCGTAAGATGAATTTCAACAGTTCAAATTCGTCATTTGTATTCAATCTGATAGATTTTAGAGTTGATGTCGCAGAGGGGCTTGATAAACTTAAGAACACCTTAGTTCTATTCTAGAACTAGGATGTTCTTAAACTCACCATGTCTTTTGTGAGCATAATGCCAAAACATATCAGAATGACTTTAAACGATGAATCTAAATTATTGAAGTCGATATAGTCCACAAGTCAACTATTTACATATCAAATTTATAATTTTCTAATTAATTTAGTATAAAGTCAAACGGTCAAAAAAGATAAAAAAATGAACGCATAAAATTAACTTATAAACCATTTTTTTTTACCGCTTGACTTTATACTAAATTAATTTATAAAATTATAAATTTGACATGTAAATGTATAACATATAAAATAGATTGGTTTTAACGATTTTGATTCATTATTTGAAGTCATTTCGATTAATTTTTGAGTAAAACTTACTGAAAAAATCGGTGAGCTTAAGAGCACTTTAGTTCTATATACTTTCTGTTATATATATACAAGAAGAAATTGATCTAGGTCCATTATCAATATATCATCGTTAAGAAATATATTTTTTACAAGACATAAAGATTAGCTATGTTTTGGAAATATCTATGTAATTATTTCGTATAACTTTTAATTTTGGTCTATATTGTAGTTAATAGAAAAGATCAATCCATAAATTACACCACCATAACTATATTTTAAGACTTAAAAGTTATACCAAATTGTTACCAGCTTTTCTAAAAATTCAATCTAGCTGCACCCTTTTCTTTCATATATTTCACTTCTCTTCATTCATTGTGTTATAATAGTTTTGTCTCTTAATTTTAATGCATTATCAATTGTTATTCAACTAATAACAATCACTAGAGTCAATGTTTTGTCTTTCCATAAATATCTTCGGTGAATTAACATATCAGAATCAATAGCACTGCATCAAATTATTTTTAGAGCTAAATAAATGGACCATATTAGTAATTCCAGAGTAATTGTTGGGGATTCATTCTAGAGATTGGAATCCTCCCAAGCCTACCTGGATGAAACTGCACCATATCTATTTTTAAACATAACATGATAATTCCAGACCTAAGTTCAATAGGTTAATCATGTTATGGATGATGCCAGTACATAATCAAGACATGACAGATGTTAGGCCCCACGAAAGAAACAGTGAGTCACATGTGACCCGTCAAGAAATAATTCAAATCAGCTGAAATCCAAATGCATGAACAGTACCGCTGAAATTTTTGGAATTCCAAATCTAACCGTTCAACTTCTTCTGTGCACGGATCTCGGAACAGCTGATTTTTCTGTGCACGCATCTCGAAACAGTTCAACGGTTGGATTCAGAATTCTAAGAATTTCAGGATTACTGTTCATGCATCTGAGATTTTAGCTGATTCGAATCCGTCAAGAAACTATTATATGCATGCATGGCCTTGTGAATGTTTACTGTTGGAGCATGGACACAAAAAATACTTGTTGGAAATTTCACATAATTTTTTATTATTTCAATGATAGAACTCGAATCGATAATTTGATTTATTTAAAAATAAAATGAGAGTCAGGAGAATTTTTGTGGCATTACATGTGGAGTGGGCAGCACACAATTTTCTATAAATATATTCTTCTTTTTGGAGATTTAACTCTTTTCATATGATTTTTAATTCCTCCGTTTAAAGCTTTTTCTTTTTATTCATTCAACAAAGTTGATTAAAGATTTCAGTAAATTAAAAAAAAGTTATAAGATATTAGTTCAGTTTCTTTTTAATCTATACAAGTGACAGGACTGTAAATAAAAAAGGAAATGACATTTCCATCTATAATTCGAACTTCTAATATATTTGTGCAAAGGGAAAATTTCTAGTGTGCCGTAAACTTCTAAAATAGCTAATATTCTCATCAAAACTTCACATTGTTTCTTTAATCTCATTTTATCCATTTAACATTTTATTTGGTTATTTTAAAAAATAAAGTGACGAAAATACCCCTTCATTTTAACCCTTATCTTTCCCAAATAACTTGTGTCATTCCCATAACCTCAAAGTTTTGGTTTTACCGAAGAACTTTTTAATTGATCCAATTCCAAAGAGATTGAAAATGTGTTTGAGACTTGGCCTAAATTACCTAAATGGAAATGTTCCTCAATCTAATTAGTTTGAAGGCCTAATATACCTTTTTTTGATATGCATGTAATTTATACCTTCCCATTAAAAGGCACTGACTGAGCTGAAAGGCATTTATCGTACAAAATTCATTAACCTAACGACCCGTTTCTGATTTTGTATCACTGCTTGTACATAGCGTAAGTTTTAAAAACTTGTCTTTGATCTAGTGGTAAACATACATGATTTCTATGTGAGAGACTATGAATTTGAAATCCACAAAGTAAAAAAATCATCTATATTCATAGATAGAGATTTGAAATGTATTGGATGGCTTGACCCCAATTCATATTTAAAAAATGTTTAAGTCTTTAATTTCATAATAATTCTAATTTTAGAAGAAAAATAGTGATATTTTTAAGAGTTGAAAATTTACCTGCCTCTTAGTATTGCTAATGAGTCAGGTCAGCTCATGAACCAATGAGTTGAACAACTCAATATTTTATATTGAGTCGGACTCTAAACTAAAAAAAATCCGAACTCGACTCGACTCAAATTTTGATTTAGAACACGGCCGAATTTGAGCCGAGTTGGGCTGGCTCATGAGACCATCGAATCGAGTCTCCTCCTCTTTCGTTCTGTCGCTCTCTCGTACAACCCAATTCTCCCTCGCGCTCTCGCACAACCCCATTTTATTCTCCCTCGCACTCTCACTGGCTTTCTCACGTCTTGGATCTGGTACCATCTCTCTTTGTTGATTTCTTGCGTTCAGCCATTGTACCAGTGCTCTGCTGATTTTTCTGAAAATCTAGTAACATCAGCTGGTACCAGTGTTTTTTTTTGTGTACTGGTGCTTGCGATTTTAAGAAACTATTTGTACAGTTTTATAATTCTATAGGTTAAATCTGTGAAAATATTGTAATTTGTGATTGTCCAGCGTTGAAATAGAAACTTGTACTTGCTGGTACGTACTGTTATTCACCCTGGTACTAAATGGTACTCACTTTGTTCTTCAAAAGATTTTTTTTTTTTTTAAAGAATGTACTCACTTTGTTGATCAAATGAATTATATACCGGTATTCACCTACTATACTGGTACTTACCCTCTTAATTTAATTGAAATGAATTATTGTTCTTTCTTCATCAAATTCTGTTGCTTATATCACTGCACGTCAAGAAAGATACTGAGGATAGTTTGCTTATATCACCTCTTGAAACGTGAGTTTACGGAGATTTTAATGTTTAGCATGATAATTTTAGTAGATTTTTATGAGGTGTTGCCAATGATAATTTAAACGTGAGTTTACGGAGATTTCTCATGAGATTGAGCTCGCGAGTTGTGAGCTGATGTTTGAGGCGAGCCGAAGGCTCAAACTCACTCAAGTGAGCCAGACTTTTTTCTTCAAGACCAAGCTGAGCTCGATTTGGACTTATTTAGTTATATGACGAGCTGGGTCGAGTTTTGAGCTGAGCTTGGCTCATTAGCAGGTCTACTGCCTCTAGACCCGTTCATATGTAATTCTTAATTAAATGAAGGAGTTGCATTGAGATTTGAGAACCCTAATTGCTAGGAAGTAGGAACCAGAACAATAACATATTAGCAGCTATTTCGTTGTTGAATATATAAACGTGATGCGCTCTGACATGTATATTAGCCTTGAATTGGACCAAACTGAGGGATACCTTCAGGTAATTTAGGTGAAGTCTCACTTATACAAAGCTCAAGCACCTCTCAAGCTCTCTGAAATTGAACCAAATAAAGAGTTTTCCAACAAAATCAGAATTTGAGGTTATTAATATGAGCAAAGTTAGGGTGTGATGTGCTCACCAAAGGTTTGGTGAGCATAACTCCAAAAGTATATCATATCGACTTCAAACATCGAATTCAAACCGTTGAAATCCATATATTTCATGAGTGATGCATGCACATCCAAATTTTGAAAGTTTCGAGTTTCTTTGCTACAAGGTCAAGCGGTCAAAGAAAAGAACTTTTTATAAGTTAATTTATAAGTTGTTTTATATATTCAATTTTTATAATTTTTTTGACCGTTTGACCTTGTAGCAAATAAACTCGAAACATTCAAAATTTTGTATGTATATGCATCACTCATGAACTACATGGATTCCAACGGTACGGATTCGACATTTGAACTCGATTCGATATACTTTTGAAGTTGTGTTCACCAAACCCTCTTGATAAGCACATCACACCCTAGCTTTGCTCTATTAATATAGCACAGGTTATTTGGAACTTGGAAGAGATGAGGGTTACAAGGAAATGATATATATATTAGTTAATTTATTTTTTAAAATAACCAAATAAAATGTTAAACGTACAAAAGGGGATTAAAGAAACAATGTGAAATTTTGATGAAAATATTAGCTATTTTAGAAGTTCACATGGGCACACCAGAAATTTTCCCTTATATAAAATTGTGCTCCAAACCCATCAAAGAAACTTTGTTCTCTTCTTTAAGCTGCAATTAATTTTGCACACAGCCTCTATTTTGATCCAATTTGCTTCATTTTTTTTTTTTTTTGAGAGAACAATATTTTTCATTTAGAAACCAGATTTTTTTTACGTTGTGCAAATAAATATTTCCAGTATCTGTTTGGCTTGTAGTTAATTTTTAATATAATTATGTAATAAATTTATTAAAAAGTGTAATTCACACATTTTAATATAAAAATGTTGCTACATGTCATTTTAAATATTTGCCAGTTAAGTAAATAATTATCACAAAGAATTAGTCTCTGGCATAGTGGCAAAGACACATGGTCTCTATGTGAGAGGTCATGAGTTCGAAACTTAGATGAGAGAAATCTTTTGCTTTACTAAAAAAAAAAAAAATAATTACCACCCATTAAATATTAGACACGCAAAAAATGATGATATTTCTATCACTCCGTACCAATTTAGACTACAGGAGTTCTAATTAACATCTAAATTATGCTAGGAACAGATTATAAAACCCATTATCTTTGCGTTATGTTGCATAGGAATATATTGTCACTGCTACTTGAAGCCATATGATTTGGAACAATAAAGTATGATTTTAATTGTGAATTTTGAACTTGAACGATCAATTAATTCTTCTAATTTTTTTTTTTTTGGGAACTTAAACGGATCAATTCGGTTCTTGTAAATGTTTAGGGATCAACTTCGCATACTTTTAAAATTCGAGGACTAACTTGACTTTTCTTTTAAAGTTTATTTAATTTGGTGTAATTGATCAAAGAGTTTGTGGACCATCTTTTATTTTTTTTAGTTGAAGAACACAATTTTGAATTCTCTCTTTTATTTATTTTATTGGACGTAAGTTCAAAGAGTGAAACAACAGTTACTTTTAGTACCTTAATCACTTAAAGTGCGTTACAAGAAAAAAAGACAAAATTCTATGTGGTTCACAATACCAAATCGAAGAACATCTATGATCTATGCACTACTCACAGTATGAATAAGCTGGCTCGAATTGTGTCATAATTGAATAGACTTAAGTCAGACTTAACTCGTCTGACATAGATCAACTTATTTACAGCCCCGGAGACAATTACATTAAAAAAAGGTTTAACTGACCTAATAGGTATTTAAAAGCTCAATGCTTATTCTTCGACTCGGGTCTAATATTTGTGGAAACAAAATGAAGAGCACTGTTGCGACAAGATGTCGACTTGATTCAGGCTTTGGATCAGAATTAGACACAAGATTTCACGAAACGGGCACGATTCGGGTATTGGGCCGAACCCTTATTGGGTCATATTATTAACTACTTGACCGATTCTTTATCTCGCAGCCATAAAATGGGGTCTCGGGTCAAATCTAAGTGCCATAGCCCATAAGATTGCTTTATGGGCTTTCTCCACTATTTTCTTATCCAAAACCCTATTAATGTATAATCCATAAAATCCGATCCATAACACCTCAAAATTGCTATATCACTAATGAGGATCCTGACCGTCTATTACATTGTCCTGGTTTGGATCGAGAAAATTTACAGGGGTAGCACGGAATTCGCATCCTATGAGATATCTCAAACTTTGAGTATTTTTCTAGAAAATCCCAACCGTTGAAATACGTTGTGCAAGAATCTCAAAGCACAAACAATACTGCTCCCTGCGCTATCCCCGAATTGGCACCGTACACGTCGGTCACGCAAAAGAATTTATGGGTGAATTGGTGATGTTTAGAAAACAGACAAATTATTTACAATTCATGTCTTGCACTCTTTATTTGTAATCTAAAAATGTTTATATATCATATAAAATTATACATATATTTTAAAATGTTCATACGTACAACAGAAGTACTTATATATTTTTTCGAATGATTATAGGAAAATTCAAGTAAATACTTTGCTGGATAAGTATAATACAGCTTTCAAAAAAATTAATTTTAGTAATTTATAGTATAAATAGTTTTGAAAGAAATATAAACTCGAAATAAGGATATAAGCGCCTTCAAAAAAAAAAGGTATAAGCAATTGTTTGATTTTACAAGTGGAATATTGCTAAGCGCTCTCGAATGAACCCAAATTTCTCTCTCAGGCCCTCTTTCGCACCTTGTACAATTCTGGGAGCTGAAAGTATTTTTGTCGAGTTAGGCTAATATGACATTGGTGTTATTTCAAACTAAATAACACCACATCTTAAACCGTTAGATCTGTTTTAATATTCGTACAATCTGCTTTTACTGTTCAAGCACTTTATTTTGTATGAATATTAAAACAGATCTAACGGTTTAAGATGTGGTGTTATTTAGTTTGAAATAACACCAATGTCATATTAGCCTAACTCATTTTTGTCACAATGTATGATTGCTTTAGATAGAAAGAAATATAATAACACATTAACACCGGCCATGGATATGGAATAACGGAATAACCAATTGTTTGATTTTAGAAGGGTGTATCTGTGATTGCGCAAGACGAATATTGCTAAGCCTACTCCAATTATCCCAAGTTTATCTCTCAGGCCCTCTTTCGCACCTAAAAAAACAAAAAAATTCTCTGTACCAGCTGAAAGTATTGCCCCTCGGCTTCCTCCTCCCTCTCTTTTCCTTGTACAACGCGGATCAAACGGGTAAGCTGCTTCTCCTCCTTTACTTGACTTTTCACTATCTAGGGTTTCATACAGACGAATTTTGTTAATTTCAGCTCAGTCTCGCCATTTTTTATTGTCATTTCTTAGCTCAATTTATTGAGACCATTTCTGACTGTTGTTGGCGAAATTGCAACAAATAGTTGCATTTAGTTCATTTGATCTTACAATAAGACCAGAATAATAACTGTAAATGAAGTTGGGTCACTTAAGTGACAGCGTAATGTTCCATTTATCTATTCATCTATGTTGTTCTAAATGGTTTGACTAGCTATTGGGGCGAAAACTAATTTAATAAAAAACCACTTCTTATTTACAGCATTACTATCTAAGACGGGCATATGTCGGATCAAAGCGAGTCTGATCCCTCTTCGGATGAAGAAACATCACTAGAGAACAATGTAGAAGAAAATGCTGAAACCCAAATCCAGGTGGTCAATAACAATAATGCTTTAAATACAACCGGAGATAATGCATCTGAGCCAAAAATTGGCATGGTGTTTAATTCTGAGGAGGAGGCCTTCCAGTTTTATGTGGCATATGGTTTTCGTACCGGGTTCGGTACAGTCAGGAGGTCCAACAATACCTTTGATGGCTTTCGGTACAGGTCAACATTTATTTGTTCGAAAGGTGGTAAATCAAGGCATCGACCTAATGCTAAGAGACCTCCTCGAAAGAAGGGCGGAAAAACTGGCTGTAAAGCTAAAATGATCGTAAAAGATGCACATTTTCAAAATCGGTGGGAAGTTATAGTACTGGAGTTAGAACACAACCACCCACTTGACCCAGGAAACCCTAAATTGAAGAAATATTTAAAAAAACACCCATTTTCAAAGAAAGAACGGGTACAAAATGCGGACGGTATAGATGCATTAAATGATAACATGGCATCTGCGAACCTGGAGTTAGATTATAGTGATGGTACTGATGCAATGAGAAAATTGAATTTCTCCAAGGGGGATTTGGATGCTTTGATGGAGTATTTTGATAAAATGCAAGACGAGAACCCATTTTTCTTCTATAGCTTGGATTTGAATGAATTGGGTCAGGTTAGAAGTGCTCTATGGGTAGATGCGAGATCAAGAAGTGCATACCGGTACTTTGGTGATGTGGTAACTTTTGAAGTAAACAAATTTGCTGACCAGTACGACGATGTGTACTTTGTTTCTTTTATTGGTACAAACCACCACGCACAGTCGGTCTTGCTTGGGTGTGGCGTAGTCTCTGGCACAACCGTTACTACATATCAATGGATTTTCAGGACATGGATGAGGTGCATGGACGATAAACCTCCAGTTGCAGTAATAACTGCATATAGCAAAGAAATTGAGACCTCTGTAAAAAGTATATTTCCTGATGCGAAACACCGTTTTTGTCTGTGGCATGTGTTGAAAGATTTACCTGAGAAGATTGGTGCTTCAGAAAATATTAATACAATAATCTTTAGGTTAACTAATCTGGTATACGACTCGTTAACCATACCAGATTTCGAAAAAGATTGGAGTGAGGTGGTACAACAATACGGTCTCCAATCAAACGAGTGGTTGACTGACTTGTACGATGACAGGAAACAGTGGGCCCCAGTTTTCGTGAAAGATTTCTTCTGGGCTGGAATGTCAACTATCGACAGAGGTGAGAGAGCAAGTTCCTTCTTTGACGGGTGGATCAGACCCGAAACTACCATTAAAACCTTTCTCGATCAATATGAGAGCAGTGCCAAATTGAATTCAGAAAAGGAAACATATGAGGATTTTAGGTGTCTCCAGATGCATCCACAGATAATTTCTGGCATGCCATTCGAAGAACAGATTGCGAAAGTTTACACACTTGAGGTGTTCAATAAGTTTCAGGTCGAGGTGAAACAGTTGTTTCAGATGAGTGGTGTCCTGGTTGACCGTACCGGTTCGGTGGTTTCTTATGTGGTCACCGAGATTGAAAATGGGAGGGGTTATCGTGTCGCTTATGATAGTGTGGAGGAAGATATTTGGTGCCTTTGTAGGTAAGAACTATATACAGGTACTTCAGTTGAAAATATGACCAACATAGCTGTTTCAACTTGTATATAAGAGTTCTAACTAATAAAGGGAATATACTTCATTCCTTGCATAGTTTGCTATAGTCAAAACTTCAAATTAGGCCTCTAGTCTATGGTCAAATGAATGAACCCCCGGGAACCCGGAAGACTTAGGTCTAATGCTAGGATACTGTTTATTTCAAACAAGTAGCTCATATTGAAAGGATATGTTTGTCAATTTAATTTTTAAAATGTCAAGGGATAAAAGAGAAAAAAGTTAAGTTTGGTGGGGATATTGGATATTATAGTGTTTTCATGGGGGAAAGTGGCTATTCTAGAATTTTATGTGGGTGCATGTGAAATTTTCCCATAAATTTATGACAGTCTGATGCTATCTAGGAGCCAAGCATCTAACTTACCATGTCTTAATCTAGTCATTTTTTGTAACTTATCTCATCTTTAGTTCAGTTTGGTTTTACTGTAAATATAGGACTCTTAACTTTAGTGGTAAAATAATCAATATTATCATAATATAACTTTTCTATGATGGTGAGATTCCATCACATAACCTGATTTCACAATCAACTACTAATGTCATCTGCAATGAAAGAATTTAAATACAAGTCCAAATTTACATCTACTATCATTTGAGACCCACACTGACACAACCTTTCTTTATGTTTTAGGTCCTTTCAGTACCGAGGCATACTCTGCCGGCACGCTTTATCAGTGCTCCGGCAAGAAATTGTGATGCTTATTCCCAACAAATATATCATAACGCGCTGGCGTAAGGATTACAAACGCCTCCAGGCATCTATGGTTGCGTCTTCCTTGGTAGTCCCCACAACTCAGGACTCAGTCAGCTATGATGATCTGTACCAGCAGGCCCACAGCAACTTCTTAGAAACCCTTGAATTTGGGTGTGGGGCCCGTGAATCCATGGAGCACACTATATCAGTTCTGAAAGAAACAATGGACAAGGTATACCCTTAAGATGCATATAAAATATCTGTTACATGTATCAAAATACTGGACCTTATTTTGCTTTAATTGAAGCATGTTTTTGATAATCAATGTTCTCTGTGGCCATTTGATCTGTAGCTGAGTCTGTATCGGGTTGTATTTTGATAATATCAGTTGAGTCAAATCAGGGGCGGAGGGAGTGAAACCATATGGGGGTCAATTGACCCTCATTTTTTTTTTTTCAATTTTTTTTGTATTTAAATGTGATTTTCTATAAAATTTACAATAAAATGTTGTGGGTACTGTAAATTGACCCCCATTCACGGCATAAAATTTTTATATGATGGACCCCCATTTATATTTGACTCCCCACAGTTTGAAAGTCTGGTTCCACCCCTGATTTATGTCAATTTGTTATCCTAGGCCATGGGCACTTATCTGATATTAACTATTCACATATCAGAGTAACATTGATTAAAGTAAATTTATTTCGCATGCTATTCGAAGGTGATATCATTTGAGAAGTCGCTTAGAGAGCAGAGAATGAGGTTGGACGCTGATGTGGCACAAGTGCCTGCCAGTTACACATACAACTTGATCAATGAGGACTTTACTGATGACTTGTCTCCAATTACGCTGAGTACGAGAGGGTGGGACCCAACCATGCCACAGCCAAAGAAGAAAAGAAAGAAGATACCAGGCCTGAGTGTGAGTGCACTTGGTGCACTCAAGACAGGAAAGAAGAAGACCCCCAGCAAGAGTAGTGGGGCTGGCTCAAGTGGGGCCCTCCCAAGGACCAACATCAATGAGATGTTGCATGTAAGATCATATTGTCTTATTTGTCTTGTGCCAAACCAATGTATTCCGTCTCTAGGTTCGTTTTAGTAGTTTCTGTTCAACCCTGGCTGATATATTTTCTCTGAGTGGAACTAGGGTGCTCTTAAGCTCACCAAGTTCTTTGTGAGCTCAACTCCAAAACCTATCGGATTGAATTCAAATGACAAATGCAAACCATTGAAACCGATCTACTTACAAGTGATGCGTTTACATGCAAAGTTTATAATTTTTTGAATTAATTTTGTATAAAGTCAAGCAGTAAAAAATGATGAAAATAAATGCATTAAAATTAACTTATAAACCTTATATTTTTTGTACCACTTTGATTTTATACTAAATTAAGTCGAAATTTTATAAATTTGGCATGTAAACCCATCACTTGTGAAGTACATCGGTTTTAACAGTTTGGATTCATTGTTTGAAGCTATTTCAATAGGTTTTAGGGCTAAGCTCACCAAAGACTTGGTAAGCTTAGGAACACACTAGTTCTAGTCTTATTTCTGTACTTCATAAAATTGCTGTGAGAGAAGAAAATGATGATTTACTTGACATCTGGCCAGTGTTTAGCCATATTTTGCTAGTTAGCAGTGCCCCTATGTTTGTAGAAGTATTTTGTAGTGTCAAGAGCCAAGATTTCACCTTTATTCAAGAGTTTTACTTTTAGCTATTTATGTTATGTTGCTCTAGTAATATGTAAGATAATAATACTAAGCTTAAAGATGTAGGTTGTTATGCTTAATTTTTATGATTGTTATTGTTGTTGTCATATGGTAGTTTAAATTTCTTTTCGAAGAGAATCATATTGTTTAATACATTAATTTATGTAGTTTGTGCAGTTATAATAAAAGAACATAATTTTAATTTGTTTTGTTTTGTTCAGGTCCAACAGCTGAATGAGGGATGGTCATTGACACCTGGTGGGGCTCAGGAAGCGTATCCTTACGGGGTCAGTTTATCCACTTGTTAATTTTCCTTTTATAGTATCTTAATTGGAAGGTAATTAAAAGTTACAATCAATATATTTATTTGTACTTATTTTTTATTTAGTGATTTTTGTTTTGTTTTGATACCAGGTAGAGACGATATCTTTTGATTTGTCACAGTACAATGGAGCTCCAAACTTCCAATGGCCTGATACAAGAGGATCTCGGATTCTCTGAACAAATGTCCTTATATTGTTAACTTGGCATTAAATGTATAATACAACAGCTTAATTGTTGTTTGAATTTGTTTTGTATTGGTAGTTTCAATGCTTTGTCTTGGCAAGCAAAGAACTATAAATTTCTTTTGGTAGGAAAGTTGGAGTGCAAGCTTTGTAATTTAGTGTAGAATATCTAGTTTGTGGTTTCTGTTATTATTTTCAATTTATATGTTTATTGTATTGACTGTGCACATTAGTTGCTTCTATGAAATTAGAGTGCTTAACCTTAGCAAGTGTGTACTGGCTTCTCTCTAATTATTTTTAGGCTATCAGCTGGGGCATGTGAATTATCTTTAATTCTGTAGCAAGTTGACAAATATATTGACAAATGCCGAGGAAGAGCAAGTAATTAAACAGTTCTCTTCATCAATTGTAGATCAATTCAAGCACCAGAAAGCTTAAGATCCATGTGATATTATTCTGATAGAAATACATTCTTTTCAAGTTGTAGGCAAGGAGGAGAATAATATTATATACTAAGATCTAAATGAAAGTCAAAGTAGAAAATATTGGATGCTCAGATTTAGACGTGTCATTCTCACATTTTTATATTCTTGCTAGTTAAAAGGAGGCACAAAGTGTATCAATAGGTATGTGTACGTTGGAGATAAGTGTACTAGGGGTATAGTTTGAATTCATATCACCAAGGTAACAAGATATTTAAGTTTGGTATTCGAACTGTCCAGTCAGAATCCGCAATATATTTAAGTAGCCTCGTACCTACGTTTTCATCTCGATCGGGCCAGATTGGTCCGAATCTAAACAGAAATATTTTGTTATCTCAGAAGATATATATGAACTCGCGCGTATAGTTTGAGGGATGTGATAAATAATGATAGGGCCAAGTGTAATTGTATGTAGCAAGGGGTAAGATTAATTAGTTTGTCCAAAATTAGGATGCAAAACTTTGGTTTCAATTAATGTAACAGGTGGCGTTATGCCACTTATTTAAAAAAATAATAATAATAGAATAAAAATAGGAAGGCACATGCCTGGTACCTTCTTCCAATAACACGAATACTTTGGCATCTAAGGCTAAATTTTCAAACAAGCATGGAAAAAAATGAAAGAAAGAAATTTAACAACAAATTAACAAGAAAGAAAAAAAATAAAAAAACCAACACCTCCTAACTAAACTGCCTTGTCAGTATCACTAGTACTCAATCAATTAACAGCATTAGGCCCATAGCAACTGTTCCTGAATGGGTCCCAAATCCATTGTAACAAAAAGCACCTCCCATTGGCCCCGTTCACGTTGTAACTGCTCCCGTCGGGCTTCGTGTTCACATTTCCTATGAGACCGCTGCCTGCTCCGGTACCATAGACCCCCTCACACAGGTCCCCGATCTCATTTGGAGCAGTTTCATCACCAGCAAACCAGCCATTGTTATATGGGTTAGTTGACGCTTCTGCCAGCTGCTGAGCTATTACGTTTATCATACCATCTGTTCCTGGATCCCGGTTCGGCGATTCCAATACCTGTCATATATAAACTTTATTTTAGTTTCATTTTCTAATACATATAAATACACTACTGTTGGCATTCATAAAGATTTGAAGTACCTGAAATCCTGGATTTACAGGAGGTGAAGCAAACGGGAACGCACACATGCCAGGACACTGAGTCCCACTATGTCCGATCCATGCAAATGGAACAGTTGCACCCACTATGGAAGACGTCGTGTAGGAGTGAAATCCGCAAACGCCCCGACAAAATTCTTCCATCTGCACATCTGGCGAGGTTAGAACAAAATACACCCCTTGTGGATCCAGTGGCGGGGAAATAGCTTTAATGATCAACTCCATTGAAGATCTCGTGAGTTGATTTCCTTGAGAGTAGCTGGAATCAAAGTGCTCGTCTGCAAGTATTAAGTTGGAGGTTACGTGGTTGTTGCTCTGGTCAGGGTAATCTGTGACGGTACGCCACCAGTCGGCAACTGATGGAGAGGGGAGAGAAGAGGAGGAGAGAGAACGAAGGAAGTCACGAATGATGGATTGTGCAGTGGGGTCCCATTTACCATACCAGATGCAGTAAAGGTTGATGGGAGAGGTGAGGAGGGGTCCATTGTGGTACTTCATGTCGACCAGGTTAGAGAGGTCGACGAGTTCATCGGGTTGCTGGTCCTGAGAGATGGAGGGGAGAGGGAGGAGAAGGAGAGAGAAGAGGAAGAGAGAGAGGTGTAGATACATGGTGAATTGGTGATCTTTCCCTTTGGTTGATAGATTTTGAGCTGAGTCTGTGAAATGGAATTAGATAGGGGGAGGGGTGAGGTTTTAAGTACACAGATGGGTTGGCCAAAATTTTTAATTCTTAAATTAAAGTTATATAAAAATAATACACGGTATTAGATAAACGGAGGGTTCAGATGTTTTTTTTTTTTTATATCCTGCTTTTATTTTTAAAAGTGTTAATAAATTGAAATTAAAATTATAAATGTCAAAATAAAATCATTAGAGTGATTTATGTTATTTTTTTTCTATGTGCTCATAAAAAATATCATATTTCCATTTTATTTTTATGTGAATCAAATATTTGAAAAATCAACGTTTAGAAATTATCCACATTATTATGTTTTTATAAGTTCTTGATGACAATTAAAACAAAGGTTAAATGTCATATTTTTTTATACGCATATAGATAAAATGATGTAGATCACATCAACGGTTTTATTTTGACTTTTGGTTTTAAATTTTAAGTTATTAAAATTCGTAAAAATAGAGACAAAAGAATTTAAACTCTCTAGATAAATTACGTTAAAAAATTTATATAATAGAAGGAACCGAACCCTCCGGTTCTTTTAGCTTTGCACGCAGGTCTTAGACCATTAAATGTCAGTGCAACCTATTTTTCTTCTCCCTTCAAAGTTTTTCTAAGATACTGAACAATTTTATAGGCTCTCTGATGATGGTCTACCGTCTGGTTTCAAATTTTGATGTGGCAGTTGGTATTTCTCAAGTAATTAAATTAAATGATCCGGTTTTTCTATTGTATTAAAATTATATCGTAATTTATTTAGAATCCGGCTAATATGATATCAATGTTATTTCAACTGAAATGACGCTAACTCTAAAATTTATCAGATAAACTTTAAATGATGAATTCAAACTGTTCAATTAAACTGATATATTTGATGAGTGATGCATTTACGTGCAACATTTATAATATTTTGAATTTATTTAATATCAAGTTAAGTGGTTAAATATGGTGATTTTTTAAGTTAACTTAAATGCATTCATTTTTCATCAGTTTTGTACCGTTTGACTTGATACTAAATTAATTCGAAAATATAAATTTTGTATGTAAATGAATTACTAATGAAGTAGATCGGCTTGAGCGGTTTGAATTTCTCGTTTAAATTCTATTTAATAGGTTTTGAAAATTAATGTCACATGACACTAATATCATAGTAGGCGTACTCATTTATTTAATATATATTCTATATTATTTTTATATGATTAAAAAAAATTCTGAGGTTGGCCGGTGGTAAATTTTGAATTGTAATGATTCCTCTCCAGTTGTGATAACGAAACACAATCTCTTTTCCTGAAAAAAGAAAATCTTCCTTTGTTCTGATGCTGGTTCGATACAAATAAATTTATTATTATAATTATTATGGTGATATTATTTAAGCCGCTTTAAGATGCAAGCAGAAGTGGATTCTTTTTTTTTTTTTTTCTTAGCTTGTCGGTTTGGGAAAAACGTTCATAAAAAGATAAAAATTGTTTCAAGAAAAAAGTACCAAAAGTGTATATCAATTTCTCTCTTTTGGGGTCAGAAAAGTACTTAATAAAATGTTGATAAATGAAATCAAATGTGTTCATGTTTGTAAGATTGCTTTGTTTGTCAATGTATTTTTCAATTGAAAAATGATAATGATAAAGTTGTAAATTAAACCAGAATGGAGAGCAGTAGAACCAAGAATAAATTGTAGTTCATCTGTCTGTTTTTTGTTAGATTGTATGTCTGGTCAATGCACGATTTCTTATATTAATTCTCTTAGACTTGTTTGCTATAAAATGTATGTGAGAGATCTTCTATATATAGAGTAGAAAATGATTTTACTATGGCCTTAGATTTTATGTAAGAGGAGGATGTTTTAAGTAAACAGAGAGAGGGGTTGGCCGGTGGCAGATTTTGAATTTATACGATTCCTCTCCAGTTGTGACATGAAACCCAATCTCTTATCCTAAAAATGTTCTCTCCAGTTCGAGCTTATATGCTTTATTATTTAGTTTAATTAAATGTTTCGGTTTGAGTATGACTGTATGAGCCTTTTCGAAAGTTTATCAGTGTCCACAGAAGGTCATGTGAAAGAAAAGTAAATTGTTTAACATATTGATTAGTCAAAACAAAATAACAGCTGATTAAAATAGTTGCCAATTCCTATTTTATTTGTATTTAAAACGTTAGATGGAAGCAAAATTGGATATCTTCTTGTGAACTAGACGGTTTGGGAAAAATATTCATGAAAAGAAAAAAAAATATATTTTAAGAAGAAGTACAAAAGAACGGAATCGCATCTGCTGAAATTCCAAAGAGAATTACAGACCCTGTAATCCTCAACATCCACCGTTTATTAGAATTGGATAGTTGAGATTAAAAAAAAAGAAATAGACTAATTTATAGTACTCCTTTATTTCTCCTTGCACTGCTCCCTCTGTTGCCCGAATTCTAATTATGTGCTCCGTCTTTCTTGCTCTGTCTCTTTCTCTTTCATTTTGACGGGAGAGATAAAGATAATTTCGATTTCTCACTATTTTTCTTTCCCTTTCTCTTCTTCTCTCTTCACTTCCAAAATCTCCTCTGCCATGCCACCTATTCATTAAGAGGAGGGTTCAAATGCACCCAAATTTTTGTGCACCCAAATGCGTCATATCTTTCAAATCATTTTTCTCCTTTTTCAAAGTCCGAATAGTCGATCCGAACCGTTAGATGCGATCTATATATTAAGATGTACTCGGAGACAAAATTTTACATTTTTTGGAATTTTTTTTTACTATTTATTAAGCCACTTTGAAAATCGCTGATTTTACATTTTCTGGACCATTGGATCAGCGATTTTTCAAAGTGGATAATGTACTTTCTCTCCTCAGCGATTTAGGTAGCCTCATTGTACACGCTGGAAGACTTAATACAAAAACAGACGAATAATGTACTTTCTCTCCTCCAAGGCATTAATCACGGAGTATTCTAAATATTCTAAGTGCTAGTCTTTGATTTAGTAGCAAAAATAATATTCTCTATATTAAAAATAATATATTTAAAATCTGAATAAAAACTTGTAGATATTAAATAGTTAGATGCTTTGATTTGTAGTTCTTTTTTATGGATTATATCTAAGTAATTATGGTAAAAAAAATATTCCGGTACTGGACATCTGATCCATTTTACAATTTGAGCCGCTTTTGTCTTGTAAAAGTAACTGATAATAGTTGTTTATCAAACTCAAGATTGTATTTATGTTCGAACTATTGAAGAAAAACAAGAAAAATTAATAATTTTGTTCGTCTGAAAAAAATCATCAAACTTATAAAAAAGACCAATCTTATATATTAAATGTTACAAGATTTTTAAAATTAAAAAATAAAAATTATGTACTTCAAGAGAGAGAGATAAAAATTTCTGAAATATATAGTTAGGTTCTTTTTTTTCTTTTTTTTTTTAACAAGAAATGAAGAAACAATGTTACTCGAGAAAATATCTCTGGTGCGCATTGTCTGAATTATATTTAACTTCCATCCAAAAAAATGAATTTACTTTAACAACATCTTTCTTCTTATAATATTTCAGTGACATATGGGCGAATATATAGTTTTCAACGGAACATGTGAATTAATTCCCAAGTTGCAGGTGATATTTATATAAAAGACCCAAAATAATTAACTACATATTATGTACATATCATAGTGCCAAGTAATGTCGGCAAAACGACCTTGTGTCATGTGATGGTTAATTTACTAAAACAGAATAAATAAAACAATAAAATATATATTCTTCATTATCACTGATACAATTATACAACGCAGCACTCTCCAGTTTGTCCATATTTTCTTCATGATTTCTTTTTTCGATCAGCTTGAATTATATTTCAAAGTTTGTTTTAATAATTAAGACAATTATCAGTATTATAGAGATTTAATTAGATTACAATTATTAATACATGTCCCTAAAAATAATTATCTAATTAGCCAAGCAATATATCATTTTATTACAAAGTTAGAAGGAATTTGTATAAATTAAAATCACAATTATATTTCTTGCTATTAAAAAGTCAAAGGAATATTTATATAATTTATCGCATTCGTGTACAAATTCAACAAAATTCGAATGTGATTTCGTTAAATCAAATACCATACAAGAAAACACTGTAGAGGTGATAAAAATGCTTTACCATCGGCTTCGAAAAATTATCTTTTCAGATCTACAACAGTTCGTTACCACGTTACTAATCTGAACTCCAACACAATCAGCCTGAAAACTAATAACGGGCTCTTGCAATAAGGCCCAATATGGGTTTTTTTAATCAGCCCATTTTTAATCTGGCCTGTCTGATTGGTGTCGAGAAATATTATTATTCACTTGTGCAAAAGTTGAAGACGAATCGGGCAATGATTTCTCGGGTAAATATTTTAACAGTTTAGTTTTGACTTCATGCAGCGCATGGACTCGATAATAAAAACAGCGATTCATATGGTTCGTATCTTCGTGAGCTGCATTAAGCCAAAACTACTCTGTTAAATTCTTTGCCCGATTTCTCTCCTTTTCTCATGTCCTGTTCTCTCTCCCAACCTGTTTTTCAATACCTAGACCTAAACTTCGATTCTTCTTAGCTTTACCAATTTCAAATTTCAACGGATTTTTTCACCGCAACCGCTGAAACAAGTATTCAAGTGCAATCTTATAGAAGACCTCTTTTACGAAGCCGATGGTATTTGATTTGGTTACCAGATAATTTGTTGTACCCGTAAATTGCTTGTTTCTCTCCTGTAAAATCACTTAATCTCAAGAACAGGTTCTTAGAATTCGATGTATTTTTGGATTCAATCTCCATTTAGTTTCTTTTTTCTTTAATGTGGTATCTATGATTTGGTATTTATCATCTGATTTAGTGAAAATTATGATATTTGCAGATTACTTTGTAGCCATCTGTAATGGTGGCAATGGAATTATCTGTTCTTCCACCATCAATTGGTCGAGTGAAGATCTCAGATTTGATACCAACTGAGGGCCTTCCTTCTAATTCTTACAAGGTGTCAGTATCGATACTTACCCAATCTCTAGCTCAGTATTCAGCTGTCATCGTTGAGCTTCCACCTGGCGATGCTGCACTGTTGCGGGCCAGCCTTGAATCCGCTCGTCTGTACTTCCATCAGCAGGGGTATGTGTGCTAACTGCCATGAATTACCTCAGATTTCAGCACCGTAATATCCAGGTGCGGTAACAAACTGGTTTTGGGTTTAATAAAAGTTGTAAACCTTTTCTTCAGGCAAAGGAAATTTATTCAAATTTATACTGGTACCAACTGTTTGGAACTACCAAATACCTTTCATTTTTGTAACTGTACCAATCAGTAATAATGGCAAACAATTTTAAACACTGTCAATGTTATATCTTTAGTTAAATACAATTTTAAAAACACTCCAAATATTATTTCATTACACAGTTTTGAGAAAAACAACAACCCAACTGACACAACAGAGTGGTGTCGCACGTCAGGGTATTATGCTGACCCTCAGTTATTGCAAGAGACCTATGACTACCGGCCCGGCCTAACCCCACTTGAGACTGAGCCTGACAGGTCACCTGAACTCTCCCCATCAGCCCTGCCCGATATATTTTGCATCCTAGGAAAGGCTGCCAGGTGTGTACTAGATGCTGTCAGTTACTCTCTCAGCCTACGCAGCTGCTCTTTTAACGAGATATTAGACAATGTACCGTTGAGAAACCAGGAGGTTTCCTCCTCGGTGCTTTCAGTTTGTTGCCACTCGAGGCCATCTTTTGTGGCGGGCCCTCAGGAGGGGCAAACTGCAATTTTTCCTATTGATTATGAGCACCAGGTTGACAAAACTTTAGTGACTGTGGTTAAACCCGACAAACCTGGGTTACAGATAAAGGATTTAAATGGGCAGTGGGTGCTAGGGGATAGTAACCTGGGCCCACAAGAGGTGATGGTTTATCCCGGGCTTGCACTTTACCAGGCGACAGCTGGGTACGTGGGACCTGCCTTGCACAGGACCGATGTGGCGGTTGAGAATAATTTGTATGGAAGGTGCTCAATTGCATTTAAACTGATGCCGAAATCGATGGCAAGTCTGAGTTGTAACGAGATGCAAGCTGCGGGTTATGGCGTGGAGGCGCAGTTTCAGAATTCAATACCAGTCAGTGACTTCATGCAGAGGTCGCACCCCATTGATCAGATGTTCATAAGGAATAATGTAAAGTCAATGCCTAATGAAGGGCAAAATGGTACTTTCTCACTTTGCTAGAGTTCCTAAGAAACATTCGTGACTCACCTACCTGGCCTATTTAATAAATTAATTACCCATAAGCACTGAGGCCTGCCTAAGTCAATATACTGGTATATTAACTTTACTTTGTTTACAGATAGGTTAGGTTCGCAACAAATTTATTTGAGAACTATGTCAACCGTCATGATGCTTATTAAAATTTAAAAAATTAAAAGTATACATATGTTCTCTCTAATTTAATAGGCTGTGTCAAATTTGGTGAAATTTGAAAATCCATTTGTCATTCACCAGGCAATTAAAAATTAAACGATTCAATTTCATCAGTGTCCAAGTAAATTTTAAGTTGCTTCAAATCTGGTTGGTCTACTATTTAAATTAATAAAGAACAGATCTAATTGTAATCTTTTTTTTTTTTTGAAGAACTTTAGGGGCATGTTATAATGGTTGTAAATTATGTTCAATTTTCAATATTATTTCATCACATTTGTTTAGTTATTTTTTTTTTATATTGTTATATCTCAGATTCATTAAAAAGCTCGACAAAGAAAAAAAGAGAGACTTCTTCCAGTCAGAAGTCTCTCCCTCCTTCTAAGAGGCTACGACTGGAGGCACAGAGGGTCTTAAAAGAGAAGGTTATGGAAATAGCAGAAAAGAAAGGTCTCAAAATGAAATTTTGTAGGCTTGGGCCGTGCGAGGATCATATACGCACATCTAACGGCCCGTGCAATAACATTCGTACAGCGCTTGGATGGCCTCCAACTGTCCCATTTGTTCACCCTCATGACCTTCCCAACAAAGCGAAAATTGCATTTCTAGAAGCTTATGAGCCCGGCTGGAGCACATCCCGGCAAAATGTTGAGTAAGTCTCTGAAACTTCATAAGCTGTTATCTGATGTAGTATTTTCTTTCATTATTTTATACTTGTTAAACTGAATAATATTTTAAGATGTTAGAGAATCACATGTACCTGTCAATCTTTTGGGAAGTCCCTAAATTTGTTCTCATGTATACAGCTAAGAGGGTGATTTGGAAATCTTTTGAAGTAGCTGCAATAGAAGGGATAACAAGGTTATACTTTTTCATTCTTGGGTTGTGTTGAGGGGGGGCGGAGGGGGGGGGGGGGGGGGGGGGGGGGGGGGGGGGTTGGGTGGGGGGGGGCTCGTTTTGTGGGTATGGGCATATTGTATTCTTATTTAACATGGCATAGTAGTTTGATATTTTGCAGGAGTTTAATATCTTTAGATGTCTCTAAAATATTTTCCATGTGACGAGTCTGTTATAGTGTTATTGAACTATAATTTTCGTCAAGCTATTAAACTTAATTTTGTTCTAATCTTATTAATCATCCCTCTTAATTGAATGGTTATTTTTACATTTCTATCTAGTTTTTCTCCTTCCTACTTCTCCCACTCCTGACAACTCATTTTCTCATTGTGTGACCAATATTACATTACATATAAGATAGTACACAAGAAAAAGTAAAACAAAATGCGGTTTTCTAATGGAGAGTTAGAATTGAGAAAAATAATAGGCCAGATGGAGGTGATGGAAGAATAGAAAGAAAATTTGAAAAGGGAAAATGGGAGACATGGAAAGTAATTCGTTTTTGTTGGGGTTTTTAACAGGGGGAGTTGAACTGATCTAATTGGTACAGAATTTATGTTTAAATTTTGAAACAATAACAACATTATAGAAATTTTACAACCTTAAAAAAAAATAATGGAAATTTTAAGTTTTAAATTATGTTTTTCTGCATTATATTTGTAATTACATTATAAAATGGAAGTTTATCAAATAGATGTTGTTGTTAAGTGTTGACATTATTTTATTTATTTATTATTATTTTTTTTAACCTTTTGTCATCTCTCATGTAATTCTATTATTACCAGTGTTTTAATATTCGGTCTATTCGGCCGAATATTCGTATTCGGTTGGAAACCGAATAGGAAATGAGTATTCGGTCCAATATTCGGTTTCGAATATTTGGCCGAATATATTTTTCCGCATATTATCTATTCAGCCGAATATTTCTGAATAGAGAATAAGAATCCGAATAAGAACCGTATATTTCCGAATATGAACTGAATATTTCCGAATAGAGAATAAGAATCCGAATAAAAACCGAATATGAACCGAATATTTCTGAATAGAGAATAAGAATCTGAATAAGAACCGAATAAGTTATAATTTCATTTATTTAAGTTTGAACTTATGTTTTATTTATGCTTATTTGTAGTTTTGTAATTTGTACTGTGGGTTGTTAACTTGTTCTAACTTGTGTTATGTTTTATTTATATTTATTTGTAATGTTTATCTATGTTTATTAGAGTTAATGTCTATGAATTTTCATTTGAAAATCCGAATATATAAATCCGAATAAAAATCTGAATATTCGGCCGCATACTGTATATTCGGTATTCGGTCGCTTTCCGAATACCGAATAAGAACTGAATATTAAAACACTGATTATTACTGATGCAAATTATATTTCTGATTTGATCTTTGCAGGAATGGATCTCCATAGATTTCTTTAACCTATGACTGCTAAAGGTGAGATTTTGAATTGTATAATTTGGTGAATTCCCAAGTAATTATTTCAGATAAGCCAGATCCCTTGTAAGAAAATCGGTTACTTTGCAACGCTACAAGAGCTGTATCATAGTAGACAGTAGTAGTGAAGTCATATTGCTCTAGAAAGTTGCATGGTTGTTTCTTGTTTTTCTTCTAGTTAGTTTTTTGTAGCTTCCATGTCTTGTACAGGTCTTTCAAACTTGATTTTTTTTATTGAAATGATCTCTTTTGTAAATCTCTTGACACGCTCCATTATCCCAAATTTTATTTACATATTATTACACTACCAATACCATAGTTTAAAACTAAAACATAAAACATAAAACAATAAATGAAATATGGTCTGCACCTATATATATTACACTGATATTTAACTAGGCATGTCATTGCGTTCTGTGCGACCTATTGATGGTTCTTATTGATATGTAAGAATATACAGAATCTATAAAATGTAAATAGTTTGTTTTTCACATAGTAGTTAACTGATGATATATGAATATAATGTTGAATACAGCACTTACAGTAGTTGAATGATATCCTATATGCACATGAAATAGACAAGGATTGCGGACAAATTTCACTCTTGCACTACTCAATCCTTTTTCTCTGCAGTTTATGAATCTCTCTTATCTTTCATGTATTATAGTTACCTTAATTGTTGGCAAATGATAAAGTCTGATCAAGGTCCAAGATTCAAACTAAACCTCCTGCCAATTTTAAGAAAAAATAATCAAAATCAAACCTTAATCTTTTCCTTCTTTTTCGGCGTTACATCAATTACAAAGAAAGGGAAATCTGCAAATTTAAGCAAGATTTACTTTTCTTTTGCTGCCAATGCAACACCAAATCCAATTTTGTGCCAGATCAACAAAATGCAATTTCTATACAACACAAAACAGAAATTATTATTAACAAAAGACCAAATTGAAATTCTATCTAATTTAATGGTCAATAGATATTCAATCGGAGTTGTTAGCTTCGTTTTTAGATGCAAAATAGTAGTATTGCAAGGAGCACAAACTGAAATCAGAAGGACATGCTGGAGCAGGCTCTCGTATGGCAACCACCTTCTCACATTTGCAACTGGAACCAATCAACCAAAGGCATCGGTTACAGGTTTGCAACAGTGTTTGGTGGTATCATTAAAGTGTGCTAGCTAGGTATTGCTTCATGAAAAAAAAAAAGGTTCTGTTTCTTGGAACAAAGAAAGCTAATGGTACCAGCGGTACACACTAGGCAGCTGTAGGAACCAGTGACGACAGTAATTATAATATGACATTATATAGTGGTAACTTGAGCAGTGTAATACAAGCAGTACGTTCTTGGCTCCAGTGAACTTGCAATTGCATGAATTATTCAAGGTGGATATTGTAAAATCTATGAATAATCATTCTACTAAATCAAAGAATTAATTGCGAAAGTCTCTGTGAAAAACTGAGAATTGAAAAAGAAGAAAGCAGCTAGTGCAGCCAAGGAACTGAGGAAGAATGATTGTACAAGAAGAGAAAAATAATATACAAAGATGCTTTCTGCATTAAAAGTATTAATGAATATATATATTACAGAGGTCCGCAACACATCACGAACCAAAAACCTACACAGACAATAATCACACCATGTGCCACACAAAATATCCACAGACAAAAAACACTCAAATTCAAGAAAAGAATTAAAAATAATACAAGGAACGACCTCCCCAGTAAATCCAACGGTGCTGGAGGGTGGTAAGTACAAGTGGATTCAATCTTGAAATATATGAACAAATTGTTTATAATGCACAAATAATAATAACAGTTGAAACAAATTGGCGTCCAATTTTCCTTGGAAAAGGTGGCATAAGCTAGGCCTTTATTTTGAATCCCATACTGAAAAAGCACTAGCGGATTTCATCCACTTGTCGGTAATTTCAGGATAGTGGCGGTGGATCACATCTCTTAAACCTTCTGTTGTATTAACCCATTGCAACCCCTTCTTGGTGTAGGTCTTCTCATTGAAATAGCTCGTGAAAAATCGATCTGCTTCTAGCCTCCTGTTGCCATGAAATTTCATATCATTATTAGTGATTCAAATGGATGTATCTGGTACTATCCTATATGTGATTTATATAAGGGTCAAATTATTGTGTTTGATTTGATCCCCCATTTTGTACTTTTGTTTTGGTTAATGTTTAAACAATCAAAATTATCTTAGGCAAATTGTCAATATTTAATGTTTAAGTCGCAGGTTCGAAACCCTTGTGGATATTAAAAGTGTAACAGTTGGGTGGCTTGACCTCCAACTTTACTCCCAAAAAAAATATTAACATTTAATTACATTCAGAAAAAGCTTGGGGACCCAATTTTATACTTGTATGTTATAACATTAAATATTGGTTAAAACTAAATTTGACCTTGATGCCATTAGGATGAAAATGTTAAATGCGGTTTCGCTTATGGCAAAGCCCTTGATCTTTTTCTCTGCCATGAGGCCTACGAGAAGATCCAACTTCTCTACATCGTCTCCATATACTTCTCTTAAAACTTTTACTGCTTCCTCATCACTTGTCAAATCCTCCCATTGTTCTATTGGAGGTAGTAGTAGTTTCCTCCTAAACACGTTGTACCTTGATACGCTTCTCTCCCTATCACGATATACTTTCATAGGAAAACAAAAGATGGTATTAGAGATGAAAAGATAACTATATAGATGTATGGAAAATGAGAAATGTTTTTGGGAATGACAATGAAATGAGAACTAAAAAGCTACCAACACACAGTAAACCTTTTAAATTGGCATTACTTCCAATTTTGTATGTTACACTTATACTGCTGTTTATAACATGCAGTGATATATCCCTTCCTTTTTCAATATAGTGTACATGTGAATTTCTTACTTCTTAGAGTATGCCACAATAATAGTAACAAGAAAATAGTATTACGATTTACGACATCATATATGTCTCAATAAGAACATCTAGTATCTGGTTATAGTAGTAATCAGATGCATTGAATGGTACCAGAATGACCCCATTTCTTTGTTGTGTACTTTATTCTATATAAAAAGATAATTCATGATAGTCATAAGGACACTATATCTAGTTTGTCTCAGTAGGAAGAGCTAGTATTTGATTCTTGTAAACACCAAAATCAATTGATTATCAGTTGCTATCAGAATAAATTATTTTTCTTTACATAAAAGTCTTGTATTTGGTATGAAGGCAATTCTGGTACCAATTTACTTGGTACAGTATCAGGATTCTCTACTGGTAGTTTCCCATTAGATTTAAGCATTGTACCTTCTAGGGAAGCAAGGTCGATATGATTAGGTCGACTGGTACCATCCACATTTTGAGGTATGACATCTCTGAAAAAACTTGGGTAGTTCCAAAGTTCAAGTGCTCCACATGCTTGATGTCCCATCGATACTGTCTGTTTCTCAAATCCAATTTCTGATAGTAGTTTCTCCCCTTTGATACCCAATAAATCTTCAATATTGATGCTATTTGTGACACACACAAAAATGGTATTATTTTATTTTCAATGTGCACATCCGGTACCACCTATTAAACTATAAGTCCATCTGGCATTAACAATTATTCTTATTTGCTTAATCTTATTCTTCCTTGTTTCCTTTTCTTTTCGTTTTCTTTTTATCATTTTGATTTTTGAACTACAAGGCAAAATGGAAACCTACTAATTTTATAGTTACATACATCATGTTATGTAAAGATAAGAGGAAAAATGAAAGACTTCAGAGAATACGTACTCTTCCAGGTATGGGGGAGATTTTGTTTGGTCGGGTTCAGCGGTTGGATCTCTGAGTTTGAGAGTGCTTGGTAATAAGGGGTGCATTCTATAAACACTGGTGAACTCTTCAGTTAAAGAATAAGGAACTCCATGGTTGTTTGGTTTCTTTAATCCCACAAGCCCACCCAATGCGCGTCCGCCTATGTGGCCGAATGTATCTTTTATTCCCTTACCCAACAATCCATACCTTCACAATGGAAAAGAGAAATATATTTTATTGTTTTTATCATTATGATAAACATAGAACTCTGTAAATATCAAAATTTTAAAGTTAGAACTCTGTTGGTACGACATGGGCGTGCACTTAAAATTTCCATCGTCAGTTGGTAATCAGTGGTTTGAAATCGTTTTATTTCCACAGATCATGAAATGAGATAAATATACATATATATGCTCACCAATTTGCGTGCATTGATGCATTCAAGATTTTAGTTTTGAGAAGTTCGACTGTCCAATCAATTGTGTGAACTTTTGCAATGACAGCAGAAGTAACTAATCTTGCATGACGGTATAATTCTTCGTCTGATAGCTTTGGATATTCTTTCTACAGGTAAAAATATCGATCATCATTAATTCTTCTTCAGTTTATTACCATTTATAAGTTATAACATAATTTCTAGCAGAAAAAATTCCAACTCTTGGTTCATCTCTCTAATGAGAACAAAGTTCGAGATCAAAACCTTACACAATCTCAAGCTGGAGTTGTGCCATTCAATTCTGACTTGAGTCAGTCAGCACGAGCCATTACGGCAGTTTGAACATCATCAACATTAATTTTTTATCATATTTTTCCTAATACATGGATTCCAGTACATATAAGATCATGCAACTTATTGTTGCTTGTTACCTTTAATGCATCACAAACAGCATTATGTTCTTTAGTGAAGAGTGCTTGTAGGATGGAGACCCCAGCCCAACTGTTGCGCACGTCGCCAGAAATGGCCACGCCATTGTCTCCATGCAAAAGAAGGCCATCATTTCCAATCTTTAGTTTTCCATCAACAAAAGTCCTGACACTGTCCAGTTTTTGCTTGTTTGCTCCATATATTGCACTCCCGTCCCTTATTTCATTTATTTTACAGAATTCAATAAAATTGGAACTGCTTTTAGTCGTGCATTAAATTACATATCATTGCATGCATGTAATTACCACACAGGCACACATGTTTCAGTACTATTTAATTTTGGTCTTTCTTATATACTAGGATTGTCATTGTCCTCCGTATTTTACCGTGAATAAGATTTTTAAGTATAAATATATTATATGCTAGACATTAAGAACATATTATAAAAACTAAATATGATTCAGCGTAATAAAATTAAATAAGCCTCTTAATTTATTATTCTTGATTCAACTAATTCAATCATCTTAATTTTTTTCAAATAGACCTCTTTTTTTTTCTTAGACATTAACATCAATCATCTTAATTTATTGCTAAAAAATTAAATGAACATTAATCCTCTTATCAAGATCAATGTATATATGAGTTATGGAGCATTCAATGACCAAAAGTTTGTTGTGGCATTGGTGAGCATTTAAGACTTAGGTGGCGAAATCAATCATCTTTATGATGTATAGATATTGGCTGAATAATAAATATTAATTTATTTTTCTCTTCTCAGTTTTTTACAGTCTCTTGTTTTGAGCTTATAAAGAGATAAACAATGTCAGATAAAACCCTAAAACTTGGGACATCTTCAAAATTATACTCACCACCATGCTGTGCGGGTATTGTAGTGACCAGTCTTTATTCCATCAGCATTTGTAGGTATCTCTTTTGTGGCAAAGAACTTAAATGATTTCAATGGGCATTGACTGGCTACTTCTTCTGGAGCAATTAATTCAATCTATTTTTATTTATTTGAAAAGAAAAGAAAAGTAATTAAATAAAAGTCACCTATTTAAAGATCTACGACAATATATTACTTAATTTCAGCAAAAGAAGTCCTTCAAAAAAAAATTTCAGCAAAAGAACAATGACAAAGATATAAATTTATGACTTAGTTTATTAAACAGCTATAACTTGTTTATAATTAAAAACTAAATAGTGATCATGCATTCTATTATCGATCAGCACCTATCAAAAGTTTTTACGTCATATATTTCAAAGAGTACTTATAGAGTTTGGTTAGTATAACATCAGTGTCATTTCAACCTATATAACACCAACTCTAAAACCTATCAAATCGACTTCAAACGATGAATCCAAACCGTTGAAACCGATCTACTTCGTTAGTTGTGCATTTACATGCAAAATTTATAACTTTTTTAATTTATTTAGTATTAAGTCAAGCGGTCAAATGTGTGAGTTTTTAAGTTAATTTTAATACATTAATTTTTCAATATTTTTATCGCTTGATTTGATACTAAAATAACTCGAAAATATAAAAAAATTGTATGTAAACGCATCACTCATAATGTAAATCGATTTGAACGGTTTGGATTAGTCGTTCGAAGTCGATTTGATAGGTTTTAGAGTTGGTCTTATATATATAGGCTGAAATGGCACTGATGTTATATTAGCCAAACTCGTACTTATATCTATGTCAGACATGTTTATTTATTTTGCATAATAGCCTACCATGCAAAATAAATAAACATGTCTGACATAGATGTAATGTAACCTCTTACTATTTATCTATGTCAGATATGTTTATTTCTTTTGCATAGTAGGTATTAAATATTTTTGTAACAGATTGTGTGCAAGTTGAAATTGCATGAAAAATCATGTTATATTACATCTGTTCAGTTACAAAATAATTATACTTATTATATTTAAAATGTGTAAACATTTTTGTTATCAGGCATGGATATCTTTCAAAAGAACTAAATAATTTTAGAGTGCAAATGAGGGATACAGATATAAGATAATACAATTAAGATACCAACAGTACCCCTGTTGCTTGGTACGAGTATTTGAGATCATGTTATACTGTTGTGTCTTGTTAGCTAGCTAGTAAGAACTTTAAATAATGTACCTGTTGTGTATCCTCGAGGTGATCCATCCAGTCATGCACCATGAACTGGATCCATGCAGCGGCTAGTATATTAAATTGCTTTCCTGTGTCCTTGTATTCTCTCCTAGCCAACAGCTTCGTGGCCACCACCATTGGATCCGGACTCATCAACTGCACCACACAAAAATAAATATAGATAACAATTGTACAGATGGTCAGTGACGCAACTGTTCTGTTCTGCCATAAGAAATTAGGTCAAATCCCACAAGACGTAAGAGACATGAGCATTATAAGAAATTTCACTAGAAATTATATAAGCAAGTAGGAGTAGCTGAAATTATTAGTGTAGAATAAAAAAGAATTTTGACTTCTTCAAATGCCTTAGATAATAAATTATATAAACAAAATCTAGCTAATTGATTCCTTCATTTTAAATGTATATATATATGTAGAGGTCCCTTTCAAAATGCCTTTTCTTCAATAATATAACGCCGGTCTTTTTTCATTTGCTTGAGGAAGGCATGCATGCATGCTAGTTAATTCTTAACTAGTAAAACAGTTCAATTATTGACAAAAATTCCCTCTTATCTTAAGATTCTTTATAAGTTTGCTGCTTTGACTATTATTTCAGGTTTATCTGGCTTCTATCAACATTAGCTAGTACGGTTAGATGTTTAATAGGTGATCAAGTGTCAATTTATTGTAGTTTAGTACCTCATTCTTTTGATCAACTGGATTCATGTTTCTCCCAAAGAAGGTATCTTGGCTACCAGCCTCAGCATTATCGGGGTCGTTGTACTTTCCATCTCCAGTGCGGTACGGGTAATTATCAGGGTTAAACTGTGTACCGTTGGAGTTACCAACAGGTAACAGATTGTATTTTTCAAGGAGGGTCCGTCGGGTGTTCAAGTAAAGTAAACCGATTAACACCGGCATCTTGTGCCACTGTAGGTTTCCCTTATCCAATGAATGAACCAGCTGCATGCATGGAAGAAGAGAATAGCAATTACAAAAGAAGTACAAAAAAAAAAAAAAAAAAAATCATATCATCAGGAAAATGTATGTGCTAGCCTGTCAAAGGCAAAGCATGAAAACACAATTAGAAACCACACAAAATGTATGGAAATAATATACTCAAACTCATTCGACAATAAAATTTTCAATTTTTTTAAAATTAATTAAAAACTAAAATTATGTATTCTATAATTTAATTAGAAGACATTTTATATTTTATTATTATTAAAAAAAATTTGAAAAAAATTGCCCTCTTCAAAATTTTAAACAATATGCCCTTACATCCCTTTCATTCTTCAAAATTTTTATTATGTGAAAAAATTGAAGAAAAATTAATTTTATGCCCCCATATTCTGTTAAGCACATTTTTTAGTTGTTTCTATTTTAATATTAATAAAAATAGTTGATGTTCTTATTGACTCAGTAGTTAATATTTTGAAAAAAGAATGCATGTATAACTGGATATATGTGAGTATATTCTTAATTTCATTATTTTTAGTTCAAAATGAATGAATAAATTAATATATACCTAAGGGATATAGTAAAAATAATGAGTTATAGTTAGTTTTGCTTTTATTTTTCAAATGATAATTTATATGTCGGTTCTTTGACAAAACTGTGAATCGTATGCCTTGTAAACTTTTGGATAACTTTTTGTGCGCCATCATCTGACATCTCATCTTTTAGGTCCTTTTGAACAATTTAATGTCAAACTAATACTTTTATTCCTGACTTTTCTAATATCAGAAATATAAAATATAAAATAATTAAACCTCTACAAAGTAAATAAACGAAATTTGGTATTCCTAAATCTCAAATTTCGTTTAATATTTTTCTACAGGTTTAATTTGAAACCATAATATATTTTTAAAACATAAATTGTTTTTTCATCATTATTAAGTTTGGATTTTTGTATATAGATAATTTATTAATACATACAGATAAACAAATATTGCAATAAAACTATCTGATAGAACAAAAGATATTCTATATATAATTCAAAACAAAGTAACAATAAGAAACATGCAGGGAAAGGAAGGGTGAATAAAATAACAAAAAGAATTATTATTATTGAAAATGCAAACAAAGCAAAACTATTACTACAAGGGCCAAGACATATGTAAATCACACAATAAAGAGTTATTATTTTATTTTATTTTTAGTTATGGAAAAATAATTAGTTGTCTGTCACGGTTTTCAAATAGATTTGTTGTCTATGCAAAAAAATAAAAAATTAATAACTTTTTCGTTAATATATAACCTGTCCCAAATTAATTACTTATGTATGCATCCCCTGTCATTATCTCACTAAACAAGGGCTAAATGGTTAGTCATGTACACATATACGTGCTAATTTCTTATTGCCCGTAATTATAAGATCATATAATCATACACAATTAATACCATGGATATAAATGTTGATTTTGCTCCATTAATTTACATTTGCTAAAGAAATATGTACATAATTAGCAGTATGTAATTAAAGGTTATATAATAGATCAAATAAAAAAAATGTACAATGAAACCAAGCTTGTCACCAGAAGACATCCTTTAGAAAAAAATCACGGAAGTCTCTGGATGAATGAAAGATTTGCCAATTAAGGCACAAACCCATGGCTGCAAATAGATCAATTGTTTTTGTATGATATATATAGAGTTTTATATATACGATGAGCAGCAATTAATGTACTCTTATTTTGGAAATAATCATCACAAGATGCTGTTCACTACAAGAATATATGATGGTTATTATAAGAGAAGAAAAACATAATATCCTTGAATTTGTTGAAACATGTATGCATGCTTCGCATGTGTATTATATATACTAATATTGCATAATAATCATATCAATTATCCATTTTCGCTCTCTCTTTATTATTTTAACCTTTTCCTTGATTGTGAAACTTACGATTCTCTTGCCTTTTATGTGGTAGTTGGATAGCTAATCCACTAAGCTAGGTAGCTAATAACTTTATATCGCATAAGTCAGTGCATATTTTCGTGATGAGGAAAAGTTTACTAGGACTCTAGGAGTCCCCAATTTCTTAAATTAGGGCTGATGTGTCATGTGTCACTTTATAAGTACTATATATGGATGGTCAACAAAGTTTATCAGCATATATATATATACGAGTGAGTCTATGGTACTATGCATATCACGGGTTGTTACCGTGCTACGGCTCTATATTCGAGTTTTCAAATTCTAACGGTCGATCCGAACCGTTCATCTTGTTCTCCATATTAATATGTGTTTGGAGACCAAATTTTACATTTTTTACTATTTTTTTACTATTTTTTTAGATATTTAGAAAATCACTTGATCTGAAAATTCTGGACCATCCAAAAACAGTGATTTTCAATAAATCTAAAAAAATAGTAAAAAAATTTTAAAAAATGTAAAATTTGGTCTCCAAACACATATTAATATGGAGAACAAGATGAATGGTTCGGATCGACCGTTAGGATTTGAAAACTCGAATATAGAACCGTAGCACGGTAACAAATCGTGATATGCATAGTACCATAGACTCACTCTACATATACACACATTCTGGTGCAACAACAACGTCTTCACAAGCTAATGTCTAAATTACATCAATATCTTGTGGGTTATTATATTTTATGACACTGGAAAGTTATTAATTATTACATCAGCATTTTTTACTCATCAAAATGAAGTCAGATCATCTATATATACTCGTTAACCTTTCTATGCAAACGAAGAAAGAAAGTTCATACAATCTTATTTATTGATTTGAATTATAGAATTTTCAAATTATTCAACATTTATAAAGAAGTCCCTGCTGGAGACACATTAATAATATATAGGATTATAGGAACCGCATTTAACTAATATTTTATTTCATGAGGTTGGTTGCAATAAGAAAAACCGAAATATTTGAATTAAATAATTAGGTTTGTCATCAGTAACTCTCAATTGTAGGAGCTTGTAATTAACTATATATATAGTCTATTTATATACGTACGGTGAAATATTGGAAATCAGTTTGTATAGTAGAAAAGATAATTAAATAGTTACTTGTAAAATATGATTAGTTTTCTAGTGGGCTGAATTCGATGATTGGATCATTTTTTTTTTTTTGGAGAAGATAGTTGTAGTCAAGCTATATAATTGTTTAATAATTATAATGAATTTCCCAACTGGATTTTTAATGGGTGATCTCCTACGGAAAGTATATATCTAAGTGTTTGAATCAGTGATTTTTTTTTTTTTTTGCATAATTGGATATACAAGTATATTCTTAATTTCATTATTTTTGGCTCAAAATGAATAAGAAAATTTATGCTCAAGGGCGCCTATAGTAAAAAAATGATGAGATATATAGTTTTGCTTTATTTCAAATGGTAATTTATATTCCTCTGTTCTTCTAGAAAACTCTGAAGCCTATTATGAAATTAACTTTAAGATAATTATTTTTGTGAGCCATCAGTATCTAATTACATCTCATCTTTTAGAAATGTAAAATATAAAATTGAACCTCTAGAAACACAATAAACGAAATTTGGTCTTCCAAATTTCAATTTCGTTTAATATTTTCGACAGGTTTAATTTGAAATTTTATATTTCAAATATTTTTTCTCATCGTTATTAAGTTTGCATTTTCTTATATATAGCAACTATTTAATACATATAGATATAACAAAAAAGAGGGATGCTACGATGCTTTAGGAAGTAAAGAGTGTTTTACTTCCCGCTTATATTTAATTTCAAAGTTCAAATAGTCAATCCGAATTTCTCAACATGATATTCATATTAACATGTGGTTGGAGAACAAATTTTACAAATTTTTACTATTTTTCTAGAATTTTTGAAATCACAGTTTTTCATTAAATAAAAAAAATACAAAATTAAGACAAACAATGATTCTAAAAAATTCTAAAAAAATAGTAAAAAGATGAAAAAAAGTGAAAAATTTGTTCTCCAAACACATTTTAATATGAAGATCATGTTGAGAAATTCGGATCGACTATTTGAACTTTAAAAATAAAGACATGAACGGAAAGTAAAACACATTCTTTACTTCCCAAAGCATGTAGTATCACTCTATAAACAAATATTGCATAAAAACATTCTGATATAACAGAAGATATTGTGTATATAAATCAAAACTAAGTAACAATAAGAAACACAATATTGCTTCCTTTTATATTTCTCTTTCCTTAATCAAAACTAGTACAAGAGATTTGAGGTCGCATGAGGGAAAAGAAGGGGAGGATAATATAAGACATACAAAATTAAAGATTTATTATTGAAAATGCAAAAAAAAAAAAAAACAAAACTATTGGTACAAGGGCCAACGAATGTAAATCACAAAACATTTTTTATTTTATTTTTAGTTTTGGCAAAGAAAAAGTATATTGTCTATGACATCCGGTTTTCATCAAATAGATTTTGTCTATGCAAAAAGTATATAAATAGATTTGTAGTTAATATATATAACCTACATATCCCAAAATGTTTATGCATGCATGCATCCCTTCTCATTATCTCACTAAACGAGGGCTAAACCATTAGTAACATATATACGTACTAATTTCCGATCTGCCCATGCAAAATAAGATGATATGATCATAAACAATTAATACCATATAAATGTTGGTTTATATATTTTGTTCCATGCATTAATGTTTGCTAAAGAAAAATGTAAATATTATATAAAATAAGAAATTGATTACTATATCAACAATATATAGAACGTACAATGAAGCCAAGCTTGTCACCAAAAGACATCCTTCTGAAAAGATCACGGAAATCTGGATGGATAAAGGGCTTGCCAAAACACAGACCCATGGCTGAAAAATATATTAATTGTTTGTATATGACGATATCGATGAGGGGAAATTAATGTACTCTTTGGATATAATCATCAGAAGGTAGGTGCTGTTATTTATAAGAGGCAAAAGAAGAAATAATATCTTTGATTAATTTGTTCAAACACGATATATGCGCATGTGTATTCAATATTGAATGCTAACTATATCTTGTATTTAATTAATGGCCTTTAGTACTCTTTAGATAGCAAATCCACTTAAGATAGCTTGTATATCTTTTCGTGATGAAGAAAAATTCAACGAATTGATTGACACATGTGTTATGACTCCCAAATTCTCAAATTGTGACTGATGTGTTAATTAGTTTATAATTAATAAATATGTGGTGGGTGGTCGATCGAAGAAAATTTCACGATTGGTTGCTTTTTTTGTTTCGTTATGACCAATTCCATGATATCTGTAATTGCACATGTTATGACTCCCCTATTTCTCAAATTTGTCGTTAACTATATATACGATTATTGGCTGCTCTTTCTGTTTCGTTATGCATCACCAATTTCATGATACATGTACTACATTAAAATTAAGTTGGGGTCTCGATCGGCTCCTTGAAATTAAGTAACTCAAAATTTGAATTTGGATCCGAACCATCTGATCAGAATCCATTCAATTCTGGTCGAGCTAATTAAAACTGTAAAGAACTGTATTCACAAGCTAATTAATGTCTAAGTTAATTACAAAATTATCAATATCTTGTGGGTTATTAAGTTAGACGATGATCGGGATTGGAAATTATTTTTTTATAAATTAACATTTTTGACTCACAACACGAAGAAAGAAATGTCCATAAACTCTACACAAAATCTTAAATATTATTTATTGATTTGAATTTTAGAAATTTCAAATTATATTCTTGAACCATTTTAAATTAAGACGTGCCAGATGTATACATATATAAAAACCGACTTATATTTAACTAATATCTTACTACTTCGTGTAGATGAGTTGCAGAATAATTACTTAATTATAAAAAAAACGGAATATTTAATTAGTTAAAGAATTATGTTTTTCAGTACTTAATTAGCTGCAGGAGCATATATGTAATTAACTATAGTCTATTATGTACGCTGCAGTATTGGAAATCAATTTGGATAGTAGAAAAGATAAATAATCAGATACTTGTAAAATATGATTAGTTTTTTGGAGGGCTTATAAATTCAATAAAAATGAATTAAGGTCAAACTATCCAACTGTCTAATATTCATAATGGATTCATCAACTGAACTTTGAACTTGCGATCTCTCACACTGAAAAACATTGTCTTTCAAATTTCATAAAATTTAGCAATTTGAACAACTAGACAACTTAAATCACAATGCTAGCTAGAACATGTGAGATGGTTTGACTAGATCAAAAGATAATTCTAAAATCTGATCAAATTTAACAATTCGAACAATATTAGACAACATAAATCACAATTAGCTAGCGCGTGAGATGGTTTTCTTGCGTGAGTCGTATCTGACAAGGTATATATCCGTATACCATTTCTTCCAAGATATTTTTCTTCTTTCTTTCTCGAGTAAAAAGAAGAGTCAATCACTCGTGTTTTAAATATTTGTTGATCATTCATACTAACGTGTTCAAGCAAAAATATGACTTCTTATATTATACTTTTCAAAAACTAATTAAATATTCGTGCATATATTCTTTTTAAATTAATTATGTACGAAATTTGGTAGGCATCCTTTTGTGTAGTTTTAAGGATAATAGGCTTATCTCTATTATCTATATTTTTAAAAAGAAAATTAAAATAGAAATGTACGGATCTTTATCTTAAAATGAAAGTTCCACGTCCAAACTCTTTCTTAGAAAAGAACTATTTATGTAGGTCGATTGTTATTAATTGTTTTAGAATATGTGTGTAGGGTGCATAAAGTTGTACGGCTAGGTTAGCTAACTATGCGGGTATGTTTTTAGGTGAGGGAATGCTCTCGCATGAGTTCAGTGCTCTAGTTCTCCAAACGACCATGAGCAGGGCACTGAACTCGGAGCATTCATTTGACATCTCTTTGCATTCCTCCTGGTTCACTCTTGTGACGGATCTCTGCATTCCGTCGGAGTTTTATTATTTGATTGTGGGGACGTTTAACATCTTCCGCAATTCCCTCGGGATAACGTACCGTCTTATCGATCGGCTAATTGTAACGGCATTCTTGTAGGTTTCAAATCAACAAGTTTTAGCTTTTGATAGACGGTCTTTGGCATAAGACTCACACTTGCACCTAAATCATATAGACACCTCTCAAATTTGGTATCACCAATTATGCATGGGATTGCAAAACTTCCGGGATCCTTAAGTTTTGGAGGTAGCTTGTTTAAGAAGAGAGCGCTACACTCCTCATTAAGGGATACCGTGCCCACTTCCTCAATTGTTCTTTTGTTCGATAAAATATCTTTTAAGAATTTTGTATAAGAGGGCATGTGAGTAATTGCTTCGGTAAAAGGGATGGTGATATTCAATTTCTTGAGACGTTCTACGAATTTGGCATATTGTTGGTCAAGTTTGCTTTTAACTAACCTTTGAGGAAAGGGTATAAACCTATGTGGTGGAATATACATAGGAGTTTCAATAGGTTTTACCTTGGCCGAGTTAGAGTTACCCGGTTCTTGAGATTGATCCGATGCCGGTGTGTTTGCATCGAGAGGAGACAGAGGTGGTTGTGTCTCCTTTAGTGGTTGTTGTTGCTCTTCTATGCTCGGCATCTTTGGTCCTTGATATTTCGTGCCGCTCCTCAAGGTTATGGCCTTGGCATGCTCCCTCAGGTTTATGTCGGGCTTGCCCGGAAGTGTCCCTAGTTGGCGAGCGGATGAAGATGCTTGTTGTGCAACTTGTGTCTCTAGCATCCCCGTTTTCGTATCCAAATACTCAAATTTTTGTTTCAACTCCCTAAGGTCGTTCGAGAAGTTGGTATTGGTGTTTCTTTGGTAGTTGATATACTCGTTTTGTTGGTTCAAGAGCTCTTTTTGAGAGAGTGCAAGGTCTTCAATCATCTTTTCTAATTTGAAGTTTTGGAAAGGACCTTGGTAGGAGTTTTGGTTCGACCGGTATTGGTTAGAATTACCTTGGAATTGGTTGGAGTTGTCATTCTCGGTATTCCATTTGAAATTCGGATGGTTCCACCTTGTGTTAGGGTTGTATGAATTTGAATTGAAATTATCATTTTGCCTAACCTTATTGTAGATCAGGTCATTCCTTCTATCACCTTGATTATAGAACATAGCGTTCACTTGCTCAACATCTTCTCCTTCCATAAGGATTTGGCAATCGGCGGTGATATGAGTCGCCTCTCCACATATGTCGCATGGAGCCCTTTTCGTCACGGATTTGACATTTTGCATTTGTGCCACTTGGTGTTGTAAGGCCTCCATTTGTGCTCTCAAGGCGGTGACCTCATCAACCTTCATGATTCCCGGTGTGTTTTGGACTCGTCCCCCTTGCTCGGCAGTCTATTCCCTTTGGTTGATCGCCATGTTTTCAATCATTGCCATGACTTGTGCCGGATCCATTCGTGACATGTTTCTCCCTGCAGCTGAATTTAAATGAGTTTTAGTAGCTATAGTGCAACCTCCATAAAAGAATTGGAAAAGCAACCACATGTCAAGGCCATGGTTAGGGCACAGGCGTTGGAGCTCCGCCCATCGATGCCATGCCTCGGTTAGAGACTCCCCCTCGGCTTGCTTGAACGTCGTGATTTTTGTCCGAAAATGTTGGGTTTTAGATGGAGGAAAGCATTTTCCTAGAAACAACTTCTCCATGTCGTCCCATGTTTCAATGTGGTCCCGGTTGACGGTCCTTAGCCACATTCTTGTATTGTCTCGGAGGGACAAGTGGAAACATTTGAGCTTGAGGTTGTCTAGCTCATCTCCTTCTCAGTCGAAAGTGCTGCAATGCTCTTCGAAAACCGCCAAATGAGCATGTGGATCTTCATTTAGGGCTCCTCCGAACTGACTTTGGCCAAGTAGGTGGATGAGAGAGGGCTTGATGTCACGTGGCTCTTGGCCATGAGGAATGAACCCAAAGCGGTGGCCTTGTTGACGGTTACGGCCATTTCCGTTGTTGTTGTTTTGCGGCCCGTCATGAGGTGGGGTTACTCCTCGTACGCATGATTGATTGCTACCATGTTGGGAGTGCTCATCATGATTAGATAGTTCATCATGGTTGGATGAGTCGTTATTGAGGGGTTGGTTGACTGGATTCTCCATGTTTTGACTTTTGACTTTTGACTTCTTGTTCTTCAAAAATCGTGAGAAAAGGGGTTCTCTCTAGGCTCATAGAATGCTGAAAAAGAATTAAAGTTAGTTCTCAAATAAAAAGAAAGAATCTGAAATAAATTTGTAAAGTAAAAACTTAGAATTAAACTATACTCCCCGGTAACGGCGCCAAAAACTTGTTACACCAAAAAGGTATAGTACTAAGTTTTAGTACAACAAGATGTACCTTTTATCCCTAAATACACTTTTGGTTCAGATTGCAAGTATACAATCCTATCGCGTAGTATATTATCGGGTATCGATTCACAAAGAGTATGGTTAAAAGCTAGGTTTTGTACTTTGTCAATTAATTTCAAAAAATAAAAGAAAGTAAAGTGCAATAAAAGTAAATTGGGGGGGTTGTTCTAACAATTCCTAAGTTTTGGGTTCAATACCCGAACGAGAGGAATTTAAAACAATTAAAGTAAATAAAGGAAAGAAAGATTGGTTTGCTTTCAAGTAAAGGAGATCTAGGGGTATTCGGTATACAATCCCTTGTTAATTCTATCTATTCGGTATTTGTTTAAGTTCATGTGTGATTTGATGAGGTTTCTAACCTAATATGTCATTAAGGGTCACTTTCGTGAATTAATAACGTGTCTAAGTAATTCGGACTTCACGATTAGGTCATTCACCCTAGCTACCTAGACCATAAGCTCTTGTTAGTCTCTCATCTCCTCAAATATTGGTACTTCACGATTAAGTCCATCATACCAATAACCGATTCGATTTGAGATGTCCTAATTAGGGTTTGGCTTCACGGTTAGGTCCTTCACCAAGTTCCTAACCTTAATTTATGTAGTTCCGGCTTAGATTACAAATTGGTTAGATCCTAATCCAAACCTAGGGTATTTGCATTCATAATTTGGTACTATCCTATTGATCCTAGTCAATTTTGGTTCTTTCGAATCCAAAACGGGATAACTACAATTCAAGCACTAATTATGTAATTAACACAAATGATAAATCACAGAAATTAACATCAAATCCCATAAAAACAATCATAACAAAAACAAATATCCGAATAAAATAGAATTAAACAAGTTCATGCATTGACCTAGACCCCTAGAGAAAGATCTACTCTCTCTTAAAGAGATCCATTATAAAAATTGGCAAAAATAAGAAGAAATGAAATAAAGAAATGATTACACCCTTTATCGAATCAAGAACCTCAAACTTGCCGAAATCTTGCTTAGACCTTCTTCTCCTTCCTAGAAAAGCTTTTGGAACTCCAAGAATTACCGCAGATTTATCGCTATATTTTATGGAAATGGACATGCACTAAGGGAGAGAGAGATGAGAATGGATGTGTGCTTGAATGGGAAAATAACTCCTCAATGTATAGCCAATGACTATGCCCAATCAAGGGGCATAGTTGTGAGATGAGTGGGTGCTATATTTGGATTGTTTCCCAGGATGCCTTGTCCAAGTTTGACTGTAAAAACGCGTCCATGATACGCCAAAAATAGAAACCGTGTTGAAAACATGTAATTTTGGCTTTCTACGGGTCTAATGCGTTCGCACTGGTGGTGAGTACGGGTGGCTGATCCGCACTGGATTCTGAGTTTCCTTATTTAACTTCTAAAAAATTATGCATGATCTCCTCAGTGCGTCCGCACTGGATATAGGTGCGGATGGCTGACCCGCACTGGTGAAGTTACTGTGTTATTCTGAAGCTTGAAGAAATCGGCTTAAGTATTGAGTGCAGGTGGATGACCCGCACTGGTGTCTGAGTGTGGACGCATTACGCTCAGGAAAAATTCCTGGGTCTGCTGAGATGCTGGAAATTTGGCTAAGTGTCGAGTGCGTCCGCACTGAAGGGTATTTTCTTCAGTTTTTCATCTTTTCCTGCATTTAAAGTCAAACAACCGCAGTAACTTGATTCTAGGTATATTTTGATCAATTCATATTTAAAATACATGATATTTGGTGTTGAAATTTGCCAAAATCTAGATCGAATGTGTATATAATTTATGCTTATCACTTACACACTTATACTCTCAAAGATATCAGATAGAAAAGAGTTCGATATCTCCGAGATTATCCCTTAGTCTCCGAGGTCGCCTTCTGACTTTCGAGATCTGAGACACGAGATCATCCCTTGATCTCTTCGAGTTAGTCATCCCTCGGCCTGCAATCCCAAGCAGGGCAAGCCCAATACAAGCCCTTGCTAGCATACGGCCTGCTATCCCGAAATAGCCCGTATCACCAGTATTGGAAATATAGCTTTTTATTCCCTCTTGTATAATTACTTTCATTTCGACAAACATATAGCTTAATTATATAGCTTAATTATGAACTTAGTTCATTTCCAAATTTTTTTTTATTTCTAGCTACTCTTTTAATTTCATATTTTGCTTAAATCTAAATTGGTGCTTGTTAAAATGCATTATGCATAATGTGATCGTATCTGGTACAATTTATGACACTTGTTATACAATTGTAGAACTAACTCAATTAATATTATGCTTGAATTAATTAAGCTTGTTATTATTCGTTATAAGTTATTTCATTTATATTTATTATTTATCAATTATTAAAATTTTAATTTGTAATATATTATTTTTTGAGATTGTGTTTTATTTAATTTGTTACAGATTTCAGTTTATCAATATTTTTAATTGGTTAAAGTGAAAAATGAGACCTTTAGCCAGCAGGGCGCAACTAGCAGGGTGCCCCCATCTTATCCCCATGGACATATGCAAGGGCATAAAGGAGATAACAGCACAAACAGGTGCTCAATAGATCGCTGGTCCCACATAGTATATGAGAGGATATTTTAAACCTATTGTGGGAAACTTTCAAAGTCAACAGCGAGAGGTTACTATATCGCGAGGATATGTAAAGACTCGCGAATACATTTTCATTTACCTTGTGAATACCCTCCCCCCCCCCCCCCCCCCCCCCCTCTTGTTGTGGTGTCTTACTGTTTAGGCAGATGATTAAAATCTGGGTAAAAGAAGACTAAATGAGATAATCTTAAACCGCGTTAAGAAACCAGTGTTTGATAGAATTAAGATGCTAAGAAAATTAAAAAAAAAAGCGTATTAAGCTTTAAACAAATGTTGTGTATTTTAGGTATCGGATAATGGGTCAATTTAATACACTTTTTCACTTTTAAATTTATAAAACCTTAGTACACAATAATAGGTCAGTTGCAAGCATACAACCTATCCTTGTAGTAGTTTAGGCATCGATCCAAAGACAACGGGAAATATTACTTTTTACTAAATTAGTTAATTCTAAAACAGTGCAATAAAAGTAAATGGGGGGCTTGTTTGAAAATTGGTTTTGTGGGTTCAATACCCAATTGAGAGTCTAAAAGTAAACAAAGCAATTTAAACAAACAAATAAAAGGAGTTTTGTGATTTAATGAGATGGAAGTCTAGGGGATTTTGGCATACAATCACTTGGTCAAATCAATACTTAGTTGGTTTCTAAATTCATGTTTGCAATTATGGGGTTTCTAAGCCTTAAATATCAAAAAGGGTCACTTTCGTGAATTAATGACGTGCCTAAATAATTCGGATTTCACGATTAAGTCCTTCACCCTAGCTATCTAGACCATAAGCACAGGTTAGCCTAGTTTATCCCTAAATATCAATACTTCACGATTAAGTCCTTCATACAAATATTTGGTTCAATTCTAGGGGTCCCAATCAAATATGAGGCTTCACGGTTAAGTCCTTCACCTCAATTCAACCTTTGTTTCTTGTGGTTCCGAACTAAGAAATAGATTTGGTCATTTCTAATCTTAATCCTAAGGTTATTCATGTATACAATTTGGTACCATCAATTCTTTGATCCGAGCACTTTAAGTTTGTTAGACCTAAACGGGACACTAATTAACGAGCACACAAATCATACAAGCACATGAATTATAAAATCAACAAGAACAAACATGCAAGCAAACAATCATCATAGAGAAAAATATCCAACTAAGGTAGATTTTAACACAAGTTCATGTTTTAAGCCTAAGCCCCTAGAGAGGAAATCTAGCCTCTCATGGGTGTGTTAACATCCAAGAGAAATACAAGAGTAAACATGATTAAAACTAAGAAAAACAAGAAAGAGAATAGAAAACACCAATCTCTTCGCTCGCTGCCCCTTGTCTTCACCTTTGCTCGCTCGAGAAAACCTTCAATCCTTCTCTTCAATCGCCTTCAATCACTTGGGGAAGATAGAAAAGATGTGGAAAGATGTGTAGAATAAAAGCTAAGTTGAAAGATAATCTTCCCCTGGTGTCTCCCTGCCAATATATAGCTATTTTTGTGCCTTGGGAAACAATCTACCGAAATCTGGAAGGAAATATGAAGAGATATGGTGAAATCAGGCCAAACTGGCATTCGTGCGGCCTCTTGTGCGGCCTTCACAAATTCTCTGCGGCCTGCACAGAATGGAGAATTGGCTGGGGATCATGCAGGATTTTGTGTGGCCCACACAAAATTCCTTAAGGCCGCACAAAGGCCCGCACAAATCTCTGTTTTGAAAGGAGAAAACTTGATAAATTCCGAATTTTATTTTCGGCTTGAATTTATTTTGTGTGGCCCGCACAGAATTCCTACAGGCCACACAAACACCCACAGAATTGCTCCTTTTGCTCGATTTCTGCAATTTAAACAAGGCAAAGGCAGTAACTTGGTTCTTTGGTGTATTCTATATTAAATTAAGCTAAAATACAAGGGATTTGGTGCAGTTTTAGAGGTAAAACCCTAACCGAAAGTATATATAATTGAGGCTTATCAACAAACTTAATCCCTTGTTGCTGAAAAAACGAGTTAACGAAGTGGGGACGTGAATTCACGGCATGACATGCTTAGGTGTGTTGTGCTTCATTCCAGTACTTTTGAGCATAGTGACAATATACCCGAATTATACCCATTTAATTCTTTTTTGGGGTGATGTCGAACCGAACGCTGAATTATTCGGTTGACCAAACTTTGACCGAATTAAACCCGAATAATTCTTGCATTTAACGAACTTTTTCCGAATTTTACGAATTATTCATGAATTTTTCTCAAATTTTTCCAAGAAAAATTATTATTTTATGTTTTTTTTTCTCTTACAGGATTGAGATTTCTGATCCGAATAATTTCAAATCATTCTCGAATTATATCTAAATTATTCCCGAATCACAAATTTTTTATCTTACCGAACCGAACCCGAATAATTTATTTATCACTATGCTTTTGAGCACGGTATGTCTCGAAGTTTCACAAACTCAAGGACAATGCCACATAAAAAAAAAAAAAAAAATTGATTCCCATTTCCCAAGTTCGACGAAACAACGTGACAAGTGGTGATTAATAAAATACACGCGCTGCATGTTTTGACTGTAAAGTGGGCCCTCAAAAAGTCATAAACTTATCTTAATTACATACCTAATACTTCCAAAAAAAACCTATCTCTAATACTCCCAAAAGAAACTTAGCTATATGCAATGTATCCGTCTCTTTCAGTAAAGTTCCTTATAAAAATATAAATTTATTAATCATTAAAACGTTTACTTAACGTGGTCAAACTGGCGCAGTCTTGGACCGGATAATGTTAAGAAAAGTTGCTAATATTAAATAAAGAGTTAGGCTGGGGTGCTATGGATAGCATAGTGGCATCTATGCTACGGCTCAATATTTGAGTTTTCAAAATCCAAACGGTCGATCCGAACCGTTCATCTTATTCTCCATATTAATATCTGCTTGGACACCAAAATTTTATAATTTTCTGAATTTTTTTACTATTTATTAAGCCACTTTGAAAATCGCTAATCCAACGGTTTTACTGTTTTGTGCAGCCACCGTTGGATCAACAATTTTGTAAAATACTTAATAAATAGTAAAAAAATTCAGAAAAATGTAAAATTTGGTCTCCAAGCAGATATTAATATGGAGAATAAGATGAACGTTTCGGATCGACCGTTTGAATTTTGAAAACTCGAATATTGAGCCGTAGCATAGAGGCCACTATGCTATCCATAGCAACCCAGCCCAACTCTTAAATAAAATATCATCAGCAAGTAACAGAAAAACGAGTGCAGCAAATTAAAACTTTTATATTGAGTGAACCAAGCAATTTGGATATCTTGGGCTCCGCTTTTCTCCGGAGAAGTTGGCCCAATGTTTAATTGGAACCGTCTCATCCGTACTGAGATTTTGTATGAATTTAAGTGCTAAAAAAATTTAAACATTTATCTTAAATTAAAAAATTAATAATAAGCTCAAATAAAAGTTAAAAATTAAATTAAAGAAAGAGAAATGAGAAAGATATTTTTTAGTGGAGAAATAAGTAATTTTCAGATTTTGATTAGAAAATTAAATATTTCGAAGTTTCCGATAAATATAACCACAATTATCTCAATTTAAAATGAAAAATAAATAATTTATAATGCTTTAATTTGTATATCAACCTAACAGCGTAACAAACTAACAGAATTTGTTATCTCTAACAGCTTAACAAACTAAGGGCGTGTTCGGATTATACTGTTCACATTGAAAAAAAAAATTCACTCAGACTGAATTTTTTTTTTCCACATGAACAGTAAAATTTAGTTCAAAAATTTTGCAATCCCATTCCTATTCCTATTCCCGTCCGTCTGCTGAACACGCCCTAACATAATTTGTTAACCCAGAGGCTAATCCTAATACAAACTGTTGACTCTTGGTCAAACTGAATTCTATTGCCTATTCCAACCATTCTTCCTTGTTAAAATGTGTGCAATGCTACAGAGGATTTGAAATCATCCAGATTGACCTCAAAATTGATCCAATGAGATGGGTACAATTGGAGAGGATCAACTCGTATATCTGGCCATCTGGGGCGGTATATTATTTTTAAAAGGATGAGACCAAGAAAACATTATAGTGCTATAGAATAGAGGGCATAGGCTATTGCTGCTTGCTGCTTCGACCATCGAATCCGGTCCCCTTTTATGGGACATTATTCGTGAACCTGTTTTACACCGTACAGATTGTATTTTTGGGAATTTAAACTCAAACCCGTTAATTCAATCTTTAAAATAAATCTATTTCGAGCATGTACATTTCTTTAATTTAAAAAAACGAAAAAAAATATAGACAAAATGTACTTTATATTACATCACCAACTTTAATGAATTTATTCAACCAATATCAAACTACATCATTTTTACAATTTTAAGGAATTTTAATTTATGAGACTCGTTTAAATTTAGTATATTTTATTTTTATATTCCAATAAACAATAAGTGCAAACTAATTGCAAATATAAAAAGAAATTTAGTCGGATTGCTAGATATATCAATTTAATAAGTAATTATTGTACATCTTCACAATTGTAATTGTCACGTCATCAACTGATTTATTTTTAAATGAGAAAATATTCTTTATGACTACTTGGTGTTATTAAAATTAGTTTCCTACAAGATTTTGATAAATATATCACATTTAGCATCATGAAAAGACTGTCTATGTATAAAAAAAAATGCGATTTAGAATATTTATTTTCAGAGGAAATATAAATGTTAAATTTTAGTATATTATTCTAACTCTTGAAAAATATTATCAATTACTAATATGGAGTCATATGTAATTAGTATTACAATAATGATAGTACATAATCCCATTAGTTATTGGTAATAATCTAGTTTATTATGTTAATAAGTAAAAACTAATTGTATAAACGCATGTTTATGACTATACTCTCTTTATGGAGTAACACATATTAGGTTGTTTCAAATAGTATTTAAAAGAGAAAGAAAATCAAATAGTACTTAAAAAGAAATAAATGCGAAAATTTACAAATTCTATGAAAAAATACGTGTCACCGACTAATTTATTAATATGCTGATTAAATTGTTTCAAATAGTACCTAAAAACAAATAAATGCAAAAATTAACGAATCCTATGGAAAAAAAATACATGTATCTCCTGACTAATTTATAAATCTGTTAATTAGATAAAATAGGGATACAGTCCTTGTAAACATGGCGACTACTTGGACCCGATACAAATCTAACCCGTTAATTTTTATTCTCCTTTTTTGAGTTTTATGTATCTTATCAATGAACCGTGAGCACCCAAAAGTTGTATTCCATTGCCACCCATTCTCTCTCCTCCTTTCTGCTTGCCTCCGGGATTCTCTCTCTAAACCTAGTTTCTCTGTACCTCCTCTCTCTGTGGTCTCCTCTCCCCTCCATCTCTCTCTCCTTCGTTTTGGGTATTGCTGGAATAGTCTGATCCTAGGTATTTTTCTGATCGCTATTTTCTTATCCAGTGACCGTGATCAGTATTATTTCCTTTTATCCTCGTGAGCCCTCTTTTACTTGGGTCGATTCCATGCGAGGTGCGATCCTCCAGCTGGTGCAATACGTGAAAATCTCAATTTAATCCCATTAGTTTTACCATACGAATTGTACTAATTGGTTCAATTTTTATTGTGCAGCGATTGACAGCGATTTTAGTATTATGAAATCGAGAAGCTCTTGATAAGGGATAATTACTTATTTTAGCCGAAATAAAGAGACGATGTCAGGTGGAGAAGTTCGTAAAGTTTCTCGACAAGATATACAGCTGGTGAGAAAGAAAGAAAAAAAAAGAAAACACTCATATTAGTGATAATTGTTTCTTAGATATATAGTGCTCAATCTTCTTTTCTGTTATTAAAATTTAATCAAGGCATTTATTTTCTTTAATTTTGTTTTGTTGTGCTAATATTTAATTTCTCTGCAATATTTTACATGTATAACAAATATGCTCCGTATCAAATTAATGATGCAGTTTGACCAGCATGCCCAATTGTATCAGTCTGATACTAACCCAAAAGGATATGCAATTTAAGATTTTGCAATTAGTAAAATATGGTAGTCACTATTATGGCGTTACCTCTCATTTTATTGCAATCACTGAAATACTATAGATATTAATGTGGCCTTACCTTTATTATAAATCTGAAAATTACTTTTACATTTACTTCTTCAGGAGCAATCAGTGCCACTACTTTTACATTTCCTGCATTCCTTTTATATAAAGCTTTCTCTTGTTGGAATTCAACTATGAGTAATAGAGAGAAACAGAAATAAAATGAACGAAATCTTACCATAGATTAAACTTGTAAATTATGGTTTTGATCCAGTGGCATCAGATGTTTCTAGAAGCAGTGACAACGGATCCCTCCTCTTGTTTCTTTTGTCTTGTTCATATCTAATTCTCATTTATTGTATTTATATTTATTTTTATGCAGTCTTTTTTTTTTTAAATTACTTTCAGGTCCAGAACCTTATTGAGAGATGTCTGCAGCTTTATATGAACCAGAAAGAAGTAGTTGATACACTCTTATACCAAGCAAAAATAGAACCTAGTTTTACTGAACTTGGTAGGTTTTATGCATAAGATCAAATTATTGATTATAGAACTTGATTTTTTAATTTATTACATGAAAGATGTCACTCTATGCTGACATATTATATTTGTTCCTTTTCTTTTTTGTTGGCATATATTTTGGTTTTTTAATTAATATCAAGATTAAAAAATTATGTTGTTACTTGTTAGTTATCTAACTTCAACTTTTTTTCTTCATTTGATGGGCTACTTTAATAGTGTGGCAAAAGCTTGAGGAGGAGAATCGTGAGTTTTTTAAAGCGTATTATGTAAGATTGATGCTCAAAAATCAAATCATGGTTTTCAATCGGTTGTTAGAAGATCAGTACCGCCTCATGAGTAAAGAGCACACCTCATCTCTTACATCAGCACCTCCTGTTTCAAATGGATCTAATCCTTCTCCGTGTATGTTTTCAATCTTAATTGAGTCACCATTAAAACAATTTATGTACTCTAGAATATTAGTTTGGAGGTCCTCGAAGGTTAATTGGGCCTAATTTGCACAATTTTTTTTTAAGGAAATGATACCTTCAAATCGTTAGAGCTTACTAATATTTTTCTTTATTTTATTTTTTCTTTTCAGTAAATCAAAACACTTGGGATATGCCATGTGGCACTACTGGTATGATACCTAACGACATGATATGCAATGGCAGTTCAGGTTCCTCTACTGGTATGCTCATAAATGGCACGCCTTCTCAACTTATCCATACTGATAAACAAATCCAGTGTCTAAACCCTAACCCTGGTTCCATGAACCCACCCCAAACCTTAACTGGATCCACATGCCGGTTCAATGGCGGTGGTGTAAATGGTGCTGCACCAGTTGTTAAAACCGAGTCAAGTTTTGGTTCTGATGTGGGTTTCGGGTTTGGTGACCCGGGTTTCTTGGAACCGTGCCCGTCAATGGGAGACGGTTCTGGAGGTTCCTTTAGCAGTTCAGAGTTGACTGGTCAACCACTGGCTGATCCTATATTGGATATTGACTCTTCATTCGGTTTCTTGAGCCAAATACCGCGCAATTTTAGCTTTTCTGATCTTACAGAGGATTTCAGTCATAGTACTGGTACGTTCTGGTACCTTCTTTTTTCTGGCATTCTTTCTCTCCATCTTTTGATTAAAATTAGTGAGGCTATTGTACTTTGCAATGCGCACATAGGTCTGTACTCTGTACTATGGATTCATATCTTCGTTTATAAGGTTCAAATAGTCGATCTGAACCGTTCAACATGATCTTCATATGAAAATGTACTTGGAGACCAAATTTTAAATATTTTAGAATTTTCTTACTATTTTTTTAGATAGGTAGGAAATCACCTGATCTAAAGATTTTGGACCATCTGAAAGTAGTGTTTTTCTACCTGTCTAAAAAAATTCTAAAAAATGTAAACCCAGGTTGAAAACCTAAATTAATAGAAGTCGCTGAATAATAATCCCATAAAAAAGGAAGTATTATAAGGGTTTAATGCAAAGGATACCTAGCATTATATGCTTTTTGCAAATAACACCCAGTCCAGTGTTTCTAATATTATACAAACAGCAGTATCTTGATAAGTGATTCTCCTTGAAACGACTACTACTGACTATATTGAGGTTTCCATGGAGCACCCAGGGTTAGGATCAGGCAAGAGAGATTGGGTTAGACCTCAAATGGATAAATTGACTGAATTAATATGGAAAAAGTTCGGGTAATTTAGTCTTTTCTTTGGGTGCATTTAACAAGAAAGGCCTAAAATTTTGACCATTAGGTGTGTGCTTATTCTGTAAATATTATTTCGTCAATCAACTTTCCAAAAGAGGATAAGTTATGTTTTTATTTTATGACGAAATTTGATCTAAGGTGGAATATCTAACCTCGTTTTTTCTTTTTCTCACTCTTAATTAATATCTCTAAGAAATATTGGAAAATTATGGAAGATCTCCTTTCCTCCCCACTGAAGCAAACAACTTTTCAGATTCTAATGGAGGTGATTGCCCTTTTGAGATGATATTACTTTATCTGCAAATGGGATTTATTAGGTCATTACTAATATGTGTATTTTTTTTTCCTTTACCAGATGGAAATAGAAGGCTAGACACTATATCTGAAGGTGTTACCTATGAAGATTTTGCAAGTGATTGATTGCACTATGCTTACCCGTTCCTAAGGTATTGCTTGACACTAAATTAGTTATGCATTTTTCATACAGGTTTTTGCAAAATACACCAACAGTTGGACCATATTTGCAAATGGCATTCTGTATTTAACCATATGTGCCAATGACATCCCAAATTTCTCTTAGTTTCACTTAAGGTCTGGCATGTTTGAGGTAACTGCCAGTTTAACCTAAAAAACTGTTGGAGAAGTATGTTTTGTTTTATGTTAACAAATTTGCCCATACCCCTGGTTAAGCAACCTTTTGATAAGCATCCTGCTAACTAAAATGAACCAATGGTTATTTGTACGATAAAAATAACTGTAGTTAAGTCGTTTTGTTTGGCGTACAGAACTTCAGCAAAAGTTTGTAAATATGAGAAATGTCAGGTGTTGTTGGCAATTATGGCATATGTTTTCTTTTAATTTGCACATGAAACTATGTAAACAATACTTGCTTACTGTTTGATCAAATGTTTGTTGGTTTTGTGATAATTAATTTTGTTAATTATTAAATTATACATTCTACGTACAATTGAGAAAATTTCAATCATGGAATGGTGTTTCTTTGACTTCTTTAGATATTCACTTACGTCATTTTTTTCTTCTTGTCTATATACATAGGTTGATTGAACGAGCAACAAGGTTGTTGTACATATAACAATTTAACAATGTTAGTCATGATTAGAACTTGAAATCATGTGATGCTAATTTTATTGTTTGCGAGTTTAGTAAAGTGTGCTTGTTGTGTATTATGTCCATGCAATAAATGTCGGATCCTCCCTTAGCTTATGAAGTGATAGTTCCTTTGACATGCTTGTATTCAGTTGCGTATGTTTGCTTGTTTGTCTTGTTGTTTCTATTTGTGATTTTATTTGCCTAATATTTTTGCAATTTTTAGTGCAACGTCTTAAATCTGATTTTATTTTTACCAGCTAGGCAATGCAAAGTTTCTTTATATATAAGTGCATTAAATCGGAATATTTTATTTCCATCAATGGAATAAAACTATTAAAAGGTTTAAACATTAGGACTAGGATGTCAGCCTTAAGAGAAGTATTCAATTTGAAGCATATTTGTAAAGAGACCGAATCGTTTGTCCCTCGGGGTGTAGGAAATTCCTGCCCTCAGAGTCACTGTGGGATGGGACCGGATGGGATCGGTTACTGTTTAAGGGTTTAACTATTGTTACTGTTTTTAAATGGGGCCCCATCCGCAGAGACTCTGGGGGCAGGAATTTCCTGCCCTCGGAAGGCAGACGATTCGGTCACATTTGTAAATTGTAATGCGTGAGGTAGTATTAGTTGGAAATGGGTTCTTTTGAGAGTCGTGCTTTAAGAATTTGACTTATTAAAGATTTTGGAAATGGTTTAATTTGAGATTTGTGCTTTAAATTTTTAAACGGTTTAGATTTTGGAAATGGATTTTATTAGGTCATAACTCTTAATATATTATTCCTCTGCGTTGTTTTTTAAAGGGCACTATTCAAGAAAAGAAAATTTAATGGAAGCCGAAATATAAAAAACTTGCTATGTCTAACTTCACTTACCTTTTTTATATACATTTAACACTAAGTATTCTACTGTATTAAAATAGGAAAATTAGTGTTTAGAACTTATTTTGGGGCATGTGGTTCTTTTAATAACAAAATGATCAATTAGTTTTAGAGAGTTAGTGGGGTCAGGCGAAGAAGCAGCTCTCCACTTGCTCGGGTGTTTCCTCTCATGGCTCATTTGGTGGTTCCCATTTCCTTTAGCTTCCCATTCCGGATCTAACTTCCAATCCTTGGGTACCTTTTATGAATAAACCAATTTTAAGATAAACTATCTCTTGACAAAGTATATGTGAGAAGTCTTCTTCCCCAAATCATACAAATTAGGATGAATTTGAGATCTGACATTGCAGTGTGGTTCAGGTTATATCACGTACAGGTACCTAATTTGAACCAGACTCAAACCTGCCCTGACCCGTCTATTGTTTTCCACATCGGAACTTGCTTTGAGAGAGAAAAAAAATCAAATTAAAGGGAAGAGTTCCATAAAATCAGTTACAATCTTATTTACCTTGTCAATAGCAAGTGTGAACACTTCGAGGTCGCCATCTTTGGTAATATGAAACCGAGTGAAGGCCTTGTAATTGGCAATACGCAAAGAGGAGAAGGCCTCGTCAAAATGAATGTGAAACCAATTGATACAAATGTATAGATAGCTCCCGAAAATGAGAGATACAACTGGGGTAGAGAAAACCCAGAAATAAACAAACACCGAGGTGTAGTATATAGCTGAGACACTTCGAGACAGGGATATCATCCCATTCTTACAAATGTTTGTTCTTGTGACAGCCATTACCTGTAAATGGTGTTATCATGTAACAGCTCAGATTACTGAAACTTCTGAGTATAACACAAAGAAAGAAACAATAAACATCTCACATGTTTGTCCAAAAAATAGAAAGTATAAGATATGCCCATCCGATGTTTTATTTTAAAATTGAAAAATCAAATCTTCAAGAAAGGGATTGATTGTTTTTTTTTTTCTTTAAAAAAAAAAACACCAATGCTGCAGTCCTAGCAGTTTGAGGCAAATTTGTGGTCTAGATGGGCACTAGAATCCCATTTATTTTTCTAAGAAAAAAACAATCATTCCCTTTCCTGAATAATTAAATTTTTAATTTCAAAAATAAAAATCTGCCCAGCCTCTATTAAATTTATAGCAGCATCAATAATAACAGTAATAATACTAATTACTAATACAAACTATATTATGTCTAAACTATAAATCGTAGGGGTCAAAGTCCTAAGCCCTACATCCTTGACCCCGAATCACTAGTCCTATGACCTAAGGCCTATGATACCCCTAATAATAAAAATAAAAATTTATCAATTTTGTTGCTAGTAAATCTGATACTTCCAATTTTGTAAGAATTTGCATCAAATTTTTCATTTTTATAAAGTTATAGATGATGATTTGACTGTCACAGGAGAGTCCATGAAACTAATAACTTTTGAAAAGGCGGGAATTCGTTGATAACAGCTTAACATTAACAATTTGTTTGAAGACTGTTGACTATAAAAGATTTCAAAAGCATTACCATCTAGTACTTCTGTTCATCTGCAGTTTTTTATGAGTAAGGTTAAAATGCCCCATTGTTTTCATCCCCAATGTCTCACATCCTTATCTCCGTTTTCAAAGTCCTAATAGTCAAATCTGAACTGCTCAAGAAATCTCATATTAAAATGTACTTGGAGGCCAAATTTAATGTATTTTGGAACTTTTTTTACTATTATTTAAGATAGGTACAAAATCACTGTTTTTAAGAAGATTTTGGACTATTAAAAAAAACAGTGATTTTGTACCTATCTAAAAAATTAGTAAAATTTTTCTAAACAATATAAATTTTGGTCTCCGAACACATTTTAATATGGATACCATGTTGTTCGGTTCGGATCGACTGTTTGGACTTTGAAAAAAGATAAGGATGTGAGGCATGATTGGGACACAAAAATGTGCTTGACTGAAGTACAAAATTGCTTGTTAGTTTCAAAAGGTCCGGGATTGTAAAACATCAGGAAACAGGGGGGGGTTGCTTGATATTTAAAACTACTACTACCATGGCTAAAATAATGAAATTTTAAATTCTCGAAAATGTATTGAAAAATAATTCCAACCTCAGGTACATCAAAAGCTGACATAAGGTACTTTATACATGCCGGGTAGAGACCAAAGGTCCATTGTTCCAAGCGGGCCCGCAAACCAGTAGGGTCAGGAAAATGCTCACTTTCCACTGACCTGTACCAATCATATAGTGTGTGGTAGCCTGAAAGAAAAGATTTGATTTTGTTAACAAGTTATCCCTAAAAAGTAAAACTTGTAAACAAGTCATTTTGGTACCGTTAGATATATATTTTAAAACCTTTTCAAATAACATTCAATGGTTCTTTTGTTTGTGACAAACGCTGGTGATCAGTTGAATTATTTTGCAAATTAAGCACTGAAATTAGATCAGTGCATTGGAAATATACCAGTGCCCTAGTGGTGATATGCTCAACCTTCAGTCCTAAAATTCTTGTACCTGAAGTTGCCAATAAATGATTACGGATGCAAATCTCGATGCCAAACTCAAGCAGAAGCATCAGAATCAGAGCAGCTGTCAGATGAGCAAATGCATGAAGAGCACCGATAGCAACACGCCGTTTCCGCGACAGCTTTGTTGGAACAAAAGAAATTGCAACCACGAACAATGCCAGGCTCCCCGCTGACGAGATATATGAGTGCTCCAACATGTAAATTAATGCACTGGAGATGGTTGTAATGAAGCCCTTTGTGCGGCCTGACCATGAATCCTCATGTAGTACATGAAAAAGGTTACACTGAGAGGAAATAAAAGGTCAGATTTTTTTTTCTGCAAAAGTGCAAAATCATATTCTCACTTCGTAACATTGATTTTTTTTATTATTGCTTTGTGAAAACAAAAAAACCACGAAAAAAGAGACCATATTATATGCTTGAATGTTTTTAACCAAAATTTTCTTTTGATTTTAGTTTTGTTATTTGTTTTTATAGGCTTGCTATGGATGGTTAGTATATGTGAAGTGGGATACATTGGTGCCTAGATGAACAATCAATGCTAACTTGGGGACGACAAAATTGCACTAAATGTACATGCAGTCCTCACTGATGGATAGTTTTGTGTTTATTTCACAAATTGAGAGAATAAAATATTCAAGGAGCAATACTAACCACATCACCACCATAAAAATAAGAATAATACAAAAAAATTAACAGAAAAAGAAAATTACCTGAGGAAACAAGGAAAAAACCAAAATGAAGTAGATAACACCACCAATAATATCAAACTGCCAATTCTTCTTACGGAATTTTAGTATATTTCCAAGTGCAATCTGAGAAAAATTAACAAAATAAATAAATAGATGAAATATAAAAAATTTCAGTTCCTATTAGGAAGGTCTTATAAGCAAAACAGGCAATTCAATAGTGGATTTTCCAAAAACCTAGAAATACTGGGAGGTATTATTGAAAAATTGTATGTGCAAAGGACCTTAGTTGCATACCCTTCTGGAATCACCATACAATGGGTATGTTGCCTTGCAATCATACTGGGTCCCACAAAAGCTTTTGAAGTCCCTAAACACGTGAGTAGGATGTAAAAAGGCCCCACCACACCCATTCACAAGTAAATGCTCAACGGTAGTGGGTCCGACATCTACGGCACTGTGGTGCATGTAATGGTGCAAATCTCCGGCCATGCGAAGTTTGCATCTACCCTTCAAGTAATCACATATTAAATGAGACACGTTTGTACCGGTCTTTTCCTTCCAGTACCAATCAAGGAGCCAGTTTGGCTCATGAGTCATCACAACAACTGAATCTGTTGCTCCAATCTATAATAGGATCATTGAAATATTAAAACTAAATATTAAGATAGAATAAAGCATCAACATAATGTTTTAAACTTTGGGTTTTAGCCAAGAATTAAAGTACCAGTGCTTGGGTATCTAACTAGCAAGACTTAACTAACAAATGTACCATTTTTAACTTACAGTGCAACGCAAGGAAATAATATTTTCAGATGGGGTATGATTTCAATTTACTGGCAATAGCCAACTTTGCAGAATAGTACCAAGAGCAAAAAAATTGGGTTTCCATAACAAAAAAAAATACCTTGTTTTGGCACAATTCTGCAAAGAACCTGAATTGATACACATCAATGTCTCCATGGAGTGCCAGATCAAGGCCAAATACCCACCACCCTTTTGGCAGTTGCAATGCAAAATAACTCCTTTTCTGCGGCATGAACCAGCCACCTAACCAGTTTTTGTGGCAGATGTACCTCATAAACGTATGCAGGCCATCAAACCAATCTGCACAAGAAGAAATACTAACCATGAAATATATATTAAAACCTACACGAATGGAAGCCAAAAACCACCCAAAACTCTAATGTTAAAGCATGTCAGGTGTGCAGGGGAAGCCAGGGGTTGCTTAGCCACCCCCGTGATTTTAAAAAAATTACTTAAAATAAAATTTTCAAGTTTTTATATAGTTCAGCCCCCTCATAAAATATCAAATGTTTGTTGTAGTCTAGTGGTTAGAATTTCACTTTTTGTGGTTGTGAAGATTTTGGTTCAAATCCCAGTTACTACTTCCTATTTCATGATTGAACCTCCCACCGACCTAGTACACCCACAACAAGAATGCATAGCTGTGAGTCAAAGTTAACACAGTGAAAGTGCATGAGTGTGAATCACATTTGACACAAAAAAACCGGAAATTGCAAATTAGATTAGTAACTTAATTTAAGGAATAGGATGGTTTCTAAAAGTGAGCAACCAACATAGGCTTTACAATTTACTGGATGGATGTATGGAACATGTAACTTTGTTACGTTTCTCTTCTTTAATGTATAAAATTGTAATTGAAAGAGAATCAAGATAAGTCATTTAGATCAGCACAGCTTTTTAATAACTCTTCTCCCTTTCCAACTAGTTTGTTCACTGTTGTCCTAGGGATTGTGATCCAGAGCCCTAAAATATTTAAACTACTTCGCACCAAATCAAATAGAATCTTAACCCCCCCCCCCCCCCCCCACCAATCTAAATTTTCTAGTTCCGCCCCTAAGGTAAGCTGTGTCTGAAATTGTAGCACAAACCGTGATTTCCAGGAATTATGAAGCACTGGGGTCCACGATAATCTCTCAAATCTGACACACCTAATGGCATCTCTGGCTTGTTAATGGCAATGTGCTCTGACTTGTACCAATGGGGAGGCTGAAGGGCACTTTCAAAAGGAGCAAAAAAACGCCTCTCATAGGTAAATGCCGATGGGTTTGGATACCTATATAATAAATTTTGTTAGATTCACTATTTTTCTAGAATATTAGCACAGAGATTCATTTCATATGAGGACGTTGCATGTTGACTCAATATCTAACAGTGTTTGTTAATAACATCCAACAGCATGACAGAGAGCACAGAATATACTGTTGGGTCACTTGCAAATAATGCATGGGCATTGAAAAGTACACACTGTTCTCACTAACTTCTTCTCAAGTTTTGCTAACTATCAATGCCAAACCATTAAAACAAAGATTTAATTATGAAATGATTATAACAATCTGTTGGGTAATTAGTATTAAAGTTGAAAACAAAATAACAAGCTCCAGATTTGTTTCCTAACACCCCAAGTATATCACAGAAACTTGACAAAAACAAATAACTCAGAGAGAGAGAGAGAGAGAGAGAGAGAGAAGGTGTTGATTTCTTACGCAAGGTCACCTCCGATGAGAAGAAAATCACCACGAGGAAGGACCAATTTGGACCCACCAGTTCTAGCCTTGAGAGATGGTTGAGCAAGTAAGCGGGCCACAGTGTAAGATGAATTTCCGCCATCTCCTGTATCAGCCATAAAATCGAACCAAATGTCATCCTTTCCACTGAAATGGTCGTACAATAGATCTTCACTATTGGCTTCATCCGGAACCTCTCTCATCGCCGCCTTCGAAATATATTGCACAATTCATTAGTATTGATACGAAAGAAAATTTGTCTATGTTTTGTAGCCTGATTAGCAATTTTATTACTCTTATTAGTTTGATGCATTGAAAATTCCATACCATGTAGAATAGAGTCAAATGGTGGAGCTATATGCAAGATTTTATTATAGGTGTCTTTGGATGGTCCAGAATTTTATGAAAAACAGTGATTTTGTACCTATCTAAAAAAACAGTACACAAATTCAAAAAAATATAAAATTTGATATCCAAGCACAATTTAATATGGAGATCATGTTGAGTGGTTCGGATTGACTATTTGGATTTTCAAAACAGAGACAAGGATGTGAGGCACAATTGAGGCATGAAAGACATGAGGCATTTGAACCCTACTTATATATATGCCCAGGGACTTCTATATAGTTGCTTTGGAGAAGCTAGACACTGCAATTGTGATAATTACAATTAGGTATGATGGATTGGTGCATTGAAATATTCCTCTTCTCTTTCTTTAGCTTGTTCCTTTTTGCAGGTTGGTTGCATACTCTCTTTAAATATATTTTCATTATTAAAGAGAAGTTGTGCAAAGGATATACAAAAATCAGTTCAGTGAAACATAGAATACAGGCATGTACCTGCATCATGCGCATGTCAAATCGGCCAACAAAAAGTGTGACAGATACCAAGAGATCAAACGCAGTTTTAAATAAATCAGCAGAAGTCCTGAACAAGTATTGCAGATGTAAGATGTGAGACTACATTTATGATAGTAAATACTGAAAATATATTATGCTTTTTTGAAATTACACTCTATATTTAAATGTAATCTCAAAAGTCAGGCAATAATTTCTGTTGTTGAAGCTAATACCAAATACCTTCATTGCTACCTTTTTTTTCTTTTCTTTTTTTTTTTTTTTTTTTTTTTTTTGCAAATAATACATAGCTGCTGAGATCAAGTCAAGCTCAAAAGGCGACATTGCCACTGGTTTTTTTTAATAGCACAACCATATTACTTCATAATCATGTAAGAACTGGAAACCTAATGTTTTAATACACTTGGCATAGCTCTATATCAATTAAAAATTACACAGAAAGATGACTATTAATGTGAGGCAAAACTGTCTACTTTTAAGTGCATATATAATTTAGATGATGACAAAATACTAAGAGAATGCCAATGTTAATCTATAAATTAAGTGAGTTAGATGTTATTTGAAATGCAAAATACTGAATTTATTTTTCAAAATGCACCATAGCTTAACCAAGTGATAACTATACATACCCAGAATACCAAGGGACCATATCCAAGAAATTGGGTTTAGTCAACTTCTTTGATTTCTCATGCTCTGGTATCGACGGAGGGTGTGTTAAAGTCCATCTGTTAAAAATTGAACACACTTGAGCAGTTGTCAATAGAATTAAAAGGAATATAATGATCCAACAGAAGTTTGCTATGATGCCAGCAGTATATAGAAATTAATCATAAGTTGGAACATTTATCGAGAAATTTTGCTTACCTTATTCTCTATGTGATAAAAGAAAATGAAGAAAGGGCCCAACTTGAGTTATTAAGAACATTTATATATTTGTCTACAAATGATCCAAAATAATGCAAAAAAAATACCCATAAATGCGATGTAACACTATATTTCCAAGTACCTTCTTGAAATTTATATTAATATCATCATCTATTTTACTTTACATTGCTTCAGCAACTTTTAACTAACGACTCAATTAATCCTTTACAGTAATGCAAAGAGCCCTCTTTATAAACTTCATAATTTTTGCCAATGCAATGACCCTCTATGAAAATTTTCTCATAAGAAAGGTTGAAGTGTATAAAGAGAAGTTTACCCAGTAGATCTTTCAACAACATAATTAGCAATGTAAAGGCCGATAAAAGTAGCCCACAGAGAATATAATGGGGATATTTCATCGGATGTGCCGCCACATTGCCCATTGCACACCATCTGGATAAAGGAAAAATGCATTCTTAGAACATTGATAACGACCAACATGCAAAATGAAATAGTAGCCTCGTTTTAAGTAAAACAAAATAGATCATGGAAAACTGTGAAAAACAAAAAATGTTATTGACAAGAAAAAGTGTGCTCCCTGGTGACTAGCACAGTACTGGTTCATACAAAAAAAGAAAAAGAGTATGAAAGGCACCTCTCCGTAAATAACCCACTTAGATAAAAGGGGATAGTCACTGGCGGATCCCACAGGAGCGAGCCAAGAGGAGCACATCTGGTCCTTTAATTCATGAATTCTTAAAAAGTTTGAAATCCAGATGCTGTTGCGCTCATGAATTGTCTGTTTCTCTTCTCTGTGTAATGCCCGATTCCCACATCGGCTGTAGAATACACAGCATGCAATGCTAATTACCTGCAAGCAAAATTAAACAGGAAGTATTATTTTTTTTCACAAAAAGTATAATTGCTCGGTTGGTTAAATAAACACTTTTAAGTAATATTGTGTTACAACCTTCATAGTACACATCAGTACAGGATCATAAAGGATTATGATCCTGTATTCAAAAGCAGGTAAAGCCTGTAACTGTAAGGCCATACCAGTATCCACAATTTTTTATTCAAGATTGCGTGAAGAGGACTTACAGTGCAATTTTGTAAAATTGTCACAATTTCAGGCCTCTTTCCTGCCACTCTGGCAACTAGGCCAAGATACCAAAGCCCAAGAAATACAATATGAAAAGCAATAAGAAATAGCACCGATGATATGTATATCGTTATGAACAAGGATAGGTTCATCCTCATGTCAACCCCCATTGATTGAAAGCTCGGGAGGTGGTACAACGATGCTACAAATATCCAACCAACATACCTGAAAATGTGAATGTTAAAAAAAGAAGGTGAAACAAATTTAATGGCAAATTCTTCTTTAAGCTTCATATTGAGGACTACAACACAATTGCCGTAAATGTGAATGTTACAGAGATTTCTGTACTTATTTTAGTTGGGTTTTTACCAAATCAGATGAATTTTTAGTGTTATTGCAAATAAAACCTACAAATTTTCATTTTTGTAATTAGCACCCAACATTCTGATTTTTTTGCAAATAACACTGAAGTTTTAGACCAATATAAGGTAAAAACTGAAAAAGGTGCATCATAAAATATGAACAAATTTGCCCCTTCCCCTGATGAGCTATCCTTATGACTAAGAAAAACTGAAACAAAATCAAGCTAATGTTCCAGACGTCAGTTCCCATGTTTGTATGAACAGGCTACAAGGTGAATTGACTTGGTCAATTTGGTGTTATCTGCAGATTTGATAGTATATTGCAAAATTACCATGTTATGTGTAATATAATAATCAGAATTGTACAAATAAGCCTAAGAAAACCTCGTAAGATCAATTAAAAAAAATACTGATTAAACTGGTAACCTATAGTATCAAGTTTAAAAAAGAATTGAAATTAGCAAGATAAAACTCACCAGCGGTTAAAGTTGGAATAACTTGGCTTGATAGTCTTTCCAAGGAAAGGTGAAGAGAAGAAATAAAAGAAACCAATGAGGCAAACATACATAGACCACCATTTGATATTTTTATCAAGCTTTTGTATCAGTGTATGCATATTATCTGAAGAGATGAAGAGAAAGCACACCATCATAACTGCTATCATGAAGTGCCTTGAGTGCTCATGCGGGTACGGGTACTTGTGGGTCAGTATGGTCCGAACCCGTGATATCTTCAAATTGCCCAATAATGGACTAACAGATGGATTGTTTGAACCCATTTTAAACGATCTTTTTTTTTCTCTTTCCAATTTTCAGCAATCACCACCCCTGACATGGAAATTTGAAAAGTTATTTCAAATGAGGATATCTTACTTTGCAAAACATGGAATTTAATGCATCTTACATAGGTAGCATCCTAATATCATCTAATTTGTTTAGCATATTTTTTCCTTCATTTCTTTAATTTCTCTTTTGTAAAGCCCAAAGTGCTGATTAGTGAAGCAGTAATTGATTGAAGTCATACGTTCTACTAATTAAAAAGTGAAAAGTCAGAAAAACGATACTACTTGAATTAGTTGAAAAGATGAAGATTGTACTGTGCAATTAAAGGAATACATTCAGGGATATTGCTCAAGATTTCTTTTATCCACTTCAAAAATAAATAAATAAATAAATAAATAAATGCAGAACTCAAGCTCAAGCAACTTGATTGAAAAGACTAAGATCACTTTACGCCATACAGACAAGTGGCATCAACTACGCAAATATTCTCTAGTTTTCTCTCTCTCCTCCTATACAATTCAATCGAAAAAAAATGAAAATCAGCAAATGAATAATTAATTACCTTCACGAGAGCCTAATCTGTATCATTTGAAGTGACCAGAGACACTCAAATCGAACCAAAATCCTACGAGAGAGAGAGAGCAGCGAATGCCGAGAATCCTTTTACCGTTTATATCGTAAAATAAATCAGTAAAAGTTTCAATAAAGAAAATGTATGGGAGAGAGAGAGAGAAAGAGAGGTTCCGGGTTCGGCCACCAAATTAAAGGAAAGCGGTCGAAGGGAGACAGAGAGAAGCGTAGTGATGCGTTGGCATCTGAACTCTAAATATTAGGAGGGAAGTACAAAACCGCATATTCCCCGAGTAAACACCATTCGAACAAACCCGATACTTGTATTCAGTCCAGTTTTGTATAATCAAATATGTAGCGGGTTACAATGTCTCTAATAAGTATTCAATAAGTACACCGCTTCATAATTACTATAGAGAATATAATATGAGAAGTCGTCTCCGCTGGCCGATATCCGCATGTCTGGATAATGGTGATGCCTAAATTTGCATCCATCTATTATCCTTTTCATTCGAGGAGTTGCTTAGAGTACCCAGTTTGTCCCACAAAAATAAAAAAATATACATTTAAGGACCTTTTGGAATTAAACAACCAACATATGTCCTTTAGAAAACTTCCCTAGTTTTGTACTTTACAATAAGTTAGATATATTAATGTGTTTTATTATTTTATTGTACAATTAACTTTTGTAATGCATCTATCACTTGATATCTTGAGTAATATAATTCAAATTTAAAAAAATTAAATGTAGATGTGTTTTTATTATTTAGATTTAGATAAAGCACATAAATTCAAATTGAAATAAAATTTGGACCCTCGTTATTATTTAAAATTCCACCGTTTGAACCTAAACTGAAAACTCATAATTCTTTTATATTCATGTAGCGAAAAAAAAAAATAGCTCTCCTCAAACGGTTTTATTTTTGACACATATAAATTCTAAAACTTTTATTATTAGGAAATTAAAAAGTGGAGACATCATGGTGGCAAAAAAAATGAAGATATTTGAACACTCTTGAAAAAAAACTCTCTCATAAAATATTATTGCTAAGTATTAATTAGCACAGTATAAAATAATGCTATGAAGTAGTAATTTGGAAAAGAAATAGAAATTAAGAGTTAAAGATGAAGGAATGCTATCAAAATAGTGCTAATTGTTGTGCTTAGAGATAAAGTAAACACAACAAACAACTTCTTCTTTTTGAAATAGCACAAGAGTGCTCTTCCAAGTTGAATTTTACGTTTAATAATTTTTTTGCACAGAATATCATTATTCGGATTATTGAATTTGTTGTTAATCTAATTATATTTCACTTAATATTTTGCGTTGTTGCCGCTTTAAAATTTTAATTCCATTCTAGTTATGAACCATCGAACAATTTGAGCATTCCATATTATGTGGTAAATACAAAAGAGAAAAGGTTATGTCCGCTAGGTTTTGTCCACCATTTGTCCACAACCTTATCCACTCTCATCTAACTGTCTTTTTACAATATACAAGATTCAATTGATAATTTACAGTATTATTTGAAAATTTTACAGTATACGAGATTCAATTTTACAGTATATATTTTACAGTATGCAAGATTCAATTGAAAATTTTACTGCATACAAGATTTAATTTTTACAGTATACAAGATTCCATTGAAAGTTCTACTGTATACAAGATTTAATTTTACAGTTCTGTTGATTCAATTTTACAGTATACAAGATTCAATTGTAAATTTTACTGTGTAGAAGATTCAATTTTACAGTATATAAGATTCAATTGAAAATTTTACTGTATACAAGATTCAATTTTACAGTATACAAGATTCAATTATATAGTATACAAGATTCAACCCAGTGCGGACGCTAATAATTAACTCTAACTGCCAATAACCGCTAATAACTAACTCTAACTGCCAATAACTTCCTATAACTGTAATTTCCGAAAGTACAGTTTTTGTCCTGTTGTGCAAGTTGCAAACTTTTTTCTAACTATCATGGGATCACTTCAAATAGTTGCTAAATGTTTGTGATTAACTGATATATTTTATGTGATATATTGTATAATTATACAGCACGTAGAAGTAATTTTACAGTATTAGCGCAAGTCAAAGTTGTGGACAAATGGTGGACAAAAAGTTGCGGACAATTAGACGCTTCCAATACAAAAACCTTGAACAAGGTGTGCACTATAAATAAATACCACATAATATGGTAAATACAAAAACCATATTATGTCGTTTTTTTTGTACAAATGAATTTAAATACCACAAAACGATAGAGACGTTGAGAATTAAAAAACAATATAACTAATAAGATGTAGGGGAAAAAAAAGGAATATTATGTTATGGTATCTTTTAATGTCAAAGCTTATTCCTCCGAAGAAGACTTTAGATAAATAAAAATAAAAATAAATTATGTACAACAACAAATAAATAGAAGAATTTTATTTTTAAAAGTTCATTGTACCTACCTGGGATGGGATAGAATCATAGAAGTATCATGGATGCCATAGATGCGAATCAAAACACAGCAGTTACTAATGGGGTAGCAGCATATCATTTTCAAAGTGACCTCATTAAATGCAGTCAAATTTTCAAATGAACTACGAAAAGCACCTTTGCATCATGGATCACGACGGCTGGATCATTAATTGCCTCTACGGCTCTACCAAACACGTACCGGTGATCATATCAGCGATCATTTATCCGTCTCCAGCAAAATTTTAATAAAAAGTTTGTTTGAGATGCCACTCAATGCTCAATCAGATTTTTTTTTTGTTGTTGTTGAGATAGCAATCCGATTTTTTTATATGTAGCATTTTAGAAAATTTTAAATGATATTTGTTTTCGGAAAATTTCAGTACATAGCAATGCACTACTGTTCATAGCATCCCAATTATTTTACAATAAATCTATCTAGTTCAATCGGTAGAAATAAAAAGATATCAGAAATAATTAATTTGAAATTATATATTTTTAAAATTAGAAGTTAAATTATTTGTCAATATTATTGCACGATTGATCATTTTTTTTAAATTCAAAAATAATTATTTTTAAATCAAAATTTACCTGTATTTGAGTATATAGGTAAATTTTCTATTTATACCAATTATTTTCTGTTTGTCGTAGAGCTTACTGTTGTGATTTGGTCGCAGCAGTAAAATGATATTTTTCTTGAAAGCTGAATAGTAACATGGAGCCAACCAGTAAAAATTTATTTGTGTATATATAAATGTACCGAGTTTTTTATATATATCTAAAAAATAACCAACTAGCTATTGAAATTGCAAAACTACCCAAACTAGTTAACCGGTTAACCAGTAACCAGACTCAAATCAAATTTCCGGTTAACCATTTCCCGGACCCGTTGAAACAGTCCGGTTAACCATTAACCGGAAATTTGTTTTGAGTCCGGTTATTGGTTAACCGGATTTGTGCATTTTGCTTCTTTCTTTCTTTTTCTTTTTCTTTTTGAAAACAGAATTTTTTTTGTATTAAAATATTAGAAATGTTGAATATATTTCTTTAAAAATAGACGGAATACAATATAATTTGATTTATTAGAAAGACTGCAACAAATAACTCGGATCAATATTTTTCAGGCCGAATTTTTCGCGGCTGTAAGAAAAATTAATATATTTCTCTATGTGTTATTGGAAAAAAATAAAAATGCTTGGATTCTGAGTTATTGATCCTGGTTCAAAAGTCACTTCTAGGTAATACAAAAAATATTGTGATCCATCTAGTACATTTAATTAATAAAAATTTGTATCTATTTTTGAAAAAAAAAACAAAAACTTTAATTTATTTAATGATTGTTTTTCAAAAAGAATTCTCAAAATAGATACAACTTTTAATAAATTAAATGTACTAGAAAGATCATAATATTTTCTAGATTACCTAGAAGTGACTTTTGAACAGGGATCAATAACTCGGAATCTAAGCATTTTTATTTTTTTCCAATAACACATAAAGAAATATATTAATTTTTCTTACAGCCGCAAAAAATCCGACCTGAAAAATATTGATCCGGGTTATTTGTTGCAGTCTTTATAATAAATCAAATTATATTGTATTCCATCTATTTTCAAAGAAATATATTCAACATTTCTAATATTTTAATACAAAAAAAATTTATGTTTAAAAAAAAAAAAACACAAAACCGGTGCACCATTAACCGGACATATAGCATACCAAATATTTTTATATTTGCTCATCTCCGGTTAACCAATAACCGGACCCATTTCACTAATCCGGGAATTGGGTAACCGGAAAAAAAAAATCCGGTTACTAGATAACCGGATTGGGCATACCGAAGTGATTATTTTTTGTAATTTGATTTATTTTTTGAATATAAATAAAAAAATCGGTAAATGTACCTTGGACACGAGCAGACACGCATTCCGAGGAAAAAAACAAAGCAGTTGCAGTGTGATACAAGTCATTAACATTAGGAGCCTTGGAGGGAATTCGTATCCTCTGCATTAACACACACACACAAAAAAAAACTTTTGAGTTAATATATCAGAACTGTCCAATTCGTTTTAAAATCTGTACGGATTAGATCTAATTAATATTAAATTATAAACTATAGCTGAATTGATTTCATTTAATATCAGACGGCCGAGATGTATTAACTCAAAAGATGCTCTTTTGAGTTAATGTAGACGATGCAAACTCCCTTGGAGGGTGTGTAAATGGAATAAGATGTTATACAATTTTGCTTGGATCCGAATTCAAAAAATTACTTAAATTATATGATCTCTATCTATATTGAGACTATTCATATTTATATTTATATTTGAAAAAAAAATATATAACAGATAAGAATACAATTTGAGCACTAATTATTTATAACTATCTGTATTCGATCTGTTTACACTTCTAAGCTACAACAAAGTACTATTTGTTCTTAACTATATGTACATACCAATAATTTATTAATTATATTTTTTTTGTTATATCAATTAGTTATTACTTATATTTTTAATCGCATAGTATTAATATATAATCTTGTTGCGAAAGTAAAACAAAAATTAAAGTTGCACGGTCGTTGATGCAGCTGATTCAGAAGAAGTTGAAGTCGCACGGTCGTTGATGTAGTTGATATAAGACTTTTAGTTTTTTTTTTTATCCTATATGAATATTATTAAGTTTCAGTTGGTATATTTTGATGAATAATATTATAATAAGAGATAGTTTGTAACTATTGTTTTGGTTATATACTTATATGATATGTATTTTGTAACCAAAAAATTTACTATATAAAATATTATGTTTAACTTATGAATGAAAAAATTATATCTAGTAATTTATTTTTAATTATCCGAATTATATTATATCTGTAATTGATGTGATATCTGATCTGCATTTATATCTATTTTGTGTATTCATATCTGAAAAATTATGATAAATAAGAATAATTCGATTAGTATCTGTCCGTATCCGATCCATTTACACCCTTACTCGGAGTTGTCTAAACAAATTGTGTACCTTTCAATATATTTATTGTCTCGTGATGTGAGCTTTGCTAATTGAATTTCTAGACATTAAACTCACTGACAATAAAAGAATGTAAAACACGACACAAATAAATTAGAGTGAGTCTATGGTACTATGCATATTACGATTTGGCACCGTGCTACGGCTCTATATTCGAGTTTTCAAATCCTAATGGTCGATCCGAACCGTTCATCTTGTTCTCCATATTAATATGTGTTTGGAGACCAAATTTTACATTTTTTAAAAAAAATTTACTATTTTTTTAGATATTTAGAAAATCACTTGATCTGAAAATTCTGGACCATCCAAAAACAGTAATTTTCAATAAATTTAAAATAATAGTAAAAAAATTTCAAAAAATATAAAATTTGGTCTCCAAACACATATTAATATGGAGAACAAGTTGAATGGTTCGGATCGACCGTTAGAATTTGAAAACTCGAATATAAAGCCGTAGCACAGTGCCAAATCATAATATGCATAGTACCATAGACTCACTCAATAAATTAAGAGCCCATCTCATTATCTCAACCCATCAGAGATTAACATGCAAACATGAGATATTCTGTTGCCATTATTCTACATTTCTTTGTATGGTGGGTTAAAGTAGGCGGTCTACAACTCTACATAGTACATATGAGATCAATTCGCACACTTCGCCGCCGCATGGGAGGAACATAAAACCAAAAACATACGAGTACAATCTTCTCAATGCAGGGTTCATTGTAGATATAGCTGGTAATGTTGTGGTGTAATGTTGAATTCGGTGACCGTTGAATTTGATGAACTATACTTATATTTGAAACTACATGCAAAAGCGGAACTAGACTTTTTAAGTTATGAGAGTCAATCATATTAAATTTACATACAACATATGAGAGTTAATTTTACAGTACTGTAACATTTTATTATATATTAAAAATATTTAAATATAACCATAAAAATAATTAAAAATGAATGAGAGTCAATTGACCCCATTCAATCAACTTGGATTTGCCTCTGCCCACATGTACTATATATCTTTAAAATACTGTCACAATTAAGTTGCACCAAGTTGATCATACGAAGTACTGAAAATTAATATAGGAAAATCCAAGACGAAGCCACCTGATCCACCTAGCTCATCTACAACTAGTGCTTCTTCAGCATTGCAGTTTTTAGTTCAAATTAAGCACTTCTCAAATATAGAATGGATTTTGCAGGACTTATTTTTTGTGTTAACTAAGATTTTGAGTCAAATTATAGAAGAAATTAAATATGTTTTCTTGTGGGATTGAAGTGAGTATTTTATTACCATTTATGTAAAAAAAAAAAAAGTTAGATATAATTTTACATAGTGAGGATATGGTAGATCCGTGTGGTGAATTTATATCTTTATTTTTAAATGTTAAACATAATTAAATTATGTAAAAATATACTCGGAGTCCTAATTAGGTAGAAAATAACTACTTCCATATATGTGGATGAGAATTTTAGATCAAGTGATTTTATAACTATCTGAAAAGATCAACTATTTAACTGTTCAGATCAAATAATTTTAATATATTTTTACATAGAGTCATGTTTAACTATTTAGATCAATTATTTAAACTTTGAAAATGGAGATATAACCCCATAATGAGTTAATTCATAATATGCATATTGCCATAGCCTCACTCTTTACCAATCATATATATATGGGATGGGCTACGCTACTCCATGGAGTAAAATGAGTTGGTGCTTCACGCCATTATATTTTTATTTTGAAAATCCAAACGACTGATCCAAATCGTTAGATGTGATCTCCATATTGAAATGTGCTTGGAGACCAAAATTTATATTTTTCGGAATTTTTTTACTATTTATTAAGTATTTTTGAAAATTACTGATCCGATGGTCCAGAAAATTTTACTGTTTTTTTTACTGTCCACAGCAAAACAGAAATTTTGAAAAATGCTTAATACATAGTAAAAAAATTCTAAAAAATGTAAAATTTGGTCTCCAAGCACATTTCAATATGGAGATCACATCTAATGGTTTGAATCGGTCGTTTGGATTTTCAAAATGAAAATACGGCGTAGAGTACAAATGTGTTTTACTCCATGGAGTAGCATAGCCCATCCCGCATATATATATATAGTACTTCATTTAAAAACATAATAAATTGTCACTCATATTGAATTTTTTTTCCCACGTAAACAGTAATTTTCAGTTCAAACTTTTTTTGTTCCTATTCTCATTCCATCAGTTCCACCGAACAGGGCGTTAGTGTGGCTCAAGGACACTATGTAGTTGATTATGTTTTTTAGTTTTTTTTTTTTTTTTAAAAGAGGCACAAGCCCATTTCATATTATTGAAATTGGATAATTACAAAAAAAAACTAGTCTCAGTGTATCCACCCAGGGGAAACACCTCAACTAGAAGTCAGAAAATTATGTTTTTTAGTTATCCTATGATTTGTGGTTGATTATGTTCTGTCGACTGTGGGGCTTTCAGGGCACTGGTATAATGGGTTTCAGAGTAGGGCATCCACGGGATATTGTGAAATTTCTTAAGGTAGCTTCAATAAAAGTGATAGATATTTCGTACCATTATTTTTATGAAAAAAAAAAGGTTAATAATATTACAATGTAACTAATTGAATTGTAATATACGAGTAGCATTTTGCAAAAGGGAGTGGTTTGTCAGGCGGGCTAGATATGGGCCAAGAGGGTTCCAAAAGCCCAAATAAATGCTGCAATTGTGAACGATCTTTGAAACCAACCAAACTTTGAGAAATCCAGCAATTGCATCGACTTCAGTCAAACACAGGCTCACCAGCACCGGTACTGTGGCTAGTAAAAACTTGACAAAAGTACACGTCCTCGTGAGAAGTGTAGAAATCTAATTTTCGAACGATTTCAATACCAACCTTAAAGCTTTGCCTTGCAGATCGGTTTGAACGGTTTCAGCTCTCTTGCATTATAAAAATAATCCCGAATGTTAGTGAAACCCTTTTTCCTTGGTCCAGCAATTTTATTTTTTGAGGCAGTAGTATACATACATACGGGCAAATTAATTGCATTTCACTAACAGAAAAATAACTACAAGAAAGAAGAAGAAAGAATTGAAAAAAAAAAAAATTACAACTGGAAAAAGGATGCGAAGAAATACTTCTGAGTTTTTTTCCTTACCATATTTAAAAAAATAAAAAAATTGACATGGTTTTTTGTGAAAATTCTATTTTTACCAGAAATAGTCAGAAACGTTGTTGCCTTTTATGAAGCGCATATCTTATCGGCGTTAGGCGTATCTAGTAAAAATAGAATTAGAAAAAAAATGTCGATTCTGTTTTATTTTTATTTTTTTAAAGATGGTAAGAAAATAATAATCGGGAGATAGTTTTTATTTTTAACTAGCAATGTGCAAACTGCAAAGTGCAATATCCAGCTTTGATTTTCTATCTATTCTTCTATACATGACCATGATCAAATTCCAGCGCTTTTGTTAAGACTTTTTGTGTTTCATAGGTTAAGACCAGTGAATTATGTTTTCTATTTCATATCCATCCATATTTGAAGCGAATTTGTAAAGGGGACACAGCCTTGTATATAAATTTTTCTTTATCCATCCATATTTGAAAGCTCTCCTTCTAAAAACAGTGTGGCAGTTGGCTTCAAATTGCGACAAACTCTGGGTAACGGTGTTTAAAGCAAAGTATTTCCCGGGGGGGGGGGGGGGGGGGGGGGATTAAAAACATAAGAGATGCAAGCCCACTGTGGCGGGTGGTGCAAGATCTCAAACATTGCTTTAAAGACCAGATATGCTGGGACATCGGGGATGGAATGAGTATACCGGCTTTGAATCAGCCATGGTACGAGGGGTGGACCATTCAACAAATTCCCTCCAATGCTATGTGCAAGCTCACAGTGGCATCTCTGTTTGATGAAAATTCTGACAGTTGGAACAAAGAATTGATCACAGAACTCTTGGGTAATCAAGCTCTGGCAACAACTGAAGGAACTTCCACCAAACCAACCACTGAAAGTCTCATTGGAGACAAACTGATATGGACTAAGAACAAATCAGGGAGGTATTCAACGAAAGACGGATATACCCTTTTGCGCCAACAACAAATGATCCCACCAGTTTACAGTGAGATACAGCTTCGCGCTTGGAAAGCTATCTGGAGTTGGAAGGATGTAGCACCTAGAATCAAGACCTTCCTATGGAGGGGAGTTCATGGTTGTTTGCCAACGGCTACTGAGTTGCACATACGCATCAGCCCCATGTGTCAGCGATGCAACACAGAGAATGAGTTCTTGGCGCACATCCTGTTCTTTTGTGACTCATCTCGAGCTACCTAGTATGCGTCCGATTTTAGCATAAGGTCAGACCATATACCCCTTGATTTCACAAAAGCACTGCTAGAAATAACCCAAATCCTAAGTGAGCAACAAATTACGGAATTCTGTAACATCCTCTGGTCAATTTGGAAAGCTAGAAACGAATTCTTATTCCAAGCTAAGAAACCCACACCACTTGCCATCCTCCATAGAGCAAAATCCATGAAAATCACAACCCCCACCACAGCAAGCACTTCTAAGCAAGGAACAAGGAGCACACAACAGGCACAAATACTAAGAGGATTTGGAATTATCTTAATTGATGCGTCTTGGATAACATCAGGCTATGCGGGATGAGGGGCAGCTATGTATAATGATCAGGGAACCCTCAAACTTACTGCTTCAAGTGCATGTGAGGCCTCAGATCCCTTCCATGCAGAAACAGTTGCACTTCTTCAAGTTCTGCAATGGTGCCAGCAACACCCAAGGCCAACCGACATTCATGGGATGCATATCTATTCGGATTGCAAGACTCTGGTAAATCTAGTCAATCACAAACCGAATCACAACCTTCCATCATGGCGCGCGGATGAGTCAGTGGCTGATCAATGCGAAGCAGTGTTAAGGGAGATGGGGGAGGCAATTTCTGTCAGATACGAATAGGGAGGCTCTGACATTACCCCATGAATTGGCAAATGAAGCTCGCAGAAAAAGACAACACAAAATGCAACTCAAGGAAGAATAAACATCAATGCTAGCCCATCAGGACAAGCATTAGACCCTCAATTTTTTCTTTTGCAGTAGTAGTTTTTATAGGAGATATAAGGCACTGTTATAAAACAACACCTTAGCAGCATGTTGCAATATTATCTTGTTGTGTAATGTTTTAATTTCCTATGTTGTACTGAACAATTTTAATTTCAATCAAATATGCCTACGGGCTTTTCCTCAAAAAAAAAACAATTAGTAGACACAACTTGAAGAAGTATCAAACTTTTGAATTGGGGAATATGAGGAGTTTAGATCCAGTGAAGTAACTCAAAGATTGGATTTTAAATCTGGACTGTTCGATTCGAATCCGTGATAATCTATCTGAGGTTGAGTGCACGCATCCCGAGAGATGAGTTCGAATCGCGAAGGGCTACTTTAGGGGATCCGGACCCGGAATATGAGGCGGTCTGATAGAAATTATATCAAATTTAGTTTGATATCATGTCATAACCGTCTAATTTGTATTCAAATTTGTGTAAAGAATTTAAAAAATTTGTACATATCAAGTGTACGAATCTTGATACACATTACAACTCTGGTCGGATATTAGACTGAATTTGATCCAATCGTCCCCAATCCCTTGAACTGGTGGAGGCGCTAGGCTGAAATACTTTTACTTATTAGGTCGTTTAATTATTATTATTATTTTTTTCATGTATGTGTTTCTTCTGATATCTTAAATATGATTCGATATAGAGTGAGTCTATGGTACTATGCATATCACGGGTTGTTACCGTGCTACGGCTCTATATTTGAGTTTTCAAATCCTAACGGTCGATCCAAACCGTTCATCTTGTTCTCCATATTAATATATGTTTGGAGATCAAATTTTACATTTTTTTAAATTTTTTTACTATTTTTTTAGATATTTAGAAAATCACTTGATCTGAAAATTCTGGACCATCCAAAAGCAGTGATTTTCAATAAATCTACAAAAATAGTAAAAAAAATTCAAAAAAATGTAAAATTTGGTCTCCAAACACATATTAATATGGAGAACAAGATGAACGGTTCGGATCGACCATTAGGATTTGAAAACTCAAATATAGAGCCGTAGCACGGTGCCAAATCGTAATATGCATAGTACCATAGACTCACTCTTCGATATATCACTACTAATGTGGCTACAATGATTATTATCATCTTTGGAATCAATCTTATTATTAGGAGTTAGTGTTCAACTTATATGAATGAAGTGTTTAGTTAATCTGATATACTTTTTTTTTATATCTTGAATTAATTAGCAATGAACTGGAAAAATTTGAATGAAGGGATCAAAAATAAAAATTGTAGCTCACTTTAACATTATATTTTTAAGTAGGAATGACTTCAACATAATTATTAATAATGATAGCTTAAACAAACAAAAATTGTTACTTGCTAATTTTAAAATATAGAAATATGATGCAATAAACTCATTGGCCCTCTGTGTGAACAATCGCAAGTTCAAAATTTAGATGGAGATTATTTATGAAATCATATTTGATATAAACATAGGTTACAGACAACTGGTAAAATTGTTTGGCGAGGTGCAGTTAGGTTAATCATAGACCCTCTTTGTCCATAACGAGCCTATGATCAACTTAAACTGCATCTCGCGAAACAATTCTACCAGCTATATATATATCCTATATGGCATTTTCTAAAGAAATGCATACGTTCATACCAAAAGATGATTTTATAAAACATACACAAACATGCTGCTACCACTAGGCCACCAGGTCATGCTCCAACTATTACTTCAACACTCTCATTAATGTGTGTGTGTGTGTGTTTTTTTTTTTTTTTTTTTTTTTAAAGAAAATGAATAGCTTCTCTTTCTATATCTCATTTATTTTTCTCTCTTAATATGTGGTCTTTGTTTATGGAGTTCTCTATTTATGTCTAAGAAAAGTGTGTTATACGTCTGTTAAATTATTTCCTATTTAGTATTTATATTTGTAGGCTTGCAGAGGATTAGATAAATAAAAACAAGAAATTTCATTAATATACATATGATTTTTTAATTAGGACTACCTAATCATAGCATAGCAATAGTAGTACATAAAATGTATATTGTTTACTTCTTATTATTTTTTTGTTTCTTTGTTGCTTTTTTAACGTCATTTATATTATACAAAAGTGAAACGTGATTCGAACGGTTTGCTATGCTTTATGGTTGTTGAAATTTGAATCGTTTTGAAGGATACAAAAGTTAGACAATATAAAGGTTCTATTAGAGCAGTTCAATGTAACACTTATTCCTCTTCAAGTATTGCATAGAAAAAAAATATGAATTTGTAGGTTAATTTTGTTATTTTTCTTATTTTGTTAGTTTCTTTTTTTAATTTTTAGCACGTCATTCTTTAAAAAATTTAAGCAGTTACAATATTTGATTATGTTTTTTTAACCCCAACTGTTCATAAGTTTCGAGATTTGTACACAAAAATCAACTTCTTTTTTCTTCTGCATTCCACTAAATGAACAGTTAGATTTGAATCGCAGGACCCTACAATCCTTTGGAATTGCAGCTGATTTATTTACGAATTATACCGGTAGTTGAACCTTACACACAGATTTTTAGAAGACTCACAAATATGTTAAAAACCAGGTTCATACAAAGTCTTATGGAAATTAATAAGATTAGAAAAAACCCAAGACGGAGCCGCCTGAACCACCTTAGCGTTTCCTGTTCTATTCACTTCAGCATTTTATGCTTTAGTTCAAATTAAGAACTTCGATCTCAAACAAAAAACAAAAAAGATTTTATTTAAAGAGAAATTTTATGTATACCTTTTAAATGTTTTAAAAATTAAATATTTTTTCTTTTAAAATTCGTATATCATATTTATCCATCAAAATTTCAAGAACTAACATATTTATTCAATTTACTGTCTTTTTAATTTTTCTATTAAAAGTAATTTTACATTTATAAACTTTTCATTTTGTCTATATTTAAAAATGTCAATTTTCTAATTTTTTATTTATAAGAGTTAATGGTCCATTTTTTACTTGTGACATACAAACAAATTAAAGTATACCACGGATCGGATGTGCGGACCCTATTAATTGGGTTTGCAGATTGGCTCTGTGGCCTGGGTAATTCTCGAATTCTGATCAAACGAGGGTGTTTTGATTTATTTTTATTTTTTTATGCTATTAATAAAAATTTCGGATTTAGAAGATGTACGTGATTTTTTTTTCTTTATTTAAATGAATCGTTTTTTTTTTTTAAAAACATCATTCTAAACTAGTTTTGACCTGTCCAATAACTTGTGTTGTTTTATAAAAACAAGTAAACCGATTTTATTTGGGTCCAACTTGTCAGTCTGAATATGTGTACGATCAGAGCAAAATAATGTATAACACAGCAGCCGACAATATGTTTCAAGTGAAGCATAATAAGACGGAAAATATAACTTAATCAAGGTTTAGAAAGACAAGAAAGAGAGGGAGAGGAGGAAGGAAAAGTGGAGACAAAATAGGCAGAAAGGTCACCGTCTCTCTACTGTTCTTGTTCAATAAGATTTTTAGAGCACCTCCAATTCAACAATTGAAATTAATTGCTAAATAATAATTATGAAAAATTTAGAAATTAAGTAATTCACTTGGCCAATAGGAATTAAACATTTGGCCAACTCATCTTTAGAAAATAATTTCTTATTAAGCAATTATTTCCAACAATTGCTAAATAAGCAATAGCCGTACAACCCAGCAATTACAAAAACAATTGACACATCAGTATAAGCAATTCATAAGCAATCACTATTGGAGATGCTCTTACAAGCTCGAGCTCCAAATCATTTTAGTTTTTTTTCTTTGAAAGGGCCAAATCATTTTAGTTGGCTCTCTTAAAATCGACTCAAAATATAAATTCAATTTGAATTATATAGTCATCTACAGACTTAGTTTTTTTTTTTTTTTTTTCAATATAAACACATCCTTTATACTTTATCAAAATATTATTTATAATCAACTACGCGCGCTTCAATTATTTTAAATGATATAACAACGGCTCGTGCAGAATTAAAATTCGATTTGAGTTCAAATTGGTTGGAATATAAGGTTCCATTTGTAATCAAGTTAAGTTACAACTAAAATTAGAAAGAAAAAAATAGTGAGGCTATGGTACATTGCAATACCTAGATCGGTCCGTGCATTGGATTTATATATCTGTTTTCAAAGTATAAATAATTAATATGAACATTTTAATATTATCATTATATGAAAATATACTTAGAAATCAATTTTTTTATTATTTTATTAATATTTTTTAAATAGATAGAAAATCACGAGTGGGTATCCTCTCAGATATCTCATACTTTACACGACCGGTGTGTCCAATGCTTATTTGGAGATAGCGCAGGTGGCAGTATTATTTGAGCTTTGAGATTCATATCGAATATATTTAAACGGTTAAGATTTTCAGGAAAAAAAAAACACAAAATATGAGATATCTCAGATGATATGAATCACTACTTTCAAATAGTTCAAATTTTTTTTATCAAGTAATTTTCTATTTGTCTAAAAATATAATTTTTTTCAAATAATATAAAATTTAATCTATAAAATATTTTTAATATAATAATAATGTTAAACGATTTGAATTAATTATTTAAATTTTAAAAATAATAATATGAATCTAATACACAAACCAATCCGCGTGTTGCAATGTACTGTAACCTCACTCAAGAAAAGATGCATCTTTTTGTGGATGTTACTGCGCTCTTTTTTTCTTTTTTCTTTTTAAGGTAACAATATACTGCGCTTACGAGGCGCCAAAAATGACAAAATTACATAAGCGTCACTCCCTCCACTCTTACTCTCCAGCGAGCCACTTCGGCAGCTCCGGTCTGTATGGTTCAATCCTTGTGTCCGGAACCATGTGACCTCACTGTGTACGCATCTTTCCGCTCATACCTCCAAAACCACTGCGATTAGCGAACGCATCACCAGCTTCTCTCCGGTCCGAGGCCATAATATGTGTCATGCCCCAGGTCACTTCCGTACGAAATATTCTACCTCAAGAAGCGGGTCCCTTTTTTATCTTCAAAAGTTACGGTCTCGAGTTAATAGCATGTACCAGGAGCAACCAAAAATCTCACCAAATATGGTTCAAAATCCCCTAAAGTAACTTAAAATTTGAGTTTAAATTATGACCGTGCGATCAGAATCTGGACCTATGTAGGATTCAAGAGTGATTTTAATAGTCGTGCAGATTCTGATCGGACGGTAGGAATACAAGCTCAAATTTCAAGGTACTTTAGGGAATCTGAATTTCTAAAGGATAGAGCCTTTGACTCTCCAATTCGACACATCTGGCAACATCGCAATCTAGGGCATAGCAAATCCCAATTTCTTTCAGCTCCGCCTCCCCCCCTCCAATTCTAACGCAACGACCGACCAAAACCCCAGCAACAATGGCGGATCCGGAGGTGCTGCCCGAATCCGACACAAACCCCGACGAATCATCCCTCCCAGTCGCGATCGTGGAGGAAAATGAAGGAGAGAAGGACGAAGAGGACATCGATTTCAAGCCGAAAATCGGCATGTATTTCGAGACAGAGGATGACGCGTACGAGTTCTACAAGAAGTACGCTGAGGGAATCGGGTTTGTGGTTAGAAAGTCGCACAAGAGCCGAAATACTCGCCTCGCTGTCACGAAGAGGTGGTTTGTGTGCCATAGGCAAGGGTTCAAGCAGGAGAGAACCGAGACCAAGAACCCTCGCGCCCCTGGGTCAAGGACTGGGTGTGGCGCATGTCTTTGCATAAAGATCATCCCTTGTGGTGCGTTTAGGTAAATTTTCCTCTCCTTTTTTTGGGTGGTTTTGCATATATGCTATTGCATGCTGTAATTCTCTCTGTTTTTTTTTAAAGGATATATGCTATGTTTATGATACCAACAATTCTTATTAACAAAATAATTTTGCAGTATCTAGTAATTGCATTTAAGCCAAAAAAAATTAAATTAATAAAAATATAGAGTTCCTTATTGTTTTCATGAGGCCAGGTTGTTCAGAATAAAAATCTACTGAGATAAAATTTGAGATGAAGAAGGGGCACAGAGAGTCTAAAGTGATCTAATTGAGGGCCTTTTGAAAATGGGTCATGTTTTAGAAGATATATTAAAATGGGGATGAGAATTAATAAAATATTATGGAAAGCAAACAGATTATAATTGTAAAGACGTATAAATAAAGACTCTATTGCCTTTTCCCTGTGACTGTTTTTTTTTTAAATATTCCATTAGTTAATCATCTCGATGGAGCTCTAAGGGTATGGTTAGTAACAGCCATCGTTGTTTATCTGATTAACATCTAACAAATGAATTGCCCTCTCACCAAATATTAGGAAGCACACAGATATAGCATCATAAATGGAGAAAATGAATTATTATAACCAGTTTGAATTAGTTTCATTAAAATCATCCAACTTTTCAATCCAGCAAATTAGAAATAGTACAGTGTATTGAGCTTACCTTCATTCCTTGTAAAAGAAAATAAAAACTGGTTGCAGAAACCAAGGAACTTCAAAAATATAATATAAAGAATTTCACATATTTTTTTAACTAAAGACATGAAACACAAACGGAGAACTCCAACAATTATTTTTTTGAGAAATAAGTACTCAGCTTTTGAACAATCCTGAGCAAGATGTATCCTGAATGATCTCTTTACCTCTGCTCTCTCTCTCTCATAGCATGGTGAATATACCATCATGAGTAAAAGGTATTTGTTTCTTTGTGGTGGAAGCAGGAGGGTTTGGAGGGGGGGGGGGGAATAAAAGCCTGACTTTATGTGACAACTATTTGGTTTCTGCAGTTTATTAAACCTAATTTGTAAATTTTCAGGGTCACAGAATTTGTAGAGGAGCACAACCACCCACTGGCTGATCAACCTGCGGTGAAGATGGTGCTGGGACCGCGGGCTCCACCACCACTGTATGACCCAAAGAATGGGCCCGCTCTTGACATGCGCTTTGAGACTGAGGATGACGCGTACGCCTTCTACAACAAGTATGCTGAGCATGTTGGGTTTAGTGTACGCAAGTCATACAAGAAGAAGCACAAGGGCATGCTTGTCTCACGCATCTTTGTTTGTTCTCGAGAGGGTTTCGGTATGTTGCTCCTAGCCTTTTTTTTCTATGCAAATTTGCATGGGTGGAACTAGAAAATTGAGACTTTGGGGTTTAGTACCCTTTCCCCAACACTACTTTCTGCCCCTGCAAGTTTGTCTACCAGCTGGTAACGATAACAACAACAACCAAGCCTTTAGTTCCAAACAAGTTGGGGTAGGCTAGAAATGATACCCAATCATAATCATAAAGTCAAGGTAGATAGTAATAAAAATAATAATAGTAGTAGTAGTAGTAGCACTAATAATAATAATAGTAATAGTAGTAGTAGTCCTAACAGTAATGATACCAGCTGGTAGCAATGCATACAAAAAATACACCCCTCTTTAGCTTTTAGTATTAATGTCTTGGCCAATACGTGATTTACAGCCCTATAAGTTTTTTTATTCTTAAATAACCAACAAATGGATTCAGCATGTTATACTGGTTGCCAGATCTGAGTAAACTCTTATTCCTACTTGTCTGTTGCAGTTTAATTGTTTATATTAGGGTAACATTATCTGAACCTGAATTGGCTACTGACTGCGGATTGAAATCGTTGCAATTCTTGGTTACAAACTGGCAATTGTACCTCTGCATTATTTGTTTTAATTCTTCAACTAATATTCCCTTCTACAGCTGAGAAGGACAAGCACAGGGACCCTGAAGAGACGCCAAGGCGTGCGGGCCCAACTCCTAGCAGAACAGGCTGCCAGGCGTGCCTGATTATCAAGGTCCAACCTCCGAGCAAATCGTTTAAAGTCTCTAAGTTTGTCTCGGAACACAACCACCCTCTAGAGGACCCTGAAAGTGTGCACAAGTTACGCTCTCACAAGCTCAAGTCTAAGATGCTTGAGCTCGATTTGCCTGACTACCAGCGCCGGAAACGCATGCATGGCATGCTGGCTGGAGATGCGGGGGCTGCTCTTGAGTACCTTCAGAACCTCCAGGTATTTAATTTGAGTAGACAACTCTGCAGTACAAAATGGTATCTTGTGCCTTTCATATACCAGCTTCTAGTAGGTTTTTGGTATCCTGCTCGAGGAGAAACACAGTGAATTAAAAGATAGTCATCACAGATTTTCCCCGAATGGTAGCTTCTAGTAGGTTTTCTGTATCCTGCTCAAGGGAAAACACAGTGAATTAAAAGATAATTGTCACAGATTTTCCCTGAGTATTTTCACAACATTAGAAAATGTAAATATTTAGAGCAGGGTTCAAGTGTCTCGTGTCTTTCATGCCTCAATCGTGCGTCATGTCCTTATCTCTGTTTTCAAGGTCCAAACAATTGATCTGAACCGTTGAACTTGATCTCCATATTAAAAATGTGCTTAGAGACCAAATTATTTTTTGGAAAAAAATACTATTTTTTTAGATAGGTACAAGATCACTGTTTTCGGAAGAATCTTGACCATCCAAAAACTGTGATTTTGTACCTATCTAAAAAAAATAAGGATGTGAGGCACTTTTTAATATGGAGATCAAGTTGAGCAGTTCGGATCGACTGTTTGAACTTTAAAATGGGGATCGGGATGTGAGGCATGAAAGACATGAGGCATCTGAACCCTACTCAAACATTTAATATTATATCTTGTTGAACAGTTGCCACTACTGAAGGCAAGGATCAACTTTGTATACTAAAACACAGCTTTGTATGCTGTTATCACTTAGCACCCTGATTGGTCCATGCAATGCTGTGCTTCAATCTTAATCAAAGTTTTAACTCGGATCCTTCACAAGTCAAATGGGTATGAATTCGTGTCTTGCTAAGTGTAATTTGACCTGTAATGTCTACACTTTCAGGTTGAAAACCCTTCGTTATTTTATGCTGTTGGGTGCAACGATGAAGGCAAGGCAATCAATTTCTTTTGGGCTGACGCGAAGTCATGTCTCGACTACATGTACTTCAATGATGTGGTACTCTATGACACGACATACAGTCTAAACACCTACAGTCGGCCTTTCGGACTGTTTGTCGGTGTTGATAACTTCAGACAGCCGATGGTTTTTGGTGCTGCATTAATGTATGACGACAGCGCAGAGGGCATCAAATGGTTATTTCAGGCTTTCAATGATGCGATGCATGGCAAGCAACCGGGCTCAGTTCTGACAGACGTGGGTCCGAAGTATTCCAATGCAGTAGCTTCTGTCTGGCCCGGAACTATGCATCATGCCACTGTGTGGCATGTGTATCATAGTGCGAAGAAGAATTTGAAGCAACTGGTAGACAATGCAAAGGCCAGTTTCATGCATGCCTTCGCACCTGTTATGTTTGAAAACGAAGATGAACCAGGGTTTCTATTGGCTTGGGATAAATTAATTGAGAAGTATAATCTTGGTGATAATGAGTGGATGAATGAGTTGTTTAAAACAAAAGAGACCTGGGCTTTGCCGTACTGGAAACACGTGTTCACTGCCGACATAATTACGACATTACGAAAGGAGAATATGATGACCCAGCTGAGGAAAGAGTTGAATGAGCAAGAAGATCTCCTTCAACTGCTAAAGAAATATGATATGATACTCGAGGATTACAGATCGACGAAATTACCGATGGATACCGAGGCCCCCCTGCCAATCCCTAGTCTCCGAATTCTAAAGCAGGTTGGCAACCTGTATACCACCGCAGCTTTCAAAATGTTTCAAGCAGAGTTCGAAGACTACATGAACAGCATGGCATACCCGCATGCTGCATCCGGCATGGTTTCAGAGTACAAAGTGACGATCGATGAGAAACCCGGCGAGCATACTGTCAGGTATGACTCTTTGGATCACTCAATCACATGCACGTGCAAGCGTTTTGAATCGACCGGTATCCAATGCGCACACATGCTTAAGGTCCTCGACTTAAAAAATATTAAGGAGTTGCCAGATCAGTATATTATCAGGAGGTGGATCAAGGATGCACGATCGAGTCATTTTGCTAATGATCTGGATAACAGTCTTAGAGTGTCTACCACCGAAGCACGGTACAAGGAACTCTGTAGAATCGCTAGCATGATAGCGGCAAGGGCTGCTAGGGCTGATGAAGCGATAGGGTTTATTGAGAGTCAATCAAATGCGCTCATGAAACACCTTGATCATATCTTTCAAACAAGTGGGTTCTCAGAGATGGGTAACCATGCTGCTCTTACTGCGCCCGGGCCCTCATCGAGCACTCAACCTCATAATGTGGTTAGGGGTCAACAAGGAAACCCACTGCTCCGTGCTGCAAATGGTACTTTTTGTTTCTCTTGAAAACAGTTTTTTTTTTTTTTTTTTTTTTTTTTTTTACAAAATGAAATAATTCTGTCTTATCTATTATGAAACTTTGATATTGAGAATTTAATGGTATTAGGTCAGATTGTCTCATCTTATTTTGCTTTTTAATCTATTTTCTAGTTGGTTATTTTTGGAATCCATGGACAATGGAATTATTTGACAATCTTGACAAAATTTGTCAAATTAATCCAAATAAGTTTGAAAACTAAAAGAAATATGAGTGTTTTTGAACAAAAAGGATAGCCTATTATGCTATCTGAGTATGGTTTGAAGATGCATTGGGAGTTGTTAATTTAAACTGTTGAAATTGATGAACAGTAAAACACGCATTAGTTTCTTATCATTTTTAATGCATGATCTGTGTATTACACACAATAATATTATATAGATTTGCCAAAATGCCTGGTTTCAAAATTTTATCTTTATATATAACGGTTGTTATTGTAAGAATTATCAAGTCGAATAGTTGTCTGATTTCTTGAGTGTTCTGCGTCATTCTTTATATATAACAATAGCAAATTTTACATAAGATAATTTGTTGACATCTCCCCCTTCTCTGCTTCATCTTAGGTATCCTTGGGGTCTGATCAAGTTACCACTATATCAGTCTCTTTCCACCTTTCTGATCTGAATTCAGGTACTAACAACGTTTACTGTAGAGGCTTTTGTCATTTTTTATTAGCTTTCTGTCATCAATTTTCTTATTTTTTTAGGTAACGTATGGCCTAAATAATGTCATTAGACTTGTTATCCTGAGTTACTCTGTGTCTGTCTGATGAAATGCAGGAGGATAAGTGGCAAGTACTTAATGGTGTAATTTAGTGAAAGTTAACAGGTTCTCATGTAAGCAGTTGTTGATTGTTAGCTTAATTTCTATTAGCTGTGTTGTAAAACTTAATGTGGTTGATGTAGCAATTATTGTTTTTTGTTTTTTTCCTAAACATTTGTAATGGTTTAATGTGATCCGCTTAGTTAGTGAATGTCGGCGTAATGATTTATTCTCAAATAGCTGCTTGTGTTGATTTACTATTTTGTGCTGGCTCATTAGTGATGTCTTGAGCAACCTGCTTTCTGAGACCCCAATGTGACACACCGCTTATTTGGTTTCAAGCTGAGGTTGACTTGAGCTGAATTGTGGCTCAAAACTTTAGCCCGATTTAGTTGACTTTTCAAATCATCCAATTTCCATCTCAATTTTAGATAGCTCTTGGTTTGTCGGTCCTTTGCTTGAGCGAACTGGAATGCTGGACTTCGTATTTATTTAAATTCTCCCCCCTCTTTGGTGGCCATGCTTGTGTAGTTGGTGCTTCGACACAGATTTGATTTGGGGTGATGTTCTAGTTGCATATTTAAGAGCCATATTTTTATCTCTAATCTACATTCGATTATGATAGATGTTTGTTTAATTGCAAGGAATTTCCATAATGATGGATTGCAGAAAGTTAGAAATTGGCTGGCTAGTACATAATCAGAAAAGTTGGTTGATTCTTATTTACATACAAACTTAACTTTACAAATTTTTGAATTATTAATATAAAGTCAAAGTGGTAAAAAAAAAAAAGAATGTATACAAGTTAATTTTGATGTATTTATTTATTATTTTTTTTTACCACTTAACATTAATAAAAAAATATACAATTTGCATATAAATGCATTGCTAAGTAAATTGATATCAACGGTTCAGAAATATTTAAACCAATTTGATAGATTTCAAGGTGAAAGATGAAGCTCATTAAGATGCTTGATGAGCTCAACAAGATTCTAATTCTACTGATATTTTGTGTCTCAATTGTATTTCTATAAATTGTAATAAGTATCCATTATTTATCACATTTACTCATTCAAGCAACAGGGACAAGATAAAGTGCACATATTGTAGGTTTTAGATTAAATTCCATGTGTTGAGCATTGTAATTGAAAAACAATTTTAAACTTTAGCCAAACAATATGTTGATTCGTTCCAGAGTAACTAATTCGACTGGATGTGATCAACCCCGATATTAACAGCGAATGTATTTACATCAAATGTAACTTGGAACTTTCAGCATGATAAATACATGTATAACTTTTCCATGCTTCCGTCGTATTTTACTATGATATTGACTGTCTTTAATTTAATTACCCGTGTACTCACTAAACCGATACTTTTAGAATTTTACACATCAATCTCCCTAGAGTTGAACCCAAATATCTGACCTATTGCCTCTATTGCAGATATATTCCAACTCTCAGAATGTCTTGTGATCTATTAAAGATAAAATAACAAAAACTATTGCAATTAGATCAATATTAATTGTGTAATTAAATAGGATAATCAATTGAAAATAAAGTTTGAAAAACAAGAATTACTACCTTGTAGTTTTTGTCCAAGTTATAAGTTGTTTGTCCTTTTATGGAAATAAGTGGCCTCCAAGGAAGTTTTAGATAAGTTCTGAAAATAGGACACAATATAAGAGCATCTACATTGGTAATTTCAATCCAATTTCAAATCCTAGGTGGATTTTTCATTTGCAATTTCAAGGATGTATGATAATTTCATAAATAGAAATATTTCTTTTAATTGGTTTTCTTTTGCAATTTCTGAGCGGTTAAAGCAATCAAAATTTGCATGAGTGCAATGTTTTTGAAATTAAATTTAAATTAATATCAGTTATTTCTATTCTAATTTCATTTTAATTTCATGAATGTACAATAGTTAGCTGTTAATAGTTTTCACACAAGTACCTTAGTTTCCATGAAGCCAAAATGGAACTTGTTTCAGGGCTGAGATCCTAAAAGGAAAGCCAATAAGAAAACTGAAAAAAGTGTTGCTAGCCCTGCCATAATTGAGTTTGTTTATAAAACTTTATAAACAAATCTATGTTTATAAATAGAAATACAATAAAATAATAGAGGTTGATTAAAGATGTTGGTACCTTCTGTATTTTTTCTAGCTCAAGGGAAGCCTTGTCAAAGAAAGGTACAAGCAAGTCCAAATTTTGACCATACCTGTCTCTACCTTACAAAAGGGTAAAAAAATTTTTTTTTGCCTCCATAAATTTATCTAGGCTGTGCAAAATGCAAACTTTAAACTCGAATAGAAAACAAGTACAAGTGCTTTGTTGGAGGAACCCTGATGCAAATATAGTACATACCACGGAATTTTATTGTAGGATCTTCAAACAAGCAGTCTTCAGCATAAATATCCACTGTGAAATTACCTGCTCTTAGTGATAAAATGTAATTTTTCAAGCAAGAATTGATATGTTAGGAACTTTATTAGGCAAGGATAAGGAAAAAAGATTTTCGCTAAATCAAATTCCAGTAAATGGACCCAATTTCCTATTGAAGAGAGATGTATTGAGTTATCACGATCAGTCTCTGTTCGTTTTTGCGTTGCCCGATATAAAACAATTGTCTATGTTTTGGTGCATAAGAAAAGTCTACAAATTCTCTTATTACAACTACCCGATACAAGGGCAATATATAAAATTTGTACCATAGTGTACAGATCCAGTGGGGGATCTTTATGCAAGGTGCTTAGCCACACATATGGTTTAAAAAAATTAACTATATACATTAAATTTAATTATATTCCAGGAGCAATTTGGTTATTAATAATATGCTTAATATAAAAACCATTACCAGTGAGAAAATAAGCTCGTCGATAGTCATCTTGAATAACCTCTAAAACATCTTCAACGCAACTAATTGAAGGCATCTGTCCTCTATTTCTCTCAATAGAGTCTCTGTCAGTGATAATTATATTTCACTTTGTAGGTTTAGTATTTCAATAAAACAGTGAAAAAGAAAATCTCATCAAGTAATTACAACACATGCACCTCTATAAGTGGTTGATTATAAACTTGGGGTTATGTTATGCCATAGAGAATTAAGAAACTACACATTGAACTGCGATGTGTATGTTTCGTACCAATTTTGCAACAAAATCTGGCCTGGATATTTGGTACGTCATATTATGCATGGAAAAATGTGATTTTGAAATAGTTTTGATCCCACATTGTTTCTTGTGAGTGTATAACGGTGCCTTGGCAGCAAATTAGCAACAACTCGGCATTATTTCAGCTATGCATAATGCATTGGACCATTGGTAGTTCCTATTATACCAGTATGTCACTAGACATGCTATATACTGAGAGTCACTAACAGGATGCCCCACAACACTCTCTATATATATGTTTTCAACTGAACCGACAAATTTTGAATTAAATGGTTAAGTTCGGTTGAATTTTTGAATTACTATGGTTTTTTTATATTAGGTTCAGTTTAATCTCTTATTTTGATTCAACCAAACAAACCGAAATTTACTTGATACTTACTTGAATTACTTTGGTTTTTTAAATTTGGTTTGTTTTAATCTCTCTTATTTGGGTTTGACTGATATACATATCTTAATTTTATTCCACTGATTGCCGGAACGAGTAGTAAGTCCTTTTCTCAAATTAGAGAATAACCTTAAACTTATTAAAGACCAATGAAGGGTGTTTAAAAGTAGCAAATCTGAATTGACCTAGACTTCTTAGAAGAGAAGAGCCTCAATAGCTCGGTGACTCCCTCAACGACTATTTTGATGGCTGGCGAAGCATCTCGGCCGTTGTTGGAACGAGCGGCACACCGAAAGCGGCACGAGTTCGACTACATCGATACAATTGGTAACAGTTGAGAGAGAGGCAGAGAGAGAAAGGTAAACTAACAATTTATATAGAAATGGAAATTGAAAAGGGAGAGAGCGGTTGTAGACTTAAATACCTTCCGATTGTTAGAAAAAGACAGAGTGAGCGGCCCGGCTGCCGTGGCTCTCGCCATTATTTGGTAGTTGCCACTCGCTCTCTTTTCTTAAAGAAAATATCCTAACGTTCGGGTCAGAGGAGAAAAAGTCTATTTAGCGTAGGTTTCTCCATTTCTTTTTTTCTCGTGCCTTTATTTTCAAAAATTTTAATAATTCAAAATTTAAAATTTAAAAGTCAAACTACAATGGTTAGATTATATATCATTTTATGTATAAAAAATTGTGACATTTTAATTTTATTTTAATTGTTATTATAAATTTATAAAAACATGTTTATATGAATAATTTCTAAACGTTAATTTTTCAAATGATTGATTCACATAAAATTAAAATTGAAATGTGATATATTTTTATAAGTTCATAGAAAAAATAACATAGATAATATCTAACAATTTTATTTAATTTTTAATTTATTAACATTTTTAAAAATGAAGACATGATGACACATTTAAACTCTCTCATAGTAAATAGTTAAATAACTTAGCTTTTATTTAAAAGATATTCTGTGTTTAACAGTTATTTGATCATAGATATAATTCTCTTCACGTGGTTTCTATATCAAGAAAGAATTTAAGAATGGTAACTTCCAGGGCTCCATTCAATAATATTAAAAGTCATAATACAGATGATTTCTTCTCTTAAATTAAAACGAGACAGCTACCGCATTAATCGGATATTTTATATCCGTAGTATTCAAAATGATTAGCTTTGTGTTTGTTCTATATTATTATTTATATTGTAAATCAATTGTTTTTTCCGTATTTTATTTTTATCAAGATTTTAAATAGCGCGCTATAGTATTTTTGAACCATAAAAGCTATGATACTATCGGCACTATAACAACACTATATGAGCATAGCGTTGTTTTTTTTAGCAATTTCGCTATGACGCGATAAACGCTATTTAAATCTTTGATTTTTACTAATAAAAGAAATAACCAATAACAAAATAATAATGAGTAAAATAATAATATAAATAATTCAATCTAAGTAAACAGAAAATAAATAAATATACTGCTATAAAGTGCAACATATACATGATATATATAATATAATAAAATTATACATTTGTACGTCACATTAATTGTTTAGAAAAATATAAATAAGTTTTAAACATCATTATATAAAATTGTTACAGACTTACAGAACTCAATACACACACACATGATTTTGTATTTCAGAATGACTAATTATAAATGCCGTGTTATTAAAAAATAATGAAAAAAAAAATATTATATAAGATTTTGCATATATGAATTATCTGAAATATCAAATACAGAATAATTCTTATCTGTAAACTAATGAAATTTTCTTTTTCCATATTTTCATTTGATAATTTGATAAGCTATATATAGAGAGAGAGATTGAGATGGATTATGGTACATTGCAATGTATAGGCATTTTTGTACATTGGACTATAAATCACAGAATTCAAAGTCCAAATAACCGATCCAAACTGTTCATCTTGTTCTCCATGTTAATATGTGTTTGGAGATCAAATTTTACATTTTTTGGAATTTGTTTACTATTTTTTGAAAGTTGTGCTCACCAAACTCTCTTGATGAGCACATCATACTCTAGCTTTACTCTATATATACATAAAGAACATGTTGGAAGGTTCGAATCAGCTATTTAAACTTTGAAAATGAAAATATTATGTAGAGTATAAACGTGTTTTACTCTATAGCTCACCGTAGCTTATCTCTGTATATTTGTATTCGCTTATTGAAAGACGTATGATTTAATATCAGCATTATCTGTCCCGAATTCGCTCCATTTATAATCCTATGCAGCAAAGACATTCGTAAATAATCTTTAGAAAATATTTGAGTGCTTTTTGATGATAAGGTAAAAAGCAATTTGCAGGGAAAAAAAAAAAAAAATTAAAGTGATCTTCTTTTCTTTTTTTTCAGTGGAAATGTTTATTAGATTAGTTCAGTAGAAATCGGATTAAATTAGTTAAATCACAAATTTATTTGGTTTTCAAAAACTAATCGAACTAATCAAATTAAAATTGTTAACCGAATAACAACGAACTAAAATAACAATAGTGAAAAAATATTCAGCGGACGTCTTTATCGTTTTTATATATTTTATTATTTTGAAAAACGGTTGTATGTAATTTAAAAAAATCAATTAGTTTTAAATGTAAAATATATAATATGTGACAAGTTAAAATTTAAATTAAAGTTTTATGATTGTCGGTTTCGAATATTCAAAATTAACTTAAATTTTGAGTTTGGGTTCAGATTGTTCAATCACAATTTGAATAAATCTGATTCGAAGTAAAATGTTAATAAGTAGTCGTTTTAATATTTATCCAAACAAATTAGACAGTCCGAGTCCAAACTCAAAATTTGAGTTACTTTAGGATATTCGATTTCACGATCACAAAATAAAAACTCTCTTCATTAAGAAACTTAATTAACTCTCAATTCAACAATTAAGTCTAAACTTAATAACTATGCTAGCTGCAAGCGCACACACTTAACATTTTATAGGAGGTTGAATTGTACAAAAGCTTCTTTTTGAAAGAAAAATTCAAAATTTCAATATACATAATTAAATATTTCAAAATTATAAGGTGGCTAAGTAATTCTGACTTGACGGTAAATCCGTTCCTGATTATTGATATTATCAAACTGAATTAGTGCAGAATAAAATTATTTAAATAAATTATAATTTTAACTTATTGAGTTATATTTTGGTTAAGCTGAATTTCGAACACATATATGGTTACATTCGATTATAAGTAATTTAGAACTCTTTCACTATTAAGTTCTTCAATTTTTTTCTTCTTTTTACCATAATTTTTTTTTTTCAGGTTAAGCGCTAAGCCAAGATATATTTAAATAAATTCAATCATTAATTAAACTGAATCTGAAACCTAAATATAGTAATATTGATTATAAGAATAAATATATTTATATACGAACTCTCTTTATTATTTTTCTTAAGCAAAAAATGATTTATTATCATTTAGCTGCTCATTATCATCCATCGGATAGAAAATTTCATAACAAAACTAGATAGCTTCTCGCAAAAGATATACTAAGAATTCGTCCATATCGAAAATAAAAATCGCTAAAGGTTATTATCCTCGTTTAATTTGTGTCAAAATGTGTATTTTAATTTGTGTCAAAATTTGTATACACTTGATTTGTTCAATTTAAGATGAAATCTTGACCTATTTATCCCAAAAAAAAAAAGCTTTATGCTCTGCTTGCCCGATTCATAGATCCCAGCCATACAAACGCAATCAATTGGATACAGTAGGTCCGCACGGTTGCTCCCTGCGCCGGGTATGTTGCGTCGCACTTACCAGAAATTAGCCACTTGATAGAGTCTTTAGAAGAGGATATCATATGCGAGATTCGTATCCTCTGACATATCTCAACTTTTGCGTGACCGACGTCTACGGTGCCTATTCGGGGATAGCGCAGGGGGCAGTATTCTTTTTACTTTATGATTGTGTAGAAGGTATTTGAACGGTTGAGATGTTCCAGAAAAACACTCAAAGTTTGAGATATCTCAGAAGATGCGAATTTGGTTTAAGCTGAGTTGCGCCACATTTTAGCCTTTTATCCACCCCGCATCGCGCCTCACTTCCTCACACCAGTCACACGCACACATAACCAGAGGAAAAGCAAACGAGCGGGAGCGGGAGCGGGAGCGAGAGAGAGAGAGGCCATGGCAGTAGCGATTGGAGGGAGTCTTAAACTGAACCTGGAACCTCGGATGAGGATGGGGTTCCATCGCGCCACAGCAAGATATCGAGGTCACCTCTCCTCCCCGCAGCTGCCATTCAGCTGCCATTCCTCTCTCTCCTCTTCCCCAAATCTCAGTAACCAAACTCCCCTTCTTCAGGTCTATTGCTTCTTCTTTTTTCACCACATTCACATTTCAATTGCACAACTGTTCAAATTATGTATTGCCAATTCTTTTTTATTTAGTCTTATTGTTCCAAATTGTAAATGATTGCTGCAAGCAACAAGAAGAAGTGGAGCAAGATCAAGGAATAATGTGCGAGGCATGCCAGGGAAACGGATGGCTGCTCTGTGATTTTTGCAATGGTAAAAAAACAAATGTTCAGGCAAAGAAGAACCGCATCTATCGCCGCTGCCCTACTTGTAAAGCTGTAAAAATTAAAAAAGAAAAATCATTTCTCAGTTCTGTACTGTTTTATTTATTACATGCTGAATTAAAGCTTGTGATGTCCCCACAAACCCTGAAACGGGTCTGGACCCCCAATCCGGCCCAAGTTAGAATTTACGGGGCCCTTTAATATTCATGCGGATTCATATCAGACGGTCCGGATCAAAACTCAAATTTGAGTTACTTTAGGGAACCGAACTCTGCTGAAATCTACCCCCTCTCCTCAAACATCAAATTAAGCTGGATTACTGTACCTGACCCACATCATGTACCAGTCCGGCTGTGTATTATTCCCACTTGCCTTTTTGAGCACACAAACTGTTCCCTAAGTTAGAATCTAGCTTTGAAAACCCCAATTGGCGTATGTGAAGTGAATATTTACTGGATCAGCCTGAAATTTTTGTTTTTTTTCCTCAATTTTTACTTAAAATACTTCGTACAAACAACCTCATTGTTGTTTAATGCAGGTGGGCTGCGTATTGTGTGAAAAATGTAAAGTGTACAAATGCGTAACATTTCCTGACTTCCTTGATGATGTCACCCAGCTTTAGGCACTTAATTAGTTAACTGTATATTCTATGATAATCAGTTTAAAATTTTTTTTTTCTATTTTATTATTGTTCTATTTTTCCCATTTTTATTAATCAGTCTTCAATATGTTTTTTTTTCTTTTTTAAGTTGTCTGTGTCGTAGGCTATTAAGTAGAGGATTGTGGGCATTTATTATAATTAATGTTAGCTTAGAACTTCAATTTATGGTGAAATGTTTGCAACTTGAGAGCTCAAAGTGACGCTACTTCTTTTTTCCAGTATAATTACCTTCTTATTTTTATAATTTCTTAATTTGTAATGCATAGAGTGATGGATCTTCAATGCTTGGCTGCAACATTTACAAAAATCCAATTAATATAGAAGTCCTGTTGAAATTGTTTCAAGCTTTGTTGACATTACAAAGTTTTAAGACTCTAACAAGTGAAATATTTATTCATAACTTGGGAGCCATTTGCTAATATAAATTAAGAAAATAAAGATCTGGTAAGATGGCATTGGACTTTATCATGAGAAAGGATACAAAAGACTAAACTACTCTTCAATTTATTATAATAAGTTGATTGATTAAAAATACCATAATTAAAATCAAGGTTCTAAATAGTGGCGCTATAGCGTTTCCAGACCATAAAAGCTATGGCGCTATGAGCGTTATAGCGGCGCTATTTGGGTATAGCGCTGTTTTTTTAACCAGTATGCTATGACGCGATAAACGCTATTTAAACCTTTGATTAAAATAATTGGACTAATTTAAACTACTCTTTAATTCTACCACAAGTATAATAAGTTATATTTAGCATGTTTATGGCACATGCTTTACCATATTAGAATTAACTGTTTTTACTATTATGATTAGACTGTAATATTAATTTCATTAATACTATTGGTATACAACAAGCTCCTCATGCAAGAAATGATTGCAAGAAGGAATTTCATGTTTAATCAAGGGTGAGTGAGCCTTTCACCATACATATCAATAGAGACCGCATGTCTGTATTCCACCTGTTCTTTTATATGCCATTTATCTACTGCTATTTGCTAAGTGTCATATATCAAGGATACTTGAATGATTGTCATGTCAGGGAGAGCTTCATCTGTTCAACTGGTTAACAAATCTGCATCCGTTTCTATGTTGTGTGATCTGTTCAAGGAACCCAACTCGAGTGTTAAGCAATGTGTCGACTAGGGCTGGATTCAAGTAGAATGAATAGGGGCAATTGACCCATATTTTTTTTTTTTTTTTTGTATTTATGTATGATTATTTATATCATTTAATGGGTACTGTAAAATTGACATCCATTCTCAGCATGAAAATTTGATATGATTTGCCCCCAATATGTGTTTAACCCCAAAGTTTGAAAGTCTGGCCTCGCCTTTGGTGTCGATGTCTCTGTACATAGGTTCTTTTAGATAAAAATTACATGATGCTAGGATGTGGTACCATGTTTTAAGCTTGGCTGATTATGGGAACTAAAATGTTGTAAGCAGGTTTTTGCTTGTTCTTTTTTTTTTTTTCCTATTTCTGGCATCTGCTCTGTAATGTTTGTAAGTAGGTATCTGTTTTTGCTTCTTTCTTTTTCCTATTTCTGGCATCTACTCTGTAATGTTTGTAAGTAGGTATCTGTTTTTATCTATACAGTTGATTACCAGCCTGTGACAAATGTTTCTAAAGAGATCAACAGAAAAAAAACAGAAAAGAATAATTACAGCCCCAAAATTTCAAAATCTACTATCATATGATTCATCTATACAACTTTTCTGTGCAAGAAACAAGGTTGTTCTCTCCTTAAGTTTGGATACTCAATTCTTGCAAGAGTCTATATATACAGATAGCCAAGTCATTGATAAAAAAACAAAAGTGAAATTTTAGAGGAGGCAAATACCTACTTGCCTCTAAAAAGTAAAAATAATAATATCACAAAAAAGAATATCCCGTTATCATGGCTGTTAAAAATTTATGGTTTGGTATTCTTATTCTCTGTATCACTACTTTTATGATTGGAGTACAGGCACAAGCGGGACATGGCGAGAGCTCCCAACAGGTAATACCTAGCCTCTGTACTTAATAACAAGATGGTTTTTTGTTTTATTGTTATCATGGTCTTTTAATTTAAACTCTTTTAGTGCATACCGTGTTCATTTCTTTTGGATGGAATTCTCGATCAACATAATTTTGACGATATACATATTTTGAACCAGCCTGAAAGCATTCGACGTATCACTGCTGAATCAAACGATAGAAGAGCCATCTCCCGTGGTGGGTTTGAATCAAACAGATCGTCAAGCGATGCTTTCTTCCATAAAAGTACATCGGAGTCTCTGGCAAATGCTGGTGACACTGAAGAAGCTGTATATTTCAACACCCTTAAAACAAATTAATACACGAGGAGGGTTCAAATGCACCCAAATTTTTGTGCACCCAAATGCACTCTATCTTTCAAATTCTTTTTATCCGTTTTCAAAGTCCGGATAGTCAATCCAAACTGTTAGATGCGATCTATATATTAAGATGTGCTTGGAGACCAAATTTTACATTTTTTGGAATTTTTTTACTATTTATTAAGCCACTTTGAAAATCGCTGATTTTACATTTTCTGGACCACTGGATCAGCGATTTTCAAAGTGGCTTAATAAATAGTAAAAAAATTTCAAAAAATGTAAAATTTGGTCTCCAAGCACATCTTAATATATAGATCGCATCTAACGGTTTGGATTGACTATTCGGACTTTGAAAACGGATAAAAAGGATTTGAAAGATAGAGTGCATTTGGGTGCTTACGGGGTAATATTAGCGTATTTGATGTTCAAACAACAAATCCAAACCGTTAGATGTTCAATCTATATTAAAATCTGCTTGGAGACCAAACTTTACATTTTTTGGAATTTTTTATTATTTATTAAGCTGGTTTGAAAACCGTTGTTTTCAATGCTTCAGAAATTTAATAAAAACAACGGTTTTCAAACCAGCTTAATAAATAGTAAAAATATTTCAAAAAATGTAAAATTTGGTCTCCAAGTAGATTTTAATATAGATTGAATATCTAACGGTTTGGATTTGTTGTTTGAACATCAAATTCGCCGAAGTGCTGCCGGCAGCAAATTAGACAGCCCCTATATATATATAGAGTTAGGCTGGGGTGCTATGGATAGCATAGTGGCCTCTATGCTACGGCTCAATATTCGAGTTTTCAAAATCCAAACGGTCGATCCGAACCGTTCATCTTATTCTCCATATTAATATCTGCTTGGAGACCAAATTTTATAATTTTCTGAATTTTTTTACTATTTATTAAGCCACTTTGAAAATCGTTAATCCAACGGTTTTACTGTTTTGTGCAGCCACCGTTGGATCAACAATTTTGTAAAATACTTAATAAATAGTAAAAAAATTTAGAAAAATGTAAAATTCGGTCTCCAAGCAGATATTAATATGGAGAATAAGATGAACGGTTCGGATCGACCGTTTGGATTTTGAAAACTCGAATATTGAGCCGTAGCATAGAGGCCACTATGCTATCCATAGCACCCCAGCCTAACTCATATATATATACACATATATATACATATATAGAGAGAGTAACTAATGTGCATTCGAATGTATATGGGTCAGAATACATACGGTCCAAATTTGACTTTTCAAAATCCAAACAGTCGATCCGAACCGTTCATCTTGTTCTCCATATTAATATGTGCTTGGAGATCAAATTTTACATTTTTCTGATTTTTTTTACTATTAATTAAGTATTTTACAAAATTGTTGATCCAACGGTGGCTGCTGGCTGCTGATTTTACTGTTTTGTTAAACCACCGTTGGATCAACAATTTTGTAAAATACTTAATAAATAGTAAAAAAATTCAGAAAAATGTAAAATTTGGTCTCCAAGCACATATTAATATGGAGAACAAGATGAACATTCGGATCGACTGTTTGGATTTTAAAAAGTCGAATTTGGACCGTATGTATTTCGGCCCATATACATTCGAATGCACATTAGTCACTACATATATATATAGAGTTAGGCTGGGGTGCTATGGATAGCATAGAGGCCTCTATGCTACGGCTCAATATTCGAGTTTTCAAAATCCAAACGGTCGATCCGAACCGTTCATCTTATTCTCCATATTAATATCTGCTTGGAGACCAAATTTTACATTTTTCTAAATTTTTTTACTATTTATTAAGTATTTTACAAAATTGTTGATCCAACGGTGGCTGCACAAAACAGTAAAACCGTTGGATTAGCGATTTTCAAAGTGGCTTAATAAATAGTAAAAAAATTCAGAAAATTATAAAATTTGGTCTCCAAGCAGATATTAATATGGAGAATAAGATGAACGGTTCGGATCGACCGTTTGGATTTTGAAAACTCAAATATTGAGCCGTAGCATAGAGGCCACTATGCTATCCATAGCACCCCAGCCTAACTCTATATATATATAGAGAGAGAGAGAGAGAGAGAGAGATGGACTTGGGTGAGACGCGGAGCACCACGCGTTTGTACTTCACGCCATATTTTCATTTTCAAAGTCCAAACAACTGATCCAAACCGTTAGATGTGATCTCCATATTGAAATGTGCTTGGAGACCAAATTTTACATTTTTTGGATTTTTTTTACTATTTATTAAGCCACTTTGAAAATCTGAAAATCCTGGTGAACAGTAAAAAACAGTAAAAATTTCTGGACCACCGGATCAACGATTTTCAAAGTGGCTTAATAAATAGTAAAAAAATTTCAAAAAATGTAAAATTTGGTCTCCAAGCACATTTCAATATGGAGATCGTGTTGAGCGGTTCGGATCGGTTGTTTGGATTTTCAAAATGGCTAAAATGTACCATGGAGCACCAAACGCGTATACTCCGCGTCTCACCCAAGTCCATCTCTCTCTCTCTCTCTCTCTATATATATATATGAGGAGGGATCAAGTTACAACAAGTTACCACAACCATTTTCTACATTTTCAAAGTCTAAATCGTCGATCCAAACCGTTAGATGTGATATCTACAATAAAATGTGCTTGGAGACCAAATTTTACATTTTTTGGAATTTTTTTACTATTTATTAAGATGGGTACAAAATTCAATGGTATGAATAATTTTATATTTTTTTAAAATTTGTTTAGTATTTATTAAAATGTGTACAAAAATTATTATTTTCAAATAATTTGGATCATTGAATAACAATGATTTTCAAAAATTCTAAAAAAATAGCAAACAATTTCCAAAAAAATGAAAATTTTGTTCTCCAATCACACGTTAATATGGAGATCATGTTGAACAGTTACGATCGACTATTTGGATTTTGAGAGAGAGGTGTTGGCTAATATACCAACGTTGGAATAGAGCAGTTCGTTATACCGAACGAGTTTTTAAGATTTTGTAGTCCAAATAATCGATTTGAAGTGCTCAACGTGTTCTCTATATTAAAATGTGCTTGGAGATCAAATTTTATATTTTTTCGGGCTTTTTAAAATCCGAGTTTTCAGATTTTTTTTTTATCATATTAAACAGTGATTCTCAAAAATTCGAAAAAATAGTAATTTTTTTCAAAATATGTCAAATTTTAATATGAAAAAGACGTTGAGCAATTCAAATCAATTATTTGGACTATGAAATCACAAAACCACTGGGTATAACGAATTGCTCTACCAATGTTGGTACATTAGCTACTCATATCTCCATTTCCAAAGTTCAAATAATTGATCCGAAATTCTCAACATAATCTTCATATTTATGTGTTTGGAGACCAAATTTTTACATTTTTTGGAAACTTTACTATTTTTTTAGACTTTTGAAAATCAGAGCTTTTTCATTAAATAAAAAAATATCAGAAAAACACTGATTTTCAAAAATTCTAAAAAAATAGTAGAAATTATATAAAAAATATAAAATTTTGTCTCCAAACACATATCAGTATGAAAATCATGTTGAGAAGTTCGGATCAACTGCCTAAACTTTAAAAATAGAGATATAAACGGGAAGCATCGTATAGAAAAATTAATGAGAACTTCTCCCTTTTTTTCATTATAGCATGCTATGTATATTACAACGAATCAAAACTTGACCGGCTTCGTGGCGTCACTAACTGTGTATGATCTGGCCATCAAGAGAGGGCAAATGAGCAGGTCTTATATAGTTATTCAAAATAATAATGAGGATGAAGAAATTGCTGCTGGATGGGCGGTACGTAATCAAAACCATTATTGAATTCATTTTTCCAGCGAAATATAATTTCTTTTCTTATTGGTGCAAACTATTATTCTTTAGTTTTGACATCAAATGAATTCACGAGCAGATTGACCCTTGGATGTATGGCGATTCAAAAACTCGATTTTTTATATATTGGAAGGTACGAATTATTTTTTTTCTTTGTTTCTTTGGCCTCTAATATTTTTTTTTATCCTTTCCCCTTCATTTGTATTCTTGTCCGGTTCTTTGTTAACTAATTCTGTTGTACTTTATTGGATGAACAGGGTCCTGGTTGTACTAATGTAGAATGTCACAATGGATTTGTATATCAACAAGGCGCTTATTTAGCACCTGGGGATATACTGGATGGAGGCAATCATATGACAATAAAATTTCTAAAGGTAATTAAGATTCATATTCCATGTCATGTAACTAATCATAAAAGGTCCTAGTACTGTTGGTCACCCAAAAGTCAAGAATTCAATTTCCCCTCATTATTTCATAGCTTTTCTGAAGATTTACAAAAAAAAAAAAAAAACCATCAGTACAATTCTTGTAAAATTAAGTATACATATCTTGCCTACTAAAATGGCACTTGTAGATCTACCCTGATATATTTTTCTTTGTTTTTGGTATAATGGTGATGTAGGATGGCGCAGGAAATTGGGTGTTGTATACTGGACCTAGTGATGCTTATGTCAGTAAGATAGGTTACTTTCCTGCATCTCTTTTAACCGATCTACCTGTTCAAGCAGCTCGTGCCTCCTTCGGCGGTGGTGTCAGATTCATTGATAATCTGGAGAGCCCACCAATGGGTAATGGTGTTTTTGCAAAAGATAATATTCCACCTGGACAACCTACACCCGCTTGGATGACCGGCGTCAATTTTGTTCGACCGGATGGTTCATATTACCCGATTGGTTCGTATACTTACAGACTCGGCTATCTAAACTGCTACGGGCTCGGGAAATTTGTGATTGATAATGATCATTTTGTTTATGGTGGACCCGGAGGTTGTTATTCCTAGGGATACAGGAAGTGGTTTTTTTAATTTTAATTGAACTGGCTGTTGTATTTTTGATCCTACAAATGCACGACCTTACATTTAGCATTGTTATGTAAAAAAAACTAAAAAACAAACAAACATTGTTATGTAAAAGTTCTCGACTTTGTACTTCTTAAGTATTACTGTTCAAAAAAGCACCACCTGGAACTAATTTTTATATGATTTTGGATTAATCTTTATTATTTTTGTACTATTGTTGAATGCGAGTCAACTATTACTTTATTTTCTACTTTTGGTGATGTCAACCAGTACTTTGTTAATTTTGTACGTGTGTTCGATTTGTGATTTGTGACCAGATATGTTTAGTTTCTCCAATGAATCAAACCTGGATCAAATTTTAGATTGGATTGTTTAGCCATGCCAGCCACAATTTGAATTCAACCCAGACAATACTAATTTTATTTCATTTTAGATAATTGAAATAAATTATAAATATAATTAGCAGCCAAATTATACTGGGGTTCACCAGGTTGGTAGGTACTGTTTAAACTTACTGACATATATAAAAAATGGGATTCTGATTAATTTAGAAGTTTAAACATTTGAACCTTGTGTGAGATAACAAAGTTCAATCAAAGTAATGCTTGCTTATTGGGTTTTATGCTTTTAATTGCTACTGTTGTTAGGCTCTGTTATTGCACACGTTGTAATTGCTAAGTTTGCATGCTACTGTTTTGGTTTGGGCCTTCTAGGAGAGAGTGTTGGGCTACAACAGAGACCTTTTTGATGTAAATTCCTTTAATGTTCAATATATCACACCTGAGAGCAACGTCCGCCTGGCTTTACTCAAAAAAGAAAAGAAAAGAGAGAGATAACAAAGTTCAACGCATTAGAAAAAAGAAACATTTCAACCTTGTGTGAGATAACATTTAAACATACAATTAACATTCAATTAACTTTTAAACATACATGAACTTACAATTAACACACAATTAATTTCTCTTTCTAATTGTGGACTCTACAGGGCAGTTGTTGCACTGGTTGGGGGGGGGGGGGGGGGGGGGGATCTCGTGGGAATTTACAAAAATATGGAAATATAAGGCTCCTCACACTGTACAAATTTTTGGTTACTTACTGTTACAGAACAGGCGGACCCTGACGAAAGAGAACCTGAGAAGACGAGGCATGAACTGTAACACCTCCTGTATCATGTGCAACAACTGCCCTGTAGAGTCCGCATCACACCTGTTCTTTCTATGCCCATACGCAACAACAGTATGGTTCCATCTTGGAATTAGGGGAGACAGCGTCATCACGGCAAATCAGATGTCAGTAGAGGCGATTTGGAACCAATTTATAATCAGAGCAAGATCTAGAAGTTTAAACATTGACCAACACATGACCAAGGTGCTTTGTGGGGTGTGGGCAATCTGGAAACAATGCAACGAGGTCTTATTTGGAGGAAGGAAAATACCACCTCAGACACTAGTAACAACAATAAAACAAGATGCAAAGCTGTGGGGGAAACACTGCTGAGAACACGCTTTTTAACCTCTTGTGAGTTGCTCTGAATACGAATACTGGTACGGTGCTCTGAATGCTGGTGCAGTGGTACTTTTGTTGTAGCGTTTTAGTCTTTAATTTTTAGATATCTCTACTACTTGAGAGGTTTTGTAGTCTTATGATATCTGTAGTTGTAGTGTAGTTTCTTTGTAATTTGTATTTAATTTTCTCAAAACGTTGTACACATATTTTAAATTCAATACAACTTGGCAGCCACTGCCAACTTTAAAGAGAGAGGGAGAGAGATAATAAATAGTACAGCTCAGAATTTATCTAATCTACTATTCAACCAACAATTTTCTGTGATAGTTATCTCTACCGGAAATAAATTTGTTGCTATTCAAAAGGAATAACAGGAACCTGTTATTTTAATCTCAACCGTTCAAATTTTTTTATGCGCAAATCTTAACAAAGAAATTTTTTTCAATCGCAAATCTCAATGAAGATCAATAGTTAGGATCAGAATAACAGCAGATTTATTTCCATCTCTACCAATTTGGTCAAATTGTTCTCCTCAAACAACAAAAATAAGGCACAAAAAAGGTGAATTATTTCCTAGTTTTTTTATTTATCTTTTAAACTTAAACTTGTATATAAACAAAGCCAAAAAAAAATCTGACAGTTTGAAATTGAAATTTTAGTTGTCCCCCCCACTGAACTTCAGCCAAAATGTCAGCAATAGTCAGATCAAATTCTTCCTTCCCCGCTCGAGATTTGAAGCCAGTCCCATGCAACGCGCCCTTACAGTTGGTCTAGAACAGTTGTTCTCAAGCTCAAATTGGTAGAAATCACTCCTTCTTTCATTCAATCTTCGGCCAACACATTTAATATCACTAGACTACAAACACATCTTTAGCATTTTATAAGAGGCTGAACTATATAAAAACCTTAAAAATGCCAAATAAATTTCAATTTAAATGAATACTACTTTTTTTAAATTATAGAGGTCGCTAAGAAACCCTGGCTTAGCTTATAATCTGTCTCTGGAAATCAGTTCTTCCAAGATGTAATTGGACTTATATTAAAATAATTATGCATTGTATACTACAAATTATATATATAACTATATTTTTAATTAAAAGTAATTGATACAATTAAGGTTATCTACAATATTAATGTGTTACAAAAAATGTGGATCTTTGATGTGCAATTTACTATATAATGTTCATTTAATTAATTGATGGACTGAATTGAATAATTATCAAATAAGACATTCAAGAGTTTTTTCAACTAATTAATAATGATTTCGTTCGGAGGTATAAGATACGCTGAACACTCTCTCAATCATCTCATGAGATGGGACACTGAATTTTTTTTGGAGAATATAAGATCGAAGTAAATTTTTTGAAAGAGTTGTTATCTTGGAAGATCAAGTTTGGTGGCACTCTCACACTTTAGAGAGACATTAATTGGTTTAGGTACGCTTTCTCATTCACTGTTAGATTCAACATAAAACAATTTTGAATGAGCGGCGATAATTTATGTTGGCCCAAACAAGTGGTATCATAACCGTTGATGTATATTGATGTGTTTGTTTTCGATATTATTGATAAATTTTTGTGCTGGAGATCTGGTTTGATTGTTGAGATCGTAGTAAATTTTTCTATTTGACTTTTAAACTTAATCCAAAAAAATGACAGTTTGAAACTGCAATTTTAGTTGTTCCAACACGTACAACTTATATATAAGGACAAAGCTGCAATAGATGATCAATGCTATTTCAGCATCCATCTTTTGCATTGTGACAATATTTTTGAAAATACCAAATTTGTTTAATCAACTTATGAATCGTCAACCTCTGTTTTTACGAGAAAGATCCAAATTAAATTATTTCCATAATGACCAAATGAGATGTTCAATGTGCTCTGTTTTTTCTCAAAACATACAATTCTTCTTTTAGTTTACTATATATTGAGATAAATTTTGTGCATTAATTATATACACAGCTGAATCAGCGATAAAACTACGAAATAAGGAACTCAAATTCACATGGCTTTCAAAGAATTATGCTTTGGAATTATCATTCTTTCTATCACCATTTTTCTTATTGAAGAAGTACAAGCCGAAGAGTTAAATAGCGAGATCTCTGAACAGGTGATAACTTTCTATGTATGCTATGATACATGAACAAATATTTCAATCACAATTTACAAACAATAATAATTTCAGAAGGAGACTTATGGTTATTACGGTTCTCTAATTGAAATTTGCTAATCACTTTTTGTTCATTCGTTTTGTCATGCAAGATAGAATTATATATCGACTATCTAAATTTTGAACGTAAGATAAACATTTTTGTGCCAGCCTGGAAGAATTCAAAATAGCATTGAATTAAAAACAAGGAAAACTGCCTCTCTTGGAGGGCTCAAATCAAACAGTTCATCAAATCATCTCTCCTTCATACTAGTCTCACAACACCTTCTCTTGAAGATTTTGACGATGTCCAAGAAGCAGTAAATTTACATCTCTTTGAGAAAACCTATTTTCAATAAATCATATACGTGGCTGCACTCAAAAGATTAACATTCCCCTTAATTTTCTATTCTAGCATGTGTATATTATACAATGAATCAGTACTTCACCGGCTTCATAGTGTCACTAACTGTGTATAATCCCACCGTTAATAAGAATGGGCAAATAAGTAAATCCTATATATCAGTATTCAAAGTACATGGAATCAGCATGCTGACGCGACCGAAGAAATTCAAGCTGGATGGGTGGTACGTACATACATAAAATCATTTAAATCTTTTATATGTAAAATCTTTCATATTTAACGTTTAATGAATTATCATGAAGGTTGATCCTTGGACATATGGTGACTCAAGGACTAGATTTTTTACGCAAGTGAGGGTACGCGCATATTTTTCTTTTTTTCTTTTGCCTTCAAAACATTTTTTATCCTTCTTTTATTTTTTGTTTAATCTTATTTGGTGTTTTCCTTAGCTATTGTGTGTGTGTTTTTTGCGCATGCATCAGGGTGCAAACTGTCTAAGTTTGGATTGTCATAGAAATGGATTTGTATTACTTAGCTTTTTTTTTTTTTTTTTTTTTTTTTGCGCATACATCAGGGTGCAAACTGTCTAGGTTTGGATTGTCATAGAAATGGATTTGTATTACAAGAGGGCGCTTATTTAGCACCTGGAGATGTACTGGATGAAGATAATCATATGACAATAAAGTTTTTCAAGGTGAAAATGAGAGCCAATTTAAATTATTTTTTACAAAATCAAAAGGGGTGGAACTAGAATATGTAGATTGGAGTGTTGAAACGTAAATTTCATAAGATGAATATGTGACTATTGGGATTTGAATCGGAAGTCTCAACAATCATAAAATAGAATTCTAATCATTAGACTACAAGTACACATTTAGCATTTTATTATAAGAGGTTGAACTATATAAAAACTTTTTCAAAAATATCAAATAAGTTTCAATTTAAATGAATATTTTTTTTTTAAATTATAGTAAATTAAAAGAAGAATCTTTGATGTACAATTTTTGGCTTATGATATGTCCCTGGAAATCAGTTGGCAACTTTTTAATACAGTATAATTCTCATAGATGCAGTATTTATATCTTTAACTTACTAATTGAATTACTCTTTAGGTTCACCCTGAATTTAATTTAAAAAATTGGTGATGTAGGATAATAGCACAGGAAATTGGGGGTTGTCTGTTGGACCTGGTGGTGCTTATCTCAGTCAGATAGGTTACTTCCCTGCATCTCTATTCACCGGGTTATCTTTTCAAGCAAATTACGCTAAGTTCGGCGGCTATATATGTACAAATTTATCAATTCTCTGAAAAGCCCTCCAATGGGTAATGGTGTTTTTGCAAAAGATAATACTCCACCTGGACAACCTACTGCTATGATGATCGACACCAATTTTATTAAACCGGATGGTGAATTTTACCCGATCAGTTTTTATTATTACAGACTAGGTTATTTAAGCTGTTATGGGCTCGGAAAATTTATGATCGATGATGATCGTTTCGTCTACAGTGGACCGGGAGGTTGTTATTCCTAGCGGTAATTAGAGAATAACTAGTTCATCAAACTTGAGCATGATATTTGTTCTGACAGGTGGGCCTTGTTTTTCATTGACACAACTATCATTTATTTCTTGCAATTGTCAGTGCATTTAAAAATGTATTACCAGTAAAATCGGAGTTTATGATTCTATGATTCTATCCTTCTCAAGAAATTATTTGTCAGGTCAAAATGGCATCTCATGGAGCTCAGATCTTATCATGGATTATTTTTTGCTATTTTGTGCTTTTGTTGGATTATGTTTTTTGATCCGATGTTTTGTTTCTCCAACCACATACTTCCAGTGTTCAAACGGTTCAGATTATTGAGTTTTTAACCAAATTGGAAAATTTTGATTTAAATAGATCGGTTTTTCAATTTAAATGAATCAGTTCTGTTGAAATTTTGAATTATTTCGGTTTAAATGGATCGGTTTGGTTTAGACTTCTCAAAATTGACTAAACCGAACTAACCGGTTTATATTGCTTCGACTCTAATTTTATTGGTGTTATAATTAATGATTTCATTAAACCGAACCAAACCGTACCAATTCAAACTTCAATTGTTGTATGTGTTAGTGTATAACAATGTATTCTTTTTGTTAATAACGGTACCAAGGCTTACTTCGATTTTTTCGGTTCAGTTCTTAATCGATTGCTAGACTTAATCGATTCGGTTCTATTTTTAAAATTAAAAAAAAATTGATTTGATCATTTAACTTCGTTTGAACCGAATTTGAACACCCCTACATACTTGTAATAACTTAATATGTTTTGCTCAAAAGAATTTCACCCATTATGTCATGTTGTACATTTTATGTTTGTAAAATTGTGGTTCTTTATGGAGCAATAATTTGTATTGTTTGGGATTTCTTCTCAGCATTTGTTGGTTGACGTTCATTTATGAGAAAAGGTTTTCATCCACAGTCATTTGTCCACGGTTTGTCCACAAAACTGTCCGACTCTACTTTCCACCCGTTTTTAACGAACTAACTATACGTACCGACATTCCTTTAAATAAGCCTTCCCAATTTGATTCTCTCCGTTTTTGAAATTCAATTCATTTCTCCCTTCACGGAAACAAAATCTCAGATGCTCCCCTCTTTCTCCCTTTAGGAGGGAACTGATCGCCGCTACCAGTGGCCACACCGTCACCACATGCTCTGAACTCCGATCAGCCTACCACGACTGCTTCGATCGGTGTTCTTTTGCTTTCAATCGCTAAAATCTCTGATGCTCCCCTCTTTCTCCCTTTACGGAATCTTTGAGCATCGATTGAACTAGAACTAGGACTAGGAGCACTGATCGAATCTTTCAGCATCAATCGAACTAGAACTAGGAGGTAACTGATCGCCGTCGCCAGTGGCCACAGCCGTCACCGCATGCTCTAAACTCCGATCTGCCTACCACGACTGCTTCGATCGGTGTTCTTTTGCTTTCAATCGCCAAAATCTCTGATGCTCTCCTCTTTCTCCCTTTACGGAATCTTTGAGCATCGATTGAACTAGAACTAGGACTAGGAGCACTGATCGAATCTTTCAGCATCGATCGAACTAGAACTAGGAGGGAACCGATCGCCGTCGCCAGTGGCCACAGCCGTCACCGTATGCTCTGAACTCTGATCAGCCTACCACGACTGCTTCGATCTAGTACAAGGCCGAAAGGACCAAGACTTCTCTGCAAAAGATGCATGGGTCAAGGTACAATCAATACAAGGATGCACGGGACAATAGCGTTCTGGCTGAGGTACTTTTATATTCTTTCTGCATTTCCATGCCAATCTCTCTCTCATTGTCTCTCTGGCACAACTTGTGTTTCTAATTCAAGAAATTGAGTGTAGTTAAAGGTTGGCGACAGACATGAAACAGCGCGATTCTTCCACTGCAACAAGAGAGGTGTTGACCCACCCTATATTTCTTGAAAAGGTGTTCTTTCTTTTTTAACTTAAATGTAGTATTTATTAATTTAACTGATATTAGAAAATTAATTATGTTCCTATTCAAAATATTTAGGTGTGGGGAAAAACAGGCAGTAAGATCTATGGCCCTGTCACTGGTACTGACTACCAGGACAATCAGCTGCGCTTCAGACTATTGTGCTTGGTTTGAAATTTTGTTTTCTAAAAGTTCAAATCAATTTTCTTATGCTGTTGAATATATTCTTATCTGTTTGGTTTTCTTCGATATCTCAGGCTACTCTTGAAGCAGGATTATTAATCTCAACAATTTTAGTACTAATCCGTCAAGGTAATTGCTTAAATATTAGTTTCTACTTCTAGTACTCAATTTTAACACAATTTTACATAGCTTTTAGGTGTGCACGGGAGGTGTTCGATACAATACCTAAGCTAGAGAACAAACAAGTTCAATCCAAAAGCAGTGCTGTGAGGTGTTCGATACAATGCCTATTGTTGGTTTTTTGTATTTACCTTCTCTGATTCATTTTTCCTTTGCAATGTCGATTTTAATTGAGATTACTGACTCGATCTCGTTTTTTATACATGATCGCAATGGAACCTTCAATCGTGGCACGCAATCGAATAGAAGTTGTTTTTGTTGAAGAGCACGGCAAAATTCAAATCTAGTAAGTTATTTATGTTGAATTTGTTGTTTTTCGTTGTATGTAGTAACAGATCTAGCATTTCAAATGAAATCTGGAGGAAAAAGATGATAGAGAGGCAATATGGAATAATGATCTGTTAATTTTACTGTATTGCCCCGTTAATTTTACAATATTCATCTTGTCATTTTACAGTATTCATCTTGTGGAAATCTGGAGGAAATAGATGATAGAGAGGCGATATGGAGTATTGATCTGTTAATTTTACAGTATTGTCATGTTAATTTTACAGTATTCATCTTGTCATTTTACAGTATTCATCTTGTGGAAATCTAGAAGAAAGAGATGATAGAGAGGCGATATGGAGTATTTATCTGTTAATGTTATAGTATTGCCCCGTTAATTTTATAGTATTCATCTTGTCATTTTACAGTATTCATCTTGTCATTTTACAGTATTCATCTTGTGGAAATCTGGAGGAAAGAGATAATAGAGAGGCGATATGGAGTATTGATCTGTTAATTTTACAGTATTCATCTCGTGGAAATCTGGAGGAAAGAGATGATAGATAGGTGATATGGAGTATTGATCTGTTAATTTTACAGTATTCATCTTGTAATTTTACAGTATCCATCTTGTAATTTTACAATATACAAGATTCAATTGAAAATTCTACTGTATACAAGATTCAATTTTACAGTATACAAGATTCAATTGAAATTTCTACTGTATACAATATTCAATTTTACAGTATACAAGATTCAATTGTAAATTTTACTGTGTAGAAGATTCAATTTTACAGTATACAAGATTCAATTTTACAGTATACAAGATTCAATTTTACAGTATGTAAGATTCAATTGAAAATTTTACTGTATACAAGATTTAATTTTACAGTATACAAGATTCAATTTTACAGTATACAAGATTCAATTTTACAGTATACAAGATTCAATTTTACAGTATACAAGATTCAACCCAGTGCGGAAGCTAATAATTAACTTTAATTGCCAATAACCGCTAATAACTAACTCTAACTGCCAATAACTTCCTATAACTGTAATTTTCGAAAGTACAATTTGAAAGTACATTTATTTTGTCCTGTTGTGCAAGTTGCAATCTTTTTCGAACTATCATGGGACCACTTCAAATAGTTGCTAGATGTTTTGTGATTAACTGATATATTTTATGTGATATATTGTATATTTATACAGCATGTAGAAGTAATTTTACAGTATTCGCGCAAGTCAAAGCTGTGGACAAATGGTGGACAAAAGGCTGTGGACAATTAGACGCTTCCTTCATTTATAAATACATCTAGACCCCTTTAGTTGCTCCAGGTTCCAAGATGATGTAATTCGACTTATATTAAAATTATTATGCATTGTATACTACAATTTATAATTATATTTTTATTTAGAAGTAATCAATACGATTAATTAAGGTTATCTGAAATATTAATGTTTTACATAAAATGTGAATTGTGTACAATATAATGTGATAATATTCATTTAATTAATTGATGGATTGGATTAAATAATTATCAAATAAGACATTCAAGAGTTCCTTTAATTAATTAAAAGTTTTGGTTCTGATGTACAAAATACACTAAACACTCTCTCATACACTAAACATTCTCTCAATCATCCCATGAAATAGGACAATATGTTGGAGAATAATCGAATATAAATGTATAGAATTCAGGTGAAGAACTAGAAAATCATGATACGAAGTGCTAAAACTTAAAATGCATAATATATACTTTTTTAAACCAAATGCATAATATGTTATTGGTGGAAATTGAACCAAAACTCTCCACAACCACAAAATATGTTCTAACCACTAGGCTACAAAAGAACATGTGATATTTTATGAAGGAGGCTAAACTATATAATTTTTTTAAAAAAATATATAACTGAATTAAATTTAAATATATATAACTAAATTTTAAAATCATAGGGGTGAATGTAGATCTAGCCCTGATAGGACCGAAGTAAATTCTTTAAAAAGTTGCTATTTTGAAAGATCATGTATGGTGGCACTCTCAGACTTTAAGAGAGAGATCGAGACGTTAATTCAGGTACGCATTCAGTTTTAAATTCAACGCAACAATTTTGAACAAGCGATGGTAATTTTTGTTGGCCCCAACAAATAGTATGAGAACCGTTCTGTGTTAAAATTAAAATTAGGAAATGTAGGATTAAAATATCGGTACACCCATTGGTTTTCGATATTGCTGAAAAAAATTTGTGCTGGAGATCAGGTTTGATCATTGAGATCGTAGTAATTTTGGGTTAAGTTTCACTGGAGAAGAAAGGCTGGTGGCGATTTCTATCTATGGTCGAACATAAACATAGACCAGCCAAATTTACGTGTATAACCGCGGTAAACCCGGCCCCGCTCGTGTTTTGATTCGTTGTTGTGGATCGCGCATGAATTGCTAAAAGAATTCATGGCGTCAACTTCCTGTTAACCACGTTAGACCGCGCGAACCCAGCGCGTCACTAATTCCAGGAAGAGGAGGAATCAAGTTACAACAATTTTTGAGTTACAATAAGTTATAACAAGCATTTTCTACATTTTCAAAGTCCAAATCGTCAATTTAAACTGTTATATGTGATCTCTACAATAAAATGTACTTGGAGACCAAATTTTACATTTTTTGGAATTCTTTTACTATTTATTAAGATGGGTACAAAATTCAATGGTCTGAATTTGACTAGTTTTTGTACTCATCTTAATAAATAGTAAAACAATTCAAAAAAATGTAAAATTTGGTCTCCAAGCACATTTTATTGTAGAGATCACATCTAACGGTTTGGATCGACGATTTGGACTTTGAAAATATAGAAAATGCTTGTTGTAACTTGTTGTAACTCAAAAATTGTTGTAACTTGATTCCTCCTCTTCCTGAGGAGAATTAGAATAAATTGACTTGAACCCTAATTTACTTGAATTAAAATAATTTTTTTTGGAGTAAATTAGAATAAAGCCTTGTTAATGGTAATTAGAATTAGAAGTTTAGAACCCAATTAGCTAATGAATTTGAATCCAATAAGCTATTTAAATCCAATTTTTACTCTGACAGAAATTTTGCATCCCCTCCTGCCTGTAACAAGGGACCAGTTTTATTTTTGGACTTGTAACTTTGATATTTACCAGGGTTCTAAATAGCTAGCTATAGCGGCGCTATAGCTATGCTATAGCTTTTTCAGACCATAAACGCTAAGCTATGAGATAAAATTGCGCTAACTCAGCTACGACCGCTATAGCTATAATAGCTGACCGTTATTATCGCTATATGAGACCCGCTATAGCTACCGCTATGCTACATGTTTTTTTTTTTGCAATTTATATGAACTTCTGTACTTCTATTATTATTTCTAATGCTACATGGTCTTCTACGATAAGTATACTAAATCAAACTATATGCTTCTATTTTTATTTGTGATTTATTCTATCATTCTATATCGAGAAATATTCAAATACTAATTCTTCATTTTGATTACTCTTTTTATAATATTCATTTGTAAAATTATTATCGTTCGTTTCAATTGAAAGCTGATTTTGATTATTATTATAATTATAAAATGTTTAAATATGTATATTGACTTCCTTTACCTTATAAAATTAATTGCTCTTTGTCTATTATAATATGTAATACCATGAAGTATAAACTATTAAATAATGTTACTTTTTAGATTTTTTTTTCCTTCTTATTTGCGTAATTGATAAAAAGTATAGACTTAGATTAGTTGTCATTTAGTTGTTACATCAATTCTCTAATATTGATTATGTTGATAATTAGTAGAAATATAGAATATAAAGTTTGAAAAGGGAAAATCGCTATGTGTGATAGCTTCCGCTATAGCTACGCTATTCGCAATAGCTTTTTTTTTTTATCTCCCCGCTATGCCGCTATAATCGTTATTTAAAACCTTGATATTTACTGATTGTTTGTTAAAGCCTAGAGTATTGGTTTTTAAGTATAGTTTAATTAAGCCTGCCAGTAAAGACCAATTTAAGTAATTTATTTTTTCGTTCAAGTACGGTTTAATTCAGGATTAAGTTTAATTGCGATAAATTAAATCTACATGAAAATTGAAAATCGAATTAAGAAAAATATGTATACTACATAAAGAAGGATGGATCTTCTGACCTCTTAAGCATGCCACGTCATTTGTGTTTTTAGCCGTATGATATTCATTTTTATTGATCTAACGGTTGTCAATTCTGTATTATGATTATTGATTTTGTGATTTTCTGGCAACTCCTATGCATATATTAGTATTTTAAGTCACTTTATAGTCATTTGATAGTGTTTTTAGACATCTAGATGATGCCAAAAAAACATCATATTTTTTTTCTTCTTCCAATAATGGTATTTTTTCAGCAAAGTTAAATCCTATAACATGTGACCATTTTAGGTATGCATGAAAATGAGTCGTTGAAATTAAAAAATATATATTTAATAAAAAGATAGCGCTCAGTGCATAATGACTCTTTTGGCTTTTGTGCACTTGAATTTTTTTAGACGCAAACTTTGAAGAGATATATGTTTAAAGAGAGGATTCAAATGTCTCTATTTTTTGTGTGTCCATCATACTTTTATTTTTAAGAACTTCAATAACTTGAAATTTAAAACTTAAAAGTCAAAATAAAACTGTTAGATATGATCTAAATTTTTATATATGCACACGTAAAAAATTATGACATTTCAATTTTGTTTTGAATGTTATCAAGAGCTTATAAAATGTACTAATGTGGATAATTTCTAGACGTTGATTTTTCAAATGATTGATTCACATAAAAAAAAATTAAAATATGATATTTTTTTATGAGCACGTAGAGAAAATAACATAGATCACATCCAGTGGTTTTATTTTGACTTTTAAGTTTTAAATTTTGAGTTATTAAAGTTCTTAAAAATTGAGGCATGATGGAGGCACAAAAAATGGAGACATTTGAACCCTCGTCATATTTAAAACACATTACTTAATGAACAAAATAATATTGTTAATTTTTTTAATATCTCCATTATTATATTAAGCAAGCAGATGTCTGATCTGCCAACGACTTTGATTAAAAGATGAAATTTTGGATTAAATATTAACTCTCATATCAAATATTTTGATTCTATGCATCTATTTTATGTTTTTAATATGTAGAAGTCTAAATTTATTTAGAAACGTACTCACCACACGTACTCTTTACATGCAAATTAATCTTTCTAAATGATCCTGATTTCTTTCCTTTTTTATATATCATTTAAAGAATTTTGAATTGGTTGATAATTGATTGGTCATGTCTTCATTTTTTTTAGATTATTTAAGAAATGTTATTTGTCATTTAATTTATCATTTTGTATGAGATATTTTTATAAAAATATGTCATTTAATATGTTATTTAAGAAAACATTATTTACATGTAAATGTCATTTAATATGTTATCCAAGAAAGAGTTAATTTCTTATTTACCCTTCGTTGTTGAATTTCTTATTTACACCTCTACTCTTAGTTATATCTCACATATCCCTCAACTCTCATTTTTCTTTTCTATTTACCCTTTGAATTAATAACCCACAATTAAATATTATCTAATTTATTTGTTTTCCATTATACCCTTATTCTTTATCTTTGATTTAAATTTTGCAAAGAGCACCATTGTTGTGCATCCTCCGATTGAAATATTGTAGGCCAATTTCGATACCGTGGCTATACCGTTCCCGCAGTCCATCTAAATAATTGTAGCAAATAATTTTTGCCAACTAAATAAATTGCCAAAACAATACAATACTCACTATTGAAAATTATATAAAACTAGGTGCGTCTGTTGCGGCTTTGCCGCAACCCAAATTTGATTGGTTATGCTGACGTCCATTTCTTTTTTCTTCTCAACGCATACAATATACAGTACCATAATCTCACTCGTTTTCTGATAGCGCAATCAACTGTTTGGAATGTTTCCTTAATCGGAATATTTCATTATTGTCTCAACTAATGTTTTAGCAAATGAACCACCACTTTACGTCCTGAATCAGCATTTCAGCTTGCAAGTCCTCAGTACAAGCTTTCGGATATCCATATCAGAGTTAATGTAAAAGCGGAAGTAATACAAATAAAAAGTCAGTCAATACAACCTGACATGTTCCAAATTAGTTTCTGGTAGTTCAAACGAAACCAATTAGTACAAAATTCTGGGAGTTATCTTGAAAAATATTTTTGACTGAATGTGCACAAAAGGAATCATACATCCAACCCAAAAGAGGTTCTATTTATAGTCACACTGACAACATGAGAAGTCACAGTTTGTGGTAAGATCCATTATTGACCAACGAATGCTAAACTACCTAACATATCTCCTATTTTTTCCTAATCTCCTCTTTAAGCTCGTACAACCCCTAACACCTTCCTCACCTTTATGACCCGAATCTGAGCTCAAATTATATTTGTGGTCTAGCATGTCTAGCTCCTTCACAGGACATTTGAAAGACAGGGCCCACCGCCTTGCTGCTTCCTCTGGCAGTCATCTCTCCCCTTTCCTTTTTTCTTTATTCTCTATTTATTCTCGATTTTGCTTGTTTTGTGCTATTTGCCTTGCTAATATGAAATAAGTGCAAACATCCATTAACATGTTGTTTGGGTGTACTCATTTTTAAATTGTAAGTTCTTTTAATAAATCAGGTTTCAAAACTAATAATAACAGAATAAAGAAAACTAACCTCTGTGTTATTTGATGATTTAATACCTGAAAAGAAGAAAAAAAAAAAGAAGCCAAATGTAAGTGTAACATACATGTAATGCCTGCTCGAATCGACAGTTTGTAGAACTTGCTAAAATCAAATCACCAACTCCACGTGTACTATGCATTAAAGCATCATGCATTAAAATTATGAAGAAAAGAAAAATATTTCCATCAATATACCTAATCTAAACAACACATTTGTTGGTCATATGCCTCAAGCATCACATGCCTATGCCTAATTCATGAAAGCAAAAGGAACAAGTACAGAAATAACTAATAGTTCTAAATATAATTTGGCCATCTATATGGTACCAAGCATGGTGGAAGTATTAATTTGGCCCACAGCAGATGTTGATTTTTCTGACAAAGAGCAATAGCTAATCTTAAACCTAGGAAACAACCTTATGAGCAATGTGATTATCTTCTACCCACTCAATCAAATTCAGAACCCAAACTCTCTACTATCCCCCACTGGAATTCTCTTAATATAGGCACAAACTACAATTTAGCACAAAAACTAACTAAAATCAACAAAGAGAATTCACTGTAGCACACCTTGCATTGGACCTCTCATCAAGTGTTCTCTTTCTTTCTGACTCCAGTAATAAAATAAGCCATGGAAGTACATAAATCTTACAGACCGAGTACAGCGAAGAGGGGAGAGTGCCGATCTTCTTCTTTTTTTTTCTGGGCAGAGGTTTGCGTTGGAGGCGAGAAAGGAATAAGCAATAAGAAGAGATTGAACAAAAGAACCGATCTCTCCAAAGCACCGCAGAAGGCGCAAGAAAGGATAGTGGGAGACCGGAGGGAGTCCACCAAGAGAGTCACGTACCAACAGGGTAGCACGTGGCGATGGTGAAAAATAGGGGAAGGACAGGTAGCACAGACGGGGGCTAGTAGCAAGGGGAAGGAGGAATTTTTGTCTGCTGACGATATATGAGAAAATGGGAAAAGATCTGATGCGTGAATCTATGATCGGACGGTACGAAATTGGGTGTACTGTTCGCAGCTACTGCAACAACCCATTCTCCCCAGCAATTACAATCGGGGAAATAGCAAACAGGAGGGAGAATTTTGCTGCTGACGCTAAATGACGAAATAAAAAACGATTTGATGCATCAATTTAGAATCAGATGGAAATGAATTGGAGTGTCACTATTCATTGATGAGGTCACAACTCACGAACTGATCCGCGCTATGCGTAGTACCATAGCCTCACTCTATTTCTCTTATGTTATTGTTTTAGCAAAAAAAAAAAAAATTGAAGGAAACATATGGCTAATTTAGAGAAGTAATTATTCATATGGAAATTATAATTATGTTGAACGGTTAGAATCAACCATTAGGAATTTTGAAGCGCAAAAAAATGAACCATAGTACGTACCCATCCGTGCTATGCACCTCATTGAACCCTATTATATTTAGTCTTTTGCAATATGGAAAAATGTGATGACTAAACCCAAATTTAAAAAAACAAAAACTTATACTATTCATGATACTAAGTGGAATTAATCTTGTTAAGATATTTACATCTAAATAAGCTGAATTCAATTATTGGCATCAGGTTGATATAAAGAGATAAATATATTGAATTATATAATGTATAACTTACAACAAAAGATCCCGGAAAGGCAACCTTAATTCCACTAAAATCAGCAACAACTCCCTTCTTAGATTCTGTCCAGCAGAAGCTCCTGATTTGTAAACAGAGGCATGAATTTTGCATAATTAGAATAATGGTGCTTCAACTGAGGGGTGAAAGCTACTCAGCTAATCATTTTCTACCTATTTTAGAAAATTGTAAAAAAAAATTTAAAAATGAAAAATTTGATTTACAGGTACATTTCCATATGTACAGCATGTTCAACGGTTGAGATAGAATGTTGGGACTTTAGAAATAGAGATACTTATCCATAGTACGAACTGATCCGCGCTATGCGTAGTACCATAGCCTCACTCTATTTCTCTTATGTTATTGTTTTAGCAAAAAAAAAAAAAAAATTTGAAGGAAACATATGGCTAATTTAGAGAAGTAATTATTCATATGGAAATTATAATTATGTTGAACAGTTAGAATCGACCATTAGGAATTTTGAAGCGCAAAAAAATGAACCATAGTACGTACCCATCCGTGCTATGCACCTCATTGAACCCTATTATATTTAGTCTTTTGCAATATGGAAAAATGTGATGACGGTTGAGATAGAATGTTGGGACTTTAGAAACAGAGATACTTATCCATAGTACGAACTGATCCGTGCTATGCGTAGTACCATAACCTCACTCTATTGCTCTTATGTTATTGTTTTAGCAAAAAAAAAAAAAAATTGAAGGAAACATATGGCTAATTTAGAGATTGCTAAATGTCGAATCTAACCAAGAGTCAATAGTTTCCAAACTTATTGTCTTGTTGTGTTATTTTAACAAATGGAAACTTTGTGCATCATTTTTAATGCGATTGGTTGTTGTTCTTTTCTATACATATGTTGGGCGATGAACATTTGTTTGGGTGAGAAAGATGTTGTGGCGAATAGTTTGCTTGCATACACTTTGAAGGTAAACTTTATACAATTAGGCAATAAATTCATAATCATGAAATCAAGAGTAGTAAATGAGAAGAACATAGAGAACACTGTACCTTCATTCTAACAGCCAATGATGCAGTTGATTGTACTTCAGCCGTCTTCCTACATACATTTGGAATCCCAGAAAATAAATTACTTCATAAATTATTTCTAATTCACAATTCAGCACTCAGTCAGGACAGAAGAGATTTGCGTCTTCAATCGATACCACATGTAATGATAGATTAGCTGAATTAAATACTGCGCTCAAGTGAATGCTGATACTGACAGAGTGAAATGGGATGAAAGATTAGCTGAACGAACCACTGCTCTCAAGTGAACGCTGATACTGACAGGGTGAACTGGGACGAAGAATTCGTTCATCTAATTCTGTAAATTAATTGCTACCAGTGGCTAATAATGGACCGAGACCTAACTATAAGTCAGAAGTACCAGTGTGTGACGGGATTGGAAACAGGAATTAGAAACTAAAATGTGAAACCCATGTAACCAAAGCTTAATGGTAAGGAGACAACGGAAATGAAATTTGATTAAATCAAAAACCAAAAAGAAAAACCAAAATAGAACCTTTAAATTACATACCATGCATTAATCGATTGTTCACACAAATCAGTTATTCTCTCTTGTATATGTCTGAGCCAGCAAGGAGTCCAATTGGAAGAGGCCAAGGTCAAAGATTGAGGGGCATTCTACGGGAACAGTTGAGACTTCATCACCTGACAAAACCCAATTTATTCAGAATTGTTCCAGCTTTTTGAGGAACTTTTTTTTCAAAAATTTAATTAGATTTCCAATTTTGTTTGTCCTATCTAGTTGCTTTCAACCTTGACAAAAAAATCGTAAAGCCAATTTTGCTATTTGAAGAGCCTTTTGCCCATGTATATTATCTTGGATATTAATTAATGGCAGAAAAAGAAATTGATATATTGCACGTAACGTAATATTTTTGAAATACTTTTTCCATGGTGCATTCGAAAAGCAAAAAATCAAGTAAAATTATTGTAATCAATACCAGTTACCCTTAGATTGTAAGAGCAAACTTAATTAGCCAATTTAAAAAGTCGGCTCGGCTCCAGCCAACTATTATAGTTCCATACCATAGTTGTACCGACCTGGTTGCTAGACGCTCGAATGAATGGAGGGAATGAGACGGTAGACTGCGGCAGAGCTGACCGAACACAGGAGCATACACCGATTAAGTAGAGCTAGGTCAGCCTTCTCAGCGGCGGAGCAGATAAAGAGTCGAAAGAGAAAGGGGAAGAGCTGAATAAAGCGGAGACACGTGTGGGATGAACTGAGCACGCGGCCGTCACATAGGAGAGGAGAGCGAGGGACAGCTGTGCAGGATTTGCGAACGAAGCGAAAGAGAAAGTTGAAACGCTAGATAGGCGAGAGATCAATTTCGGGCTGATGACGAGAGGGGACGTCAGATGAGAAATTTAGAGCGCTTCATCCAGCATCCGAAGGTTAAAAGCAGGGGTGTCACTGTTCATTGCTGATGTAACACCCCATTCTCCTTTAAGATATTATAATAATATCAGCGTGAAAGATCCAACTGGAGGTGAGCAGCGCTGAACCAATGACGACAGATGATGTAAGGTAGAAATAATCTGGGCCATCAATGATAAATCGGACGGCAGCTTAGAAGGAACGCACTGTTCATCGCTGACGTCACTCAGCATTGAAAATTAAGGTATTATAATACTAGAAAAAAACTTTGGCAAAAATTATTGTAGGTGTATACCTCATTAGCATTCCTGATTACTGAAACCATTGTCAAGCTTCCACCAAGGTTTACCCTTTGCCTTCACCTCTCCAGTATTCTCAGTACTCAAAAGTTCTACTTTGTCATCTCTCCTTGGATCGTATCTCCATTCCAATCTCTCAAGTAATTCTTTTTCTCTCCACCGGGCAAGAATCTTTGGCCAAAGTTTTTTTCTGGTCTTAGAAAAACGACAAAGCATTTGAATGTGAACAAAATAAAAGAAATAAGAAATCAATGTAAGTAAAAGAAATTTTACGAAATTACATAACGATCTAATAAATTTCAGAAAATCAGATTTGACAATTTAATCTAACATGAAAAATTGCAAAGAGAACTTGAAGGAAGTTCCTACCCAAATGGATCCCAAAAGAGAAAGCATTTGAATGTGAAATCTGTTATGGGGTCAGATTCTGGAGTTCTCTGGTGGAGAGCTGCCCATTTTTTCCGGAAAGATGAAGAGCTTCTTTTTCTCAAGCCTTGATAACTGTGCATGCTCGTTATATATAATTTTCAACAGTGAGTATCGTATTGTTTTGGTAATTTATTTAGTTGGCAAAAATTATTTGCTACAATTATTTAGCTGGACTACGGGAACGGTAGAGCTACGGTATCGAAATTGGCTTACAATATTTCAGTCGGAGAATGCACAACAATAGTGCTCTTTGCAAAATTTAAATCAAAGAGAAAGAATAAGAGTATAATAGAAAACAAATAAATTAGATAATATTTAATTGTGGGTTATTAATTCAAAGGATAAATAGAAAAGAAAAATGAGAGTTAAGGAATATGTGAGATATAACTGAGAGTAGAGGGGTAAATAATAAATTCAACAACTCTTGAAGGACACATGAGAAATTAACCCTTTAAGAAACGTTATTTGTCAATTGGTCTAATTTTTTTTTATGAAAATAATCATTTTGTATGAAATTTTTTTCCTCTTATAACATGTTTCCGTTGCAATGACCAATTAATTTTTATTACCCTGAATCATACTATCATATTTTTTTTATCAATGAAAGAAATTATAAGAAAGCATGTAAAAATGTATTGTCATGACTTGATACGCACTAATTTGTTTATATTCTTATGTCCAGCATGTGTCAAATAAAACCACATAATAATAACTGTTGTAGTAAGCGATCGATCTTGATTGGTCCCGCAGTGAAGCACGGATCATAACTCTAGTTGTCCGAATATTTGCATTCAGGATGAACTACAAACGCATACATGATATCGCTTTCAAGTCGGTTTCCTAAGCTTGTTTAAATTTTTTTTATCAATGATGTTCAATCAAAAATGCTATATGTGTGCATCCATAATTCATGAATAATATTGTCAAAATTTAAAATTGAATATATTAGCGTTATTTTTTTTTTAGAAAATGGGGATAGACAAATATAAAATTTGAAACAGGGAAATAGATGAAAAAGAATGCTGCCAAAAAAAAAAATTACAGGCTAGATTTATTTTATTTTTTTAGGAAGACCTAGGCTAGAAATTTTCTGATCAGCTTTTATATCTAGGAATTCTGATGCCCGAAACAATGGGTCAAGATTTTAGCAGAGCCGTTTTGATTTCATAACACACAAATCATATGCAGCGCTATTTTAATTCTATAATCAGTACATTGTGTGAAGCCGAAACTGCTATGTTAAAATCTTTACCCCCAAGGCCCCAACCCAAGCAATGGTTTGTTAAAATATTCTCCTAAAAATAACTTATATTTTTTCCCTCCAAACCTCAAATTAAAATATTAATTACAAGTGTAACAGCTGTTGTTCTTGTAATTTGTTGTATATACACGATTGGAACTTAGTGTACAACTAACCAAAAAAAGCAACGCAGTGTATGGATATGAACAAAGCTGCATAATTAGATGATTAAACCTTTCAATATTTCGCTTGCACAAGTCACCAAACTTGGAAAAACACCAGCTTGGATTGATTGAGTTATAACTTATAACCGTCGTGATTTATTTTGCAAAAAAAAAAAAAAGGTTTATGACAGGTGCAATGTATAATTGTCTCTCCAGATGATATATATACGTAGATAATTTGTTGACAAAAATCAAGAAAATTAAAGAAAGTAAAATCTACATCCTCTCATGGCTTTCAAGGACTTGCGCTTTGCAATAGTTGCTCTTTCTATCGCCATTTCTACTATTGGATCAGTAGAAGCAAACAGCAGCAGTTCGCAACAGGTAATATATACGTACACAACTATATTTTGTACTATTAGAAACAATAGCAAAATCAATAGGTGATTCACATTCATTAGTTTCTCCATTAATTCATTTTGTTATGGAAGGGAGAGAATGATAAAGCAATCTAATATTCAATGACACATATATTATTGTACCAGTCTTGAAAGAATTCAAAATAGCGCATGATCAAACAACAGCAAATTCAAATCTTCATCATGCATTTGCATGTTAAAGATTGATTGTCATTAGTCAACCCTATGTCCTTCTTTTCTTTTTTACAATTTTTTTTCCTTTTTTGACCCGCTAATTACTCTTTTTTTTTTCATGTTAAATTGTTAATTAAAGATTAGTGGCACTAAGAGAAAATTGTCTCTTGATGATGATAATGACGCCAAAGAAGCTGTAAGTTTTAATATACCTTAAAAAAAAGTATATGCTTCAAATACATCAAATTGCTGCTCGATATTGAAAGGTTGACTTCTTCCCTTTTTTTCGTTTAAGTATGCGGTATATTTTATTACGCCGGCATGGTTTCACGGCTTTACAGCATCAATGACTGTGTATAATCCGACTGTGACCGTTGGGCAATCGAGCAAAACATATATCAGTATTCAAAATACTTTTAATAAACCTAGTGACGGGACAGATGAAATTCAAGCTGGATGGATAGTAAGTAAACGCACCTTTAACCTTATTTTCTTTGGTTGTCGGTACCAACTCAAGCAATTCTTTAGTTCTAAGCGCTTAACGAATCCAAATGTAGATTGATCCTTGGAAATACGGCGATTCAAGACCTCGATTTTTTGTATCTTATAAGGTGAGCATTTCATTTCTTTTATCCATATTTTTTGGGTGTATTCCTATATATGGTGCCTTGTTATCTAATTTTATATCATTGTTTGCGAGAAACAGGGTGCTGGGGGAAGAAGCTGTGTTAATACTTGTAGTGATGGATTTAGATCTATTCAAGGCGCTTATTTAGCTCCTGGGGAAGTACTTGATGCAAATAATCAAATAACTATAAAGTTTCTCAAGGTATGATTATTTACATGACAGGTCACTGAGCTAACCATACTGGGAGAGGTAGATTTTTCCAGTAATCATCGGATATCGATATAAAATAGTAGAGTGATGCTATGGTAATATGCATATTATATCAACTCGTCCTATGGATTCATATCTCTATTTTGAAAGTACAAACAGTCGATCCGAACCGTTAAACATGATTTTTAATGAAAATGTACTTGGAAACCTAATTTTATATTTTTTTAGAATCTTTTTACTATTTTTTTAGATAGGCAAAAATATATTTTATTATATATTTTAGAGAAAAATACTGTGATATTGAAATTGACATGACCCCCATATTTTTTCGTAAAAATAACCCCTTGACCTCATAACTTGAAATTGTGCCTCTGACCATGAGTATATATATCTTCACCTATTAGATGTGGTGGCTGCTCTTGGATCCACGCTCATAGTATGTTGCGCTTTTTAAATTAGGATAACAGCACCGGAGATTGGGGGGTATACGTGGGCCCCGGTGTCGGTGACACTTATCTCAGTCGGATAGGTTACTTCCCGAAGTATCTCTTTACCGGGTTAGCTGATAGCGGAAACTACGCTGAATTCGGTGGGGCAGTCAAGTTCCTAAGCTCTCTCAAAAGCCCACCAATGGGTAATGGTATCTACGCAAAGGAGCTTCAAAGGAATGGAGATCCTCTTCCGGCGATAATGAAAAACATCTATTATATCAGGCCGGATGGTTGGTACCTTGACAGGTATTTTAGTAGACACTCCTATCAGAATTGTTACGGGCTCGGGAAATTGATGGTCCAGGATAATTCTTTCGGCTACGGAGGACCCGGCGGCTGTAGTTAATTCTATCAAACTGATGCATGAGCTGTGTGTTTTTGGACCAGGTGTATCTACAATTGGCAATGTGTTACTGTGAATTGAGCGTCATATTTTTTTTTGTGGTAGTTTAAATGTGAATGCTTCTTTTGTGGAAATATAATTTCTACATATATACCTTATGTTTTGTGCGTTCCATTTGTCTGCTCAGACTAATAATATAAACACATGCACCGGGTTAATCAATCTATAAGATGTATTGCTAAAGAATATGTACCAATATACTTGATTAAAATGAAAAGTTATTCTTTTATAACAATTAAAGAGGTACCATGACTTGCATTCTGTTATTCTGGTAGAGTTCCAAAAGTTACCAGTGATTTGTTTCAAATACAACTTTCACTGTATTTTGCATAAAACATTTACTAATAATTATTTACATATATCTGATGGAAAATGTCAACAAATTAGAATGCATTTAGATAATGGTTGTGGTAAAGAAGTAGTTCTTCGTTGCATCAGGGCTATTTTCCTGTGTCTGAATTATAAGTTTGTGGTTTTTCAGCTGTCATAACTCACAAGTCGTCTCAGTTTTCCTCTTCCAACAAATAGATGCTCAGATCCAAATGTATTCCCTATCAGAAATGTACAATTCACTGTATAGTCTAGGTTAAATGAGATTATTACATAAGACTAGAATAATATAATGTGTGGTTCTGCACTGGGAGTGATGCTCCAATGCAATGCCTAATCCAAGTTTGAGGAATTCAGATTCAGTGCAACACCTGACCGACTGTGTAGAATGAGATCTGAATCATCAGTTTTATTCTGGCACAAATCTCAAATTGGAGCCCCCTATATTCCAAATAGGCACCGAATTGATTCTGGCACGAATCTCACCAAGTTTGAGGGTTATATACCAGATTGTCAGGAGCTTTTGAGGTCATGCATTGGTATCAACTTTTTACTTCTTTTTTTTTTTTTTTTTTAGGAAAGCATTGGTATCAACTGGAATGTGCCTTACCGATACGATATTAGTCACAGTTGATATCTATATAACCGTTCAGTGCAAACTTGCACGACCGGATAGACCAAATTTTTATCCTTCTGATATACATCCCTTTTTTGCCATTGGAGTTTAATTTGCAAAAACTGAGGTTTAATTGAGAGCATTATTGCCGAGGGTACAATTACTTCGTTACCAATCTCGTAGCACAGAAATTTAACTAAAATTACTTTTTCTGTTATCTGTGACTGAAACATTGCACTAATTAATTGAAATTTACTTGTTAGTAAAGGATAATCGGATCAATTGCTCAAAAAAGGAACTCAGTCAATGGCAAACCAACCTGAACAAAAATGTGTTTCAAGGACAGAAGAATTGTACTCAGATAGCAACCTTCCGTGCGAGAGGAGCCGACGAGCTGAATGGTGGTAGTGGAAATGAATTCGGATCCTAAAGTAACTCAACTTTTGAGTTTGAATCCGGGCCGTTCGATCAGCTCTGTACGAAATTGAAGGGCCCGTGACTCCGTGAGGTCGGCTCGAATTTGTGATCGGACGGTCCAGATACAAACTCAAAATTTGAGTTATTTTAGCGGGTCCTAACCTGGTGGAATGCGGTAGCCGGAGCGATATTGTCAAAGACGAAGAGCGCGCGACAGAGTAAAGGTAAAATATTGACAACGCTGTTTTTAACTCATGCAGCGCACTGATAATAAAACAGCGCTGTGAGCGCCAGTGAGATTTGGAGTCGCAAGAAAAGATGTGGGTTTTCTAACTTTGACCCTCTATTTTGAACAAATTACAAAGTCAGTTAATTTCAATAGAATCAACAAAAATAAAATAGAATGATAGAGCCATAGAGGTGATGTGAATTCTGAAATTAAACTTATTTAATACGGATGAAATAAACAATGAGAAGAATTTAGTGATGAAGGCTGGTCAATTACTCGTACATTTTTCTAATTAATCAAATTCACCGCATGAAAATTCCAAGTACGGTTTGCTAGTGTAAATTTCTTTTAACCAAACTAATTACAAAAATCTGGTCTCAAATGAAATGGAGAAGTGATTTATGAATTTTCGTAATTGTTGTTGGGTGACGTTCTATTTTGAACTTAATTTTCTTTTCGACATAAACTATTTTTACTCTTTTTTTCTAAAAAAAGTGTCATAGAGAAAAAGGTTAAATATCAATAGAAAAAGGAACTAGTACTTCCAAGCAAAAACATTTATATTAGATCCTCTAAAGATCCTTGAGCAATAGATACTTACGCCATAAAGATAATTTGTTAATAGTTACTTTTTGTTAACAAATACTGAAATACTTGTGTCAATAAATATGTCTTGTGTTATTTGTATTACTATTTGTTGTTTGTAGATTTTTTGTTGTTGTTTACGAATCATTCATGAATTCGTTGAAATATGTATTATGTCTTTGTAGTTATTTTGGTAAATTCACAAAGCGTATTTTTGCATATAAAAATATTTATAACTCTATTGTTTTTTAATGGAATTTATAACTTTAGGTAATTATTGTTGCTTTATTAATGGAAATACTGCTAATTTATAGCCATATTTCTTGTATTTAGAGGGTCTTTCAGTAAATGTACAAATATGTACTTTTAGTTACTAATGTCTTGCGTGCTTATTGTTTCGTTTGGCACACTGATTCATCTTTTGGGTGGAATTTTATTAATTTGTTGAGTTTTTTAGTGTGTACTTTCTTCATTAATTAATAAAAAAATATTGTATACTTAAAATCACATATGTATGTAAGAATTAGTTTTTGATTTGGTGACAAAAAATAATATATTTAGTGTAGACAGTTGTATGGGAGGGCATTTATTCAAAATTCAATTTTTTTTTTATAAATATTAAATAATTGAACGATGTATCTCCGATCTTTATCCAAAAGCACATATGTACGTATGTATTAAGTAGAACTAGGGTGTTCTTAAGTAAATCAAGTCTAAAATCCATTAAATCGGCTTCAAATGACGAATCCAAACTGTTGAAATCCGCCTGCCTTATGAGTGATGCGTCTACATGTGAAAATTTTAAACATTCGAATTAATTTAGTATAAAGTCAATCAGTCAAAATTAGAAGGTTAATAAATTAATTTTAAGGCATTCATTTTTTGAACGTTTTTTTACCGCTTGACTTTATACTAAATTAATTTGAATGTTTAAAATTTTTACATGTAGACACATCACTAGTAAGGTAGGCGAGTTTTAATGGTTCGGATTCATCATTTAAAGCCAATTTGACGTATTTTAAACTTGAGTTCAACAAAAAAAACTTGGTGAATTTAACAACACCCTAGTTCTACTCGTATATATTCACTATTATATTAATACTTTTAGTCAAGGGTGGACGCAGAATTTTTGCCAGGGAGGAGCAAAAATCGAATTCAAATAACTTATTGAGTTCACACCTAATAACTTATCGGGTACTATATATAAAATAATCAATATAATAATTTAGCTACTATAAATATGTAAAAAGTGAAAAAATTAAAGAATATATATTTTTTTTAATTGAACCCGTAGGTGTATCAATACATAGATTACCAAAATTACATTGTTCCAGATGAAATTAAATCTACTGAAATAAAACCTAAACTACAAGACATCGAAATAAAAAAAAAATTATTGAAATAAATCCCAGTATGTTTGATTCATTTTTTGGTGGTTTTTTTTACCCTCGCAGTAATTCCGTATGACATCCCCTTTTTCATTTAACAACACTTTCCTCTATGGCTCTAAAAGGCCTTTAAAACCCAGCAGCCCATAAGTTAAAACAGGAAAGTTATTTCTTCAATTTATTAATATTTGAGTGAGTCTATGGTACTATGCATATTACGATTTGTTACCGTGTTACGGCTTTATATTCGAGTTTTCAAATCCTAACGGTCGATCCAAACCGGGTATCTTGTTCTCTATATTAATATGTGTTTGGAGACCAAATTTTACATTTTTTGAAATTTTTTTACTATTTTTTTAGATTTATTGAAAATCACTGTTTTTGGATGGTCCAGAATTTTTAGATCAAGTGATTTTCTAAATATCTAAAAAAATAGTAAAAAATTAAAAAAAAATGTAAAATTTGGTCTCCAAACACATATTAATATGGAGAACAAGATGAACGATTCGGATCAACCGTTAGGATTTGAAAACTTGAATATAGAGCTGTAGCACGGTAACAACCCGTAATATGCATAGTACCATAGACTCACTCAAATATTAATAAATTGAAGAAATAACTTTCCTGTTTTAACTTATGGGCTGCTGGGTTTTAAAGGCCTTTCAATTGCATTTTAATTTCTCTAAACTCATCTATTTACTTTTAATTACATTTTAATTTCAGTTTTTGTTCAATTAGAGGTGCATTTAGCATAACATTAGTGCCTATATGTAAAATATCCATTCTATATATACTAAACATCTCTGTAAAAAAAAAGTTGTTGTAGCCAACTGTTCCACTGTGCGATGGTTGTCTATGTGAGTCAACCTCCATACAGTGGAGTGGTTGATGCATTTTTCAATTTTTTGAAAAATCGAGGGTGAATTTTTTTATTTTAAGAGTATTAAAAAAATGGATAGACAAAGTCTTATTCAAAATGAGACCTACACTGTTTAATATGCATCAAAATTTATCTACACAGTTTAGATTTATTAACTTTTAAATCTATTCACACAATGTTTAATACAGATTATACGATCTAAAACTGGCATTTGATAAAATCTGTCCAAAATCTTATGATAAAATTCCAATTCCCCAATCCCGATCTTAAATTGGAGATTGGACGGTTACGGGCACATCAAACCTAAATTAGCGTCGGACCTTCCTTACTCCTGCTCCTACTCCTGTCCTCTTTTTATTGTTGAATGTTACCTGTTTACTACCATGGCAGAAATATTTTCTATTGTTGGGACCTGTTTTTTAAATGTAATCCCACTCTTCTTGCTGTCTACCGTGAACCGGACATAGAAGGAACTTGTTGCTAGTGCTACTCTCTTTTTCCTTTTCTTTTGTGAGGAAAACTTGCTTCTAATCTCTGGCGGGAATCTTGTATAACGGACACGTTCGGACCGTTTTGTCAAATTTGAAAACTGAATTCTTTACACCCAAACTACCGCATGAAATACACCAAACCATCTTGAGAAGTGGGCTCCACTACTCATTCAACTGTTGAGACTATTGAAAGGTTTATGAACCGAGAACAACCAAGAAAATTTCACTATAGAGCAGAGCATATTGGTCATGTTTGGTTGTGGACTGAAGCTAAGGAGGCCTAAGTTGGTTATTCCAACTTAGGCCACTCTAAAATAATTATGTTTGGTTGATGCTTAAATTTATAGCTTGACTTAAGCTATTCTTTGTTTGGTAGAAATTTAGTGGCTTAAAGACTCTAAACCTGTGATATTGGAAATTAACGGAAAAGACTTTGAAATGTTTCAAAATTTCTTCAAAACTTTGGAGAAGATACAGAATGCTCTCCTTCACATAACAACTTGATCATATATAATAAAAAAAAATTATGCTCCAAATAACAACTTAGATAATATATAATAAAAAAATTATGCCCCTTAAAAGGCTCTTCTCACAGTTCTTGATATGTTCCTCAAATCAAGAATTTTTTCAGCAACTTGTATTTCACAGCTCCTGATTTGTATAATGGATTAGCAATCAGTTCATCTAACTTGTATTTCGCACCAGTACCAACTGATCTTGATCAGTATCAATTGGTCTTTACCAATATCAATTAAAAAGCGTTAAACTGGAATGTAAACAAAAAGAGATATGAGAAAAATCTCTACTATGTACCAAAAATATAACAAAAAACCAAAATTCATAGGTACATGTAAAGGAAATATTAAAGTCACAGTTTTACTCATTAAAAATACAAGCTATAACATTAAATACCAACCCAAGGGCAATACATAATTAAATACCATACATTATTCAAACACATACTTTAACATTAAATACCATACATTATTCAAACTCATACTTTAACACAAAAGCAACAACCAAAATTTAAAAAAAATCTTACAAAAGTAATACAATATAATAAGTTCATGCATAATTAAAATTACAACCAAAATATAAAGAAAATATCTAAATAAGTTTATAGGTGATAACAACTAAAAATACCTTGCAAGATATCTAATTTCCACGTCGCCTTTGTCTCCACAACTAAAAATACCTTGCAAGATATCTAATTATTAAAAGTACCTGGACCGGTAACCCTATGTGTAACTTGTTCTTCCCTCAATAAATTCAACATAAGTGTTGTTTGGTCCACGCTCCAATTGTGGCCTCGCGTCCTCTGTGTTGCTTTTTTAGATTGGCATACAAAATTCCCCAAGGGATCCATGCCTAGTTTCATGCATATTCAAATATATTTTCAAGAATTTTGTTTCATAACATAATGTGCTAGGTACAGTAATACCAAAATTAATTAATACTAGCTAAAATTAAACACAATTACTAGACCAATATGTACTGGCATCATGTACAGTGACTTAATTTGTAATATAGCAACTAAGCATAACAACAATTTTAAGAAGAAAAAATATACAAGGTAAATCTTATTCCAGTACTTAAACATATTATTGTATAGGTGTCCAGTACCTTTCACTAAAATCCAAGTAGGAGTGAAGCAAGCAACGGAACTAAAGTGAATCAAGCAAACAAAACAAATAGTAGATACAAAAAAAAGATGATTCCTGGGCAGAAAAGAGAATGCAAAATAGCTTTTCAAGGCATCTTCTATTCTGAAATAGTCAGCATACTCGCTCATAGAATTGAGAAAGAAGTTTATTGAAGAGAAATTGCAATTAATTACCTATGCGTAACAAAGGAGAAGAAAATTGGAGAAATCAGAGTAGTCGGAGAAGTCGGAGCAGGAAAGTTGACGCTAGGTTTTCAGTTTTTGCTATGGCGTGAGAATGAGAAAAATGAAAGTAAAATAAATAGTCGTGAGAAAGATCAAAATTGGAAGTATCATCGAAAGAGGAAAGAATTTTATTTTGATTTGCGCAGGAAATGTAATTAATGAAAAGAGGCGCGGCAAATTTTTGGTCCAAATCACGCTAAAAAATTAAGGAGCCTGGAGAGGTGGAATAATTTAGGCTTGTTTAGGCCGGCCTAAAGATCGGCTTATTCCATTTTAGTCCGGCTCAATTAAACCATGTTTGGTGGAATAAGTGAGGCTTAAAGGCCTTATTCCACTGTTTAGTCCACAACCAAACATGACCAAAGGCCTTATTCCACTGTTTAGTCCACAACCAAACATGACCATTGGCTACAGCGAGAATTCGCATCCTCTGAGATATCTCATATTTTAAGTGACTTTTTGGAAAATCTAAACCGTTCAAATACGTTCTGCACGAATCTCGAATCTCAAATAATACTGGCCCCCGCGCTACCCCCGAATAGACACCTGACACGTCGGTCACGCAAAAGTTGAGATATCTCAGAGGATACGCACTCCTACCGCGAGGCAGGGACCACTGTTTTCAGTTCTAACTTCTTGAAACAGACTCGTTAGAATGTTCGAATCTGTTCAAATTTGAGGCGTTTCGGCACAGAGACTAAAACCACCACACAAGAACCATTTCTGGAAAATGGGAGCCACTTTCTGTATACCAGTTGATTATTTCTTAGCCATTTCTACACCGAGTGCAGAAAGAGCCTCAGCTCGACCCTACTGTCCAGCTGTAGAATTATCGTTCGTCTTGTGCACCAAAAAGTTATTATCGTTTGTCGGATTATATGACACATTTACGAAAATGACCCTGAAGGATAAGAGAAATGTTTGGTGTCATCCTTATATTCTCCCACAAAATGAAACATTGAAGGTTGGTCCCATTTAGAAGCACAGATGACTCAAGGCTCTTGACGGTATTTATTAACAATTCTATGAGTGAGTCTATGGGTTGGTCTGTAAGATGGATTAATATTTTTGTTTTCAAAATTTTAATGATCAATTCGAACCGTTCAACATGATCTTCATATTCAAATATGAATATGTAATTGGAGACCGAATTTTATATTTTTAGAATTTGTTTACTATGTTGATGAAAATTATGTTGAATAGTTTGAATCGGCCGTTAAAATTTTGAAAACAAAAATATTTTTTTGTATTACGGATCAAATCGTGCTATTAATATCATAGACTTACTCCAATTTTATTGTATTATGATGATATCGTTGCTGACTTTGCTGTTGTATGCAAGTACAATTTTTTTTGTCATTAATTGGTAATACGTAACATGGGAATAAACGATTGACGTAGGAAAAAAGGAAATAAATAAAAGATATATACCATTTTACCTTTAAATTTGTTTCAAAAAATTTATCTTTTTTTTTTTTTTTTGCTAATACAACGAGTACACAATTTAAAATTAACTTTATTTTATTTCAGACAAATAGCATGTTACTATTTGAAAGGACATCATTTACAAAGGATAATCGTTAGATTCATGATTTCTAATAATTGCCAAAAAATTGTGTGGGGAGTTAGAGCTAATCAAACTTTGATATAATGTTATATCATGAATTACTTCAATGCAATACTGGTATAGTTTAATCATAATAATATGTACATAAATATATACATTATATTATGTAGTTCAATTAACTCTGGCTTTATAAAAGATTACATCAATCAAATTAATTCAAACCAAGACAACTTATATATGGCATATGTGAAGTAAATTTTTATCAAAATGGAAATATTTATGCTATCCTAATTTGTACACATCCAACGAGAACTTTGTTCATTACATTTTCCATGACAATTATACCCCTGAAATAATCTTTAATGATGGAAATATACATTATATTGTACTTTTCAACCAATTAAGAAAAAATCTTTTAGATTTAACATCATATAAGCTAATGTTCACCGTATAGAATTAGGGCATTATTAAGCTTGCCAACTCATTTGGTGAGCTTAAATTTTAAAATTTGGATTGATTTCAAGTAACAAATTCAAACAATTGAAATTGATCTAATTCATGAATGATGCATTGACATGCGAATTTTATGAAATTTTCAATTAATGTTATGTAAAGTCAAGCAATCAAATAAAGATAAAAAATAATGCACTAAAGTTAACTTATAAATACTTTTTATTTAAATGCTTGACTTTATCCTAAGTTAATTCCAAAACTTATAAATTTTACATATGACTCATGAATTAATTGATTTTAACTGTTTGAATTTGTTAATTGAAGCCATATAATAATTTTTTTGGAGTTAATCCTATCAATGGTATTGAAGATCTTAAAAACATCACATACTCTGAATCATAATATATTATTAACATCAATTAGAACCTGCAATAAAAAAATTCCTTGTAGTTTACATTTTTGCAATCTTTATGGTTGAAAATTTCCTTGATCAAAAGAGAAAAATAAATTGATACAATATCAACAAATTTAATAAATAAACATGTATCAAACATATCTTTATATTCAACAGAGGCGGAGCCAGATTTTCAGACTATGGAAATCAAACGTGAATAGAGGTCAAGCATAAAAAAAATTTATGTTACAAATAGGAGATCATTTTGACAACTCCATAGCATTTTTTACTAAATTATATAAAATTTTACCAATAAATATTTTTTTTTGAAAATATATGAGTATCAGTTGACCCTATTTATAATAGAATAAGTGCCTCTGCTTCTGATTCAACAAAAGATCTTCCGAACTTCTTTCGTATCTGATACTAAAATTAACATTAACTATATATTAAAAGCGAGCAAATATTTAAACAATACATGACCATCAGAGATGAGGTAAAACCATATCACAACTTCGGTGCACATTAACCGCACATATATATGTGATTATCTCACAAATTGTGTTGATGTATGTGAAAATTTTGAATCACTCAGATTTTTAAAGCACAAATCTTAATGCAATTCATTTCTTATTAATACTGCTCCGTAAAAGAAATTAGTTCGATCTTAAAGATAAACAAGAAATTTAGTTACCATAGGTCATAGGATATACCAGTGTTGTAAATAACGGTATGCGGTCGTCGGACAGATGGGTACTGTCAAGCGAGTAATCGGTATGCGGCCGATTAATCGGAATTATACGGACAATTTAACGTTTTTATTAAATTTATGTATATATATCATAATTTATTAAAAATAATTTATTTAGCTCATTAAACTTATCAAATAAACTTAATTTAACTTAATTTCATTATTATAACACGACACTACACTTATTTTTTTTAACGCATAAGCACTTTACATGTGTCAGTAACACATTTATTTAATAAAAAAAATTCAAGAGTTAAACTTTTTTTCAAATACTAATAATATATTATGTGAAAGAAATGAAACATTCCAATATAAAATCACTAAATTTAGTTTATAATAACAACTTAGTTTTATAAATGAATATGTTGTACTAATTGAACAAATTACATAAGTAATTAGTAAGAAAAATATATGATAAATAAATAGAAGAAGAATTAATCAATTTTAAAGTAAGTAAGAAGAAAAAAACATATATAAAAAATATTGAATGTATGTTCAAACACAAACAAAACTGCAATACATGATTTATAAAACTTATTATCACACATTATCACATAAAAAAAAATCAATGTGAATTTTTTTTTTGAAATAAATGAAAAAAAAATGGTTAATTAAAGTAAAACGGCCGATTAATTAGAAAATTCGCAAAAAGTCCTGTATTTATAATGGTTTGACCGCTGTTTTCGATTAAACAATCATTTAATCGGCGTTAAGACCCTTTTCTTACAATACTGGCATATACACCCATGCGCATTAGGGAGATAAGAGCAACATAAGAAATAAATTGTACAACGGGTAATGCGAATCAAATGAAACAAAGATAAGACAAGACCACCAAACTGGGTGCACATGCGGAGTGGTATAGCAGTTTCTGTAACGGTCCAGGAAGGCAGGAATCACGAAAAACGACCTCCGTAGCGCTGTGGTCACCTGACCTCAGCGCCTATATATATAGGTAGTCTCTCTCAATTCGCAAGGCACTGCCATTTCTGTCGTAAGAACAGAAAAGAAAGGCCTTCTGCTTGTCCATTTTGTCTCTTCGTCTCTCTCACTTCACTTCTTCCTAGTTCCTTCCCAACTCTAATCTGTTCACTTTCTCCTCTTTTTACCCTCGTCTTCTTCTTCTTCTTCTCCATTTCTGTGAAAATGTATCGCGGAGGTCGTCGCGGTGGTGGAAGAGAGGGTGACCGTGGCGGCGGACGTGGCGGTGATTATAGTGGCCGTGGCGGAGGTAGTCGTCGCGGCGGTGGAGAAGGTGGATATGCGCCACGTGGAAGGGGACCCCGCGGTGGCGGTCCTTACTCTGCTGGTACAGGATCCTCCGCGACTTCAGGCTATGCCCCCTCTGACGCGTCCTCTCTGGCTAGAGAGATTCAGAGAGGACTGTTTCTTACTGAACAGCCAGAGATCGAATCTGGATATGGTTCTGACGTAGCGGTCTCTGATCAGTCGCTTGATTCGCTGGCTGAGACTGTGCCTAAAACATCTCTTCCGCCTGCCTCAAGCAAAGCACTAATACATGCACCCCGACCGGGTGCCGGCACCGTTGGAAATAAGTGCCGTATCAGAGCAAACCACTTCCTTGTTCAAGTCGCTGAGAACAATCTCTATCACTATGATGTAAGCTTTGCTTTGTCTACTTTATCTGATTTTGCTCTTTCTGTTTAGATCGTTACGTTTGTTACTTTTTGTTGAAATATATAGCTCTTTTAAACCACTCTGTGTGTGTGTGTGTGAGAGAGAGAGAGATAGAGTGCGTTGTAGTGGTATCTTCTTTATTTAAGCAGAGTCAATTTGCAAACTGGACGATTTTTTGTAGTATTTTGAGTCTTGTTCATGAAGTGAGATCAATCCGACTGATGTGACCTTTCGTTGAGTTCTGTATTTCTCTCGCCTGGCAAGGCTCTTTAATATTGGCTTGTGTTATTAAAGATCTTTTTGTTTCTTGTTGATAAAACAGATCATTTATTGAAAATCTCTCTGATTTGCCATTTTCAGACTATTTCAGGTTTTTGCTGAAAAAAGAGAACTGTTAGTTTGTTTATTCAATAACTTCAGTCAATATTTTTAAATCTTTGTAGAAATCTCTTGTTCTAAACCTTTTTCTGCTTAGACATTTTAACTTTGTTATGTTCATAGCAACTTAACAATACAAGAAGATTCGAGGATTCCTTCTGTTTTATGTATTTTTTATGCTCATCTATTTTTAAGTTTTTATATTATCATCGATCTCTTTAACAACGTTAGCATCTCATCTGATTAATGAATACTGCATTTCAATTTTGTTCTATATGTATCAAAGCTTTTGATAAAGTTAGATCTATTAGAAGTTCTACATGTCTACTGGAGTTTGGATCTTGTCTGAGATTAGGCTCAGGTAATTAGCGCATTGTCATATGTGTAGGACTTGGACTCCGCTGTGCTTTTCAGTATTTGCTTCACTTTCCTAGTCTAGATGGATGTATTTTGAACTTCATGTAGTTTAGTTATCTCATCTCGTTAGATCGGATATGCTTAAACTGTTTTATTGCTTCCTTTGTGAAGAAGGTTAGCGATTAGTGATACATTTTCTGTTTTAATTACTAATTAGTTGAAATCATGAGGTTGATTCAAAAATAAGTAACAAATCTGATCTTGAGGATTCATCTTGTGCACACAATTTTTTCTTATATTCTAACAACTGTAGCTTAATGTTTATCTCTGTTCTTTAAGGTGACTATCTCTCCTGAAGCCAAATCAAGGGGCACAAACAGAGCTGTAATGGCAGAGGTCATTGCAGCTCACAGGGAGTCCTTCTTTGGCGGGAAATTGCCGGCATATGATGGCAGAAAAAGCATATATACTGCCGGATCCCTGCCATTTGAGTCTAAGGAATTTGTTATCAAGCTAAGTGACAAAGATAAAGATAAAGGAAAGGACAAAGAGAAGAAAGGGAAAAAAAGGTATATATTCTTTAAACTAGGTTACTGGCACATATAAATTTACAATTACTGGAATTATTCTCAATCAAGTTTTATGAAAGCGCATACGTCATCTAGCCATGGAAAACTGAAGGATATCAAAGAAACTGTACTTCATCATGTATGGAAACCGAAGGATGTTCAGCTTAATATTCGCTTTAGCTAGTTAGCTGGGATGTGTACGGACTTGTATTGTATGCATGGATCATAATTTAAGTTATCCTGTTGTCTAAACTTTGGTTTATACTTTATTATGAAATATCAAGGGATGACAGGGAATACAAGGTAATCATCAGATATGCCGGTCGTGCTGATCTGGCCCTCCTCCAGAAATTCCTTCTTGGTAAGATGAGGGACTTGCCCCAAGAGGCGATTCAAGCCCTTGATGTAGTTCTTAGAGAGTCTCCTTCCCTCAAGTGAGTACTGTCAGACTTTTTTTTGTTTATGTGAAGGTTTAATTTTATAGGAGAAGTGGTTTATTCTCTTGCTTTTTGAGGCCTGCTGGGATTTGGGATGATGTTGTCTGGTTTATATGGTTTATTTTTTGCCCTTGTGTGATTTTCTTACTGAATCTGGCCTAGAAAATGATCAATTGCATATTTTTTGGGGCTCATTGTTTGACTGATTCATGACATTCTCCATTTTGAAAAGTTTGAAGCTGAGAATCATATAAAGATAATTAAATTATATGAACTTGAAATTGTGGGTTAAATTGGCTTTTGTGCAGCTATACCATTGTATCAAGGTCATTTTTCTCTCCCCTGTTGGGCCCCAGAGGCGAAATTGGTGATGGCTTGGAATGCTGGAAAGGCTATTATCAGAGCCTTCGTCCCACCCAAATGGGGCTCTCACTAAACATTGGTAATTTATTCCTAAGTCAATTCTTTACTGACAACAAGCTAATCCAATGTAATGATCTTTTTTCATGCATTTAGTTTTTCTCTTGCATTATAGATATCTCAGCAACAGCTTTTTATCAGCCAATGCCTGTGATTGAATTTGTCCTGAAATCTCTCAACATCCGTGACGCATCCAGACCTATCAGTGATAAGGACCGAATAAAGGTAAAGCACATTCATTGTCATAGCAAATATGAAACCATATCTATTTGTAGTTCAGTTGTTTAACTGCATAAGGCATACTTAAATTAATTGCCTCAATATCTTGAATCTAATTAGTGCTTTTCTTTGAAATATGTAGTTGAAGAAAGCACTCAGGGGACTTCGTGTGGAGGCTACACACAGGAAAGATATGGTTCAGCGATACAAAATCACTGGAATCACAGCAGTTCCAATGAGCAACCTAATGTATTCTCCATTACTTCCTCCCCAAATATATACATCATTTAATTTTTTTATAAATGTAACTATATTTTATTTCCTTTGTTCAGGTTCCCAGTTGATGACCAGGGCACAAGGATCTCAGTTGTGGATTATTTCATGCAGCGATACAACTGCAACCTGAGGTACACAGCCTTGCCTTGTTTACAGTCTGGCAACGACAACAGGCCCACCTACTTGCCAATGGAGGTTTGTTAGGCACTAACATCAGTTCGTTATTTTTTGTCCTCGTGCATAATAATATCTCATTAATTATCTGATGCTTCTCTACTTTGGTTGAGTTGTGTGTAGGTATGCAATATTGTCGAAGGGCAGAAATTCTCCAAAAAGCTGAATGACAAGCAGGTGACAGGGCTGCTAAGGGCCACATGTCAGAGACCCAGTGATAGGGAGAGCAGCATTGCTAATGTAAGAATTATTGATCATAGATACTTGCTCAAATCCATTACATTCAAGGAAACCAACTGAATCATTTTTTTCTTCTTTTCCTTTGTTAATTCCAGATGGTTCGTCGCAATGACTATAATAATGACCAGTATGCCAATGAGTTCGGAATCAAAGTCACTGACGAGCTTGTCACTGTAGATGCCCGTGTTCTTCCGGCACCTACGGTATCAGTTATCTTTTACATCGCTATTGGTTTCTTTCTCTTCCCAGTAAACTCTGGCTGAGCTAATAAAATATATGATGACTTGATGCTAAATAATTCAGCTGAAGTATGGTGATACTGGCAGAGAGAAAACATGCATTCCAGGTGTTGGGCAGTGGAACATGATAGGAAAGGTAATTCTATACCTAACTTTAATTTTGAAATAAAACAAATATGTACAGTCAAACAAAACAAATTATACAGTCAACAAAGGAAATTACAAAATCTGCACTTACACACCCCATCATCCAAAAAGTAGTTAAATTGATTACTACTCTCAATAACTTGTATTCAGAAAATGTTCAATGGAGGAAAAGTTCCATATTGGACATGTGTGAGCTTCTCCCGCTTGCGTCAGGACGAGGTCAGGAGGTTCTGTGATGACCTTATAATGATGTGCAACAACATTGGCATGGTACTAAAATTTCTTTCACAATATGCACTATCAAGTAAAGTCCATTTCTTTTCTTTTGCTGATTAGCTGAGTTGCATGTCAAATATATATATATATTTTTTTCAAGGCAATCAACCGACAGCCTGCTATTGATATTCGCCTGGAGCGCTCTGATAGAGTTGAATTGGCTCTGAGAAATATTCATAGGGACTGTCAAACTCTTAACATGTTAATTGTGATCTTGCCTGAATTAAGTGGCTCTTATGGTACAATTTTTTATCTCCAAAAGTCTTTTTATTTGCCTCTTTGTCATTTGTACTTGCGCGGTTTGTGTAAATTTTGATTTTCAATGTGTAGGAAAAATTAAGAGGGTTTGTGAGACTGAACTTGGAATTGTGTCTCAATGCTGCTTGCCTAAGAATGTCATGAAAGGAAACAAACAATACCTTGAGAATGTTGCTTTGAAAATCAATGTCAAGGTACTTCTAAAATTACAAAAAAAAAAAATTATTTTTTTCCCTTTATTTATACTGTTAAGTTGATGAGTTACTACTTTCGTATTTTTGTTTTTAAAAAATAAAAACAGGTGGGTGGGACCAACACATTGCTTGAAAGCACACTCATGAGAAATGGCCCCGACAGAAACCCTTTCTTGACTGACAAGCCGACAATCATCTTTGGTGCCGATGTAACACATCCACCACCTGGCGAGGACTCTTCACCTTCAATTGCTGCAGTAAAATATTGATCTCCTTTACTTCAATTGATCTGTATTTATGATTAAACAAGTGTATTTTACTACAGTGTATAAATGTGAGGAATTCTGTTTATGGATTTTTTTTTAATAATTATTTGTCAATATTGTTTGCAGGTTGTGGCATCCATGGATTGGCCGCGTGCTACCAAGTACAAGGGCCTAGTTTGTGCACAACAGCACCGGCAAGAGATTATCAGTGATCTGTTTACTGAGACGAAGGATCCCCAAAAGGGCACCGTGTATGGAGGCATGATTAGGTGAGTAATCAGCTTTTAAATCTTGTATTTTTATTGTCCTGCTTATTTCTTAACTTATCATCTCCCTTTTCTTTTAATTTGTAGGGAATTGCTGATTGCATTTCTTGGAGCCACACGTCTGAAGCCGGCCAGAATTATCTTTTACAGGTCATTCCATGTCTACTAATTAAACTTGAAAGTTCTATGCAAATTTCTTGCTTGTTTTTCAGTTTCTAAAAACTTTTGGCCTCTTTCTTATGTAGAGATGGTGTAAGTGAAGGACAGTTCAACCATGTCTTGCTCTATGAAATGGATGCTATCAGAAAGGTATTAATCCTGAATCCGTTCTTGTTTTGTTTTTTCCCTCTTTCTTAGATCAAGTATTATTCTTTTTCAAATTTTCAGTACATGTCAGCTAATGTTTTGTTCGACCTGATTGTAGGCATGCCAGTCTTTAGAGGAGGGTTATTTGCCGAAGGTGACATTTGTGGTTGTGCAGAAGAGGCATCACACTCGTCTCTTTCCAGAAGTGCATGGAAGGCGGGACATGACAGACAAGAGTGGAAACATCCTTCCAGGTATGTTTTGTAGTGTTTGATATAATGAACTCCTACAACTCTGTTGTCTCGTTTGATAATCAGGTCAATATGCAATTTAATTAATTAAATTTGACAATGAAATGATAGCTTTGGTACTTCTTAAATCTGTGACACCAGTATTGTTTCTCCTAGTAATATCTTCTACCTATAGATCATTTAGATCCACATTTTCCAATTAACATTCAGGATACATGTTCATTTTATTTTTGTAACCATTGTCAGGGACTGTTGTAGATAAAATGATCTGCCACCCCTCAGAATTCGACTTCTATCTCTGCAGCCATGCAGGCATTCAGGTATACCTTCATGCATGATCTTAAAATACTAAAGCCCTAAATGTGCTTTTGTGTGGTGATGGTTTTATTTAAATAATTTGGTCTCTGATTTCAGGGTACCAGTAGACCCACTCATTATCATGTCCTTTTTGATGAAAATGGGTACTCAGCAGATGCAATCCAGGTCATGACCAACAACTTGTGCTACACGTAAGTAAAACCTTTAATGGCACTATTTCCTCCACCCCCCCTCACAATTTTTCCTCCAATAATTATAATTTTCACCTATTTCATGTTTAAAAACAGCTACGCAAGGTGCACCCGCTCTGTCTCAGTTGGTACGTTTCCTTTTAATCTAATCCTTTCACATCTTTCCGTTTACACTCTCTTTAGAAAACATTTGTTTTCATTTGTGTTATGGGATGTATATATGCAATTGAATGCGCTATAGAAAATATTTGTTCTGTGATAAATGTTAGGGTAGGGGGGCTAGCTCTGGTTAACATATGAATTGCTTAGCTAGATGACTTGACTGCTCTTATAATTAGACCATAACTAAAATTTTAAATAATATACCATTATTATATTACTTTAACATGGGTTTTGAATTGTTCCAGTAATTAGTGCTTTATTTATCTTAACCATGGGTTTAAAAAAATCCCAGTAATTGAGTGTCTTATTTATCTTTCCTTTGCAGTACCACCTGCATATTATGCTCACCTTGCGGCATTTCGAGCAAGGTATTATGTGGAAGGTGACCCGTATGAAGGAGAGTCAACTCCAGCATCTGGTGGAAATGGACTGGATGGACCAGGCGGGATTCCAGGAGCAAAGACCCGGGATAGGCCACTGGAGATCAAGCCCCTTCCTAAGGTCAAGGACAATGTGAAGGAGGTCATGTTCTATTGCTAGAGCATAAACCTTGTTAGACTCTTTTATATTAGGTCTTTTATCAAAAAATATATAGCTAGGTTGTTCTTTTCATTACAACACAAACCTTAGTTGTTTAGGTTAGTGAGTCTCTTCAGACTCATCGTCTTTTGTCAAATCTCTAGTTACAAAGGTCTACGTTCTAGGTCAAGTTCCGGGTCTTTCTATCAAAACTCAAAAGAGGTGTTGCTTGGGTTTATATGTCTTTTTGAGTCTCTGTCATTGAACTTCAGTCTTCTACGTTCATTGCCTAACATACAATTTTGGAGATGATTAAAGTTGAATGACAACAGGGCAGGCGTGCTTGGTCTTGTTTGTACTGCTTTCCTATTATCTTTGTCAGAATAAATGTACTGAAACCTTTTGTGTTCAATATAGTTTTGAATATATTCCGACTCAAAAGGTTCTTCTTTGTTTTGGCATTCAAATTGTTTAAATGATGGTTTAAGTTGAATTTTAGATCATAGTTGCCAAGTACAAATTTAGTTGTATCTTTTTCTTGTTCAAATGGCATCATTCTTCGTTTCTGTTTTCTGGCTTGACGCAATTGGTAGATTGGAGATTTCCTCATGCGCCGTTTATCACACCTAATTCTAAATCTAATAACAGTTCGGGTGCTTTCGCTTGCCAATTAACTTGCGCATTAAAAATACTTATCTTTAAGAAACATCAATTAAATTATTTCTATTTGCCATACTTGCACCGGACCTTCAAAAAGCAAATCAAAATTGACTTATGTATACAATTTTTATTAACATTAGTGTCGTTTTAGTCTATATTAACACCAACTCTAAAACTTATCAAATCGACTTCGAACGACTAATTCAAACCGTTCAAACTGATTTACATTATGAGTGATGCGTTTACATACGATTTTTTTTATATTTTCGAGTTATTTTAGTATCGAATCTAGCGGTAAAAATATTGAAAAATTAATGTATGAAAATTAACTTAAAAACACTCACACATTTGACCGCTTGACTTAATACTAAATAAATTCGAAAAGTTATAAATTTTGCATGTAAACGCACAACTAATGAAGTAGATTGGTTTGAACGGTTTGGATTCACCATTTGAAGTCGATTTGATATGTTTTAGAGTTGGTGTTATATAGGTTGAAATGACAGTATGACACTGATGTTATACTAGCCAAACTCTTTATTAATTACACATTACTTATGTATATAAAATTTATTTATTATTTTAAAAAATATTATGGCATCAGAATTCATCTCTATTGCAAATTATATAAGTAACTAAAAAAATTCATTTACTGCTTTAGCTTTGGGCTTTAATACATACAGTATTTTTCTTGAATAAAAGTGGGAATATAAAGCACTTAAATTCGGATGGGCATATATCAAATTTTAGAGTTATGATGGGTACATGTCTAATATTTTGAATTTATGACGGGGATATATATAAGTTTTTCTTTTACTTAGAATTTTCACAAATAAAAAAGAAATAAATAACTCTCCTTAGCTTAAAAATGTGGAGGCAGCTCCTGAGCGTATCAAAATCACCCCTCCTCATTGGCCAATCCATATCCCCTTATCCACTCCTCACCTCTCTCCAAATCCACCCAAATCCATTCACTCTCTTAACGCTCTCTTTGATCTCTTACACCTCACCACATTGCACCATCTCTAACTCTTCCTTAATTTACACCATCATCATACAACCAAAACATGGCATCCATGACCACAACCCAAGCCTCTCTCTTCTCCCGGCCTGCCCCCTCCCGGCCCCATGTCGCATCCAAACAAATCTCCGCTGTCCGTTTCCGCACCCTCCCAATCAGAGCCGCAGCTGCCGAGCCTGCCGCTCCTAAAACTGAGGCTCCAGCCGGCTTCACCCCGCCTCAGCTTGACCCCAACACCCCGTCCCCAATCTTCGCTGGAAGCACTGGAGGCCTCCTGCGCAAGGCTCAGGTCGAAGAATTCTACGTCATAACATGGACTTCTCCAAAGGAGCAGGTCTTTGAAATGCCGACCGGAGGCGCTGCTATCATGAGAGAAGGACCTAACCTCTTGAAGCTTGCGAGGAAGGAACAATGCCTTGCACTCGGAACAAGGCTCCGGTCAAAGTACAAGATCAACTACCAGTTTTACAGGGTTTTCCCAAATGGAGAGGTCCAGTACTTGCACCCGAAGGACGGTGTTTACCCAGAGAAGGTGAACCCGGGCCGTCAGGGAGTGGGCCTGAACTTCAGGAGCATCGGCAAGAATGTCAGCCCGATCGAGGTTAAGTTCACTGGGAAGAATGTGTTTGATGTGTGAGGAATACTGAATTGTTATTTTTGTGGGGGTTATAGTGAAATGTGAAATTAATGGTTGCTTTGTGTGAATTTAATTAGCTATGTAATTTAATTTCACTGGAAAATTAATTTGCATGTATAGATTGGGTTTTTCACTTTCTCCAGTTTGCATTCCCTCGGCTATACATCTCATGTTTAGTTCCAGTTAGGTTCACCAAACTTGAAAAAAAAAAAAGTTTTGTAAAGAGATCTCTGCTTTTACTTCAAATTTATGTTTAATGAAGATCGCAATTAAATCATTCAATTATATTTGATATATTTATAAACGATTTTCATACAAAATCATCATCCGAATCACTATTTAATTTTAAATATTTATAAATAATTGAATTAGACCAACGATTTTCTACAAAAGATATTATCTAAAGTATTAGATGAAAGATTGATTTTCGCTTTTAATCCTATAGTTGATATACAGCATTCAGACATCATATGATATGACTCAAATGAATTGGAATGAAAATTTTCCTTTTTATTTCATTTGCACTAAATTCTTCCAACAAAGGCACATAGATAACACCATTGATAAAAAAAATTGTCCAATATAAGTACATGCCAAATCATACAATAATTTTTTTTAATAAAAAAACCTACCATATAAAAGCCATCAGACTTGCTTGTGTTTTATTTTGTCTTTCTTTCTATGCTTCCCCTCCTTCCTCTTATTCTTAATTCAAGCATCTCATTTCTCGTGTTTAATTATTTAACTAGTATGGAGAAATGGAGATTGATCATTGTCAAGCGAAAACTTTATATAAAAGCTTATTTGAACCTATTCCCCTCAATTACAGTACAAAGAATTCCATAGTTTCAATCAGGACATAAAAATGCCGCCTATGCGACCGCGTACAAAGAATCCATAGTTCCAATCAGTGTATTAAAATGCGGTATACGGTCGCATATACGTATTCGATTGTAATTCGCATATAAATATGTATACGGCCAATATATTCGGTTCCACATATTATTACCGCATACTTATTTGTATGATACAACATACCACATATTACTGCATATTTATTTATATATATATGAATTATTAGTTTAAAATTCACATATATAAATCCGCATGAAAGCCACATTTAAAAATATTGGTTCCAATTACCTTTTTACAGTCACAACTTATTTTGGACCCATTTTTTTCTCTATTTTGCTGATATTTTTTTTCTTTTTAATTATTCATATAGTCAAATCCTAATTAAGGATTGTGAACGACATGTATGATAAATTAAAGGAAAATTTTCAGTGTATCCATTCAAATTTTCAAAATAGCCAATTTTCTCATCAAAACATTGAAATATCTTATTTCTCCATTCTAAGTTGAAATCCTTTCTTATTTACCCATTTGTTGATTAAATCTGAAAATTTAGACTAAATTTATAATTTTATTTTATTTTAAAGTTTAAATGTCTATTTTGCCCCTCTTCTAAAATTGAGGTCTAATTTCTTCTTCATTCCATTTTTTGTCAATGGTATCACCACCAAAGAATCACTTCTAGTCCCAACGGAGCATTTCTCGAAAACACCTTTCCAGTCCCAATAAAATCTTAACTGATCTCAACTAAGAAAAACACCGTCAAGACCAACTTCTTCTTCCATCCTTTGTGAAGCATGCACTTGCCATATGTCATGCTTCATCAGATCTATTCTGAATTAATTTATAGTACAGTCAAAAATTTAAAACATTTAATTTCTTGAAAAATTTCGAGAATAACATTTGAATTCTTCGTACTTTTATTTTCTGAGTAGCACTTGAACTCAGATCTGCTCAATCAAATTAGGCTCCAAAAATAATACGAAATGGGCCATTAAATCTTTTCAGCCCATACTTTGCTTGATATTAAGCAAGATTGCTGGAATTGAAACTTCAGCTTCTAGCGAGCACCAAATTCCTCACATGTGTGGCATTGATTTAACACTATGTAGAAAAGGAGTATTCAAAAAATGCTCCGTTGGGATTAGAAAGAGTTTCTCTAAATACCATTAGTAGCAATGAAATGAAGAAGAATATCTTAGTTTTGAAAGAGGAGTAAAATAGGCATTTAAATTTCAAAATAACATAAAATTATAAATTGAACTTAAATTTTCAGATTTAATCACCACATGGGCAAATAAGAAAGAATTTCAATTTAGAATGGACAAATAAGAAATTTCAATGTTTTGACTGAAAATTGGCTATTTTAAAAGTTTGAATGGGCACACTAGAAATTATTCCCATAAATTAAGTAATAACTAAAATTACTAACACATTTGCTACAAAAATACTGACACTAAATTTCTCTAAAAATCAATAATTTCAATCAATAAACAACTCAAGCTTACCTCTAATGAAATCATCTCTACTAAATTCATTGAATTCTCAAAAAGTTATGTTTCCGAGGATAACTGAATCTTGAATTGTGGGGAATGACTGCCACCGGCTTTGTTAGAATAAAAAAAAAATTATAAAGAAAAATGCCAATTTGAGCATTGAACGCAGTTCGTACCCACAAGGCCACAAACCCACAATCCGCTTCCCTTTAATAATGGGCCGCTATGCAAGAGTTTATAAATTTATTTGACAAGCCTATACCGACCCAAATTCGGCCTAATATATATACCTAATTGAGAAAAAAAATAAAATAAAGAAAAAAAATTCCACTGGAGGTGTCCAGCGCCGATATAGTGAGCCGTCCCGTAAAGTTCACCTACGGCGCCAAAGCAGTACTAGAAAGGGAGCGATGTGTGGATGAAGGCCCTTCATCTGACCGTCCATTGCTTGATCCGACGGTTTGTCTCATCCCAGGCGACGAATCAGTTTTCTTTTGTTTTGGTGGGGAAATAGAAATAGATTAGATATGGTTTTATTTCCATCCTCTGAAACAAAATCAAAATCGCTTTGCTGTTCTTCAAGAGAAATCGAAGAGATCGCAATCTGTGAGACTTCTATACCTCTTTTTTTTGTTTTCAATCTTAATAGAATACCTTTCTTTCCTGAATAGCTTGTTCCTTTTGCTCTTGCTTGCTTTAGTAGTTTATGGTTTTGTTTTTCAATTTATGTGTTGAGAGAAGTGCTTCTTTTGGGTTTTTGGGCGAGATTTAAAGTGGTTTTGTTGGGTTTCCTTCAAATTATTAGGAAAAGGAGTAGCTGTTTACCCTACTTTCTCAGTAGGAGTTCAGTATTTTATTCAATTTTTTGTGGATTGCATGCTTCGATCGTTGATTAAGTAGCAGAACCCTCAGTAACCTCTGTTGTTTTTCCCCCTAGTTTCCATAAGTATTCTTAATTTCTCAACAAAATTCATAGGTTTCACTTTTATCATTGATTCGTTCTTGTTCTATGCTTTTTGTTGATTCAATCAATAATAAGCTGTGATGCCAACTTGGATTTGTTGTATGTTATCGGTCTAACCTTTATTTTATAGATCTGTTAATATTATTTTTTATGAACAATATACCAGTACCTTCAATTTCTTCAAGGCTTTAAATTATTTTCATCTGATTTCTAGGCACATATTTCTAAATTTAGAGATTTTCTAAAGGAATTAATGTGTCTTTTACCAGATGGCTCAGGAGCCTGATTTTGTTTTGCGGTGGGGTAGCCGTAGAAAAACTCACCGCGGGAAGACGCGAGATGAAATCAGTCCAATCAAATCCAACGGCTTAAAACAAACTGCAACTTTTGTGGGCCGTCAGATCTTAGTAGAAAATGAGGCCTCCCCTTTGCCGCCTCCAAGACCAAGTCAACCTTCTCCCTTTCATGTCAGGTAAAAACAACAGCAAAAACTTAATATGTAATCTGACTTAGCTTTATGGGTTGTCTATATTACTGATCTAACTAAAGTCTTATAGCAAAACAAATTTGTAGACCATACTTTTTTCCAATATTTGTATAGGAGAACTATTGTTCTTAAAACTATATGAGAATTTGGTCAATGCTTCATTTAGAGGATTACCTGTAATCGAGAAGGGATAAGATGTTATTACCATGCTTGCTTTGCAACTCTGTAACCTGCAAATCACTGGTTACCTAGGTTTTTTAAATCACTACAGCTTCATTCTTTCTTAAATACCTGTATTGAGTTGTCAAATTAGAAGCACCTCTATACCTAGCATATGCTTTGTTTATTTTTCATCTCGCCTCCCTTTCGCTCTGGTACTGATTTCATATTGTAATTTTCCTTTTGAATAATTTGGACCTGCTGCCAATCTAGTAAAATTGGCCATGGGCTTCTGTAAAAAAAAAAAGAATGGAAAAAACAAGGAATCTACTAAAATATATAGAAAGAAGAGGAGGAAAGGTTCAGAGCAGCGGCGAGAATGCTATATTCTGAATAAAATGCTTCAATGATTGTGATTTTTTTAGTTGCTTGACAGCTTGAGTACTCTTTGTGATATTTGAGTTTTGCTTTTTCTTGCTCACAGGCCTGTTTTAGTTATTTCGTCTTATTTTAACTTTTTTTAAAACTTACTGGCTTTACAAAGTTATACATTTATACTTTGTTCCGATATTTTAGAAAGGCACTATAAGTTGGTATTTGCAGTGTTGAGAATGCTTTTTTTTTTTTCTTAGATGACCCATGGCCCAATGTTTATTTTACTCATTGTAGTATATTTCATTTTTTTTTTTTCCCAAAACGAGGTGAGCACAGGCACCTTTGGAATAAAACATATGTCACACACAGCACCTCAAAGTTAATTGTACATGTAACATGTTACAACACATTCTTGGTAATTTAATAGCTTTTATTACTTTAGGAACAAAATATGGTAATTAATCATTCTATGATTTTCTATTCCTGGCGGTCTTTTTTCGTGGGTTTGAGATTTTGTGGAACGATAAAGTCATCTTGCGTTCTAAATAAGTATTGTGTAAAGAGCAAAAAAGGTTTTTATCATTTTCCGTTGATTCAATAAGCAAAATATTGACATTCTCCTTTGTTTGAACAGTTAATAACATAATGAGACTATTTTTGAAGTTCAATTCTACCTCGTATACCCGTGAAAACCAAGAAGTAGATGTATCTTTTCTGTAACACAGCAAACATCACATATCTATATGATTAGTATTAATTTTGAATGAGTTTTGATTACTATAGTTCTAATAGTATTTTTGTTCAGTCAGAAAATTATTACATGAGAAATCAGGGACGGAACCAGGCTTTCGAACTATGGGGGTCAAACATATAAAAAAATTCATACTAAGAATGTGGGGTCAATTTTAGAGTACCCATAACATTTTAATCTAAATTATATAGAAAATCATACATAAATACAAAAAAATTATAAAAAAAATTGGGGTCAATTGCGCCATGGCAAATTTAGTTATAGTAGCACTTGCACACTCGCACCTGCTACAAGGGCCACCTCAGATCCTTAAGTCCTGTCTACTAAAAGAGTAGAGTCACGTCTATAATATATGCTTTACTTCTTTTGTTTAAAAGGTCAAAGACTAATCCAAGAAATAAATAAAATTTTAATTTTCCATAATTCATTACGAAATTTGTGATGTGTTCTGTGAAATTTAACTTTACATTTCTCATTAGAAACACTTAATAAAAAAACAAAGTATGCAGAGCTGAATAAAACTAGCTAATTTTTAATGATCCAATCTTCACTGCATTATTTCATACTTACCTTATTACCTATCTACTGCTCTATTGATTGTTAATGTAAACATGTAACATATGCATATGTCTATTTTCTAACTTTTTTAGGTGTGGGCAATACATGGTTTTTGTTGTCTCAATGGTACCGGTGTAATTTTATTTTATTAATAAATTGCCTAAAATTTGTATTGTTAAACAGAAAGTCTGACTTGGTGATTGCTGAGAATCTTTCAAATAAAGATCGGTATTACCCAACTAGAGGCTCAACAGTAGTGTTTGAAGAGACTGGCCCCACTCATGGCATGCTAGGTCTAGATGACAAGGGCCCATTTGTGCTTCCTCGGTTCTTCATCGCTCTCTCTAATAAAGAGAAAGAAGAGGATTTCATGGCAATGAAGGGTTGCAAGCTGCCTCAAAGGCCAAAAAAGCGGTCGAAATCCATCCAGAAGTGCTTGCTTGTATGTACTTCTTTATTTTTTTATTCCTTTATTATGATCTTCATTTTTAGGTTGCAGTTTTAACAGCCTGGTCAATGTATTGGCAAGAATTTATAAAATGGATCGATGAGTTTGTAGGTGTTACTGAAAATTTGATAAATTAGCTGGCATGCACCGATGTGTCGTTGCTGAAAAATGAAGGGGGTCTAAGGGGGTCGATGGGTACAAAACGGGTTGGGTGGAAGCATTTTCATACCCGTACCCATTAAGTTAACAAAAAAAAATTTACCCTTACCAGTACCCAATTAGTTAACGGGAATAAAAAAACCTTGCCCATACCCGTCTTGTCGAATACGGTACGGTTGGGTAAACATATAAAAGGGTGTTATTGAATAGATATGTATGGACCATGAATAAAACTATATTACCCCGATACTCCACCTAGGGTCCCATACCCGTATCGAGTGTGTGTCGGATACGCCAGCTAGCGTATCCTTTCCCCTCCAATACGGCTTGTAATGCAGGGATACGGAAGGGATATGTTTTAAACTTTTAGGTTTTCTCTCGCACCGCCAAAACAAAACAAAAAAACCTCCGCTCGGTCTCTCTCGACGCGATGCGGCGCTCGTCTATCTCCGCTCGACGCTCTCCGATTTTTGTCTTAGCCCGGCGCTCGGCTTCTCTCCACCATCTCTCCTCCGCTCTCTGTCTCCTCTCTCCGGATAAGTTCTTTCAATTGACTCTCTGCTGTCTGTCTTCTCTAGGATTAGATTTAAATTTCCAGTGTGTGTTAAGATGTCAATTTAAGTGGTTACTGGTTAGTTTATGGCTGTTAAGATGTCAATTTATGTGTGAAATTATTTGACAAATTAACAAGTGACCATATATTCGAGCGGTGGCTCTCAGATCTGGTGCCCCAATATAAACTCCATTGCTGAGATAAAAGGAAGATCCTAGAATTGGGGATTGAAAGGGAACTCAGCACAGTGATATTTCGGAGGACACAATTGGTAATTAGAATCTGATGTCAATATAAACTCTCTGCTGTCTGTCTTCTCTAGGATTAGATTTAAATTTGTAGTGTGCGTTAAGATGTCAATTTAAGTGGTTACTGGTTAGTTTATGGCTGTTAAGATGTCAATTTATGTGTGAAATTATTTGACAAATTAACAAGTGACCATATATTCGAGCGGTGGCTCTCAGATCTGGTGCCCCAATATAAACTCCATTGCTGAGATAAAAGGAATAGAATTGGGGATTGAAAGGGAACTCAGCACAGTGATATTTCGGAGGACACAATAGGTAATTAGAATCTGAGTTTAAAACTTTAAATGGAATTCAGGGATGTACTAGTATTTCTTAAACAGTATGTAGTTTCAGGGGTAGTTTAGGGAAAGTGTTATTTTTATTCTATTTCTTCCCTTTTTCTGTTTTCTACGGTTATGATTTGCTATGTAAACTAAATTTTATGTTTTTAATGATTATATAGCCTACAGGCTTCATCTCAAGAAAAAAAAGGATTAGTGTCCATAATTTTTACACGCTGTATTCCTTATAAATTGCAAATGAGTTGTTAGTACCATATCACACTACCTTTTCTACATAGTGTCTGAGTTGTTTCACAGTAGTTTCAGATCGTCGTCGTCAATGTTATTTGAGGTAAATGTATGCTTATTTGAGGTATAATACAAGCATCAAGGTCTAAATTAGATTGTGCCTTTATTTAATTGCTTTAGTCTAAATGGAAAAATAATCTATGGCAAAATTGAATATTGGTATTAATTGTAATACAAGTGTTGAATTAATAATATAATTAAAATAATAAAAAATAATATATAAAATAGCCGTATCGTATCCTCTATTTTTGAAAATTGCCGTATCGCCAATATCCGTATCGTATCTGAAATGATACCTGTACCCGTATCTATGCAACGTAGTATCTATCTATCTATCTATATATATATACACTTTTCTAAAAAAAATTAATAATTACCGTATAGTGTGACGAGTATGAAATAGTCTTTATCCGTACCCTTACCCATTATGTTAATGGAAAAAACACTACCCTTCCGTACCCGATAAGCTAACAAAAAAAACTTTACCCGGATTTGTCTTATCAAATACAGGTCGGATGAACGGATAAAAGGGTACCATTGACACCCCTAAAGGGGTCCCGTTGCATTGTGAATACTTTTTTTGTGAGACTTGATTGACTTCTCAATAAGCAACACCTAGAGGTGGCAATGGGTCGGATCAAGTTGGCAGTTCACTATCAGATTGAGATTGCCTTATCTCAACCGACCTGTCAGATAAGAGGTCAACCCAATGCCTGACCTATACTAGAAGGGGGTGCAATGTTTCGTCAAAAATATTGACATGTGAACATGCGGGCGTTTTTATATATATGTGGCATGACAAAAACCAAGAAATGGGTCAGGTCATGCCATGACCCGCCACCTAAACCTTCCCCAAGTCTAAATACGGCTCCAAGAAATTTTAGACTCTGTAGCAACCCTCTATTTCATGAATTCTGATCCCCTAAAGTAACTTAAATTTTGAGTTTAGATCTGAACCGTCCGATCTGCTCTGGCACGATTATTAAAGGGGCCCGTGCATTCCACCTCGGCTGGATTGGCCCGAATTCTGATTGGACGGTTCAGATGCAAACTCAAAATTTGGGTTACTTTAGGGGGTCCCGACCCCTATTTCATAGGGTCAGTCTTATGTGGGTCAGATCAGGTTAAAAATTGTCAGCTATAGGCGTTACTTGTGCAACCAAACCAAAAGTAAAGTTCTAGAAGTATAATTGTAATATTCGGAGGTGGTTTGTCTCCTTGTAAATTAATTATTCTAATGGCACTGATGTGTTTTTATTTTATCTTGTTTGATTTTGGTTTAGACTGTTAGTCCTGGAGCATGGTTATCAGATCTCTCTCAAGAGCGGTATGAGGTCAGGGAGAAGAAGGCCTCTAGAAAGGTATTGTTACACATAAATTCATTTGTTTGAACTTTTAATAACCAATTTCCAAAAATATATAAAAAAAATTACAACAAAAAGAAAAGATATAGAAAGGCTCTTTCTATATATAAAATTTTTGGGAATTGTTTTGGATAATAAGTAAAGTTTATACCACCTTAATTTCCTTAAGAGAGCAGGATCAAATATTTGTCAAATGCCAGGGCATTTCTGGGTAAATATTTTAACAGAGGCACAGAGCAGTTTTTACTTCATGCAGTGCACGAACCATATGCAATTCTTTGATTCGTCCGTGCGCTGCATGTAGCCCAAACTGCTCTGTTAAAATCTTTACCCACATTTCTTCTCTTTACTAGTATCAAGCAGCAGTTTTTGTAAATTCTCTTAGTTTAGATATATCCTTATATATTGCCTGTCAGCTTTGGTGTTATACCCTCCCCAAAGTGATATTTGTTTCCCCTTTTTTGTTACTTGACCTTCTTGAGAATGTTAATTTGTAAATATGAAACCCACATTTTGATTCTTTTACATTCACTAGTAATGACAAACATATAATTATACTCAAGCTACAATTTTTAATATTATAACAAAGGTAAAACACAGTTTTGCCAGGGAACTCTTTTGTCGAGCAAAATACAAAGTTTATGCTTAAAAACTTTGATTCTGACTATAAAATATGGTTTTCTGCAATGCTTGCACAAGTTTGATTCTCATTGGAATTTACTTACGTACATTTGAACAAATATGAGGTTATTCTCCATATTAGGAAGTCAGGCAGGTGGGCCCACCACAAAGTTTTAACAAGGGCATTTTAGAGAATAGTTTTTGGAGCATGGGCATTTTGTAATAGAAATTGAGGAAAAAAAATCGGGCGTAGTGCCATCAAAGCCTTCACAAAAGAATTTAAAAAAATTAATCAAACCTCTAAATAGTTATTTTTATTGAATGTATATTACAAACTATATGTATAGATTGGTTTCTCCTCTTACCTAAGCATGATTTTTTCGAAAGTTGACATGAAGGTTAATATAAATGTTCAAGGGTGTCTCAGCAAAAAATTATTTTTTTATGCTGCTTAGCCAAGTTTCATATTGGCATTTTATTGCCCCTCTAATAATTGTTATTTTTCTTTTCATTTACTTTTTTTGCAGAGAATTAGAGGATTGAAGGCTATGTGCATGGAGAGTGATTCAGAGTGATTGTTAATGGAACAAAAGAGTGCAAAAAAAGAGCAATTTTTGTTTCAATTTTCAATTGACAGGGATAATATGAAAAGAACCATTAGTGTTAAATTTTAATTTTCTAAAGTTGCTCAGAAATCATTTTCAGAAAGAAAAAAAAAATGTGTATATATACCTTATTTTCTTAGTGCCAGATTAATTTTCCCTGGAGGTTATATGTGCCTTCACAAGATAACAGAGTAAAGTTTTCTCATTTAAAGAATTGCTCATGCTGCACAAGGCTTTTAAGAGAATCCCTAGGCCTGCCAAATATCTCATAGATCCTGTTACAAATTATATTTCCCTTACAATGATAGTCGCATAATATTGCAACAGTTTTTTTTTTTTTTTGGTTGAAATATTGCAACTGTTAACATTTAATATTTATCATGTGACTAATAAAGGTTGTCGGTCATTCCTGTGCATTCTTTTTAAAAGTGTGAGCAGGCTTTATGTCAGATTCCTAGTTTCAAAAATAAAATGCAAACATTGTTTGGTTGTAAAAATTAATATGGCTTAAGAGAACTTTCTGTCAATAGAAAGAGAAATAGAAAGATTATATGTGATTTTTCATGAGTAGAATTGTAGAAAGACCGATAGGAAGGAATCGATCCAAAAAAAACCCAATGTTAGAATCAGTGGAAGAGACTGATCCTAACATAGTTGTGTTTTCTGTTTTTTGTTTAATAAGATATGAAACTTTTTAAAGAAAATAGATAGAGTTTTTCTATTATCTCAAAATTCTAAGATATTTGATCAATTTTCTTAAAAACTTTGTATATTTTACTAGAGAAAATTAAAAACAAAACTGGATTAGAATCGGTGTCTTCTAATATTGGATTTATTGGATCGGTTTCTATCCCTACCGGTCTTTCTACTCACGAAGAATTACACTATTTCTCTCTCTTATTTTTTTTAATATTTTCTATAGACAAAAAAATAACCTTAATTAAGGCTTTAATCATATTTTTGGTCCTTTGGTAGTTGCATGTGCGCTACTCGGTAAGCCGAGTATAGTTCTGAGATCTGGTACCGAATACCGATACATTTAATTCGAAGGCTAGCCTTTATGTGTAGATTTGCCTTTTGTTCTAAAGCAGGCATCCTTTTTTGTTTTCTTTTGAAAGGATACTTTGAGCAGTATTGCAGGAGAGGTGAGAACAAGGTTGATATGATAAAAAGATCAATAGATAAAAAAGGAAAAATCAATAAATGATCATGCAATTAACTATGAATTGTAAATTTCCGTGCAATTAACTAGGGAAATCAATAAATAATAATGCAATTAACTATTTATGAAATGAATTATAACTTGAAATAAAGAGGAAAATCAATAAATGATCATGCAATTTAACTATGAATTTTCATTGGTAATATTATGTTTTGATATGATAAAAAAAAGGTTGTTTGGGAACCCCAGTAATAGAATATGATTTTATTCAGAGGAATAGAAAGCAAGTGAAAAAAGAATCTGGTTTTGATCTAGTGGCAAAAATACACTACTCTCATGTGGGAAGTTATAAGTTTGAAATCTACAAAAAAAAAATTCTCTGTAATATACATAGGAGTTTGAAAGTGTGTTAAAAATCTCATCTTAAAAAATTGTCCAAAAAAAATACCATTATTTATTTTTTATGATTTTTTCAACAAATTAATGGTTGAGAGAAGAAGCTTTTAGGCACCACTGTAGCTACAGTCTCTAGGGATCATCTATCTATCCGACCTCGGTGGGCCCACCATACCATAAAAAGCATCTTTTAATTCATGTGACACGAATCACGAGGGAGATCCAATTATTGAGAAAAGATGAACACAAACTTGTCCTTGCGGATTTGCTGCCTCTTGGGCCTCCCCAGATCTGTTTGGTTAAATGGGCTTTCATCAGCTCTTAAATTTTTGAAGGGTATATGTCAAATTTCACCTTTAACATGGGCTGTATTCGGTAGTCTGAAAATTTCAAATTTTGCCGGATTGTTTTCACAATTTTTACTACATCGCATGCAACCAATTTTTCAGAAATGTCATTTGAACTAAGAAATGCGCCATAATTTATTTATTTATTTTTAAATAAAATAGTTGATCCTCGGCACATTCAAGAAGGAATTTATAGTTCTCTTCTTTTTTAGGAGTTGAGGTTTGCATCTCTATTATTTTACACATTGTCACTTGTAGCATCTGCCGGAGAGAATTCTCATGGTCGACTTCATCCTCCTAGACTTAGCTTCAGAAGAAATTACGTAACGAAAAAAAGAGGACAGACAAACGAAGGTCTAATTGGCTACTTACTCATCAAGAGGCCGATCTTAATACATGCTAAGGGGTGCATAGCCACCCTATAGTTTTAAATTTTGTAATAATGTATATTGAATTTTAATTGAATTTATTGTTTAAAAGTTTTTATAAAGTAACATCTCATTCATAAAATATTAAATGTGTGTTTCTAACTTAGTGGTTAGAATTGTACTTTGTGGTTATAAAAATTTGAGTTTAAATTCAGTTATCACACATTATATATTTTATGTTTTAGTTCCTTCAATCTAAATATTTTAGTTCTATCTCGACCACGATAGTAAATCTTCAGAGGAGAGTAGAGGAAAGAGAAAAGGAGAGGATGTTTTTTTTTTAAAAAAAAAGAGGCATGAGCCCATTTTATTTTACTGAAATTAGATAATTACACAAAAACAGTCGCAGTGTGATCTCCAAAAGAAGAGGATGTGAGTTTTGTATAAAAATTAAGCGCAATTTCAACAACATTATAAATTTATAATTGAACTTGATGTCTTCTCTTCTCTTCTTTGATTTTCTTTTTTAATGAGATAATTATGAAGCACAATCATGAATACTAACTTAACTAACTTGAATATAATCCTGACTATATTGTTAATTTCAAAGTTAGATCGACCAATAAAAAAATATTTTAACTGTGGTTTGAAACCTTAGTCAAGAAATTCAAGTATCTGAATTTTGTGGGACAAGTATCCTCTCAGGTACCGTAAAAGATTCTCTTCACTTTACGGTTTGAGATTACACTCAGTCGCTTTGGGATTTGGAATAGCGCAAGGGGCAATATTATTGGACTTTGAGATTCGTGCCAAGTTAAAAAGAATGGTCCAGATCCACTAATTGTGAAAGATTCTCTTTTCAGCACTAATGTGAACTCAACTTTTGTGATGTATAATTTGAAAACGAGAAAAAAAGGATGGATAAAGTTCTTTAAATAAATCACACTTCACCAAATTTCCAGCATAGATCACAAGATATAAGTAGAGACCCACTAGAGTCTATAAAAGGAAATAAATGTAAAGCATGAAATGACGAAAGTCACGTTCGATTGTAAACTAAGAGGTAGAATAAACTTTTTTATTCTACTATTAAATTGTCAACAAAAAAAAGTAAAACATAAAAAATAAAATTGAGTAAGGGATGAATTAATTCAGACCAACTTACTTCACTTCTTTAAAAAAACAAATATAATATATAATATATAGCTTTCCAACAAAATGAAGTGTAAATTACGAAAAATAAGATAAAGTAAATAACTCAAATACTTTTTAAATTTAAATTTCAACTAAAGATGACAGAAGGACTCAAAATAGTTCTCTACTTATCTCGGTGGCTACTATGCATTTGTTTGTTTGATTGTTTGTTCGTTTCTTTGGAGGGAGATAGGCGGACGGCGGTTGGTGGCAAGTCAATGCCTTCAAAGTTCAAACTCGTATTTACTAAATTCCGAGATAATTTAGGTGATAACTGAAGTTAGCCCCACTCAAGAATCAAAAAAGGAGGAAGCAATAATGGAAACATGGCAGAACAATCGCACATGCAGTGCATCTCACCTCCATTTTGGATGCACATTCTCACCTTCAAGTTACTGTTCACCAAATAAAATCTTTGTTACCTAACTAGATATAAATTTCTTGGATTATTAGACTCTTAGAACTCATTTTTATAGCGAAATATTGTTGGGACTTTGAAGTTTGCAAATTATCATGTATTTATTTATTTATTATTTTATTTCTAAAGCAACTTGACTTGTAGTTGAACGAGATCACACTTCGGTCCACTTACAATTTTCTGATTTGTTTATCAAGGATATAAATATAACTTGTAACAAACTGCCCAAGGGCCTTTCATCACAAAAAAAAAAAATCGTAACAAACTTTTGTAAAGTTTGAGGCTTTTGTCAGTAAAATTGTTTAAGTAAAGCTTGGATTTACTGGGTCCACTCCTTTTGTCAGCAGTGAAATAGTAAAATAGTAAATAAAAAACCTTAGTGATTACCAGTTTACCAAGTACACGGTCAAAAGAACCAATGAGAAAACCCAATAATTACAGAACCCTAGACAAAGCAAAAAGACAATAATACCCAACCCATCCATTAAAAATAGGACTACGCTATCACATGCCTGTTTCTCTTCAGAAACAATGACATTACAAAACCCACATAAAAAATTATAACAAAAAACAAAGGAAAACTACACCCACCCAAAAATCCCTGAGCTAGAGAGAGAGAGAGAGAAACACATTCACATGGCATAATTTACCCTTTTTTACTTAGTTATGATAAATATTACAAGGGAAGTTGTCCACACAAGCCACCACCTACTCCTATTGACAATTAGGGTTTTTCCCGGGACCACCGTAGTAAAAATAACTTCCCCAATCGCCGTTGTTACCGCTTTGCACGTCATAGCAATTCGACTGCTCCGTAAAGGTGTTGACACCTTTAGGCGCACGCAGGTTGTTCGACGAATCGACTACTTGAATATTTCTGAAGTAACTTGATTTGCCGAACCCTTCTTCAGGGAAATGGCCGCTACCCATTTGGGTTGAGGTGTGGGACCCGTCGGGCTCGGAGTTCACGACTTCACCGCCCCATTCTATCATCGATGCACTATCGGCTAAGTATGAGAAGAGAAATGCCGGCCAATAACCCAACACGTAGTCGTTTCCAAACTGCATCCACCAATTACCTTCTTTTGGATCCTACTTGTAACAAATATTATAAAAATTTATATCATTTGGGCCAAACTATCATCTAAGCAAAATAAAATGATATATTGAGTTTTTTCTTACATGAAATACCAAGCACATGCAAAACTAAGCTTCAACAAAAATGCTGAAATGTGTGTTTTCCTTAGTAGAATGTAAGTATAAATTACTGTTGGTAATTGATTTTGTACATCTCATTCAAACGTGTTCAAATAAATTTCTTCAGTGCACTACCTGCGGCGCAAGGAGTTATCAAATCAACAAACAGGTGGCAGAGATTCTCTTCTCATTTGATTTGATTGATATTTTTGGATATGTTCGCATGTGAATGCACAGTAAACTATTAGCTAGATGGGTTCCCCACATAATTATTTCATTAGGATTTTAAACTATTAAATACCCCACAAAATTTCATACTACGGTGTGTTCTATCAGGATCACCAATCACATATTGCACTGTGCAGACTGCCAAGTTTAATGGGTTGTTTAAATTTACCTTCCAGACGAGAATGCTGATGTCATACTGGGACCCGTGGTAGTTTGAGGTGGGGTAAATACTGGCACCCATGGCTATCTCACTGTTTATTTGAATAAATCCAGAACACAGCAGGTTGTAGCATCCTGTTGCTTGATATGCATCACTCTGCACAGATCAGATTTTGTCTTATAACATAAGCTGTTTACACAAGTATGAATAAGAGCAATTATACTGGATCATGAAGTAGCCCGAATTTAACTCAAATTTTAAGTATAGATCAAGACCGTACGACCAGAATTCAGACTAATCCAACCCGAGGTGGAGTGAACAGATTGAATGCTCCGGATCTGAACTCAAATTTGAGTAAACTCGGGTGATATGAATTCCAATTACACCCCCTTTTTAGTAATTGCATCTCTACCACAGGCCAGTGTAACGAGTTATGGTGTAATAAAAAATATTTAAAGAATAAATGAATTAAAAGAAAACTCACAGTCCAGTAGGTGAAGAGCCTTGTATTGTTATCGCCATAGAGATCTGGACTGACCTGAAAAAATCAAGAGATAAGGAAAGTCAAGCAAAACAGTCCGTGCATGAAAATTAAGGTGTCTTCATCATTGAAATGCTCCTTAATATTATAGCTATAAAATTTACACTTCAAATTGCTGGATCTGAAGAACAAGCGTTTCATGGTGACATATTTCAGTTGATTTTTATTATATTTGCTCAAACAAGCCCGTCAAATTGATGTGATGAGAAAAAGGGTTGCAGTTAAAAAAGGAAAAATTATGAATAGAGAAGCCTTAATTTAGGTCATCCAATTACCCAACTTCATTTTCATTAAATAAAACTTTATAAAGTGTATTTTTTTACCAATATCACAATAGTTAGACAAAAATTACAAATAACTCTTGGTTATATATGGCTTTTTGCCTAACATAATAGAATACTGGCCCTAATATTCAAACGAACATAAATCAAAACGTGCTATAAAAAAAATGAACTGTTTTTTATTGATAAAAATATGAAATACCTGCCAGCCCGCTTCAATGCTATTAAGGTCTTGACCAAACGAGCCACCTAAAATCCAAAGTTGAGAGAGGCTGAACTCGTTCCCTTGTTCAATTTTGGGTTCCCAAACATTTATAGTCGCTTTGGCACCGTAATACTTGTCGCCTTCCACATACGCAATTGCATGCTACATCAACAAAACATCAAATTAGATCTATGTTCTTAAAAAATTGAATTACTTTTGAGTAAACTTATATACATGATATTTCTCAGAAAGTATATCATTTAAAATAAGATCAAAACTAAGAGAGAGAAACCGGACACAGGGAGAAAGATGCTTTCTTTTAAACGAAAAAAAAGGAATCAAGAGAGTGTTGTTCGCATTTTGTCTTTATTAAGTTTAAAATGGATAATACTGGTCCATGTTGCATAAAGAGATATTGTTCAAAAATAAAGAGATGAAAGTGAGAGGGCATGAGCATGGGATAAAGTTTAAAAGATGCCCACTTTACGATAAAGGAATTTAAGTAAATTACATAAATGATCTTTTCAGCTAACAGAATCCAGTTCTATTCTTAATTCCTTATACCACCCTGCACTCAGAAAAGGTGTCACTTAAATAATAAGAAATGAAAGTGTTAAAGTGTTAGGTATGGGAGCGTGAGTATAAAGGAGTTGTATACATTAGTGAGAGAAAAAATATGGTTATACAAGAAATTTTCATTTTGGTCTTGTACTTTTAAGTGTCTTGTCATCTTCCTATACAAGAAATTATATTAGTACTCAAATTTTAATATTTAGTTGGGAGAATTAAAAAAATGGAAATGCTCCAAAACAAAAAATATTAAAAATTTAAGGACCACCATGGAAATGCTCCGAAACAATCAGATAACTAGTGGCAGCCTTGATCGAGTGCATCAGCTCCAAAACAATATGGACAGGCCTTTTAAGTTTAATATAACACTGGATACATAATTAAAAAATAGATATTTCACCCACCATGGAAATGCTCCAAAACAATCAGATAACTAGTGGCAGCCTTGATCGAGTGCATCAGCTCCAAAACAATATGGACAGGCCTTTTAAGTTTAATATAACACTGGATACATAATTAAAAAATAGATATTTCACAATATGGTCCCTAAAGTTTAAAATATACTAGTATCACCCCACATTTACCGATATTATTCAGATACTTTGACAAATTCCTACCTATCAGCCTAGTAACAACTGCCATAACAAAAATTATGCCGAAGAAACCAAAGAAAAAAATATATTCTGACACAATGATATACCAGGTGACTGCTCTCTTTGAGAGGAGGTGCACTATTGTAATAAAAATAATTTAATTAAAACCCCACAAATTTAATCCAGTTTCTATAATGCATGCATGTCTAAGAACTAAAACAACACAATCTTGATAAAATGATGTTATAGACCAAAATAAAACTAATTTGTAAGCAACAATACCTGATGGCCACTCTCATTGAGCATATCGGGGTCAACAGAGAGGGGATTTGGGGTGCTTCTGTGCCTTTTCTTGCCATATCTCTTGAGAGAACTCGCTCTTAACACATCGCTCTTCTTTGTTCTTCGAATCGGTATTGTATCTTCGGGACATCGGCCGTTTTGGTGCCATAATTGGGTCATCGGCTTCTCTCCGGTGGAGGAAACCTCATTTTGTGCAAAGGCTAGTCCTTCTGGGTGGAATGCCGGTCTCGTCTGGTAATATTTTAAAAAAAATTAAGATTATTCTTTTTTGCAACATTTTTGTGCACATATTATGATGCACTAAACCACATAACAGTCACTATAGTTATATTAATTGTACTGTCTAGGACCTGCTAATGTGGATTAAAAATGATGAAAAATGACAAAAAAAATTAGAAGGGTGATAGGGACCAAAATTCTCTTTCTGGAAAGGTCAATTATTGAAAGGATTGTTTTGTAGAACAAACAAAAGAAACATTTTTTACCAAAACTTCTTCTTACAGGAGTTTACTTTTTATTGAGCTTGCCATATATTTTTGGAATCTTTGGGGACTTACACAGAAACCGAGTCCAAGTTGAGGGGCCATAATGCAAGAAAAAGAGTCTCAAAAAGAAGAGAAAGGTAAAAAGAAAAATTTTGACCTGAATTGTGTGATTCTTAAGGAAGGGATGATCGAAAGCTGGCTGGTGTGAGACATGCACACAATCGATTATATCTCCATCTGGGCTCTGTTAAAAAGATACATTGAACAAATGTAAATTTCTGACTAATAAAAAATTTAAACTTAAAAAATTAAGTCAAAGGTTAATATGTCAACTCATCAACTTAATTTTCAAAAAAAGAAAATCAAAGGTTACCAAAAAATTCACCTGCTTAACACAAAAGTTGGAAACTTTTTAAAAAAAATTTAAACTAAATAAAATATGAAACCTTAATGCTCTTGACAGCTGGCTTATTAAGCCGACTGAGATGCTTATGCACATCAGCTAGACGCCGCCTGGCACCAATCTCTCTTCCCTCAGCGCACGATAAGCAAATTAGTACCAAAACCAACTGAGCAAATATATGGCACCTGTTAATGCGCCCCGCCATGGACTTGAATCCTTTTCCCAGTTCAAGCCCTCTCAAAATCTCATCATTAGAACAAATCTCTCTTCTTCTTCTTCCTCCTCCTCCTCTTCTTCTCTCTAGAGCACCCTCTCTCTTTGTCTGTCTTCTCTAAATGTAGCCGTTAGGTGGCGACGCTGCGGCCTGACAGCACCAAGTGCGCTCCTCCCCCTTTCTCTATCTTCTCTCTTTCACACACTCTTTCTCTCTCCCACTTCACGCTCTCTCAAATCTCGAAGTATTGAATTTTGGAGCTGTATATATTATTAGTATATTGGGGAGGTTGTGTCGTTTTGTCCACAGGAAGCAGAGAAAGGTGGTGGTGCGCGACGAACTTCAGTTTTTCTGTATTCTAATATATAGCGAGTCATGTCACATGAGTAAAAAAGGAAGTCTCTCAATCAAATAAACACACAAAAAGTTACAAGGAGTAGAGTATCATATAAACCGAGTCACCGTGTCGGACTGTGCTATTAAAGATCTTTTGTTACTAAAATAGTGAAGTAATAATGTAGTGAATAATTTGTAATATTAACGAGAAGAAAACATCGATTGTTACACATAGAGAAACGTAGGATAAGTAGTAATGAAAATATAAAAGATAGTGGGTGGGTGCCTTAAGGTAAACTGGCACCTCTGCGCTTCCCCTGCCAAACTTTTACCATTTTCGAGTATTATTTTTTCTGACCAAAATGCCCTTACGGACATCAATCGCCTCTACGTACGCCCGTTCCGTGTGAACCGAGTAGGCGCATGATAATTGGGTCGGTGTTGTAGACCGGGAAAATAGTAACTAATAAATTTTACTTTTTTTCTCCTCAAGTTAATGCTGTCCGTACGATTTGTATTTTGTTCTTTTTCACATGCGTCTAAAAAAACAAAATAATTTAAAATTCCAGCAAATTGAATTGAATTGTTAAGCGGACTTCAATGTAAAATTAAACAAATTTAATTCAATTACTGTTCTGATAAGCCAGTGAATGGGTTCTCCCCAAAATTAGGCTCGATTTATTGACTGGAATTCTATCATTTGGGTCGAGTCAAATCAGCGTCTCCAGTGTAAAATAAGCTAAGATGGAATAGTAAACATCATTCGAATTGGTCATAATATTTGTGGCGTACATGGATTTGATATTTTGGAAAAATGAAAATGTTTAAATTAAACAGCTAAAATCATTTTCAGACTTGAGTCAATTATAAATTCAATTAGTAACTTATTACAAAGTCGTTTAAATTACACTGTTAAAAAATTAAATTGTTGGATGGAATGGTAAATATCATTCAAATTTATTATAATACGATACATGTGATGTTTAAAAAATGAAAATACATCTACAAATTTAGTTTTCTAATTTGAATAATGTTTGATCTTTTTCAAAATATCAACACATGTATACTCTTGACAGTATTTCGTACTGGACAAGTACTAGGAAAGTAGGTTGTGTACTTTAATTTAAGTTCAGTTATTGATCTTGTTCAGCTTAGTTATTAGTTTATTAATGCACGATAATTTGTTTGATATGAAAGTTTCTGAATTATTTGATATTAGTTTTCACGATATATTATAACTAATACCATATCAATGTAGACATAGAAATTAAATTTGAAAAAAAAAAACGGTTTACTTATTTCCATTAAAAAAAAAGAAGTAAGGAGCAGCTGGATAGTAAATGGTTACTTCTTCCAAAGTTGCGTTTAAAGTTTAAACCGACTACAATCAAACTTCCGTTTGCTTCCACTTTTTTGCTCCATCATGTAACTTTTTCTGGTCAAAATTACAATAGGATAATACATTCCGGTCAAAGACTATATAAAAAGATTGTTGTAATATAAAGCCCATAAATTGCGTTCAAGAAGTGCTGGCATTTAAATTCTACTTGAATTTCAATAAGTGTGGCTGGCCATGGCAATGGGTGTTTAACGGCTTGGTTATTTTAGTTTTAGCCAAAGTCAAATTAATTCTTTGAAAAATCGATTCGGTTTCGGTGCATAAATTTAGATAGTTGTATTTTTATTTTGTAGGTTTTACTTTAACAAAAAAAAGGGACAAATTAAATTAAAACATCTATTATATCATGGTAGTATTGTAATAGCCGTACGAATATACAAATTAGCAATTAATATCTGTATGGTTGTATGAAAAATAAATTTCATACTAATCCGATTTAACTGTGTTTGATTTATTTATTTTGGTTGAGTGGTTCATTTAGTACATTTGATTTTTTTTTCTTATGCAAATGGATATAGTCACGTTTGAAATCAAAGAATAAAATTTCGAAATTTTGTTATTATCGGGTTCCCATAGTAGTAATATTACTGATTTATAAGATATCAGAGCTTTACTGTCTAATTGGAATATACCGAAATTAAATTTATATACACCTTTGATGCATTTCATTTTTGTTTCACTTTCCATTAACCAGGAATGCGGTAATTTCACTTTCCATTGAGATGTGTATTTTACAATAGATAATTATGCGTCCGTTATACATTCTAATTTCTAAGGTACATTTTACTATTGTTGGATGGTCCAAAATTTCTAAAAAACATTGATGTTGTACATATTAAAAAAAAATAGCAAAAAATTTAAAAATCTATATAATATTTTTTTGATGAAAAAATGTGGAAGTCTCGCTTCCAGATTTTGTTTTATTTTCACAAGCAGTGTCTAAAAGTATATATAATATTTGATTTTCAAGCACATTTTAACATGGAGATAAGGTTGAGTTTTCGAACCGGTTGTTTCAATTTTGTAAATAAAGACAAAGACACATGATATAGATGAGACATGAAAAATAGGAGGCATTTGAATCCTATTCTTCCATAGAAGATTCACTGTTAATGTATTAGGTTTATGGTCTTGACAGTATTTCTCAATCTAACCAAAAACACTACAATAATATAAAAATTATATGAGAAAGAAGAAGTAACACAACTGGCTAGAAAAAAAATCATAAGACTGTTAGTTATTCAAAGATTAAGAGTTCGATTTTCCTCATGACCTTACAGCCTCTGCGAAGGTTTTAAAAAAATATATATAGACATGTTGGTAACCTTATAGTTTCATTTTCTGTCAAATTTATTTCATCGCCATTAAATATTGATCTTTACAAATTTAAAATCACATGTTGAAATTTAAAAATTGATCAAATTTTACCATTATTACTGTGCTGTACACATTATACAGTATGAATCGCATTCTAAATGTTAGATTTCAAAATAAAAAATTATCTTCCATGTCAAAATAAAAAAAAAACCCATTATTAATAGATTCTCATCCATCATCAATATTCAATAGAAAAAATTGTTCGTCTCAACCCACTTTAGCGTTGCAAATTAGGTCGATATATTATATACGAGCTATACAGATGACATGGAGACCACGAATAGTGCAACACTATCCACTGTGTCAAAGTACCGGTTATGATTAACGTTATTAAATATGGTTTCCATATATGCAGTATGTGAAAGGTCACCAGACACTGCATATGCATGCAGCCGTATATGTAGAAATATATATGCAGTATGTGAAAGGTCACCCGACACTGCATATGCATGCAGCCGTATATGTAGAAATTTATGTGGACTTATATATACGGATTTTAAAATGAGAATTTACATACATATAAAAAAGTATATAGTAATATGTGGTAATATACTGCTGAATATGAGACCGCATATGCGGAACTGCATATATTGACCGCATACAAATTTTTATACGGATTACAACCGAATACGCATATGCGACCACATAGACTGCATTGTATTACACTGGTTACGATAATGCTAAATCGACATCACTATCACTGAGAATTAATTTATTTTCATATATCTCATCTATGTATAACACCAGTGACATATGTGTTATATACTTATATCCAGTTCAAATTGAAATTGAATACGAAAATGAAATTTTAATCTTTGGGACTTTAATAGGATGGATACCAAATAAATGACATTTCAGGGATCATTTTGAAAAATGTTCAATGCATATATTGAATTGAGTTCCGGTTCATAAATGCCAGGTCTAGCGAAACATCACCCTCTGGCACCTCGTGTTCTGAACTCGTGCGACTCTCCTTGGATTCGAAATATTTTGTCCGTTGCCCTCCCCTCTACTTCTTCTCTATTTGTTTTCAAATGGAGAAACCAGATAGAGACATGCAACTATGCAAGAGAACAAAATTAGTGATCATTTAATTCGGACAAATAACATGCAATAGTTATAACTGAAAAATTACCAGACTGTTACAATCTTTTTTGCAAATAACTTGTTTAATCAAAAATCACAATGTTTTTCTGGATAGTTGCCTTACAATAAATAGTGAGGCTACAGTAATATGCATTCCACATATTCTTGCAATAGATTCATATCTCTATTTCTAAAGTTCAAACAATTAATCTGAGCTTCTAAATATGATCTCCATAAATATATACTTTGAGTACAAATTTTATATTTTTTTAGAAATATTTTACTATTTGTTTAGAAAGGTAGAAATTATAGTTTTAAGATGATTCAGAAAGGTCAAATCAAGTAATTTTCTATCAGCCTAAACAAGTAATAAAAACAGAAATTATAAAAAAAATGTAAGATTTGGTTTTCAAGTAAATTTTCTTATGAAGATCATGTTGAGCAATTTATATTAGCCGTCAGATTTTTTTTCTTTTGAAAAAAAAGTGGAAGTCAAACCACTGAACTATTTAATATCCATAATGGAGTTTCGCATCCGAGGTTCGAACATGCAACATTCTATTATATAAAGAGCATTGTCTTGTCACTAGACAAAAAAAATAGTTCTCAATTATTCGGAATTTAAAAATAAAAATACAAATTCATAGCGGAAACCACTGTGTAATATGCATATTACAGAATGAGTCTACAATCATATTCTACATATAGTTAAATTCATATTAAAATTTCAGTAAATATAATCATATTAAAAGAAAAGAAAAGAAATGGTAGTGTCTCAATCTAAAAAAAAAAAAAAAAAACGCACTAGACTGGAGAAGGGTAAAATAACACATAGGTAGGAATATAGGATAGAAGCGTACGGAATGAATGGCAGTGGCTTTTGTGGTTTGTCGCTGTTGGTGTATTTAGTAGCAAAATTAATGATTCATTAAAGCAAAGCGCAATTAATATGTTCTTTGATTTCTGCCAAGGGCAACTTTGACAGAGAGAGTGTACTACATGACTGGGACCCAAAAAGTCAACTGATGCGGTCAAGCTTAGCATGCGGTAAATGTAAGAGAATGTTTGTCATAAAAAAAAATTATAAATTGGTTGGTCATAATTTTTTATTTTTTGTGACGTTTTGATTATTGTTCTTTGAAATTTCTACCTGATTTCCGTTATTTGAGGGAACTGATTACAGCATTAAAATGGTCGGTACTATTTTATTTATTGAATTGAATATTAATCATTTTGACCTTTCAATAACCTTGATGATTACTACACGAGTGAGTGCTGGATAAATAACCTCTTATTTGTTAATGAGAAATGAATTTGGGATTTCGTAAATTCATTTGATTAGACATGAGAATGAAGCTGATGTTAAATGAAATTGACACGATTTTTTAGTTGGGTTAAAATAAAAATATTCGACGAAAGTTCATTTTTTTTTTTTTTAATCGCCGAAAGGATGGGCAAACAAACCGAATCGAGTTAGACAGATTTTAAACTTGACTCTTATTAAAACAAGTAAAGTCAGCTCGTTATTACTGTGCATTGATACACAATTATCGATGACTTGGTGTTGTGAGTCGTGCAAAGAGTACGAATCGCCAAATTATTTCATCTTTTGCATCGAGTGTCATTATCTTGTGATAGACACAAAAAAAGTAGCGAAGTTCTATGAACACCACCAAATTTTGTTTATCCATACATATAAACAATAACACCATGTTAAAAATCTTAAATTATTATATTTGACGTTAGCCGAATAAATATAGCACTTAATATACGATATTCATCACTAGACGATTAATGGGTTCTTACTTCTTAGAATGAAATATTCAAAACCCAATTGTCGAAGGAAGAAAAAATATCAACACAAAAGGTGCACGTAAATGAGGGACTCATATCCTGTGCAAATACGTGACTGAGTACAATGAGACCTTGGTCGTTAGTTTTAACTTAGCACGAATCTCAAAATGGATCCCCTATATCTATTTGGCACCGAATTTCTCTTGATCCTTCTGTGCGATATTCTATTTTATAAAATAAGACTTTAGCCTAACACGAATTTTAATATAAAATTCTTATAATTCAAATAGACATCAACTTAACTCGGCTGTTAGTAATTCAAATGGAAAAAAAAAATGTTGTTATTCCTTAAGAATAACAGATACTTGTTATTTTAATCCCAACTGTTAGTAATAAGATGAATACTGTTACTAGAACAATTCATATAGAATCTGAAATTGTATTTCCATTGATTGAATTTGACTTACATATGTGTTATTTATATAGACTAGCTAATCTCTCTAATACGTCAATGCTAACCGTATCTCCAACAACCTAACTAATCATAACAGAGTAACATACTGTTAACTAATCTCAGTCATAACAGACTATCAGTCAAACATCATAGTTACATAGAATGACAATCAATCTTTATCATGCAAAAAAAGAGAGTAATAAAACCTATGAAGACTACCATCAATGTATAACTAACTATCATCAAATGCCTAAGTCTCTGTAGCTCTATTAATTAGTTAGTCTTCGTTAAAATTTATGTTTAAAAGATTTACTCCACTTAAATACGTACAATGAAAAAATTTAAACAGTTGAAATCGAAATAAAATCGTGTTATTTCCGAGGAATAACAGCAGATTTTTTTTCGATTTTTTTTCTATCCTCTGCCTAAAGGTAGGGGTGTCAATGACACCCTTTTACCCGACCCGTATCGTATTCGAAAATACGGGTAAGGATAAGATTTTTTTTTCGTTAGCTAATTGGATACGGGTAAGGGTAATTATTTTTTTTCGCTATCTTACCCGTTTTCTTATAAGCTAATTTAAAAAAAATAAAATTATATATATAGATATATATTTGTATGAAGATGATACAAGTATTTTATTAAATTTCATAATACAGATTAGTTGTATTCATTATTATTTTTTTCTTATTTTAAAAAATATTTGATCGAAAATACAAATCGAAATGTTAATTACATTTTTTTATCTGTTTATCTGACCCGTACCGTATTCGAAAATACGGATAAGGATAAATTTTTTTTTTCGTTACTATAATGAATACAGGTACAAAAATATCTCCGCTCAATTCGTATTGTACCCGTTGACACCCCTACCTAAAGTAGATTGGAGAGAGCTTTGGACCTTCCAGAAGGTCTATACTCTATAACGAACTTGATAACTGATGCTCGTTTTATTTATTTGAACATCCTTTTTTTTCTTTTTCTTTTTCTTTTTTTTTTAAAAGAAAAGTTTCGCATCGCATTTAAAGAGCTTTTAGAAGATGTGTTTTAATTGTACATGGTACTTCTAAATGTCAAATTATAGATCTCTCAATTTGAATGTATTATAAGTTTATGACGAATGTTGTAGTTGTGATTAAAAAATAATCATTCTCAATATATCCTTTCCAAATATGTATAATAAAGATAAATATTAGGTATTAAGAAAAACAAAAACAAAACCAATTTCTTTTCTTATGGACCGAATCTTCTAAATATAATTACTTCTTTATTTAAAAATAATTTCCCTGTTAATATAAAACACCTTAGACTAGTGCATGTTAAATATGATCTTTTACTTTGCCAAATTGAAATAATACAACCTTCCCCGTAGAAATATAGCATTAATTAAATATTATATAATTTTTGGGTCCAGTGTACTGTGTCTGATATAAACTATTATTTGTATCTATTTCATTTTATGATGGCACCGTCAGTGGCATTTATGTGATAGATCCCTATCAGCACCCTTCATTTATTATGAATATACTTTTTTTTTTATGTTTGCCACCAAAACAATTAAAATGCGATTTTGCTCCCCTCCCACGGTCCCACGCCATTTATGAATTCTTACGTCGATATAATCGGCCAATTTTATTAATACCCCAAAAAAAGTTAATTTTAAAAATGCATTCGTGTTTAGTTTTTTTTTTAAAAATGCCCTGACCGCCAGGTCCACAGGCGGCCCAAAAAACCCAGCAAACCGGTCAAACCCCTACCAGACCGCCCCCTGCAGAGGCGGGCCACACCTCTAGCAAACTGCCCAGGCCAGGGAAAGTCCACTAGGGACCAGACCGCCCCTGGTCCGGGCGGTCCTCTTTTTTTCTTTTTTTAGAGAGATGTTAATATTTGATTTAAATAATTTTGTGAAGAAAAGAGTTTTAAAATAAGACATTTGATATATTTATGAAGTGATTGTTGGGGTTTACGGGGTGCTAATCCAAAACCCCTTTTAGGCTTAAGGTGCGGAATGACCGTAGAACAAAAATTTCTACGGCCAACTTAAGCTCAGGATTAAACGGGGTATGTCAGGAAACTTTCCAAGGCGGTCCACCTTCAGTATTCCTTTGGCATCAAAACCCAATTTAATTATTTTACAGATCTACTCCATGATTGATTTCTAAAACTTTAATCTACTTACCAATTAAATAGATTAATATAACATATTTATACCTTGTTTCCAAATCACAGTTGGAATGCAGACCGAGCGAGTAGAGCCTCACCAGGGAAGGAATCGACTCGGAGTATCACACGTGTGATACCTCTATCGGTTATCCACCAGGACTAACCAGAGAGCGGTTTGTTTCTTCTGCCAGAAATACCGTAAACCGCGGAATTCTGCAAAAACACTATTCACGAGGAAAAAGATGAAAACCCGTAAACACGAATTTTCGGTTGCTCAGTTTCATCAATATGCAAAACTGACATACCTCTAAATTCGGTAAAACACTATTCATCGATCCCGTAAATATACTCCATAACAACCCGCAAGATTATACGTCAAGTACGTATAACTTTCTTTTCTCAACCGAAACACTATTTGGGAGAGAAACCGAGAAAAAGAGAAAATACTGATTCGTTTCTGCACGAAAAGATACATGTGAATGTGCATATATATGTCTTTTTCTCTCTACCCCTCCACCCCTATTTATAGTGTTTAGATTCGGTTGCAAAAGACCAAAATGCCCTCCAAGTTCGGCCTATTTACAAGATATGCCATTGACACCTCATCCTTTTATATGTGAAATGACCAAAATACCCCTTCCACACCCTTCCACATTCTTCTCCATGCTTCTACACATGCAAGGTGACATAGGTGTGAAATGACCATTTTGCCCTTGTGGATAGGATTGATGACATGTCATCTGGATAGGATCAATGACGTGTCATGCGGATAAGGTCGAATCTGAAAAGACCTGAATGCCCTCGGCCCGAACACAAATAATATTCGTATAATTATTCTGAATAATTATATATATATTTTTCTTTCGGTTATTTGTTTCGGTGTCGATGACGTGTCATCTGGATAGGATCGATGACATGTCATGCGGATAAGGACGAATCTGAAAAGATCCGAATGCCCTCGGCCCGAACACAAATAATATTCGTATAATTATTCTGAATAATTATATATATTTTTCTTGCGGTTGTTGTTTCGGTAATTTATACAATGTGTCCTGCACATTTATAAATTAACCGGTTAACTTTTATACAACGTGTCATACACGTTTATAAATTAACCAATGTTTTTGCTTGTTATTTTTACATAACATTTATAATTTAATTATAACATGTATAATTAATTATAACCATCTTATCATTGATCATAACCAATTTATAATCAATCAAAATAAGATTCTCCGATTAACTCCTATACGGTGTGACCCAATAGGATCTGTGTTGTGTTGGTAAATAGAGTTAAAACTGTTTTAACTTCTATAATCATGGGTGGCGTCTGGCAACACATCATGACCATCCAATTACACAGATGATGCTGTACTGTACAATATCACGATCCATTAAACAATTTACTTGTGTCTGTTCTTCTGTCTCATAGCTATCAGATTAGTTTCAAGGTAGATGTGTGTCATCCTTGCTAACTTAATCTTTTCTTGATCTTGAGCAGATTATCAAATATAATTACTCTTGTAATTATACCGCTAGCAGATAATCTTACTCTATCAAGGGGCCCAGTGATGCTATAGCTCGTATAGAGATACGAGGGACAAATAGTATTCTTGGTAAACTATCACTTCCCCAGCTAAGCTATACATATGGAAAAACTACCGTTATGACTGCTTTTTACGGACAGCGGTAGATAGCAATCACACATACATATTTCTTAGTGGGAACGATAAATACCTCATACTTTAGAACGTGACACTGAATGAAAAACATTAATGACACGAACACAATTCTATTTAATGTTTCATTCGGGGTCTGTCAAATACCATGTTCCTAGAACATGTATCTATGTGATTAAAATGACATCTCGTGTCAGGTGGTTTGTAAAACTTAACCATCTTTTAATCCACATACTAACCTTATAGCGGTAATTAGTGTTCCTGCTAATTACCTTGGCCAGTGACCTTTTAAGAGTATATATCATCTATATTATGGAGTTTCACAATTTCAGTCATGAACTCGAAATGATCCATAAATTCAATAATACTCAAGGCAACAAAATGATATTAATCACCCAATTCATGAACAAAGTTTTATGATAAATTATCGTATTATTGACTTCTAGATTATTACAAACTAACAGTGATGTCGTAATTCTTTATAACTTTGATTTAATTTATTAGTTGAATATCACAAGTTTAAAGATAACACTAATCAATGACTTGACATTGATTCTTAATAATTTATTTTATTCAAATATACACAAGAAAATATGGTTAGATTGCCTCAATGATGTCAACTTCTTTTTTTTTAGAGAATAATTGAATTATTTGATTATTATCAACATATACCATTTGCTCGGAGATAGGCAAACAAACACAATAAATAGTAAATGCATTTTAAAATAATAATATGAATAATTCCTGAATAATCTTAGGCTTTTGACTAAACAAAATACCGATCGTTATACATCTACCGTCGAACGAAAACTTAAACTGGATTTTTGAGGCCCTAAACGACGTTTTTTTGAAATTCTGATGCTTCAAATATTTGGAGATGATCCCCTAGGTGATATTTAGATCCGTCTCGTTCCCCCCTTTTCGAAAAGCCGTCATACGGGCAAATCCGACTTTCTTAGCCAAATTTATGGCTGTTTAAAGTTTTTTCGAAAGCTAAACTTTGAAAATTCATAACTAACTGTAGAAAAATCCAAATAAATTGAAATTTATGTCAAATCTGTGTATTTTTGAATGCTCTACATGCTGGTATAATCACTTTTACAATTTGGTCCCTGTATCAGTCCAGACTTGCTGATTTACCATAAGAGGTCAAATTTGATATACATATACATATATTCAGTGTTTTAAAATGCGGCCGCATGTGCCGCATTTGCAGCCGCATGGGCTATGTATATATGTATAATATATGTATATGTATATATAATATAATATATGTATATATATGTATATGTATCTTTTGAATCATAGTCAAGTCCTTAATTAGTGTTATATTTAGGTTTGTGATATCCAACTGACAAATCAAATCAAAGTTATAAAGAATTACGACATCACTTCATAAATATATCAAATGTCTTATTTTTTTGGCGTACACTCTAAACAAGAAAACTTTTTCTTCACAAATTATTTAAATCAAATATTAAAATCTCTCTAAAAAAAAAAAAAAAAGAGGACCGCCCGGACCAGGGGCGGTTTGCTAGAGGTATGGCCCGTCCCTGCAGGGGGCGGTCTGGTAGGGGTTTGACCCGCCTCTGCAGGGAGCGGTCTGCTGGGTTTTTTGGGCCGCCTGTGGGCCTGGCGGTCATGGCATTTTAAAAAAAAAATCAAACACGAGGGTATTTTTAAAATTAACTTTTTTTTTTTTGGAATATTAATAAAAATGGCCGCGATATAATCATGCATGGAATATATTCATAGCCTGACCTTTTAAATTTCAAACGGTGTGAATCAAATTAAATGTTAAATATGTATATAAATGTATATAGCAGTGGAAGTGTGTTTGACGTCTAATCGAAAGGTCTTGAGTTTGATTCCCGTTGCAGCGGTTTATTATTTAGTGCTTGAAAGTTGAAACCATGCAGACAGTTTCGACTGTCGAGCTAGGAATTGTGATCAAATGAAGATATGTTATAAATTTTATTTTCTTTTGGGTTATCAATCAAAATATCGGATATATATCAAGTTCTAAATCGTACACCGAATGGCCGTTTTTGCTGAGATGGGCAAAATGTTTATTTTTTATTTTTAGAAATAAAAAAATTCTAAGTTATGTTTGCCAAAAAGAGATATTCTAAGTTATCGGAAAGAATACTAATTATTATTATTTTCGATCTCATCTATGAATAAATAAAAAAATCAAGTTTCGGAAAATAATATTTATATATTTTTTTTATTCCATAAAAAAAATTGAACTAATGATTTGGCTATCTATGTATTTGTTGGAACTTAGGAGTGGGGACGGAATAAATTGATCGGTCCCAATAGCCGATTTTTTTATTTATATCCAAAAAAATATATAAATTTAAAAAAGTAATCAAACCGCTTGTTTTTTTCAAAAACTATCCAAACCGGAAAAAATTTTCCGGTTTCAATACCAATTTTCAGAAATTTTTTTTCCGGAAATTGGATCCTAAATCCGGAATAATTTTTTCCGGATTTAGGAATTTTTTTTTTTAGGAAATTTTTTTTTCCGAATTTTTTTTTAGGAATTTTTTTTTTCATTTTTCAGTTTTTATTTATAATTTATTTATTTTTTGTATTGAAGTATTACAAATATTTAATATATTTTTTAAAAAATAGATGGGATACTATATAATTTGATTTATTCGAAAGACTGCTACAAATAATCTGAATCAACATTTTTCATGCCGGATTTTTTATGGCCGTAAGAAAAATTAATATAATATAATATATGTATCTGTATATGTATAGGTATATATAATATAATATATGTATATGTATATATAATATAATATATGTATATATATGTATATATAATATAATATATATGTTAAATTTTAAAATTTTACTATTTATTAAATTTTTCAAATTTTATATTTTTTTGAATTTTTTTACTATTTATTAAGTATTTAACAAAATCGCTATATTCAGACCATTGAATTTTTGTACCCATCTTAATAAATAGTAAAAAAATTTAGAAAAATGTAAAATTTGATCTGCAAGCACATTTTAAAATATCCATCATGTTGAACGGTTTGGATCGACTGTTTGGACTTTGAAAACTTTGAAAATACCGATCGTTGAATGCCTACCGTTGAACGAAAACTTAAACTAATTTTTTGAGGCACTAAACGAGGGTTCCAATGCCTCATTTTTTTTATACCTCATCATACCTCATATTTTATATCTTCATTTTCTTCATATTCAAAGTCTAAATTGTTGATCCGAACCGTTCAACATGATATCCATATTAAAATATGGTTAGGGATGAAATTTTATAATTTTTGAAAATTTTTTACTATTTTTTAAGATGGGTAGAAAATCATTGTTTTTTGAACGGTTCGGGTCGAATAAAATATTTAACATATATATTATATTATATATACATATATATACATATATTATATTATATATACATATACATATATTATATTATTTTTTTTACGGCCGTAAAAAATCCGGCATAAAAAATGTTGATCCGGATTATTTGTAGCAGTCTTTCGAATAAATCAAATTATATAGTATTCCATCTATTTTTTAAAAAATATATTAAATATTTGTAATACTTCAATACAAAAAATAAATAAATTATAAATAAAAACTGAAAAATGAAAAAAAAAATCCTAAATCCGGAAAAAATTATTCCGGATTTAGGAAAAAAAAGAAAAAAAAGAAATTCTAAATCCGGAAAAAATTATTTCGGATTTAGGATCCAATTTCCGGTTTGGATAGTTTTCGAAAAAAACAAGCGGTTTGGTTAGTTTTTTAAATTTATATATTTTTTTAGATATAAATAAAAAAATCGGCCCAATAGTTTTCGTAAGTTGCAGTGTGTCTTTGTCAATGAAAATCTAAAATTTACTAGAATTAAACTGTTGACTCGGTTCTAGCAGAGATTGTGAAATTCATGAGCCCGCTCCTCTCCTTAAAATTCTCTCTTCTACCCGAGTCCCTATTGAGGAGAGCCGGAGAGACTTGTGAGACTAAATTAATAGTTCAATCTCGTTAGTTTTCTATACTGTGCAGCTAACTGCAGCTGTTAGTGTGTAAATTGTGAAAATCAGCGCCGGAAGCAAACTAATTTAAAATGCAGTTGTTGGCGTGATAAATTGTGAAAATCGGTGTGACTAAATCATTAGTTTGATTCTATCTACTTGTCAAGAAAACAAATAATTCATCTTGTTTCCTACAAATATTTTTTTAGATTTCTAAAAAAAATATTGGAGGTACAGTACAACTTCGCCTGCTCGCCAGTACCCAAATGGAATAAAATGATGTAATCAATTTTTATATGTTGCTTATCTCTTCTCTGTTTGTGCTCGTAGTGTTATAAAGGTTGTTTTGTACTTGGCAAACAGGCGGAGTATCGCAAGCGCAATATATATATGGGGAAATTGTGAGAATGCCACTACAAAATCTTGAAATTGTGAGATTGCCACTACAAACTTCAAAATTGTGATAATCCCACTATAAAACATTCATAATTGTGAAAATGCCATTAACTGTGTATTTTTATAATATTTTTATCAAAAAATAACTGAAAAATACTGTTTTGATATACATAATTCTGTATTTCCGATTATACCCTTTATACAAAAACAGTAACACTCCAGTTGATATCGCATCTTCAAATTAATTTTTGATAAAAATATTATAAGAATACACTGTTAATGACATTTTCACAATTATGAACGTTTTATAGTGGCATTCTCACAATTTTGAAGTTTGTAGTGGTAATATCACAATTTCAAGGTTTTGTAGTGGCAATCTCACAATTTTCCATATATATATATGTAACCCGAGTAACATCAACCATCGCAATTTCAATTAAAAATTAGATGAATATGTGCTGCATGTCTTACAACTTGTTGGTGTTTAAAATCTAACTAATATCGCTATCCAATAATCCAAACTGTCTTGATGTTCAAACTATAACGAGTGAGGCTACCGTATTATACATAACGCATATTGGTCTCAATTATGAATCAATATCTCAATTTTTAAACTCCAAACAATCAATCTAAACCATTCAGCTTGATCTTCATATGAAAATATTTCTGTAAATCAAATTTTATCTTTTAATTTATTTTATTATTCATTTAGATATGTAAAAAATCATTTGATCAAAAAATACTAGATCATTTACATGTAGTGATTTTATATACCTATCTAAAATAATTGTAAAGAGATTCTAAAAAAAAATATAAAATTTATTATGATATATTTTCATATAGATTATTCGAAACTTGACTATTCTGATATATTTTCGGGTAAATTTCACTCGAGATCACTAAACTTTGTCATTTGTCACGAATTAATTACTCAAGTTTGATATGTCCATTTTTAGTTACTCAACTTTGTCATTTATTTCAATCAAGTCATTCTATATTTTTCATCCAAATTTTTAACGGAATATACTCACTCCGTTAGTATTTGTAACGAAATATGCTCATCCCGTTAGTATTTTGAACGGAATGAGTATATTCCGTTAATATTTTGGACGGAATGAGAATATTCCGTTAAGATTTTGAATGAAAAAATATAAAGTGATTTGATTGAGACAAATAACAAAGTTGAGTGATTAGAAAGAAATAAATCAAACTTGAGTGACAAATTCGTGACTAATGACAAAGTTTAGTGACCTCCAGTGCAATTTACCCTATATTTTCATATCGATTATTTGAAAATTATGTTAAATGGCTCACATCGACTATATTTTCTGTATTTCTCTTTTGAGAGAACCGGTTTTTTTTTTCTGTGGAGATTAGTGGCTTTTCTTTTTAACTTTCATGTCCGCAAATAAATAATATTTTATATTTTCTTAATCCTGTTTTTTTGTGTGCATGCATCACGTACGTATGTATTTGTGAATATTGCACGAGCTCTGGTACCGCTTGGACTTTACTGTGACATCGATGTCACAGCTACTGGGGTTCACTTCACACTAGGGGTGGCTGGCAACGAGCCGTCACGAACTGAGTCTAATTTGAACTCATTATGATCTTGTTTGTCAGACTCACGAACGAGCTGACTTTAGAGGTTCGAGTTTGAAATCGTCAAGAGCTGAATCGAGTGAACTCGCAAGCTGACGAGCTGGCTCGCTAGGTTTAACTAGATCCTGTTTTAAGAAGAAATTAAATTTTACAAATTTTTTTGACCGAAATGGACAGTATAAAATGTACACAAATTCACAAATTGATGTCTAGCCAAGCTGCCGAGTAAGCTAGGTCACGGCTTAAACTCTTTAATTTTGGACCAAACTAGTGACGAACTGGCTCGTTAACAGCTTAGTCCATAAACAAGCGAGTCAAATACGAGTTGTGATCGAACCACGAGTTACGAACTTTCTTGCCACCCCTACTTCACACTAGCTGCTGCGATCACACACACACACCCTCCACAGGGCACACACGCTCTATATATGTTTAAATAGATGTGTTTTATGTGTAATATGGGGAGGCTTGGAAGCAGTGTCGTAAAAAACGTCAGTTTATGTTGATTAGTCGTTGGTGATAACTAAACTGTTATGGATTTTTCCGATTAATCAGTCATTTTTTTTCAATGATTCATGATTATTCCCGATTAACTGCTTGATGGTACCCTGTCTGTTCGATAACCGCATACCGTTATTTACAACACTAGTATGAGCGCGTATCCTCTAAGTTATTTGTAAGGTCCATTGTCTTTTTTTTTATATAAAATATCAACATTTCAATTAAATATTTTGATTCTATGCATATTTTTTATGTCTTTTTATGCATAGAAGTCTAAAATTTATTTAGACAGGTATTTGCTAAATACACTATGTACATGCAAATTTATAATTGGTCATGATTTATTACTATTTTTTTTAAATGTCATTTAAAATTTTAGTAAAGCTTAGATGCTATGGAAAACATAAGGCATTTCGTGCTACGGTTTCAAAAATCTATCGTATAAACTTCAAACTTTGATCTAATTAGTAGCTCAGTAAATTTGTTATATAATAAACTTGTAGAATATCAATTTTTACTATTTTTTCTGATTTATGAAAAAGGTAAAAAAATAAACTAAAATATTGATCATTTTCTTTTATTTTTAAGCTATTTTTGTCATTTTTTTTTATAAATCATAAAAGATAGTAAAAAAAATGGTATTCTATAAGTTCATTATATAACCAATTTATTGAGCTACCTAGATCAAAATTTGAAAACGGAAGGCCTTATGCTATCCATACTAAGCCTTACTCTTAATTTTTTATTTATTTATTGATAATTGATTGGTCATGTCGTCATGTCTTTCTTTTTTCTTTATATTATGTATGGAATGTTATTTGTCATTTAAGGAAAAATTTCTAGTGTCCCCGTACAAATTTTCAAAATAACCAATTTCTCCATAAAAATACCATAATATCCAATATCCCCATACAAACTTATAATTCTTTCTTCTATCCCCTTTTATTTATTCAAACTATTATTTAATTGTTATAAAACTGAAATGGACAAATATACCCTGCACTCTCCTCCTTCCCCATCACAGTTCACTGTAACAATTCGTATAATAAAAAACAAATTAGATGGATTTGATCCCAATCATTTATGAAATGATTTACTCAGTTAATTTCTTCTAATCTCTCAAATCACCGGTTATGCCAATACTTTTCTAATTCGATTTGAGTGAAGGATAAAAGTATTAAATAATGCGTTTGAGTTTAAATTTGATTTAAACATTTCATCAAACACTTTAAGAGCATCCAAGTATTTTATTAACCTTCCCCTGCAGACATGAAATTTAAACTCTAAAAATGTTGATTTGGTCTATTTATGTTTAAAACGAACGGATATGAAATTTAAATAATAAGATCATGTCTTTCCAAACATGAAAAACAGTTGGTAGCGGACTCCAAAGTTAGCTGGTTTCTGTTAAGGTCACTAAATTTTTAAATCTCCTATATAAATTATTCATTTGAAATTTCGTTGAAGTTTTTCCAGATGACGGACTCCCAAAATATCATATGATTTTGTACTTTAATTAATATCCGATAAAAACTATTGTCCAAAGTTCCAAAATCAAACGTAATTCACAGGTATGATCCGATTACATGCAACTTTGGCCAACGGAACTTGAAATTGAATAGCTTCAGTTTGTAATCCTATTCGAAGCTTGAGCCTTTTAAGGTGTTGAGTATTTCTGTGCATACGAGTCCGGGGTAGAGAAGAAAAGAAAGTTGATTGGACTAATTCAATAATTCTTCCCAATTGCCAATACTATGTAAGAAAACAAAGGTATCAAGTTGGGAGATCAGAGAAAAACAAAGTAATAAATAAATGTTTGGGATCAAATCTGTTTAAAATCGTTTTTTTTTTACTAAACGTGCTGCTACAGTGAACCAGTGAAGGAGAAGGAGGGGGTCAAGGGTATATTTGTCAATTTCAATTTCAAAATAATTAAATAATAGTTTGAATAAATGAAAGAGGATAAAAGAAAGAATTATAAGTTTGTACGGGGATATTGGACATTATGGTGTTTTTATGGGGAAATTGGCTATTTTGAAAGTTTGCATGGGTACACTAGAAATTTTTCCGTCATTTAATATGTCATTTTGTTTGAGTTTTTTTTAATAAAAATATATCAATAAGTATAAAAAAAAGATGTGTCATTTAATATGTTATATAATATTTCATTTAAAAAATATTATTAATGTGTAAATGTTATTTATCATTTAGTCTAAATTTTTTATGAAAATATATAATTTTGTATGAGATTTTTTTTATTCTCTTATAATATATTTATGTTACAATGTAAATATTAGTACAATCCTTTCTCGCAAAAGAAAAAATATATATTTTTGGACATATTTTTTTGGTTCAGCGGGGGGGGGGGGGGGGGGGGGGGGGGGATGGGGGGGGGGGGGGGGGGGGGGGGATTTTCCTTGTTCTGCAGTGTTGCTTGATTTTTTTTTTCTTTTTTAATTTAAGTGCATTCAAAACTTGCGATTGATATGAACAAATAATTGCTATATCTAGAAAACTGTAGTTTTCATTTATTTTCAAATTTTACTTGAATAATAATAGAATTACAAATATCTATACCATATATTAAACTCATGATTTTATATATAATGACATCATAGTATATCAGTATATATAAATCAAAATTGTATTGACAAAAAGAACCTTTAATTTGAATATTTATATGATTAAGATTTTTTTTCTTATTGTAAAATTAATTAGCTTTAGCAGAAAATACGTACGACAGGTCTTGACCTTAAACTATATAAAATCAATATAAATATGTATTATTTTCACCACTGAATGCGGAGAATTAACCATTTTCTATATTTTCCATAGCAAAGAAAAATGCTTATTTCTGCAATAATATTGAATTACGAGGATGTCAAAGTAAAACATTGATAAAAGAAAAAACAAATCCAGCATTCGTATAATTGGTGCCTTTTATATCAAATATAAGGGCCCAAGGCATAAAATGAGCAGTGTTTTATAAAATCTCCCCTCTACTTTCGAAAATAAAGTTTGGCTAAAAAGGCAACTTTACTAATCTTTTGAGGGCTTGAGGCCATGCTCTCACCGCACGAACCAAATTAATGTAGCCTTTGGCACATGATTCTCTCTATCAGCTTACCTGTCTTCCTTTTGGCCCTTTATGCTTTTAGTCACATATAATTAGTTTATTTTGGTTGATTATGATAATAATTCAAACTAAAAACACAAGATGGTACAATGGCAGTGGAGTATCCAAACTCTCCACCACCAATTAAATAATTGTAAATGCTTAAAGATTAAATTAGGCGTTCCTTGTGAGTTCTCTCTCAAGCTTCAAAGGAATATTGTTTTATTTTCTTCCATCTCTAACAGAAAATGAATAAATGCCACCAGGTCTAAACTAAGTAGCATTTTTTTTTGCTATTTGGTGAGGAATCGGGATTGTCCGATCACCAGTCGGAGTTATTCGATCTGAGAAGGTAATGTAAATAGAATAATTTCATATTATTATTGTTCATTTTTATATTAATCACGGAATGAAGTAACACGGAGCACAAGTAATAAATAATGAAATTACCAGACTAGAAAGAATGCTTTCAAACGGTAGGTGCCAGAACTGGATATGTATGATGTGTACTACAAGGACCACTACTCATGCAACTCATTAAAAAAAAAAAAATTTAGATATTGTTTTTTGAATTGTGCAAAATGCACTAATTTGCATTTGTACTCACACCCCCACTAGTCCACATCAGCACTTGAGAAACGGTGGTTGGCACTTGGCATGGACCAGTTTTAATTTATTGCTGAGAAAAAGACACCAAAAAAGGTCAATACAGCAATGGCGCCTCCAATAGCACTATGTGACTATGTCTATATGGCTATATCATCACAAGATTCCATAACATATCATGCAGTTAGGTGCCCAATTTCACAAAAAAGAAAGGTACGCCACAACGCAGCCGACACAATCAATTACGAATCAAGACACTTTCTGCGGCACTTGCCATGCAATTACTCTGATGCTGAGCTTTCAACTGTACAGTGTACACAATTTTTGGATCCATATAATTGACACATATATCAGAATTCAGAACACATTGTGGTGCGTTGAAGGCTCGAAACCGGGGAAGGGGCGATTCGATGGATGTCGTTTGATCCGTGTTAAAATTTGTGCACACTTATTAGTACGAATATTAAAGTTGTTGGGAGGAGCCTTTGTTTTATTAATTTTTTGAGTAAAGGTGAGGATTGAGTGAATTCGCAAACTGAGTGTTTTTTATGAAAAATTTCAACTATTCAAATACGTTTTGCACGAATTTCAAGTACAAATAATATTGGCCTCTTGCGCTACCCCAAAGAGGCACCAGATACATCGGTTACGCAAAAATTGAGATATCTCAGATGATACATACTCGGGTTAAACTATCCAACTTTGTTAGTATCTACAAGAGATCTTTATTCAGATATCGAACTTGCAACATCTCATGCAAAAAATATTATTTTACCACTAAATCAAAAACTAGTATTCCTTAATTTCATTAATTAATTGACACATATATTAAAACACATTGTGCATGAGCAGAACTAAAAAAAAAATTGATTAGAGACTGAAATGCTAAATGCATAATGTGTGGCAGATCAGATATAAAGAGTCCAAATCCCCTAAGGTAACTCAAATTTTGAGTTTTGACCCGGACCATCTAATCATAATCTAGACCAATCTGTTCCAAGTTAAAATTCAGTGTCCCTTTAATATTCGTGTGAATTCTTATTAGACAATCTGTATTCAAACTCAAAGTTTGAGTTACTTTGGAGATCGAAATTTGAACTTAAATCTTTATTGAAGGGGAAATTCTCATTAAAGGGAAGGAAGAGGACGGGGCGACGAGGAGACTGAATTAATACAGATTATATGCCTCGGCTTTCTTAGATACAGGAATTAATACAGATTATATGCCACGATGTTCTTTGGATTTGGATGAACAAAAATAGACATTAATTCGAGATAATTAACTTGAAACATTTGATTTCATATTCAGAGGAAAATAATTTATATTTAAATTAAATGCAAATTTTAATTTATATTTTGTTAATAACAAATTTAATCCCTTAATTTGTGATATTTCCTTTCAAAGTCTATTTCTTCACCTAATGGCTAATAGGAGATCCACAACTCATTATTCAAAACAGCTAATAAAGACATTAGCCATATGGTGATTCTTGTTACCCTTATAGGCTATAACAATAATTAACTAGAAAACACTTATTTGCTATTACTTAGAATTCATGATAAGAATGACACAACTTTGCTAACAAATAATGAAACCTTTTGGCCAAGCCTGGCCTAGGTAAATAACATGACAAGTATATATATAAAAAAAAAAAATTGATTACTCTTATATTATAATGACAACTTTGCTTAATTAGAATCTAGATAATATTATTCTTCTTTCTTCTTTTGTTTTTTTGTTTTTTTTTATTTTTCTTTTTGTTTGTAATCATATCCTTCTGCTTTATTTTTTATACTATTTTTTATTTATTAAATTTATAATTCCGCACAATAGTGTAAAGACAAAAAAAAGATGAAATAAAACGGATCCAAAAAAAAAAATAGATATTTGATACCTTCCTTTTCTCAACAATTCTAAAATGTTACCTTTTCTACAAGAATTATATTTGTGGCGTCCGCGTATTTAATGAAAAACACAATAAATTAAATTATTGCTTAATAATGGGCTCCGGAAAGTATGCATATTTTTCTTTCAAAAAATTTTGCTCCATTGAAGAACAACCTTATCTAATTGGGAAACAGATAGTGAAATAAGAACTAACAGAGAACAAAAGGAAATAAAGATGTCAGCTTTAAATCTATCACAATTATTAGTTCGGTACCGATTTACCTTCGATCACCACCGAGACATAATAGTCGAAATTTCAACTGTTTCTACTGAGGTGACCATTTACTATTAATGGATTAGTGGAGATATTATGCTAGTAGGGTCATGCCTTATCTTTTGTAGCGAGCAAGAGATACCGGTACCACATGTGAGCAGCATATGGAGCAAGGCATGTGCTTTTGTTTTTAAACGGTACTAACAGCTTGTAAGTTTGCACTGGAGGTTTCATTTCATCGCTAACAGTCTCTGGGGCCACCTCATCAGATGCATAATGTAAGAGATGAAAAGGGACAATGATTTTACCTATGACACCAAAATAGAGAGCAGAAATACAGTTCATGATCAAATGGCAAATGCTCTTGAAGTGTGCATTTGTTTGGGCCAAGAGCAGACAGGCTGAGAGGGTATGATGATACCTATGACTGGAAGTCTGGAACTGGCAGGAAAAAATTACCTCAGTAAAAAAATTATAATAATATTAATAACAAGGACTGAGGCTACGGTACTATGCATAGCGTAGTTTCCGTACTATGGATCAATATCTCTATATTTAAATCCAAATAGCCGAGCTGAACTGTTCAACATGATCTTCATATGAAAATGTACTTGCTGACTAAAGTTTACATTTTTTAGAATTTGTTACTTTTTTTAAATAGGTAGTAAATCACTTGATCTAAAGATTCTAAGTCATTCAAAAGTAGTGATATTCTATTTATCTAAAAAAAGTAAGTAAAGGTTCTAAAAAATATAAAATTTAGTCTACAATACATTTTAATATGAAAATTAGGTTGAACGGTTCATATCAACCTTTTAAACTATGAAAACAAAGATGTTGATATTGATTCGTAGTACGAACCAATATGCGCTATGTACAGTACCATAACCTCAATCGTAATAACAAATGCCATGAAGATTATATTGAATGAGAAAGAAGTATAAAAAGGTAAAGAATATAGCAAAAAGTAAAGTATGGAAACAACAATCTGTGGGGTTTAATAGTAATGACTAGTGACAAAAATCATGGCTCTTTTGAAAGAAATAAAAAGGTATGGAAATATTATATTGCAAAGGTACCTACCTTTCAATTCTAATTTTGGTAAAGTGTAAAACTTACAACAACAAAAATGCTGGTGATATATAAACAATAATAACCAGGAAAATATGATTGTTTGTAGGTTCCACTGAAAATGATTGGTAGCACAACATGGTGTATGAATATGATTATGACTCAAAACCTCAGACAAAAATTAGCACGGATTGAGAAGTAATTGAAGTAATAAGTGCACACCATAGTCAAAAGGTACCCTTTTTGCAGTGGGTCAATATCATATTTAAGATAACTAATCACAAGGTATTTTCATTTTTGAAGTGAGAGGAGAGAAAAATAAAAATAAAAATTCTCACCTGATTAAACAAACACTAGCATGAAACTCAACTCCCAAGTTACCGATCCAGAGGAATTATCTTTCTGCAAATAATTTACTTGGGATGGTCATTAATTTTATTACCTTGTAAAGTGCATCAAAAAGGTCAATATAAAGGAGTCGGGGAGGTACATGGGCATATTATCAAATTCGATTCAATATCTGATCGGAATTGTTTGATTTGTGTCAAGATTTATGCACACTTGATATACACGAATTTTAAAGCTGTATGGACAAATCTTGATGCGAACCCAACAACTGAATATCAGAACAAATTTGATCTGGTATCCATCGGACATCCCGGCTCCCTATATAAATATATGATTTTTTTTTTTTGAAACATGCCACGTAGGATATCGATATAGGAATTTTTTTTTTTTTTGATTCAATATCGATATAGGAAGTTGATGCACACTGAAGGCTTAAAGAAAGATCAATTATAGTCAATCAATTAGGCCTATAATTCGGCTTAGGTTATGAGTGGGCCCGTAAATTATAGCCTACCAATTAGGCCCATAAAATTGTAGCCCATAATCTGCTTAATTTGAATTTTCCTCTTAATTTTTTTTTTGAGGAGAATTTTTTTAAGCCCATAATCTGCTTAATTTGAATTTTCCTCTTATTCGCTTCATCGTACTTGGTTGTGGGAATTTGCACAGGTTTCGGGCTCATACACCAAATCCAAACCAAATTTAGATACTGGTACTGTAAGTCTGTAAAACCAGTACCAAAATGAGTATTTATTGCTAGAGGACCAAATTGTAACTTAAATACTCCTCTCAGAACAAGGAAGATAAGTGCATATTATTTTATTATTTCAATTTCCACTCTGCTGTAATGACCAGAACTTGGAATAGGAAGAGAACTTCTGGTTTTTTGAAAGAAAAACAGAGGAAATAAAACAAGCACTGGATTTCTATAATGCTTTAGTAAGATATCCAGGGCCAGCATTGATTGTCCAAACTTCTTTTCTTCTGAAACCATGCAATTAATGCATTTACATCTCCATTGAGATCGGTACATGGTGCAGATCAGAAATTTAATGAAAAACAAAAATAAAAATACATAATATTCCGTAAACACAACCCCACCCCAACAGTAGATCAAAGAAAATGAGCTGCACAGGCCTATGCATCAGACAAATTACAAGTTTAGATCGTTCCTAGAAATGCTAAAGGGGAGTGAAGGTGGTTTGATAGGCATCAGATCGAATTCGATCCCATATTCAGAGCGGTTTGATCCTTGTCAAGATTCATGTCTACTTAATCTGCACAAATCTTAAAGCTGTCTGATAAAATCTTTAACCAGATCAAACGGCTCCCTGACACCCCCGATTCCTGATAAAGGGAGATGATTTCACTCGCTATTTTTTCATGGAAATTAATCTTCTGTTATTCCAAATATGTTATAGATATTAATACCAATATCAGTTTGCTCCTCTTTGCTCATACTCAGTCGTTACAATTTCAATACTCACCATTAAAAAATTCCTATATAATTTCAACTTTGCGGTCTCTTATTATGTACATTTGATTTCCTTTCGGAATCCACATTGGAAATTCTTAAAGTAAACCCAGAAAAAAGAAATAGGAAATAAGAACTGATTTCTAGAGCAATTTAATTATAACGCTTATTTTTTTTCTTTCCCAATTTCACCATAAATCAAATACTGGTGAATAAACCAGAAACAGTACAAAAGAATATTGGAGAAAATCCCAACATCTGTACAAGATCGTTTAAATTTTTTTCACAATGAAACGCAGAAGAACAAAAGGGGAAAAAAAATAATACTAAGTACAAAATATCTATAATGAATCAATCGGAATGGTAATGGTATCTTTCCCCAGCCGAGTAGTACCCCTCATCCAAAGACGAACCCGAATCCGAAAACGAAGAGGAAGAAGTAGAGTAACTGTACTGGACAAACGGTCTCCTCCTAGGGTTTGGGTCGAGATCTAAGGGGAAGCAGAAGAAAGAGAAAACCCTAACCGCGAATCGACTGAGGAATCGCATGGGAAGGCAAAAGATCGCATCAAGCGCCTCGTCGGAGCTCAGGCGCTCGGGATTGCACGCAGCGTACTGACACAGGTCGGCGGAGGTGCGCGCCACCGCCACCACCCACCCGGTGCTGTACACCATTGATGGATGGATTGGTAGAGCTAGTTATTTGTTTCCTTTGCGGGGATTGTGTGTGAGTTCATATATTTTCGGGTTTTATTTTGAGAAAATGGGGGTTTTCTTCTTCCATCGAGGAAAGGGGAGGGGGAAAGAAAACAAAGAAACGGAAACCAGATTCCGTGCGAAAGATGGAGAGTTTGGTTGAACCTGTGTGCTATATTCTTCCTCTGTTATTCTCCTATGATTGCAGATAATGCAATTTCTGAAATGTAAATGTGGAAATGTGAACGTAGAAAATGGAAGGTTCGAAAATGGCTTCATTTTTTTTGAATCTTCATGGTACGTTGGGTTTTTCAAGAATTCGTATCCTCTGCGTTAACTTAGGAGGAAATCTTTTGAGTTAATGAATCTCAACAGTCTAGTTTGCTTTAAGATTTGTGCGAATTAGAGCCACACTAATATCAAAGAGCCTCCAATATTATGGACAGAATTCGGATTGATTTCGTTTCAAATCAAACGGTTGACATTCATTAACTCAAAATATTCCCTTTTGAGTTAATGCAGAGGATACGCATTTGGGGTGTCAATGAGTACGATACAGGTAGGATGAAACTATTTTCATATCCATACCCGCTAAGAATTAACTTTATCCATACCCTACTCATACCCGTTAAAAATTTGTCTTACCCTACCCTACTCATACCTGTTAAGATTAGCGGGTAACGAAACGACAGTGGACGAATAACGAATAATACAAATATAATACTTTCATTATTTTTACAGATAAACCATCAAAACTTATCATGTCATACATATGTAATTAGTTCTAAGTAACAAAAAAAAAAAATCAAAATCACAAGTATCTCTTATAACAAATTCAATTCCTTAACTAAATAATAAAACATTCAAATAAGAAAGTAAAATGTTTAGCATAATCTTCTTCTTATGATATAATTTATTTTCTATAATTACCCGTTACTCAACAGGTATGAAATAACCTTTACCCGTTCCCATACCCATTTATCTAATTAAAAAATCCTTACCCATATCCATACCCATACCCAATAAGTTAACAAAAAAAAAATCTTACCCATACCCACCTTATCGAATACAATACAGATAGGGTAAACGGGTGTCATTGACACCCCAATGGTGTTATTAGATTTTTATTTTTGTTTGGCAAAAAAAAATTCTAATAACAATTTTTTCTAATTTATATGTTAAAATAAAATTATTAAAAATAATTATATTTTTTCTATGTACACAAAAAATATGACTTTTCATATTTTATCCACATCAGTTTATTTTTAAAAGTCCTCGGTAGCAATTAAAATAAAGTTAAAATATCATAATATTTTACACGTGGGTAGAAAAAATAATATAAATTATATCAATTTATTTTGACATTTGAATTTTAAGTTGTTAAAATAAAGCATACAAGAATGAAGACATTTGAACATTTCTCAATGTAGAAATAGTAATGAGATGCTAAATAAATGAGAAGGGCTCAAATGCCCCATTGTTTTATGTCCTAATTGTATCTCAATATTTTTAATTTTAAAGTTCAAACAGATGATCTGAAGCACTCAACATGATATTCACGTTAAAATATGATTGGAGACCAAATTTTATATATTTTTGAAATTATTTTACTATTTTTTAAGATAGGTATTTAGAAAATTGTGGACCATCTAAGAACATTGATTTTATACCTACCTTAAAAAATAGTAAAACATTTTCAAAAAATATAAAATCTGATCTCCATTTAACATAGATAACATATTGAGCGGTTCGAATTGTATGTTGGAACTTTAAAATTGAAAATAAAGATGTTGGAATACGATTGGAGCATGAAGTAATGGGGCATTTGAGTCCTAATAAATAAAGAGTATAGTTAAAATGTCCTATTGTTTTCATTCTCCAATCATGACTCGCATCCCTATCTCAGTTTTTAAAAGTCCAAATTGTCAATCCAATTCGCTCGTTCTTATCTCCATATTAAAATGTGTTTGGAAGCCAAATTTTTGGTTAGACTCTTAGTAGTTTGGATCAACTGTTTGGACTCTGAAAAAAAAAAAATAATGTGAGGTATGATTGAGATATGAAATGATTTTCATCGTATCTATGTCCAAGTATAAATAGTGATGAAGACGATGAAAATTGGTAATACATTGAAAACACATAAAATAATAATGTGCAAGGTAGTGACTAGTGAGAGATCGTGTATGCAGATATTTCATCCAATCTATGTTAAAATAGATATTTTATTTTAGAGAAATGTTCTGGTATCTCAAGCTATCATATCCAAGTGCATCCCCAAGTAGTTTAACAGAAAAACTTTCAATGTTGTCTAACTTTTATTTCCTGCGTTATTATCCAAATATTTAAAGCTTTGTTTATAACATTTTACAATGCTACTCGCAAGCATATAAACCTGTCTGAAAGCATTAAAATTCTAAATCTGTATAGTTTTAACTCTTAACTATTTATGTCTTCAAGCCAAAAACAGAAAGATTCATTTTACCCACTCTTTTTTATTTTTTCTCTGATCATTATAATTTATTTTTCTGACGATCCGTGATGAATTTTATGAATCTAAAAATAAGAACATTTTCTATTCGATTTAATCTTTCAAATAATATCTATGAAGAAACATTTTTGAGTAATTTTAAAGTCATTTATTTTTTTTAAGTAAAACTCATGAGCACTTTAAATTTTCAAGTTTTTAAATCTCAATCTACAACCATTAAAATTTTCAAGGCTTTGTACATGAGGTTTATATGCTTTGTAAATGAGTTTTGTAAATGCAGTGTTATTGTTGAGGTTTATATGCTTTGAAGTATTACTGTTAAGGTTTAAATTCTTTGTACATGAGGTTTATATGTTTTATTCTAGAGATTTAAAGTGTTATTAATGAGGTTTATATGCTTGTACATGAGGTTTATATGCTTGTAAACAGAGATTTAAATTATTTTGAAGCAAAATAAAAAAAAAACTAAAAGTCACAAAGATTTAAAGTCGTAAAAAAAATTACGACACGAATATAACTCGAAAGTTATTCTTCATGGATCTCATTTGAAAGAGAAAATCAAGTAAAAAACGTTCATATTTTTAGATTCGCAAAATTCATCACGGTTCGTCGAGAAAATGAATGAGAATGATCAGAGAAAAATAAAAAAAAGTGGGTGAAAGGAATTTTTCCGTTTTTGGCTTGAAAACAAAAGTAGTTAGGAATTAAAACTATACAGATTTAGAATTTTAATCCTTGCAGACAGAGGTTTAAATGTTTGCGAGTAACATTGTAAAATGTTATAAATAGAGTTTTAAATGCTTGAATATTAGCGCTGGAAATTAAAGTTAGATAATATTAAAATTTTTTTTTATTAAACTACTTGGAAGATGCGCTTGGAGGATTTTATTTGAGGTACAATTATCAGGCTCCTTTATTTTATCTTTATTGGAGTACGGCTAAAATAAATTTATCTGAAAATAAATAAATAATATATATCATTGCTTCATTTATTCACTTTAAAACTATTCTAATTATAACCTGAATAATATTTGTATTATACTGAGGAGCATTAGATTAACACTCTCTCACGTTATCCTAATATAATACTTTTCTCGTGCTATTCTTACATAATAATTCAAATAGTATAATTCTTGCACCATTTTTATAACGATTCGAAGTACCCACTATACTTGAAAATGGGTCTTACTAACGACGATTTCAGGTTTATATTGTTATACACTTATACTTGAAAATAGTTTATCATTACATAAGTTATTCACTAATTTCATTAATTGTACTATTTGAATTGCATCTGAACAATTTTTTTCAACAAAATCTCAAGATATCCTTTGGAATCTTATCGTTGGTTGACGTCGGATCCAAACGAGTTTGAATCAAACCTTTTCATATGGCACCTACCGTTTTCACAACGGAATAGAACATTATATTAGATGATTGTAGAATGCACCTAAAATACACGCTTTTGGCATCATATATTTATTAGTACAAGATGACCCGGAAGAATCTCAACCGCTATAATTCAAAACGATGATTGGGAAAAAGACATCATTAATTGTGATACTGTAGATTTAAATAGAAAATAATTAATCTCATTATTTCCTGAAAGAAATTCAAGCATGAAATGACAGTAGAGTTATTGTTCAAGCTGTTATTTTCTTTATAATCAAATCAGCCTTTAAAATGTTTTATCTATTGACAGATTTTACAGTAGATTACCTTTCTTTTAATCTTGAGTTGATTATCACTTGTCACTTGGAATTCACATCCTCTCCAATACCTGATAAGGGAATCTTTTACAATTACTAGATCTGAACCGTTCTTTTTAACTTGGCACGAATCTCAAAGCCCAAAAATACTGCCCCCTATTGCAGCCCGAATACCAAACCGGTTGAAATTGAATCTGAAACCGTAAAGTGAGGGTGATCCTCTGCAATACCGGAGAGGATACGGATTCTGTCACTTGTCGGTCTACAGTAAGAAATTAGCATGTAATGACAAAAACTAAAAGAACCTTAAGCTTGATAGATTTGACTTTTGGAGGTGTCTGATTTGACTAAATAAAATAGAAATATTCTGTTACCTCGGAGGATATGGATTACTGAAGTGGTGGTTTTCTTGACGCAAGAAATCAGATCCAGACTTCAAATGACCAATAATAAAGTAACAAGTCTTCTCATTTTTTTTAAATGATTCGAAATGATAACAATATTGCGTGCAAAAGAAGCAAGATTTCATGAAAAGCTATGATAAACGTTTGTTTTTTTTTGAGAAAGCCCTTAGGCAGCTATGATAAACGCTGACACTAATGCAATGGATCCGTATCCTCCCAGGTATCTCACATTCTCACTCAACACAATTGAAACAGGTACCTGACTCAACACAATTGAAACTGACAGCCCATATTTACTCTCAGTCGGTCGGAATTCGGAAAGACAGAAGGGGTAGGATTATTTGTGCTTTGAGATGCGTGCCAATCCATTTTCGGACCGTCCGATTCAATTCAACTCAGTCAGGTAATCTGAGGAGGTCCGAATTCCTAATGCAATAGCAATATAGCATCCAAATCTGGATTTTTGAAGCAGGTGTCTATTAGCCTGCGACAACTAATTTTTACTTGCCAATACAAGTCAGTCAAATTCAAGGGCGTCGTTTATCTTTCAGGGTTATTTTTACGAGGTTTTTTAGTCTTTTAGATACTTTTATTTTTTCAGGTCGTGGAGGTCGCGCAATGTTATTTTTGAAATAGTTGGGGAATTACTGCTTAAAATTTGCTAGACTGTAACACCAGCGTGACACTAATTAAAAATTTGTCTCTTCTAATGCACATGACTTTCATGTGAGAGGTCATGAGTTCGAAACTCACAAAATAAAGAAATCTTCTATAATATATATAAGAATTTGAAAGTGTGTTAGATGTGGGAGAATGTACAAATTGCCCTTCATTTTCAAACCAACAAACAAAATACCCCTCTTCATAAATTATTAACAAAATGCTCTTGTGGACTCCACTTTCTCTTCCCTTTTCTCTCCCTCTCACTTCTCCTCATTTACTCTCCATCATTTTTTATTTAAAATGGAGAGTTATGCAACATACCAACAAATATAAACACATTTCCTTGTTGCATAATTTTCTTTTAATTTGTTTAATTGGTAGCCGCTCCTTTACCGAATTGCTCCAGTCACTAGTGGAGATTTTTTTATCTATAGAAATTAATAAAATAAATTATACAGAAATAGAAAGAGTGTTTTATTTGTAATATTTTTAGAAAGATCGGGATCATTAGTTTCGATCCATAATTTTAATTATTTTTTCTCATCAAAGTTGTTCAGAATGAATAAAAAAATATTAAAATTTTGATTTGGGACTAATGATCTCGATCTTTCTAAAAATGTTGCAAAATTTTCTATTTTCGTACATCTTATTTTATTAATTTCTACGGATAAAAAATTATCTTCACTAGTGTCCAACAATTAGTCTTTTTTTTTTATAAAATAATTATATGATGTAACCACAATTTTCTTATCTTTTGATAGGTTTGGTTATATTATTGTAGTTTCCTATGGACTATAGACTATGGCTCTTTGACAAGGTAAAAGACATATTGTTTTATTAATGTATTAACATAAATCATGATAGCAAACTTTAATGTCCCATTCAGTGTAGAAAACATGCCCCACATGAAAGAATGTTAAATTTTTTATCTTAAGGGGCGGTATTAATAAACATTTTTAAATTTGTTTGGTCGGTTGTTTTGATGTCTTAAATTTCTTACATAAGTTAAGAGGATCTAAAACCAGATCTACAATTCACAATTCAGCTAGTTAATTATTTGATTGGACAAAATATTGAATTTTGTAATCATTTGAAAGATGAAGAGGGTTCAAATATTTTCAATTTTTGTGCTTTCATCATTTTTAAAATTTATGCAGTACAATAAAACCGTTAAATATAATATATATTATTTTCTCTATATGTCAATAAAATTATCGTTTTCCGATTATAATTTTACATGAATTAATAAATTGAAAAATAAACATTCATAATTTATTCACATTGATGCATTTTTGCAAGCTCTGAATTCTAATCAAAATAAAATTGAAATTTTGTAATATTATGTGTGCATAGAGAAAATGATAGAGATCATATATAACTTTTTTTTTTATATTTAAGTTTTAAACTTGAAGTTATTGTAATTTTTAAAATGAAGACACTTGAACCATAGGGCCACCATTGCATTATGCTTTTATATTTAATTTCATAAAAAATAATACTGGTGTAGTATAATAAAATTTGTTATAATACTGGTGTAGTATAATGAAATTTGTTCATGTGTACGCAAGCTTGAAAAATGATATAACAAAAATAATAAATTAATCTTGATGTGATGAAGTACAAAATATTTGCGACAAAAAAATTCATATTTGCTACAAAAATAATAAACTAATTTAACACATCATGAAACAATCTCAATGCAATTTAATCAGCAACAATAACAATTAATAAATATCTGCCACATCCTACAAACTTTATGGATAAAGTACAAAATATTAAGAAAATAATATTCGCTACAGACTTCGTGAATCTAGGCGAAAATATTAATAACATAATAATAAATAATTTTTTTACAATTTTTAAATTTAAAGCAAGTCAATGACCAACATTAAATAATAAACCAATCTTGATGCATTTTATATTTTATGATCTGTTGTATAATCCTCCATTTGAAATAAAAAAAATGCATAAAGAGATTGGTTTATTAAATAAAACACGACAAATTATGCAACAAGGAAATGTGTTTATATTTGTTGGTATGTTGCATAACCCTTTATTTTAAATAAAAAATGATGGAGAGTAAATGAGGAGAAGTGAGAGAGGGAGAAAAGGGAAGAGAAAGTGAAGCCCACAATGACATTTTGTTAATAATTTATGAAGAGGGGTATTTTGTTTGTTGGTTTGAAAATGAAGGGCAATTTGTATATTCTCCCGTTAGATGGCTTGACTCCCAACTCATTATTTCAAAAAAAAAATAGTCTCTTCATAATTTACACTCGTGCTTTCAACTTTTTGTTTTCTTTCAAGTTATAGAACTGTGTTGATTGTTGTCTAAATTTAATGCTTAAATTCCACGTGTTGTAACTTTTAAAGTAATTAGTAGTGAGAGGTTCTTTTCGGTACAGTAAAATGTTGATGTTACATGTGCTATGTGCATCAATAGTTTGGCAAAACATTAGCAATTGCATATACAATAGACAATTACATATGTTTATGCTTAAACAAATACACAGTGCACGGGTAATTATTTCTTGGTAAGCTAAAAAGCATCACTAGACAAACACAGAAGGCAGCATCACAACTGCAGATTAGTCTATGAAAAAAAAAACCAATGATTTAGTTTACAAGTCGAAACAAAACACCAACCAAAAATAAGGTCTTCATGTAAGAAGTAGGAACTTCTATCATTGTCAGGGCACATTTATTTCACCCATGATAACTAAATAAGGGTATTAAAGAAAATTCATCCAAGGGGTAGAAATGACAAAAGAAAGATGCCTCAAGGAAGGGTTCTCTGGTACAGAGGAAGAGCTCCCAGAGCCTCTCTCTCAGCTGCCTCCCTTTTCACCTGATCCGATGAGTATTTTTTAATTAACAATACCTTAGTATAAACAATTTAGAATTCTTTCATATATAATAATACCAAGTATTGTGGTCTTATCAATCTAGAAACTAAAACTTAAAAGGGGACCATGTATACATTTTCAGATGACAGCAATTTTTGAGATACCTGTAAGGCTGTAACTGAAACATTAAATTGGTATCTTTTACCTAATAAACAGTTTCATAAAAAAAATATGCCTCTTATAAGCAATAGAGAAGATTTCCCATTTTTTTCTTAATGGTGTACCAAATATTTCTCAATTAACAAAATGCATAACCCCTTTGAGGGTTTTGATAAGGGAGAAAATGATACATGTCCTTGAAAAAATAATAAATCAAACTTACCAGCGCCAGCATATCCTTGAGATAGCTCTTATAAGGAGTCTGGAGAGCCTGTGGAGCAGATAAAAAAAAAGAGGTTTTGATTAGACATCAAATTAACAATATTATAAGATTTGTGCATGGAAGTACTAATAAAATAAAATATGCTTGCATTTATGTGTATGAGTGCGCGAGTGGGTTTAAAATGGGGCATGTGTATAAAATACCTAGCCAACAATCAAGGAACCAGGAAAGCAACTAGGAAAAACAATCCAAAAATATTTTGTTATGCAAATTTCACCAAATACATAAAAATAAGACCCGGTATATCTAATACTTGCAACAAATAAACCAACATTTGTTCTATATATATTCCCAAACAGCCAAGATTTTGAGTAGCACACAATGAAGAGCTATATCCAATTGAATTCTGACAGCTTTGCCAGACCGTGACAACTGATAAGATATTCCAAAAATCAATTGAATAAAAAGGTATTAGCTTGCTTAATGAAAAATGTTTATGTGCAATTCACAGACACATTAACCAAGTGAAAAAAACTCTAGTGAATCAAGTGAGAAAACCCAGAAACAAACTGGAGTTTTATTGAAGGTACAAAATGCAGGGTTTAGTTTGCAACTACAAAATACCATGAAACTTTATAACTGCACATATGAAAGGAGAATAAATTAAGAACCTGGAGGTCTTCGGGAAGGTACTCATGCTTCATAGAGAGATCCATGGCACGCTTGAGGCGCTGAACGCGTGCATCAACCACCTCCTGAGGAAGCCTATCCAGAGCCTCCTTTATGTCCAACTCAAAATATGGGTCGTACAGGTCATCATAGCGAAGCCCTGTATAAGAAAAATATAGATCGACAAAAGCTATTAATTAGTTTCAGTAATTGATTAGGTTTGATTATTTTTATTCTTTTGGAAAAATTGGTCAAAAAAGATATGAAAAAAATGTGCACGGAAATTATGTTCACTCTTTTTTTTTATCCAAACTGAGTAATATTCTATACAGACAAAAATGCTTCCTATCATATCATAGGGCTCCCAAAGTTAAGGACACTGAGTACTTTACGTTTTAGGCACAGCATTGTAATCTATGTTTATAACTCAAGTATACGAGACAAAATATCAGTTCAAAAGAAAATATAATATGTCATAAAAAAACTGAAGCTTATAAATTCATGTCATATGTATAACTTCCTTTTTTTATCAAGACCTAGGCTATGCAAAACTCTGTGGAGACCTTTGCATTGTTGTCATAACAATTGACAGTGACTCTATCAAAACATCAAGGCCTTTTGGCAGAGGTGAAAATCAGAAAGAAAAAAAACTCCTAATTTTCTATTTCTCACTGTTCAGAAATTGAATCTTATTGTAGTAACTATAGTGATATCCAAAAAAAATCCATTTAGCTAACAGAATACTTATTTGGGGTTCACTGCTAGCAATTTTGACTTCGTCAAGGAATTAAACAGAGAAGAAGAAATGGGGGAAGCTGGGTCAGAGAATATGGGCAGGATCAATTAAATGTTGTTACACTGCTGAAGGGCCAGCACAAAGATCATCGCCCTCAGTCATGGGGGCTCACCTCATTACTGACTAATGTGCCATTCTGACAGAACCGGGGGAATCTGGGAATTGCTAATTCTGGAGAGGAACAACTGCTTCAGCTAAAGGAGTCGTTATACACCTAAGTGTTTTCAGCTGACTTGGCAACTGATGTGGCATGTGTAGAATATATAGAGTCAGATCTTTAATCATTTTAAATAATTCTGATTGCATTGTAATCGCATGTCCAAGGAAAACTAGTATACTGGTTTGGATCATGAAATACAATAAGAAATTTATGTTTTGGTCACTTTGGTTTTGCGGTTCACCAGTATCCTTTCCTTGCTCTTAGATTACCAGATTCTCTTAATTCCTTCGATCAAATCCCAAATTACAAGAATTTCTACACAATTAGTGTCTGGGACCTAACATTAGGTCTTGATCAAATCGACCAATAGTACAAATAAGAAATTAAAACATATTAATCAATAACAGTACTTTAATCTTGAAGTCTGGACCAAACAGATCTACATATACAAATCTTAAGCTCGATCTAAATCGAAGTATTTGATCGATAAAAACTAAAGAAACCCTAGCTCACGAGAGATTACCGTATTTCTTGAGGCGGTTGGCAACGGTGCGCATGTGCCAGGCAGCAAGGGGGTTGGCACGGGGGTTGATGAGCCACCGCGACACCGATTCGATCAATTGCGCCATTGTTTCTCTAGTTTGTTTTCTCCTCTCTTTTCTCCGATTATTATAGCGGCTTGGGCGATGTTGAAAAGAACTCCGATTAGTCTAGAATCGGGTCGATTATTTGACAGATTTGGCACGGTGCGTGATTTTTTAGGTAGACCAGTTAGAGGATGGACCGGATTGGAATGCCTGTCCTGCCCAGCCCATAAATTCGGTCTAATTCTGACCCGACCTGTTTTCGGCCCGGTTATTTGCACGGGTTTTGTTGGATCGCTTTGACAGCGCTGGATCCAATCATTAATGGAACTTTCATTCTCATTCTCAGGTAATTAATATTTGGTAGGCTCATTACATCACTTTTCCTAGGAGTTTGCAGCTCATAGCTGTTGTTCAGTTCAGCGCAACAAAAAGTTGTTTCGAGTACTATAGATATACCCGATTTTTTTATTAATAGAAAATAAATAAATAAAATATTGAAATACAACATAACTTTTGAATTTTGTCGAAAACTGAGTAGAACGGGTTGTGTAAACCCGTCCGGTGGGACGGGTTTAATTAATAGTTAGCGTTAAACTCAGCGGAGGAAAAAACAAAAAACAAAAAAAATAAAATCCGGACGGTATGCTTCAACCCGTCCCAGATCAAAGAAAAAAAAAAGAAATCCGGACGGGTTATGTAACCCCGTCCAGGATTTGAAAGTTTAAATATTATATTATTATATTATTATATTATTATATTATTATATTATATTATGATTTTATATATATTATATTATTTTTTGTTTTTTATATTATATTATATTTTTTGTTTTTTATATTATATTATTATTAATATACTTATATATATATTATGTTATGAATAGAACTAGTTTAGTTGTGCTTAAGCTCACCAAACACTTTGGTGAGCTTAAGAACACCCTAGTTTTAAACGTTCGAATTAATTTAGTATAAAGTCAAGCGGTAAAAAAGCGTTCAAAAAATAAATACACTAAAATTAATTTATTAACCTTGTAATTTTGACCGATTGACTTTATACTAAATTAATTCAACTGTTTAAAATTTTCACATGTAGACGTATCACTCGCAAGATAGGCAGGTTCTAATGGTTTGAATTCGTCATTTGAAACCGATTTAATAAGTTTTGGAGTTAAGCTCACCAAACACTCTGGTGAGCTTAAGCACAACTAAACTAGTTCTATTCATAACATAATACATATATAAGTATATTAATAATAATATAATATAAAAAACAAAAAATATAATATAATATAATATAAAAAACAAAAAATAATATAATATATATAATAATATAATAATATAATATAATAATATAATATTTAAACTTTCAAATCCTGGACGGGGTTACATAACCCGTCTGGATTTCTTTTTTTTTCTTTTTTTTTTCTTTGATCTGGGACGGGTTGAAGCATACCGTCCGGATTTTTTTTTTTTCCTCCGCTGAGTTTAACGCTAACTATTAATTAACCGGACGGAGTAATTAGACCCGTCTGGTGGGACGGGTTTACACAACCCGTTCTACTTAGTTTTCGACAAAATCCAAAAGTTATGTTGTATTTCGATATTTTATTTATTTATTTTCTATTAATAAAAAAATCGGATAGATATACACAGGATGCACTTCATTGAATTAATAATTCCAATTGAGCCTGCAAACATTTTTTTTCATGCACTTATTTGGGATGTATAAGAAACATTAATTATTGATAAGGTAAATTAACATCCATTGCTGCAAGTCTTTAAATCTCTTTAAATAAGAGTCTCGTTAACTCATCCATTCATTTCTTTTTAGACGCGTCTTGCATGGATTGAACTTGTGTCGCTCTATGATTCATTGTTGCAAGTCTAATTTATTAGTTATATGTCTCACAAAATAGGTCAGGTGCATTTTGGCTCATTATTAGCTGAAAGTTGTACCCAAAAATGCGTTATGTAAGCCTCAGCTAGCATCTTTTCCTAACTTGACGTGAGCTTGGGCTGTGAGGTGCAAGTCGTCTGAACCGAGTGGTAACCCCAGTGCATCAACACACATATCATATTTGGGAGCATTAGCCCTAATTGTGCATTTCTTACATTTTCAAATGTTTTTCTCAAGCCCTGATGCCCCCAAATTTTTAAATATACCATACCCCAAAAAATAATAAACCAAACAACCACATTTTCAGAAAAATTTGAATTTTGACACGGCAGCATTTAGGGGATGCGGTCGTGTCAAAATTCAAATTTTTCAGAAAATATGATTATTTGGTTTATTATTTTTTAAAGTATGGTATTTTTAAAAATTACGACATGATGCCAGAACTTCCTATAAAGATACAACTTTAGTAGCTATGTATACTTTCACTAGCAACTCTATATTCCTATCTGGATACAACATGTTAAAAAGTACGAGGGAAAATTTCTTTTATACCCCTCAAAAATTTAAAATTACGCATTTTTCCCTCTAAAAATCATAATATCATATATACCCCTCTAAATTTCAAAACCCCACGGATTTAACCAATTTATTGTCTTTTTTATTGAAACTTATTTTAAATTTAATAAGTTCCACTTTTACCCTTTATTATAAAATAAAAATATGTAGTCTGTATAAGAAAAATGTTTAGTCTTCTAAGTAGTCGATTTTCAATGATAAATGATTAATTTATCTACGTATAGCGTATACGTAGTTGCATTTAAGCATACGTAATACGTTTGTGTGCACGTCACTAGTGAGAGAATGAATCACTTGTCCTCATATACTGGCCAATTAGAAGACTGAATATTTTTCTTAAATAGGTTGCATATTTTTTTTTCTGATAAATAGTAAAATAGACACTTCATAAATTCAAAATGAGTTTTAGTAGAAAAGACAATAAATTGAATAAATTTGTGAGTTTTTTAAATTTTAAAGGAATAAATATGATAGTACAATATAAGAGGGGGAAATACTTAATTTTGAGATTTTTAACAGGCATACTTGAAACTCCCCCAAAGTATGAGAATTTAGATTAGTTGGAATAAATTTATCCAAATGTGTTCGGGTGACAATTTTTGTGACGTGGAAATGTGTATTTTTTCATTCTCTCTTTCCATCTTAGTATAAAATTATGGGGAAAATAATATTGAGTTGGATTGAATATTTTTTTCCCAGGAAGAGATGTTAGAGCATCTACATCTCTGAAACTATTAGAGTTTCTAATATGACGTGGCAGTTTTTAATCCAGTTTCAAGGACGTGGAAGAGTTTCTTATTTAGAAACTATGCATGAAAGTTTCTTATTAAGAAACTGTTTATAAACTCTATGGTGGCCAAATTATTGGCTTAAATTATTTCTCCTTTTTAATTTTTGCTGACGTGGCTTAATAGAAACTCTAAAATGAGTTTTAAGGATGTGAGAGTTAGAAACTTTAAAAATCATAATTTATAAAAAGTAGTTAACAGTTATTTAGAAATTCTTTTGAGTTTTAGGGATGTAGATACTCTTAGATGCTTGTAGTATAGTAATTAACTTGCATACTGATGCAAGTTTAATTTTTTTTTTTTTTTTTAAATCTTGTCGGTGGCGATGCAAGTTTAATTTTCTTTCTTGTGCTGTATTAATAAATACAACAGTTAGTTTAATTTCTTCCAGCCCATTAAATACAAATTATTTTATTATAGAAAATAAATATTATTATGCTATTGTTTAATCATTTTATTTAATTATATTAATAGAAATGGACGGCTTGGAATTGTCCAATCGAATCCGTACCATGGAGAAGAGACCACCTACTGAAGGGAGATCACCTCTCTTGGAGTGCAGGAAAATTCTACCCCTCAGTCACTGTCGGGTGGGGCCGCTGTTAATTTTTGAATTGGGGTTGATCGACAGTGACTCTCGGCCGAGTGCGTATCCTCTGAGATATCTCAACTTTTGCGTGACCGACGTGTCCGGTGCCTATTCGGGAGTGATGTAGGGGTCAGTATTATGTGTGCTTTGAGATTCGTGCAGAACGTATTTAAACGGTTGGGATTTTCCATAAAGTCACGCAAAGTTTGAGATATCTCAGAGGATACGAATTCCTCTCGGCCAGGGTCTCCATCTAGGATTGCGTGGCGTATGGTCAACCGAGAACGCGCAGGAAATCCAATTCGTATCACCCGAGGTAACATAATTTTTTCATTGGTCCGGGTTCTTATCGGACGGTCCGAATTAAATTAAAAGATGTCCCGTTACCTCAGAGAATACGGACTCCAGGAAATGAGTTTTAGGCATTTAGTTCGTCTTTTATCACAACACGAAACCCAGTATAGTCTACTCCAATCACTGAAATCAATGGAGGCAACGCTCTCCCGTCCTCCTCTCTCCTTCTTCCGCCGGACTCCTCCTCTCCGCCTCCTCTTCACTCTCTCCCTCCCGCCTCTCCTCCTCGCGTCCCGCCGCCTCCTTGTCTCCTCATGCGCGCAAGGCTCCGACGGCGGCCGCTTTGTTGCCCGGCCTTCGTCTGAGCTCCGCAGAGGGATTAGTGAGACAAGTGCGAACACTTCTAGAGGAGAGGATGAGAAACTTATATCTCTTCGTCAGATTTTCTCGCGGCCTGATGTGGCGATCGATGCATATATCGTCCCCTCTCAAGATGCTCACCAGGTCAGATAATTTTGGCAGCCAGATTGTTTAATTGTGTGCACTACAGAATGAACTTTTTATATATATTTCAGTAGGCGTAGCATTGCATGCATACCAGACTTGCTCGACGCCGATCTTAAAATGTTGCAGACTTGCAGTAGTGTGTTTCTGGTCTGATTAATTGCACCAATGCTTGATAGAACTTCATATTTTCTTGGGTTTGATCAGTTGAGACCTGTTGAATTATCTCTGTATCATCAGTTGTTTTTCTATGTTCCTTCAAGTGAACAAATTATGGATCAACATTTTTATTTTGACTATAATGTAAAATTTTGTTTTCAGAGTGAGTTCATAGCTGAATGTTTCATGAGACGGGCCTATCTAACAGGCTTTACGGGGAGTGCAGGAACTGCTGTTGTGACAAAAGATAAGGCTGCTTTTTGGACTGATGGTCGCTACTTCCTTCAGGTACCTATCTTAAGACTGCTGTATCAGCTGTACCGAGTAGATACCGTGCAGTATATGCAGGATCTAGCAGTAAGATGGTGGGATTTCCTGTGTACCTCTGCAAACTCAAAAATTATAAATGCTAAATATGAAGATTCTTTCATTAATTTCCTTTCTCTTAGCAGGGGCAGAACCAAAAAATTGAGATTTTGTGGGCTGTACGAATAAATTTCATGTAATTTCATTTATGAGGGGGGTTGATAGTAATAAATTTTTGTAAAATGTAAAAAATTTAAAGGATAAATTGAAAATTTTCAATTCATAAGGGGGCTCAGCCCCCTTTCACCCGTGTCTCTTAGTCGGAGTTATGTTAACTCAACCAAGACCATATCCTTTTCTTGGTTAAATTTAGAAGGCACGGGCATGAGAAGGCAAGGGCATAAGGGGGGACACACCTAAGTTTTTTGCCATTGGGAAGAGTAGAAGCCAAGGGCTAGCTTTGGTTAGTAGGCAACGTGTGATATAATGCTCTGTGCAATTGGGTAAGCTGTTAAGGCAACCTATGATATAAGGAGCATCTTATGCACTGCTGAGGCTGACAGTGCTGAAATATTCTGTTCTAATGTTCTATTTACAATTTATTCAATAATATTTGTGTATAATTGATAGTTGGCATGATATAACCCCAATTTTCTCATGAATAGGCCGAGAAGGAATTGAGTCGTGACTGGACCCTAATGAGGAGTGGGACCCCTGGTGTACCAACCACAACTGAGTGGCTGAATTATATTTTGCCACCTGGTGCCCAAATCGGAATCGACCCTGTGAGTTCTTTGCTCCCCCTGTTTGATGTGTTTTGCTCCAGTTCTTGTGCCGTTTTATATTTTCCTGAACTCCCTTTTTATATATTAATTATGCTAAGATACCACGGAATACATCAACTGCATAATGTTGTTTTATTATATTTATATAATTTCCGGGGAATTTTTTTCCAAATTAATCTAATAAATAATACCCGCATCCTATGCATTCGAAATTAACACAAGGCCAGCATTTCTTGGATTTGCAAACTACACTTACTCGTGAAATCTTCAAAGTTAAGGTCAAGTGAAGTGAAATGGTTAAATTGTTCTATCTAGTTCATATAAACTTGGAACTCCAAAAGCTATAAAACACTTTGCAGTTTGAGCTTAGGAGAATAATTGTACGGTCAGGGAGAGTGTCATGTGAGAATGGAAGGTGTTAATTTTCATTTGTAATAGGACAATAAAGGGTCTCATTTGCAGCAGCACACATGTTCATTTGTTTGATTTAAAATCAAAATTAGTTGAGGCTCTTAATTTGTAAAAATAAGAAGAAACTAAAATTCACTTATGTTCATTCTGTTCTTGTTAACCTTAGTTTACGCTTGCTGTATTTTTGGCCATATGTATAATCTGAGTCTTAAGCTCTTATGTTATTTTTTGAAGGGAGCAGTTCCTTTTCTCATTTGATGCGGCTGAGGAATTAAAGCAAGAGATTTCAAAAAAGAATCACCAATTAATTCTTTTAAAAGAATTTAATTTGGTTGATGAGATATGGAAGGAATCAAGGCCTGAGCCACCAAACAAGCCTACTAGAGTGCACGACATAAAATATGCCGGAGCTGATGTGGCATCAAAGTTGTCTTACTTGAGGTCACAACTCAGTGAAAATGGTTGCACTGCCATTGTAGTGTCCATGCTCGATGAAGTTGCCTGGTTACTGAACATGGTAAAAACAAATTGCTTCCTTAATTAAAGTTCAGCTATGAGTGAGGCTACGGTACTATGCATAGCACACATTGGTCCGTAGTCCGTACTATGACTTCGTATTTGCATTTTTGAAGTTCAAACGATTTATCCGAACCACTCAACCTATTCTCCGTATGAAAATGTACTTGGTGACTATTTTTAGAATCTGATTACTATATTTTTTATAGGTAGAAAATCACTACTTTCGAATAGTCCATAATTGTTTGATCAAGTGATTTTCTACTTATCTAAAAAATAATAACTTTAAAAAAAAATGTAATATCTGGTCTCCAAGTATATATTCAAATAGAGATCGTGTTGAGCGGTTATGATTGACTGTTTGGACTTTGAAAACGGAGATATGGAGACATAGTACGGGCTGGAGTGTACTATGCATAGTACTGTAGCCTCACTCTTCAGCCGTTCTCATTGACCCAAATCGGCCCCAGTGTACCTTTCGGTGAAGTTGCTAATCAGGTGCTGTACCAACCAAACCTAATTATGTGACTAAGCTTCAATTCTTCTCAGTTTAAACTTTTAACTTAATTAGTATGCAAGTTAAGCACCGGACAAGCCCATTAGAGCAGGAAAGGTAGATATATTCTGGTCAAATGCATTGTAAACTGGTGCCTGTGCTACATACCAGTACAGGATCTGATCAGCAGTCCAATTGTCCAATAGAGACAAGTGCTTACTTCACCTTTTGAAATGTAGAGAGGAAGTGATGTACCACACTCCCCTGTTTTTTATGGGTACCTAGTTGTGGGATTGGATCAGGCTACATTGTTTATTGATACCAGAAAGGTAACAAAAGAAGTCCTCACTCATCTGACGAGCGTTGGGGTGCAGTTGAAACCTTATCATTCAATTCTAGCTGAAGTCGAGAGGTAAGTTCACAAATCACAAACTTATTATTGTTATGCTTGATGCAAAAAATTCTACTTGACATTTGTTATGTCTTGATTTTTTGTTTTGTTTTGTAACTTCACGAATTTGTGCCTTTACTTAATAAGCATAATCATGCTATATTGTAGTGGCGGCAGTGAATATGTTTTTTTTTTTAATTTGTAGTTGACTGATAAAGTAAAAAAAGGTCAGCTAATCTAAACTCAGAAAATCAAACAATGTCAAGCAATGTCACTGGGTAAAAGAGAAGTATAACATTATATTGGATCGAGCAAGGTTTTCAATACCAAGAAAGGTCTATTGGACCACAGACAATACTAGAGGGGCTCAATATATTGTTATTATTTATTTGTTTTTTTACATGACATTCTCCATAATCACGAGTACATAAATTTTGTGGATCTTTTGTTGCTAATATCACCATCTTTTGTCATTGTTACTTTTCTTTTATCTCTTTTTATGATTTAACACTGGCTTTTATCTTTAGTTTGGCATTAAAAGGCACTAAGCTCTGGCTTGATTCTTCAAGTGTAAATGCTGCAATTGTTAGTGTCTTTAGATCTGCATGCGAGAGGTACAGCACTGAACTAAACAATAATTCTAGCAATCAAAATATTCACTACGGTGGGCCAGATGCAGTATATAAAGTCTCACCTGTTGCTCTTGCCAAGGCGGTGAAAAACAATGCTGAGATTGAAGGGATGAAGAATGCACACTTAAGGTGATTGTTTCTTTTTGAACAATAGTCAGCACTTGCAAGCTTTTGTTAGTAAAAAGGGTCAATTTTGCAGAAGACAGTATACTACATATTAGAGTAGGTAGTAGGTTACTCAACTCCAATTTGTTCCCCTTCTAGTTACTAATTCATCAGTCCCAATCGAGTCACTCTGCCTCTCTTCCATCACGTTTGAATTTTTCTTTCTTGTCCCCATTCCCTCCGTCTATGCGGTTTCAGAATTGGATACAGAGATTAGAGAACTAGAAAGAATTTATTTGTATTTTATTGCTTAGTCTTTCTAATTACAATCACAGCCTTTTATAATGTTGTACATCATCGCTCTTTATGGGAACCAAGTGACTGTTTTATTTAAAAAAAAGAAGAAAGTGATTCTCTAAAAATGCGATGATTTATGCAGCCATCATATGTACGCATGTCTTTTTTGTTATTCTTAAAAGCTTGGGGCCTTTTTGCAAACTTCGCTCTCAATATTTGGTTGACACATGGATAATATGCATAGTTCTCGTTGAAGTTGAGCTTACCTAAACTTAACATTATGTTTATGGCTGAGTGAATTTTCTTTTTCTTTCCACATCGGCAGAGATGCTGCAGCTTTAGCAGAATTCTGGTGCTGGTTGGAGAAGGAAATTGAAAATAATGTTACACTAACTGAAGTTGATGTTGCGGATAAGCTACTTGAATTTCGTCAGAAGCAGGATTTTTTTATAGAAACTAGCTTTGACACCATAAGCGGTATGTTTCCTTGTTCATGTTGGCAATTCTGCCCTACCATCTATAAATTGCTTCATTTGAGGTATATTCTCTCAGGCTTGTTCCAAGTACTGGTATACCCAGAGGTCCCAGGACTCATAGCCATGCCCTAAAGTCCAGTCTGGACTTTATGAAGTCTGAGGTAGTATTCTGTGAAGCTTAATCCAAGTTCCGCTGTACTGTACTAGAGGTCCAGGACCCAGAGCGATGTCTTAAAGTCCAAGCTGGACTTTATGAAGTCTATTAGGTGAAATTATTATGAGATATGGAGGAAATTGTTCGATAATGACTGTTTGGTCATTATGAAGTTTAAATGCTCAAAATTTGGTCTTTCAGGTTGTAATATGTATTATTTTAGTCTGATTTTGCTCCCACTTATAACTTTGGATATATTATGTGCACTGGTTCTTCACATATTTCCTTCATAATTTTCGGGTGGATTTTTCTGTCAATTTTACTTTGGTAGCAATTAGCTGTAGAGAATAAATGAGTTTTGTGATTATCAGGATATGGTGCAAATGGAGCTATAATACATTATAGCCCAACTCCGGAAGATTGTAGCTTAGTAGAAAGCAAGAATTTATTTCTTTTAGATAGTGGTGGCCAGTATGTTGACGGCACCACTGACATAACACGGACCGTGCATTTTGGCGAACCTTCAAAATGGCAGCAAGAGTGCTTTACAAGAGTTTTGCAGGTATATTGTTTAAAGAATGAGGCTATGGTACTATGCATAGCGCATATCGGTCCATACTACGTATCAATATTTTTGTTTGCAAAGTCCAAATAGTCGATCTGAACCGTTCAACATGCTTTTCATATGTGAATGTTCTTGCATACTAAATTTTATATTAATTTTTTTTTACTATTTTTTGTTTGTTTGGCAAAATAAAAAATACTACTTTCTTAGATAGGTAAAAAATTATTTCATCTAAAGATTCTAGACCATTCAAAAATAGTGATTTTCTACCTATCTAAAAAAATAGTAAAAAAAAAAATTCTAAAAAATGTAAATTTTGGTCCGCAAGTACATTTTCATATGAAAATCATGTTGAACAGTTGATTGTTTGGACTTTGAAAACGGAGATATTGATCCGTAGTATGGACCAATCCATGCTATACATAATGCCGTAGCCTCACTCTTGTTTAAATTTTAGAAATAACTAAATATTAACTGAATCACGTGACTATAATCAGATAGGCCATGAATAGTTATGGAAGTGAGAAAGGGGGAATATGTAGTGTCAAGTCTGCACCTAAAATGTGTTGTTCTCAATTTCTAGTTGTTATGAACTTATGATTGATTTGCTTATGTAGGGCCATATAGCTATCGATGAGGCAGTATTTCCCGAAAGAACACCTGGTTTTGTGCTTGATGTGCTGGCACGCTCTTCGCTTTGGAAAGTTGGCCTTGATTATAGACATGGTATGTTGTTCTCCATCATACCGTTATCCTCTTTTATTTGTTAAACATAAAGAAAAGAAAGCATCATTTATCACCAACATTTGTTCTTGAATTCCAAAAACACACAAGTGCATCTACTTTGTTTAATTTATAATGTCCAGTATAAAGCTTTTTCTCAACTTTTCTGTTGTACATGTAGGTAAATGGTGCTCTCCCAATTTAGAAAAAAAAAAGAACCTTGAAAGAGAAAGAGTCCGTACAGGATAGTACATATACTAGAAAAGTAGAATAATGTTTCATTTGCAAGTTAAATAGATGAATCACTCAAATGTACTGGACAACATGAAGTGACATGTGCCTTTCCATCAAGACTTAACATATAGAAAAGGCATCATTGTAAATTGATGCTTTTAGAACAAAACGTAGTAAAACATTCATGGGTTTTCTACACATTTTAGAACTTCAGGGTGCCAACATTACACTAAAAGTTGAGGGTTCTTTCTCCTAACTTCCATCTTTTTAAATCACAGATGGGTATCTTACATTTGTATAAAGCATTTATGTTTTTTAATTTAAATGGTTCAGGTACTGGCCATGGTGTAGGAGCTGCATTAAATGTTCACGAGGGCCCACAGAGCATAAGTTTTAGGTTTGGAAATTTGACAGCATTGCAGAAAGGCATGGTTGTTAGCAATGAACCGGGATATTATGAAGACAACTCTTTTGGTATTCGTATTGAGGTTGTCTTTTTAATTTTTATTTTTCTGAAGTGCATGATTTATGTTAATCTGCAGGTTATACCCAATATGTTACACGGTATTTCAGATAACTCCCAACATTTCCATATCGGCATTCTGAGTTCATTTGCAATTGACAGTAAAGTGTTAAACTAAGTTAATCAATAGTTGACTGAGTTGTCCCTATTGTTTTTGTATTCAGTCAGTCACATCAATTAAAGACTTAAAGTACTAGTCTATATAACACCTCAAGTGATCACTAAATTCAAACGGCATGATTTATAAAAAAAATTCTTGCTTGTAACTTGAAGGTTACACTTTAATGTATGATCACATCAAATATAGTGCAAATTATACTATCGATAATTACTTCTAGCAATATTAGTTTTAATGAGGCAAACTTGCTCTTATTGTGATGTGTGAGGTGGCAACAGCTGGGATCTGTGGATTTTGTAATGATCAGCTATGATTATATTTTGAGGGGAAAAAAGAGTTTTTCTACTTCCAATAGGAATTCATGCAAGCCAATAAAATTGGAAAAGCAATAAAAATTTACTTTTGCTCCTTTTTTTTTTCCAGAATTTACTCCTTGTGAAGGAAGCCAATGTGCCAAATGCATATGGTGGAATTGAATATCTGGGTTTTGAAAAACTAACCTTTGTGCCAATTCAGGTACTATATTGTTTCTCTATCTTGTCTTCCAAGAACGATTAGGATATCTGGAGTTTGGCTATGGTCAGGGGTGGAACTACAAAATTTTTATCGGGGGGGGCTGAAACATAAAATGCAAAAATATTTAATGTGGTAGGTGGGATTTGAACCCAAGTCTCCACAACCACAATATGGGATTCTAACCACTAGGCTACAAGCACACATTTGATATTTCATGAGGGGGACTGAACTATATAAAAACTTGAGAAAAAAATTTCAATTAAGTTTCAATATATATAATTAAAAAAAATTAAATAGGGGGTGCATTAAGATCCGCTCCTGGATGGTGCAATGCATTGCAAAGGACTCTTTTGGGTAATGGATCCATTTTTTACCTTTCCAACATTTAAAAGGCTGATTTCAGACACTTGATGTGATCTTCATATCAAAATCATTTTGGAAACCAAGTTTTACACTTTTTGGAGTTTCTTTTACTATTTTATTTGAAGGACAAATGACGATACTAACCAATGTACAATAAAGATTTTATAAAGCTACGGTTGGATGATACATGATTTTTTTCTAAATTGAATTATAGTTTATAATCAAATTGCTTTAGGTCGGTTACCAATCTCCATAATTGGAGATTACACAATTCAAATTGTTATGAATTCGACTCAAATCCAAAGAGACAGAGAGAATTCCTTTGATTCAAGAACGATTACTAATTACTAAGATTTTTTTTGGTTAGTAACTACAAAGAAAACTAATAACTATTGAGTGTCAAAAACATTGAAACTGAGAATCTATTTTTCATTAGGTCATGATATAATTATTAGCTAATTGTCATCCAAATATCCTATCTTGTACTTTCAAGTAGTAGTTAATCATGGCCATTCAATATCGTCATTTTTCCTTTGACCAATAAAATAGTAAAATAGTTCCAAAAATTGTAAAACATTAGTTTACTACAAGATTTTGATATGAAGGTCCCATAAAGGGCTTGGATCGGCCGTTTGGACATTATAAAGTCGAATATGGATCTGTTGCTCAACAGACCCTTTGCAACAGGTTGCACAGTAAAATCCGTAACCATAGGGCTGGTCTCGCCCAAGGGTTTCAACCTTTTGCTATTATGCGAGTACGAAGGAAATGAGGTATTCTCTGTGGAAATTTAAAAATGGGAACAGCAGTCTAAAGCAGTTGACTAAGGGCAATATCATTTTCTATTGCTTTTTTTCCTTAGCTAATGTATTTTTTGTCTGTTTCGGCTAGACGAAGCTTGTTGAATTGTCTCTGTTATCACCTGGGGAGATCAAATGGCTGAATGACTATCATGCACAGGTTTGGGAAAAGGTTAGTAAATATATTTTAAATTAACCAGTTTATCATGTTATTTGTCTTCTGAGACTATGGTACTATGCATAGCGCAGATTAGTCCTTACTACGGATAGATATTGTTGTTTTCAGAGTCAAAATAGTCATATAAACCGTTCAACATGATGTCCTATGAAATTATACTTGCACGCAAAATTGTAAATTTTTTTAGAAAACATTTACTATTTTTTTAGACAGGTAGAAAATCACTACTTTTGAATTTTCTCAAGTGATTTTCTAACCTTATATAAAAATAGTAAAAAAATTCTACAAAATGTAAAATTTGATCTACAAGTACATTTTTATATGGAGATCATGTTAAATGGTTCAGATCTATTGTTTGGACTCTGGAAACACGATATGAATCCATAGTACGGATCGATGTGTGCTTTGCAGAGTACCATAGCCTCACTCTTTGTTTCCTTCACCCAATTGGATGTTTTGTGTGATCGGTTTTATATAGGTTTCGCCTTTGCTGCATGGTGAAGCCCTTGATTGGCTATGGAAGAACACAAGGCCTATTTTAAGTTAGTGATTGGTCTCTCCAGTACATATTTGGAGGAAATACGTTTCTTTTACCTTTATAATTATTTGAAAAAAAAACATATATATTTTTTTTAAATGAATAAGCTAATCAAGATTGAATGTAAACGAGCATAAAGTTGATCAATTATTAGCTGTTCTCGCATAAGGGCAGGTAAATTCATGATAATATTTATTTCCCTTTTAACATATCCTAGGTGTACTTACCTCTCTGTATGATAACATTCCAGGTAGTTCTAAATAGCTTAATATTTCTGTTATTGAAGGATTTAGATTACAACGGGCCAAATCTAGTATGGACCTGGGCCCGGGTATCAAAACGGATATTTCATGTTATTGAGCGAAGCACTTATTATTACAAAAAAAAAAAAAAGTACTCGTTGGTTACATGTTATCAAATTTAGACATCAATCGTCACATAAAAGACAATACAAAAGTTGTATTTCTAGAACACAAACAAGAAACTTCTACATTAAAAATCATGTGGGTGATTTTAATCGAAGGTCATTTTAAATGGCAATTTGAGAGAACTTATCAAACCACCGATTTTTTTTTAAATGCTGAACTAATCAACTATTCAAGAGACCCCTGGCGACTGGAATCCAACGCGGTACCGGACCATGTAGAATGAGGTCTGAGTCATGTGTTTTATTTTGGTACGAATCTCAAAGCAGACCCTCAATTCTCCAAAGAATTGAATTTAGCTCGGCTGCAGATGATACTCTGGCAAGTGTTGAGACTTGAGATCCTATGCACGTGTGCTGCACAGAATTGAATTACTTCAACTCTTTCAAGATTCGTACGTTGAGATTCACACCAAATTACCTCCAAAAATCTACACCGTTTGTCCGTAGTGCGATTCGTGTACTGCAAAACTGAGAATCGCCCCGACCTCTAGCAACTTTCCATATTGACAATATACCGCATCGGAGTGCTATTCCGTGCAATTTTTTTGTCCAGATTTACTATGAGAAAAGAGTACAGAAAATATTAGAATAGCATAAAAGGGAAAAGAAGAGGAGACGATATTATTTTCAATTCTATTTCAATTTTCATTGTCGAACTCGAACACACTAAATATTATTTTTAATAACATCCTTTAATCATTCTTCCAATTATTATTTGTCTAATGCTATCCGGTGTATCAAACAAGCTCCAAGTAAATAGAAATAAAGTTTTCTCTAAAATGAAATTTTGCTATTAAAGTTTGAAGCATGTTGAGTTTTTGCTAAATTTTGCAATTAAAATGATTGAGTGTTTGACCGTCGGATGTTTATGTTCTCTCTCTATTTTTTTTGTTTTTTTAAGTTGCAGCTCAAGTTGATGCTTCATACCGTTGCTTCTTACATATGGAGATTTTATCCACAGTTTGATTCCACATGCCATTCCACGCCATGTCAGTGTGTCACTGCAAGTTGCTCTTATTTCTTTATTATTTTATATGCTTTCTATTTTGTAATTCTCTGTTGGTTGGATATGTATGCACCAAGTTGCTCTATATAAAAAAAAAAGGCATACTACAGTCTACAGTCATATGTAGTCAAGCCGGCAGAAGCCCCATAATAAATATATAATATATGCTTGGATTTGTGTATGGTTGATAATTAGGGGTGGCAACGAACCGAATCGAACCGAACTTACCTTAGGTTTGAGTTTGGTTTGAATTAATTTCGAACCGAACCTGGTTTGATTCGTTTCGAACCGAATCTGGTTTGATTCGTTTCGAACCGAACCCATTTCGAACTACACATTTTTCGAATCGAACCCGAATCGAATCACGAACTAAATTATTTTTTAGCAGTCCTAGTTATACCGGTAGTTTATACATTAATTTTTTCTCGCGGGACAATTCACATGGCTTCCTTTTACCGATATGAACTATGAAATGAGTGTTTTTAAGTTAAAAAATTGTTCATGAAAAAATACATCAGAGACGGTTTTCCTGGTATGAACTATGAGAGACGACCGAAGAGAGAGGAGAGACAGTCATTTAGTCCGGAGAGATAGCCAGTCGCAGAGAGCATCGGCTAGATTTTAGAGCTAGAGGGAGAGTGAGTTAGGGAGAGGTGGAGAGAGAACTAGGTTATTAAGATTTGAGAGCGAGGGAGTGTCGGCTAAGTTAAATTATGACTCTCTATCTTGGATTTTAATTTCATCAAGTAAATGGACGACCGATGTTATTATGAGATTCGAACCATAAAAATGATCGAACCCATTTCGATCGAACCAGGCTAGGTTTGGGTTTGGTTTGAATTAATTCCGAACCGAACCTTGTTTGGTTCATTTCAATTCGAACTCATTTCGAATCGAATTAAACTCGAATCAAATCCGAATCAAACCCGAATCGAATCACGAATCTCGAATTTTTTTGCCAGCCCTATTGATAATAATGGGCTAGCCAATCATGTTTTATTTAAATAAAAATATGCACCAGTGCTAACAAGATAGCATCATTACCTTATTCTTTCCAACATGGAGCCCTCTCATCGGATCCCACCAATTTGTTACTTTCCATTAGGACAAAAGTATTTAAAAAAATAAAAGTTAACGATAGTGTCAAACAGCTAATTTCCAGGTGTTGCTCTTTTCCTCTACTTATTGATGTTAATCCTAATTTTTACGATTTTCATTTGAGTGAGGCTACGGTACAATGCATAGTGTATATTGGTTCTTAATTATATGAATCGATATCTCTAATTTCTATAGAAGTATACAAGGTTAATCATTCTCTAAGAAATACATTAAATTTTTTTCTAAAATGTAATATAATGCAATATATATTTTTTTAAATACCATAACCCCAAAAATAATAAACTAAAACACCATGTTTTCTGAAAAATTTGAATTTTGACACGGCCACGTCCCCTAGGTGTGGCCATCTTTTTGCAGGCCGCATCTAGGGGATGCAGCCACCCTTTTTTTTTTTGTTCAGACTGAACTACCGCACAAGAAGGGAAAAAGAAAAAAAGAAAAATGTGGCCACTTTCCCTAGATACGGCCAAGCTATTTTTCGAAATTCCACAGAATCGTGGTCTTTTGGTTTATCATTTTTTGAAGTATGGTATTTTTAAAAAAATTGGGCAATAAAATGAAGAAAATTTTAAATAGGGGCATAATTGGTGTAAGGAGACGAAAAATTCTCTCAGCACTCATTATTGTAAACTATGCTCTCAAAATAACACTACTCATTTAAAAAGAATAATTATAGAGCTCCGCACTCTAGTATTCTTAAAATCCCTGCAGCAACATTAGAGAAATGATGTACTATGGTCTTCTCTTTTCCAGTCTCCATACTCGTCCCTATATCAACTTTCATATGTATAAATACTTGAAAGATAATATATTAATACTTGAAAAATAAGATATTGATACTTTGATACGTAATTTTGTATGATCATCTATTTTTCATTCTTCTAATCGTCTTCGCATCAACCTCCATCTAATGAAGTGGAGGGGACCCTGTATCCCCACATCAAACTTCCCCAATGGTCACCGCGTCAACCTTCCTCTCACAAAAAAATATTAATATTTTTTTAATATTTTTAGACGTCATCTAGTGTCATATGTAAAAAAATATTTGCAAGTATAGGTATAAATACTTGCACAATGAGGTGTAAATACTTATATGACGACGAGTTCAAAAGTATGTCATCATGAATCTCATTTGAAAGAGAAAATTATGCGTAGAAGATGTTTGAGATTTTAGATTCGCAAAATTTCAGATCATAAAAAATATGAACGAGATTGAACAGAGAAAAAAATATCACATCTAAAAATGTGTATGATCCCCCCTATGTAGTTTGAGTGGTTCTCCACAGGTATTTATGGTGCGGGTATATTTGAGAGATTTGGTTGGGGAAATAATTATTTATGTAAACAAATTTCACCTCATAAGTATAAATACTTTCACGCATAGATATTAATACTTTAGAAAAAAAAATTAGTACTGAAGTATTTGCGATCCTCTAGATATTTATAGTAGTTACGGTACAAGACTTTTGCCGATACTTGGATGTGAGTACTGTTATCAACTTCCTTTAATAAAATAGTATATTTATTTTAAATGTAAAATTTAGTCTATAAATACATTTTCGTTTGAAAATTGCATTGAACGACATTGGCCTATGAAAATGAATAGCATTACAAACCAATATGTACTATGCAAAGTAACATAGCCTCAATATTTTCAATGTTTTTTTTTAATTATTATTTACCAAAAAATAGTAGTTTGGAAAGATAGTTATGGTTACATAGGGGCTGTTTGACAATACATAAGAGATTAAATATTAATCTGTGCTAAGGAAGGGCTATTTGGTAAGCTAAAAGGAGGGGGGATTAAGATAGCTAAAAGAAGCTAAACGAAAGGGGAGGTGTTTTAAAGAAAGGGCAGGAGATTAAGATACGTGCAAAAAGAGATTAAAGGAGGTTGTCTTAATCCGTGCTAAGGAATCAGTATTCAGCATAATTAAGCTACTAAAGAAGCTAAAGGAGACTCCTTTAGCCTTAAAAAAGTTTAAAGAGACTTTGTCAAACAACACCACAGTGTACTTTTGCAGTGCATTCATAATTTATATCAAATACAGTATTTTAGACATATTAAGAAAAGAGTACCAAATTGTAGACTTATTTATATAAAATAAAAATTATCTTATCAGAACAAATGCTACACAAATATTTTATTTGTAGATTTATTAGAAGAGGATGGATTTCTATATTATTTTACCATGTACTGATAACACTACAAAGTACAAAACGACAGATCTAAGAGCACATCCCATATGCCATTTAAAGACAAACATCTCGATTTATGTGAAAGTGTGGAGAAACATATCATTCTTGCAAAGGTTTTTATAGGTCAGAAGGTAAATATAGAAATACTAATGTGCGTCTATGTCCTTTTATTCGTCTTATAAGAATCACTTATGCACTAAGCATGTGAGTTGATTTTTAGCATATGTAGTGGCTCATGGATAAGTATGAACGGTACAAAAGAAAAAAAAAATGAAGGTGAACAATTATACCAAATTTTAATATGAGATAATGATTACATTAAAAATATAAAATTAATAACTATGAGAATCAAAATAAAATAAGTCTTGTAGGGTGAGGTTACGACACTATATGTAGCATAAATAGGTCTGTCCGGATAGATATTTTTTTAACGGAAAAATTGATTATTTGCCACTCCAAAACTTTCAAATTATAAAAATGTCATCTCGAAATTTGAAATTGTAAAAATACTACACCAAACTTCATTAATTTATAATTTTGCCACTCCAAAAAATTAATAACTAAGATGCCCTCCCTTCTTCTTCTCATGCCTCCTCTTCTTCTTCTGCCAAGGCGATTGTGTGACATATTTGCTCCCTGGACTCCATAAAGATTCTCTGAAATGTCCTCCTAAAAGATTCTCTGCAATGTTCTTCTTAAAGCCTGTCTTTTGCCTATTTGACACACTTACTTGTCAGTGTATATATTTCAAAAGGGTGGGCATTATTTTGGTAAGAGTTAGGTTTATTGTTATAGGATATGATTTATTTTAAAACCTGATTGAAGTCGCAGTTTTAACTTGTTAAAATGTGATTGTGTGACATATTTGCTTAAACTTATATTAAAGTTTTAGCTCCTGGTGCCAATAATAGTTTTGTACATGGGGCAAATGACTATGTTAATTTAGTAGAATTTTCAATAAGGGTAATCAGGCTCATATATTACATGGACTAGGGCCCCCTTGCTTTAACTCCAGAGCCATTACTAACTGTCATTATGCTAATGACACTATTTTATTTCTAGAAGCTAAGAATGAAAACATAGAGTCAGCTTGGTGGGCTATGAAAGCCTTTGAAGTATTATTAGGAATTACAGTTAATTTGGGTAAAACTGAAATGTATGGTATTCATATAGACAACCTTGATCATTTTGCAGACATTTTCCAATGTTCTGCTTCACAGTTCCCTATCAAATATTTAGGTCTCCCACTTCATGATCGAAAACTGAGAGTTTCAGATTGGCAATTCTTAATAGATAAATTTGATAAAAAATTGCACAATTGGAAATGACATCTTCTTTCTATTGGAGGTAGACATACACTTTTGAACTCTGTTTTGTCTACCATCCCCCTTTATGCCATGTCATTACATAGAGTCTCTTACACTACTGTAGATGCTATAGATAAAATAAGATGCAGATTCTTATGGCAAGGCACTTCTAGATCTAGAAAAAAATATGCTTTAGTTAATTGGAAAAAAAAATTTGTTTAGCTAAAGAATATGGGAGTTTAGGGATACTAGATCTTAGAGATACGAACCAAGCATTACTAGCTAAATGGTGGTGGAAATTTAAAGACCCCACCTATCGTAGCAAATGGAAAACACTTATTACCCATATTTATCAGTCAGATAATCTTTCCACTCCTCTTTCCCCATTTTGGAAATCAATTATGCATCTTAATAATCTTGGCTCTTGTAGTTTACAATATTCACCAGGGACCTCTACTAGTGTTAAGTTTTGGGAAGATATATGGTCTGAGAACTGTGCTTTGTCTTCCCAATATCCCCAGCTTTATGCACTTTGTATAAATAGAGATATCTTGCTCTCAGATGTCATCAATTCACAGGGACAGATGGTTCGATTTTGTGAGGTTTTAGATGGTGTAGCAGTAGCTGAATGGAATCAATTATTATACAAACTTAGTCAAATTTCCTTCTCCCACAATCATGATAAACCGGCCTGGAGGTGGAATTCTACAGGAAAATTTACAGTCAGCTCTTTGTATAAATTTTTGAATCATAAAGGCATAGTAACAGAACATCCTCTCCTCTGGTGGAGACTCCCTCTACCACCAAAAATCAAAATTTTTATGTGGTTGTTAAGCCAAAATAGAATACTCACCAAGTCCAACTTGAGAAAAAAAAGGTTGGCCTTGAGAGATCTCTTGTGTATTTTGTGATTGTGAAGAAATTGTTAACCACCTTTTTGTAACCTGTTCTATGGCTAAACAATTATGGCAATGTTTTTGTGCTAATAAAGGTCCAACCAATGGATGATCATCTTTTCGAGATATTATTACCTATGCTCAATCCTTACAGTCTGGTCATAAAATTGGTTTCCTTATATTAGTTAGTGCAATATGCTGGACTGTATGGAAACATCGGAATGAAATATGTTTCCAAAATAAATCGATTAAAACCGTGAGCAGTGTCATTTATCTAATTGTCTCATTGTTGTCTTATTGGACAGAGAGCAAACGGGTCAAGAAGTCCGTGCAGGCTAAGACCAAAAGTTGGATCCCTAACGAAGAGATACTAGAAGTCACGCCTCTGAGAATGATACTACCAGATGATGATGAAGTGTTATCATTCAACCCGACTGAGTCTGAGAGTGCCTGATTTGTGCTAGAGATTGGCAACATATAGCCCCTCGTGCCATTTTGTGTTCCTTAGTTCTGTGTCTGACTTCTAGATATTTTGTCTGTAGTCGTCTAGTTACTACTCAGTAGCAGTGGCATGGTGCCTTTTTGTCAGTAGCAGCGGCATGGTGTCTTTTTGAGTAATGTTAGGTAGTTATATACTCAATCAAGCATAATATACTCTAGTGCTTGATGATGCATTCTATGTGTGACAAGGTTTCCCCTCATCTGAACTGTGTAAAGTTTCGTTGTTTAATGAAACTGGGCTGTACCGCCTTTTTTAACAAAAAAAATGACTATGTTAATTCTGTGAAAGTTTTTGTGATAGGTTAATGGTTTGTGCTTCAAATTGATTCATAAGAAACTTTCATCTCTGCTTTAATTATTAACGCAGCAGAGTCATCTAATTAATTATGATCTAATCTGTCTGAACACATAGTTTTACAAAAGGACATGTTAGGGGTCAGTACTGTATGAACCAATTCAACATTTTCTACCGGTCTTAATGATTTGCTAATTAGATGCTAATTAGAATACAAGGCACTAATGGAGGCCTAATTTGATTTTCATAGGCCAACGACATCAGTAACAGAAGCAATTCTCAGTCGACTTCTGGTTGCATTGCTCAATTAAGAACTGTGGGATTGTGAAGACTAAAGATTAATTTGTGTCGATTTTTGGAAGTTACAAGATCAGTTCTAATTAGTTTTCTTCGTATGTTATAAGGTGTAGTGCCATCCCCCTGAATATAGTAACTACAAGGTTGGGATGAACAAAGAGTATAATTTGTCGCTACATCTACTGTACAATTCAGAATATACGCTCTTAATTATAATGTAGCTCAAAGTAAAATGGATTCTCACTCCGACTACAAGCGTCGAATTGTTTACGGTCCAAGCATTTTGTTATGACAGGAGAAGAAGAGGAGACAGGAGAAGAAGAAGGGAGGACATTTTAGTTATTAATTATTTGGAGTGGTAAAATTACAAATTAATGAAGTTTGGAGTAGCATTTTTACAATTTCAAATTTCGGAATGACATTTTTACAATTTGAAGATTTTGAAGTGACAAATAATCAATTTTCTCTTTTTTAAATAATCAAAATAGTCAAGTTGAATTGCTTAACATAATCTCTTTAAAAATATATATACTTTGAGACTAAATTTTATTCTATTTACCTTTTTTTACAAACTTTTTTAGATAGGTAAACAATCACTACTTTATAATCTTTAAATCAAGTGATTTTTCGTCTATTTAAAAAAATAGTAAAAAGTATTTTAAAAACATATAAATATGGTCTCTGATTACATTTTTATATGTGATCATCGTGAGATCAACCATTAAAATTTAAAAAATGAGAATACTAATTTATAGTACGAAATCTAGCTAGCCCCACTCATTCTTGTAAGCTAAGTCTGTCCATTAAAATAAGTTTAGAGTCTCAATCCTCTGCAGTATCAAATTTGAATTTAGATCCGAACGGTTCAGAATTCAGATTAATACGGTCTAAATATTTTTTTTTTTAATGTGCCAAGACAGAAAAGACCGAATTTGAGTTACTTTCGGTGATGTGAAGTTGATAAGTCCAAAAGAGGTGCGTGAAAGGCAAATCGACCTATCACCTATGTAGCTGCTCTTTTTGTTTATGATTGTTCCAAATCAATTACATAAGTAAACTAATTAGTTTAGAGAAAGAAAGAAAACCCCAGATTTAATTATAGACAACGAAGCATACCGTCACAACGGTTAGTGACCACGTGTTGCCAGATCAGCTTGACGTAACAGCAGCATATGCAATGGAACAAGAAGAATTTTGCTTATAATTAGTGCAACCTTACATGATAATATTGAACTTTTTAAATGGGATCGTTGGATACCATTATTTTCTATTGGCGCAACCATCATTGCATGTAATAAAGTACCACGGCATTACAAATTATAATTTTGTGCGTGTTTATTTTAAGAGAAAAAATAAACTTACTTCTCATCGAACATATATTCACCTACTTCCCCACTTTTTGAGCACGCTTTGATCGTTTTTCTTATTCTTCGATATATAGCTTGAACTCATTATTTTTTTTAAGTAATAATTATATTTTGAACATTTTTATTTACACAATACGATTCAAGGATAGAAAATTAATATTGACAACGTTATTTTGATTTCATACAACACATGCAATAAAATTAAAGTGAAAAAAATATAGCATTTACGCTGCATGAGATAAAAATAGCGTTCTTTAACCATGATCCAATAGTTGGTCGCTTGAGTTTAGGAGTTCATATCCTCATAGGCAACAATATTTTTGTTTACATCCGGATAATCCGATTATAATTCAGACCAATCCGGTCCGAAATAAAATGCACATATATAACTTCTTTAATATTTGATTCGGATTATGATAAGAGGACCCACATCTAATTAAACATCAATATTAAGTTACCTTGGTGATCTGAATTCTGAGTTTAGAGCTTCTGGCATAGTTTTATCATTTTATTATTTATGATTTTTTTTCTTTTGGCAAAGATGTACCTTGCAATTTTCTCGAAGGGAAAAAATTATCTGTCAGTTTCTCAAAAAAAAATTTCTGGAAGAGAGAGAAAGAGAGTGACATATGAAATAAAACAGTGGGCTGTCAGTGGTGCATGCCAGCTCATTGTAGCAGTTTCCCAAAGGTATTCATTTTTCATGTGGGGGATTTGATGGCGACGGAGGTTCAACCAGATTAATAATAAAAAAAATTAACAATGTAGTTGGCGTCATAATTAAGCACAAAAAAAAAAGTTTCAACCCATACCATCTTTTTCAACATATTTTGATTTTTACTGGGACCGCTGAATTTTTCGTATAAATCGAAATTTGCTGAAATAGAGGGTATTGATGGAAAAAAAAAAAATTAGTGATATAGATTAAAAAAATTGTCTTGAAAACAGATCCAATCTACCTTCTTTCAACTTATACCCTTCATAAATAAAAAAAAAATAGTTTTGTTTAAACTAAGAGGGTATGGTGGTGTGGTATACTGGTATTTCATAATCCGGTAGCAACTAGCAAGAATCCACTGTTTCATAATACGAATCTCTACTGTCACTGTGAGAGTATCTGCGCAAGGATTTTGCTTTATTTTTTTATTTTTTTATTAATTATTTGTGGTCATAAGAAGTATTTATTGGTGGGGGCAGGTATCAGACTTTTGTCGACTACTGCTTGAAAAAAGATTCACAGAGAAAACGTGAAAATAGAAAAAAAAAAAAAAAATGAAACCAACTTTTCTTTCCTCACTTGTAGGAATGCGTATCCTCTGCATTAACTCAAAAGGGAATCTTTTGAGTTAATAAATATCAACCGTTTGATTTTGAATAGAGCTAATCCGACTACTACCTATAATATAGAGGTCTTTAATATTAGTACAGATCTAGTCTGCACGAATCTTGAAACGAATTGGATGGTTGAGATTCATTAACTCAAAAGATTCCCTTTTGAGTTAATGCAGAGGATATGAATTCCACTTGTAGGGGCTGTTTTGTACGTCCTTTTCGTACCTTTTTTTAAACTCTTTTTTAGCTCAATCTTCTCCATTTATGATCACAAACTATAGTGTCTATTTTGCTTATCACGCATGCTGATTGTCCCATTGGAATCAGCAAAGTTTGGAAAATTTTGCGTTTAGGAAAAAAAAAAAATCAAAATTAGTATTTGAGAATTAAAATAGAAAATTCAGAAACAAGAAAAATGGAACTTGGGAAGTTTTGTCTCAAAAGGTGCTTAAGTTTATATTTGTAATGGAATTAGGTCGTATTTTGAAAATTCGACTCGCTTTGATTATTTCAGAAAAATTCTAATTTTAATGTTCAAATGCTAATGTCATTTAAATTTTTCTAAAAAAAAATCGATTTATATATTTGTGTTAACAAAACATAGAGTACACTAATCAATTTATATAATGCTTGATGGATTTAGAATGTAAGTTTGGAAGTCTAGCTAATTGTACTAGGTACATTTTTCAAACAACTTTATTGTTTAAATTATTTATAAAATGCTTGCCTGTTAAAAGAAATATACATATTTTTGGTTATTTGGGATTAAAAAATTAAATGGCATGTTGTAATGTTAGAGTTTTAAGAGAAATATACATTTTTTTTGGGTCATTTTTACAGATTATCACGTCAGATTATGTAACTTTTTTTTTATTGAGTCCTGACTTATTGAACACTTATTTTGGTTGGGGGAATAAATTCATCAGCGTCTCCAGTTTTAATAGATAAAGGAGAGGATTTGAGCACTTAATTAACTTTCCAGTTGTAGGGACCCATAGGTCTTTTTTCTTTTTGACAAATGGGACCCATTGATATTGTGTCGTACAGCCCACTTCCTGCGCGCTTATCTTTATGACTTTATCCGATCATGATATTCCAACCCCCGGTAAGTTTAACTTCACACCAAAGCTAAAATTACCGCACTATATTATATACTTGTAATTAGGGCTGGCAAAAAAATTTGAGGGTCGTGATTCGATTCGGGTTTGATTCGAGTTTAATTCGATTCGAAATGGGTTCGAATTGAAACGAATCAAACCAAGTTTGGTTCGGAATTAATTCAAACCAAACCCAAACCTAGCCTGGTTCGATCGAAATGGGTTCGATCATTTTTATGGTTCGAATCTCATAATAACATCGGCCGTCCATTTACCTGATGAAATTAAAATCCAAGATAGAGAGTCATAATTTAACTTAGCCGACACTCTCTCGCTCTCAAATCTCAATAACCTAGTTCTCTCTCCACCTCTCCCTAACTCACTCTCCATCTAGCTCTAAAATCTAGCTGACGCTCTCGGCGACTGGCTGTCTCTCCGGCTGTCACTCCTCTCTCCGGCCTAGATGACTGTCTCTCCTCTCTCTTCGGTCGTCTCTCATAGTTCATACCAGGAAAGCCGTCTCTGATGTATTTTTTCATGAACAATTTTTCAACTTAAAAACACTCATTTCATAGTTTATACCGGTAAAAGGAAGCCATGTGAATTGTCCCGCGATAAAAAATTAATGTATAAACTACCGGTATAACTGGGACTGCTAAAAAATAATTTAGTTCGTGATTCGATTCGGGTTCGATTCGAAAAATGTGTAGTTCGAAATGGATTCGGTTCGAAACAAATCAAACCAGGTTCGGTTCGAAATTAATTCAAACCTAAGGTAAGTTCGGTTCGTTGCCACCCCTACTTGTAATTTTTAATCCTCAAATCTAATTTTCCTTGCCAACTGCAGTTGTAGTTTATTTTTTTTGTATTCTTTTTTAATCCAGCGTACCGCTGCGACGCTGCGTCTACGGTATTTATATCGGGTTATCGGGTTTGGATTGCGTTTCTTTTAATTAATTACATAATAATCCGATTCGGAATTTGGTAGGTTGATTAGATTTCCTTCTTTTAATATTGGTATTAGAAAAAACTTCAATGAAAAGTTCTTCTTTTATATGTACGTCTTGCTCGTGAGCACTGAGCAGGGATGCAGCGGCGGAACCAAGGCAGGGGCCAGCCTCAGTCTGGTCTCCCTTGGTTCAGAAAATATACAGAGTTCCTTTTAATAATTTAGTGTGTTCGAAGTGGATGTCCATAAAGATGATATAAAAAATATGCAGAGTTTTCTTTAATAATTAGTTAGGCCCATAAAATATACAAACTATTTTCCTCTGCGCTGCGCCAAAACGACAGTTAAGGCCCCCCTATCTTGAGAAACTAGTATAGGCCCCCCTATCGATTATTCCTGGTTCCGCCACTGCAGGGATGGAATAACAATTATACTTGAACATCAAATATGAGTGTATGACACTAAATCATATATAAAAAAAAAAAATCTATTATATCATTCTGAAAGGAGAACGGAGTAGGTCTAATGAACTCTATGATCGTCTGATCTGTACGCACTAAAATTGAAGCAGAAATGCACGAACTTCAAAGCATATTAAAATAGATTGGACGGTGTTTGAACCCGTCAAACCATAATAGGTACGATGGGCGTTAGACTTACTCTCGAGTCTCCTGAAAGATGCTGTAAAACTATTATACATAGTAATTCTAGTTCGAATTTTTTTTATATCTATAATTAAATACATAAATTTATGACTATAATACAATTTAAGTAAATGATAAAAAAAAAATACATTCAGCATTTCGTGATATAAAAAGGACCCAAAACACACCCAAAATTTTTATTTATAGCATAAAAAAAAAACAAATCATAACACTCTCGTTTTTGGAGAATTCTAGATTTATTCAAGCTGTAGAGCCAATCTGTGGACTCAAATACTAAGATCCACACATACAATCTGCGGTTCTAGTTTTACTTTTTTTTTTTAACAAAACATTTATTAATAAAAAAAGTCGACGCTCAAACTTTGAGATATGTCAGAGGACGCGAATTCTAAAAAACAAATATATCTTAGGAGGGATCCGCGAATCAAACTTTGTAATTTGGTGCCGTTTTTTTTTTATTTCTCTGAGATATCGCAAATTGAAGAAAGAAAAGAACTTATATTGGGGCCGCATTGGTTATGGGGACTTCAAGTCTGGGGCTGCAGATTGGCTCTGCAGCGTGAGTATTTATAGAATTCCATTAAAACAGGGGTGTTTTTTTTTTTTATGCTATTAATAAATTTTTTTGAAACACACTTAGTGACTTAATACGTTTTATATAACTTTTTAAAGCAAATTACATGACATATTCAAATATTAAAAAATGAAAAAAAAAATAGTTAGGGAGCTTGTGATATTAATTTCAAATTTATTAATTTAGCATATCTATATCTGATACGTTACATACGTATCATATCTATATTTTACATAATACCAAAACTCATTGCCCTCGGTAAAAATTAAATACATAAATGATGTATAGTGTGCCATGTCTTACCGTATCTAGATATAGATTTACATACTAATCGATCAAGTCAGAGCCAATTAATCCGAAATTTTTAAAATTACCATTCTTTGAAAATAAATAAACCAAAACGCCACGGATGGCTGAAATTTAGAAAAACGACATGGCCGCTTGCCCACACAGCGGGCATATAGGAGTGGGCCGCAGCTGAGAGAAGCGGTTCATTTTTTGGGCCGCATCAAAACACAGCGGGCTGGGCCGCATTTGAAGGAAGCGGGCTGGCCGCTTTGGGGGGTAGCGGCCACGCCTCAACGTTTATTGATCAAAATAATTGTAAAATTGTACCAAAATTAATTATTTGACCAAAATAATTATCGCATTGTACCAAAATTGATTATTTGACCAAAATAATTATCGTATTGTACCAAAATTATGAAAATTAGTTATTGACCAAAATAATTAATACCCAAACTACAATAGTGCGCCTAAATAGGTGTCTGCATGTTAATACAATAAACGAGTAATGCTTGCCTAAATAGATGTCTGCATGTTAATACAATAAACGAGTAAACAAACAATAAATCACAAATCTAAACTTGATCGTCGGATAAAAATACATTGCTTGCCTCTTTCTCAACCTGAAAATTTAATAACAAAAATGTATTGTTACTCATCTTTCTCAACCTGAAAATTGAATAACAAAAATGTATGAGTTAACTACCTCGTGCATCTCGAGCAGCTCTGTTTTGTTGTTCTTGTGTATCCCGGCGAGTCTGATGTCCTCTCCTTCTATTATGAAGTAAATCAAGCCACATCGGAATCCTATTAACTCGCCTTCGACCCAAGGTAATATTTTTGTCATTTGGAACAAGGATTGGGCCTTCATTTCCCGGCCAATCAGACTGATTGTCATAGACATGCCATTCACCCAGCCATGTGTTGATAAGTGTATGTATGTGGTAGTAGTAATGTACAAACCTTCCAGGGTCAATGCCTCGGAGACGGCACACTGCCAGAACATGAGAACACGGTATTCTGTTTAATTGCGGCTTCTGGCATGTGCATGTAACCGTGTTCTCATCCATGATTACCACCGTGTATTTATAATTCGCTTTGGTAAACCGGCCAGAAGCGTCTTTCATGTATGCATTAACTTTCTCTTGTGTGGATGTTATCTCAAACTCGTTCCAGTTGCCAAATCCACCGAGGGTCGTCATAGATTGTGACCTCCCATCGTTCCAGTTTGCCATTTCCGGATCCACCGTCTCTTCAGTTTCCTCCGGATCACAAGGCTGGGCTCGGGATTGATGGGAGTGCCGACTATTAGACGGTCGGTCCCTCTGAACTGGGGCTTGACTACTCTCAGGCATGTCAATCGGCAAAGGGATTCGGGACCGACGGGAGGGCCGACTAGTAGACCGTCGGCCCTCCTGAACTGGGGCATTACTACTTTCAGGCATGTCAATCTGGAAAGGGGGTTGGGACACTGGACTTGAGGAGGTTGAGGCATTAGCCCGAATAGCACCCCGGATTAACTTTGCAAGGGGGTTAGGACGCTGGACTCGGTTAATCTCCACAAAGAGTTCAATTATCTTGTATCCACCCCCAGAAAAACTAATTGTCTGGTTGTACAGTACCTGCCAGACTCCATCATTCTGAACAGGAAAAAGTTGGAACCAAGTTTGGCCTGAACCAGTGGGCATGCTAATTTTGGCCTGAATATCAAGGTCATATCGATCCTGATTCAATCCGAGGTTCTGAGAAATAATCGATTTCAGAACCAACAAATCAGTACCCGAGATTACAGGTATCACAGAAACAGGCCCGATACTATAATAAACCCCATTAGGGCCTGTTAAAATCTCACCACCAGTGTAAATAGATACCATAACAGCCATTTGGTATGAGTACAAGAAAACCTAAAATTAAAATTAATTAAATTAATTATAAATACTAAATTTTTTTTAAGAAGAAAAAAAATAAAATACTTACAGTTGAAAAGAATGGTTTGGTGTATGTCAAATGAATCTCTCTCTCTGCTTCTTTGCTATATAAAATAAACTGGCGTGTGACCGCTCTGCCCCGAAGCGGCACTGGTGGCCGCTGGCCTCCAAAGTGGCCCGGCCCGCTGTGTTTAGATGCGGCCCAAAAAATGAACCGCTTCTCTCAGCTGCGGCCCACTCCTATATGCCCGCTGTGTAGGCAAGCGGCCATGTCGTTTTTCTAAATTCCAGCCATCCGTGGCGTTTTGGTTTATTTATTTTGAAAGAATGGTATATTTAAAAATTTCGGCCAATTAATTGTATAATCAAGAACATTTGGATCCAACGTGTCACGGACTAATACACATTATTTTATTATTATTATTATTGCTCCACTCCAAGTTGAAACGTGGCAACATTCATCAGAGACAAAAATAAAATATAAAAAAGGAGAGAGAGAGAGAGCATAGAATACGTTTGGTCAAATAAAATATTATACAAAATATAGGGAGAGAGAGATTATCTTTGATTTTCGTTACAAAATCGGTATAATTTCGTTCTATTCAGTAAAAATTTTGCCAGTCTAAAGTTCTATTTTTTCAAATAAGTCTGTATTAGATCTCTGTGGCAACTAAATAGAGAATTTGAAAAGAATTTTTTTAAAGATCCAAAGTTTGTCCGAATCACATAGAATCCAAAGCAACCGGACAATTTTTTTTTTTTGAACTAATAACATTAATGTGGAGAGGGGAGAGAGAATATGAGAGAGAACAGATTCTCTGTGTGTGTTTGGATAAAGGCTTGGGTTAGTAAGAATAGTGAGCTAACTCAAATTTGAGATAGTGAGCTAACCCAACTTTTAGTTGAGTTAGTAGAATAGCATGCTAATCCACTAAAAACAAACAAATAATAGTCACTTTCTGCTAATCCAAACACATCCAAACATAAAATAGTAGTTCGGAATAGTAGCTAACTCGGGTTAGCACTATTCTTTGCCTCATCCAAACGCAACAGATAGAGTGCTCCACAATTAGAAAATAAAATTGTATTAATGAGAAGGAAAGGAACGAAAACGTCAGCCATTTCACCTCTTTTATACTCTGATTTAGAGATGAAATAGTGGTTGAATTTTGTTTTAAACTTGTGCAGGTTCAATTTCGTTTCCCTTCTCATTCTTTTGTTTACCTCCGAATTTAACAATTCTGAAACAACAAACAAGAGAACGACCACGAATAAATACGGTGACTTGCAATTGCACCTCCGCTCTCTTCCCTCCCTCGGCGTACCTAAAATAACGACGGATTCAGATTCTCAAATCAATTTTTTTTTTTTAAATGTATTATTTTATACGAATAAAAAAAAGAGACAGAGAGAGTGATCAAGTAAACTACGCTTAAATTCACCTGGAAGGTGAGAATGATCATCCCACATGTCGTTTTAACTCTTCTCACCCGTAGTTTTGTTTGATAAGACTTCGCTCCTCTTACTCTGTAAATGAGAAGGTATCAATTTGTCCGTCTCTGTCTTCACTCTTCAGATCCCCTGTAAAATCCTCTTAAGATTCACTAAAAAGCGGGTTAACCAGCTTCTATTAACTATTCAGGAGGCTTTGGTGTGGGACCCATCTGCAGTGACCTTAACAAGACTAGTTGCTGAGTTTGTGGACAGAGAGAATTCTGGCCGATCTTTTGGTCTTGGGAGCTGGGACGAAACACGAAAGTGGTAGGTAATATGCTCGTAAGGTTTTTCTCTGGCGAGTACTGTATGATTTTATGTATTTCTACTTGCAAGAAGACGAGCATGGTAATTTTATATGAATATTAATTTTTATATTTGTTCACTTTAACATTGTAAATCTTGGTATATAATTTTTCCAATCAATATCCAATGGACTGACAACCTATTTAGGAAATTGGGATCGTATAGCCACACAGAGTACTACACACGAAATGATCCAAATAATCGGGCTATGCAAACATCATCTGCATTAACTCAAAAGAGCATCTTTTGAGTTAATACATATCAGCCGTTAAACGGAGTCCATCCGGATCCCACCTAAAACATAGGGGTCTTTACTATTAGTGCGGATTTAATTCACACGAATCTTAAAGTTGATCGGGCGGTCCATATGCATTAACTCAGAAGATTCCTTTTTGAGTTAATGCAGAGAATACGAATTCATCCAAAGTTTCCAAACATTCCGTGGGCTCTTGCCTCTCCATTTCCTCCGTGCATTAATTTTGGTTGCACCGAGATCACACGAGTCGTTTGCTCCGCGTTATGATAGCTGGTTAACACTAAGAGGTTGAATAATACCCTTAACGGGTATACCCGCCCGTACCCGCCCGTACCCGCCAGCTAGGGTACCCGTGCCCGAGCCCGGGTATGGGTCGGGTACGGGCAAAATCCGGACCGGACCCGTTATTTTAGACCAATACCCGAGTTTACCCTACCCGAGTTAACCCGTACCCGACTAAACCCGTACCCGACTACCCGAGTGCCCATACCCGTATACCCGAGTACTGTTCATCACAGTTCAAAATTCAAAAAATTTGATTTTTCCCCCAAAAAAATCAGAAAAAAACCAGAAAAAATCAGGAAAAACCAGAAAAAACCAGAAAAAAATCAGAAAAAACCAGAAAAAACCAGAAAAAAAACAGCAAAAAAATAAAAAATAAAAAAATACCCGTACCCGTACCCGCCTTACCCGTCAAGGGTACACGGGTAAGGGTATAGGACGGGTAGGGTATGGGTTTTGAAAATTATACCCGCCATACCCGTACCCGAATACCCTTGTACCCGAGTATACCCGTACCCGAGACGAACCCGTACCCGAGACGGGTATACCCGGGGTACCCGTACCCGCCCGAGTTGCAAACCACTAGTTAACAGCAACCAAGTCATTACACATTAATTATCGAGACCGAATCGTCTGCCCCCGGGAGGCAGGAAATTTCTACCTCCAGAGTCTCTGCGGGTGGGGCCCATTTAAAAACAGTAACAATAGTTAAACTCTTAAACAGTAACCGGTCCCACTCCGGTCCCACCCAGCAGAGACTCTGGGGGCAGACGATTCGATTTCTTAATTATCTACGATGGTTATATGCTTTCTCAATTTGAATTCTCATTAAATTAATATAACAAGAGCGATCATTTTTATTATATCATACGTTGACATGATTAAATGAAATTAATTATTGAGATTGTCCATTTAAAATCTGTCATCCAATTTAAATACTAAGCAACAAGAAATATTTGTTGGAGGCACATTGAACAAAAAAGAGTCAAGTGACCCCATTAAAAAATAGTATTAATATCTAATTTTTCTAATTTTGGATTAAAGTTTTATTAGGAATTATTAAATAATCTCCATACTTATCATAATAATTCCACTACGAACTTCCATAACGACAAAATATATAAATTGAATGTTCTTAATGTGAGTAATTTATTTTTGTTATTACAATAAACGACCCACCTATTTTTTTATTTTGTTTCCATTTAGTCCCCCCCCCCCCCCCCCCCCCCCCCCCCCCCCCCCCCCCCCCCCCCATGCACCAAACCCAATCAACGCATATTATAACAAAAGTAATTCAAATTTACTTTTTCTAGATTGTTTTATGTTATTTTGTTAAGTATGAGAGAAGATAGAACAATCTACAGCATAACATATTACATGTGCAATCAATCATAATTGATTATTTGGAGATTTGTTAGACAGATTAGATTGACAATTTGAATTTTAAAAGCGAAGATATAGATACGAAATATAAAACATGGCCTTACTTCATGAAGCACAATAACCCGATTCATTTTAGAATGTATTTTTTATTTTTTAATAAAAGTGAAGTCAAAGCATCACTAATTTCATATGGAAACCCGAATTACAAAAAAAACACATACTAAACAAGACATAATTAACTATACTTACTTATTTCATAATTGTAAAATACGTCATCTAATTTAAATAGTAAGCAACAAGTATTATTTACTAACTAGTAAAGAATTTTTTTAATATTTTAGGATGTCATCAAAATTCACGAAAAAAATATAATCGTAGTTGGATATTTGAGTAGATCTAGGGTGATCTTAAGCTCACCAAAGTTTTGGTGAGCTTAACTCTAAAACTCATCAAATCGATTTCAAGCGATGAATCTGAACCGTTGAAACCCGTCTACCTTACGTGTGATGTATCTACATGTGAAATTTTTAAATATTCAAATTAATTTAGTATAGAGTCAAGCGGTCAAAATTAGAAGGTTAATAAATTAATTTTAGTGCATTCATTTTTTGAACGTTTTTGACCGCTTGACTTTATACTAAATTAATTCGAATGTTTAAAAATTTCACATGTAGATGCATCACACGTAAGGTAGGTGGGTTTCAACGGTTCGGATTCGTCATTTGAAATCGATTTGATGAGTTTTAGGGCGTGTTCGGCAGACGGACGGGAATAGGAATAGGAATAGGAATAGGAATAGGAATGAGATTGCAAAATTTTTGAACTAAATTTTACTGTTCATGTGGGAAAAAAAAATTCAGTCTGAGTGAATTTTTTTTTTCCACGTGAACAGTAAAATCCGAACACACCCTTAGAGTTAAGGGCACCAAAACTTTGGTAAGCTTAAGAGCGCCCTAGTTCTACTCTGGATATTTAGATATGAACAATTCACATCATAGATGGAGGCACATTTAACAAAAAATGAGTCCTCCATTCCATCAAAGAAAAATAATATCAATATCTACTTTTTGTAATTTGAGCTAAAAATTTATTAGAAGGTACTGCATGAGATCTATATTTTATGATGATAATTGTATTACTGGATCCTATAACTGACATATCATACATTGAATGTTTTTAATGTAAAGTAATTTTCTTTGTTATTACTATATGACTCACTTACTGTTTGATTTTATTTCTGTTTTGTCTTCGTCTAATTATAACAATTTGCTTTTTCTAGTTTGTTTTATGTTATTTATTTAATTATGCGATAGAATAGTTTACGCCGTAACATATCACGTAGACAATCAATCATTGGGAGAAACTTATGATGTACAATTCAAGTAAATATTAACTTTCTAAAATTATGTATTATGTGATATCTCGTAGAAAATCTATTTTATAGATTTAATTTTATGAAAAATGACAGTCATGGTAATTTGCCAGTGATATTAATTGTTTACGGTGATAAAAATAATTTTGGGTGACATCATTTTTTGCTGATATTTTTCCTTTGTAGCACTATATGGATTTTATTTTACAAACAAAACTATTTTGTAGATTTAATTTTATGAAAAGAATGAAAATCATGGTAATTTACTACTCATATATATTTAGTTCAGATTCAGTAGTGTATGATGAGACCTGCATTGTTCGTATTAATCTGGAACAAATCTTAAAGTGGATCTCCTATAATTTAAATAGGAACCAAAATTATTTTTAACTCCAGATTTTTTTTTTTTTTGCAGAATTATTTTACTCTCAGTCTCAGGCAATAAATGCTATACCAAGTGTTCCGAATACGCGTCGGAACAAAAATTCTCTCGAATAAATAAATAAATAAATTAATCTCCATAAAATAACGATTTTGGACACGTAGGAAACCATTACACTCCAACAAAATCGATTCCGCCACCCGGATCCAACCCAACTGTGACTCCTCTCTCTATCTCACACCCTTCTCTCTTCCCTTTCTCCGACCTTCTACAAAAGGATCTCCTCTCTCCTTCCTTTCTGGTATAAGGTTTTATTTCATCTTTATTACTACCAAATCAATCCTACAAACCCTAGCGAGGAGAAGATATAAAAGGATAGCTGGAGGCGATTGATACGCACAGTGAGAGCGAGCACAGAGAGGAAAGAAACGGAGTAGTGCTGTATGTCCAGTGGTGGAACTAGGGAGGGGTACTTTGGAGGTGTTAACGGAGAGTTCGATAACCCACTACAATGGCCACAACTGAGGAAAAGACGACGTCTTGCTGTGCCCCCGCAGCCACTGCGGTTGCAACTGTCTCCGCCGCTCCCTCCGCCGGAGTCGGGGGATCTAAGGCGGCGGTCGTGGAGGAATGGACCGTAGATGAGAAACCGATGGCCACTGCCAATGCTAAGGCATCCTCTAAAGGTGTGTTCTCTGTCTCATCTTTTGATCTTTTGATCTTTGAATGTTTGATCGATTGTTTTTTGCGACGGAGGAAAAGGTACTAGAGCGGAAATTTAGGGATCCTCTCTTGTGCTTCATCTGGGGCTGGTACATGTCTGCTAAACTCGTTTTTTAGCTCGTGGGACCCTTGTACAGTGACTTCTTATCCATAGTGAAAGAACTTCATTGGGTTACTGATGGGAGTTCTTTATCTAGTTCTTGTTTATTTTCACTTTTATTTTCGTGACACTTATGTTGCTTTCATTAGATTTATTTGTATTGCTCATGCACTAGAGCTGGCAATTGGAGTTTAAATAAAATAAAATGTTGTGTTCATGTGTAAATTTGGAATTAGTGCTCTAAAACCTCCTCTGTGGTCATTCGCTTCACCAATAATTTCGTTCAAGTTTGATTCTTGTCATTCATGCTTAAATTAATTATCTTGGTCATTATTGCTAAATTGGTATCTTTGGTTGGAGTAATGGTACTTCTAGTTGGGATATTGTAGTCCTTGGCGGTGAACCTATATAATGTATTTTTTTTTACTGATTTTTTTTTAATATAATATGGTTATAACTTTTTACACTGTAGGAATTCCGATAATGACTCGGGCCCAGACAAGTCACCCATTAGACCCGTTATCTGCTGCTGAAATAGCTGTGGCAGTGACAACTGTGAGGGCAGCTGGTGCAACTCCTGAGGTACTAATTAAAACTACATGAATCTAGTACTAGTAGAAGATTCAACTCGTGTCGGTATCTCACACCATGTACAAATTAAACTCCGTAGCACAAGTCCCAACTTAACCCGTATTTAATCGGAATTGCCAGATAATGAACAATTAAAAATATTCCCAAATAAGAAAGTTCTATGGCGGATGTGTGTGCATTATTCAACAGTGGCCTAAGAAAACATTTTTCAAATACAGATATAGGCCAGAAAGAATGAATGACTTTATTGTATAATTCATTGATTATTCAAAATTTACAAATATTGACAAAATTTTATACATTTTAGGTGCGAGACAGCATGAGATTTGTTGAGGTGGTTCTTCTAGAACCAGAAAAGAACGTGGTTGCGTTGGCCGATGCGTACTTCTTCCCTCCTTTCCAGCCATCACTAATCCCGAGGACTAAAGGTGGTCCCGTCATTCCTGGCAAACTGCCTCCTAGACGTGCCCGTCTTGTTGTGTATAACAAAAAATCGAATGAGACGAGCATCTGGATCGTCCAGCTATCAGAAGTGCATGCAGCCACCCGTGGGGGCCACCATAGAGGGAAGGTTGTTGCAACCGAAGTCATTCCTGATGTACAACCTCCTATGGTACGTATCAACTAACATGACTTGAGGAAGATGCCCACCAGTTTATTCAAATGTTATCACATTAGTTGGCTGACTTAAAACAGAACTCGTGCAATATACTTTTTGCACCTTTAAGAGAAGTAATAGAGAAACTCATATGATAAATAGTCTATGATTAATTGTGAACTGTAGGATGCAGTGGAATATGCTGATTGTGAAGCAGTTGTGAAGAGTTTCCCTCCTTTCATAGAAGCAATGAAAAAGAGAGGGATAGAAGACATGGAACTTGTGATGGTTGATGCTTGGTAAGATTGCAATTTTCTTTGTAATATATAATCTTAATTTGTGTAGATATATATTTTTTTCATTCTGAACATACTAGATGATGTTTCTGCATCGATCAATATTGTTTATAATAAAGTCTAAAAAGTCAGATTTCAAGAACTTGGAAGCGGATTACAGTTGGTTAGCACAGTAATAAAACCAAATTCTGTACCAGACTAAATTAAAAAATGACTTGATATCTACCTGATTCTCAAGTCGATAAGCTGTACAAAACATAGAAAAGTTCCCATTAAAATTGAATTAGGCACCGATATGTATTGAATGCTGAATCCATTATGGAAATTCTTTTAAGGGTCTTTTTGTTTATTTTCAAGGGACATCCACTTGTAGAAGGTAGCTAACTGCACATCATCCAACACCTTAATTTTAGTTTAGTGTTTTTGAAAAGGGTCATTTTATTTTTTTGATTCATTTCGGCCTGGATTCAATGAGCATGTTCTCCCTACTGCGCCCCCCATCTCCTCCCCCCCAAAAAAAATAAAAAAATAAAAATAATAATAACAAATAAAATTAAAAAATCCATATATACCAAGTTGATAAAAGCTAGAGGGAGATGCTTATATTGACATCTGATCTCAAATTAGGTGTGCGGGCTACCACAGTGAAGTGGATGCACCCAGCCGTAGACTCGCAAAGCCTCTGATCTTTTGCAGGACGGAGAGTGATAGCCCAATGGAGAACGGCTACGCCCGGCCTGTCGAAGGGCTCCACATATTGGTTGACATCCAAAACAATGTGATCATCGAGTTTGAGGACAGGAAGTTGGTACCACTCCCCACGGCCGACCCACTGAGGAATTATACTCCTGGGGAGACGCGTGGAGGCTTGGACCGGAGTGATCTCAAGCCTCTGCAGATTCTCCAACCTGAGGGGCCCAGTTTCCGTGTCAATGGTCATTTCGTGGAGTGGCAGAAGGTATGTCGTAAACTTGCTTGTGTAGTCGGGGGTGGAAACGTAAAATGCAAAAATGTTTAATATGTGGTAGGTGGGATTTGAACCCAACTCTCCACAACCACAATATGGGATGCTAACCACTAGGCTACAAGCACACATTTCATATTTCATGAGGGGGGCTAAACTATATAAAAACTTAAGAATTCTTTTTTTTTTTCAATTATATTTCAATATACATAATTAAAAAATTTAAATCATAAGGGTGGCTAAGCACCTTTGGGTTGCATTAAGGTCCGCCTGTGTCTAGTGCTTACAACCTTTGCGATAGTGTCATCAAAACATCCTATGATTTCCAATGTCCCCTGTAAATCATCTAAGATATAAAGTAACTCAAATGTTGAGTTTAGATCTGGACCGTCCGATCAGAATCCGGGCCAATCCGGCCCGAGGTGGAATGCACCGGGCCCTTTAATATTTGCGTGAAAATATATCTGATGGTCCGGATCTAAACTAAGAATTTGAGTTGCTTTAGGTGATCTGAATCTGGGGTGAGGGGGTTGTTGCCAGCAGGTTTCATTGTCCTGTTTGTGAGAAGGGATGGTACTTTGGTTATATCCTATTGTTGCCACCTATCAAATTAGTCTGTGTGCATATATGAAATTGGAGTCTTTTAAATATCTTTGGATGTCTTCAGTAATTCCCAAACTGCCTTGTTTTCTTTCTCAGTAAACTGTATAAAGGCAAGTAATGAAAAAGAACAATCCAATGTCATATAAGGTTTTCTGTGTTTTTAATATATGATTTTCTCATTTTGCGAACTTACCTTGACTTTATGCTTATGATTGGGTTCCATTTCTAGCCTACCCCAACTTGTTTGTGACTAAAGGCTTGGTTGTTGTTGTTGTTTTAGGTTGTAGAAAAAACAGCCTCCCTTCTTTTTATGCAGAGTTTGGTATGTAATATATATATATTTTTTCAATTATGAGCAGTGGAACTTCCGCATTGGATTCACCCCTAGAGAGGGTTTGGTGATATACTCTGTTGCCTATATTGATGAAAGCCGTGGGCGTAGACCCGTGGCCCACAGGTTGAGCTTTGTTGAGATGGTGGTCCCGTATGGAGATCCAAATGAACCTCACTATCGTAAGAATGCTTTTGATGCCGGGGAGGATGGTCTTGGGAAGAATGCACACTCCCTCAAGAGGGTAAATGCTAAATTTTTCTTTGTTTATTGATATTCTGTTATAATTAATTTTTGGGTCAATATTTTGTCATTATTGCAGTCAACATGCGTTTATTGTGAAGGTGAACCTTTATGCTCTAAGCATGCGTTGATTCATATGTGGCATTATGAAAAACTAATGCTCATACTTAAACGGACTGAAATTATTTGCACTGGTTAAGCTGTTGTAAAGATAAATTATGTTGAGTTTCTTTCATGCTTAAATTCATGAATGATCTGAGTGCGAAATTCGACAACCCCCAGCTGTTTAATTGTACCTTCACAGTACTTTCTTCTTAATTAAAGATGCCTTGTAATAATTTACACGGACAATGTAGCTGCATTACCAAAATAGTATCGCAGAGTTTTTGTTGGCATTAGCCCTATCTGATATAACTTGATTTCTTTAGGGTTGTGACTGCTTGGGTTACATAAAGTACTTTGATGCCCATTTCACAAACTATACTGGTGGGGTCGAGACAATTGAGAATTGTGTTTGCTTGCATGAAGAAGACCACGGTATTTTGTGGAAGCATCAGGACTGGAGAACCGGCTTAGCGGAAGTTAGGCGCTCTCGGAGGCTCACAGTCTCTTTTATATGCACAGTTGCGAATTATGAATACGGCTTTTATTGGCATTTTTTTCAGGTATAATTAATACAAGAAATACTTACATTTGTGTCTATGCTAAACTGGAAAATGTCCGGTTCCCCATGCACAAATTGAAGTGTCTGCGGAGGGAATCTTTCAACTTATGGGGGTCAAACACGTAATGGGGATCAATCATATAATTTTTCACAAATTATATGGGGGTCAATTTTACAGTACCGATAGCATTTTACTCTGAACTAAACGATAAAATCATGTCTTAACACCATATTTTTTAAATAAATGGGGGGCAGTTGACCCCCATTCACCAAAGGTGGATCTTCCTCTGGTCTCCATACCTTACTGTAAACCATAGCAATTATCACATTTGATTTTGCTCTAAACACTCTAGTTCCTTCATTTATGTAGAGGCTATTAAATGAACACTGAAGAAATGGAGAGAAAGTCTGCTGTATTTTTTAATGATTTGTTTCTCTTAGTGGTATATATGTTGTTATTTACTGCAGAGGCGAGTCATATGCCTATCTCAGTTCCTAATTTGTTATTCATTTAGTGTATGTAAGTGTACTGTGTACAGCTCGTATAAAAAACATTTGAAAAATTCTATCTTGTCAAGGACTTAGTAACTCTTGTTCGTAATTGTTTGCATCTTTAAATGAAATTTTTTGAACTTTCTTTTTGTAGGATGGTAAAATTGAAGCAGAAGTTAAGCTCACTGGAATTCTCAGCTTAGGTGCATTAATGCCAGGCGAATATCGAAAATACGGTACAACTATTGCACCTGGTTTATATGCACCGGTTCATCAGCATTTCTTTGTTGCTCGAATGGACATGGCTGTTGACTGTAAACCTACCGAGGCATTCAACCAGGTAATTTATATTGGGCACAGTTTTTGTTTTGCATTTTAGATGAACTGCACTATTCAAAATTTTGTTATAGTCATGCATTAACCACAGATAAGATTTTTTTTTGGCAGATTACACCTAATATGTCACCCTTTACAAGAATTGCCCAACAGTTTCATGTTTGACTTAATTACCCCTGAGTTTTTTTATTAATAATAAATTATACTTAGTTTCTGCATACCTGGGCTAAGGAGAACATGAGGTTATTGGGAGCTAGGGAGATGCTGTCCACGGTTAACATCATATAATTTTTTAAAATGCTAAATAAAAAATTTCGTGGTATATGCTAAAGTAAAAATCTACATTTTAAGGGTAATTCTTGCATGCATCCAACTTCTATGATACATCAACATGATATTTATTAAAACAAACCATACAAAGTTTTACCGGTACCCATACAAGATACATAATAAAACTATTAAGGCATTTGTCAATGTCTCTAACCATCACAAGACAGCAAACTAAAGCAATAACAGTTTTTACCTACTTATTACATCAATACTAGAATTTAAAAATTACAACTGTATTTTATGAAGTTGGTACTGATAGTTGCGAGTTGCTTGTTTTTTGTTACAGGTAGTGGAGGTGAATGCGAAAGTGGAAGAACCAGGCCAGAACAACATACACGACAATGCATTCTATGCCGAAGAAAAGGTTCTCAAATCAGAGTTAAAAGCGATGCGCGACTGTGACCCTTCCGTTGCACGCCATTGGATTGTAAGAAAATGTGGTCCCGACATCAAAATATTGCCGTACTGCATAGTACTAGATGATAAAAGCCTCATCTTGATCACAAGCATAATTTACCAACCTGTTTGGCACTTGATTGAAATAGTTTGTTAAAATAAAAATCCAAACCTTCCAATTTGCCAAATTTACTCCATTTTTTGTGCCTCCATCATGCCTCCATGTTTAATTTTCTAATAACAAAAATTCTAAAAGTTGTATGCCAAAATAAAACTGTTAGATGCGATCCATGTTATTTTTATATTAGAAATTATCGCTTTCGGTTTTGTTTTTATGTGAATCAATAAGTTGAAAAACCAACATCCAGAAATTATTCACATCATATCTAATGGTTTTATTTTGACACTTGAGTTATTAAAGTTTTAAAATGGAGGCACAAAAAATGGAGCCATTTGAACCCTGTTCTAATAGTTAACTATTTTCCAAAGCGTTACCAACTAAAATATTGAAGAATTTTGGCATGGTTTACTTGTCCTCGGACCAAACATGAGTTAGACAACCTGCCTAGTTAATAGATTGGGATTTCTTAAACTGCTCACAGATCTGGTTGATTCTGACTCAATTTAACCTTTAAATAAAAATTTGCATGTCTTTGCATTGGTAAATTGTATTATGCTTAAGAAGTGCACCACCCAAGTGTAAATGTTTGACAAAACATTACATAAAAATGGAATCCTAAAAAAAAGTGAAAAACAGACACAATAGATATCTGACTTTAATGAACAACTGCACCAATACAGGTGAGAAACACTCGTACTGTAAATCGAACGGGTCAACCAACAGGATACAAACTGGTGCCGGGCTCAAACTGCTTGCCCCTGGCCGGTCCTGAGGCAAAGTTTCTCCGAAGGGCTGCATTTTTAAAGCACAACCTTTGGGTCACACCTTACAAAAGAGAGGAGATGTTTCCTGGCGGCGAGTTCCCCAACCAAAACCCTCGATTAAATGAAGGGTTGGCCACTTGGGTCACCAAGGACAGGCCTTTGGAGGAAACCGACATCGTTCTCTGGTAATGTTTACAACATATGTATTTGTCCAATCATCAAATTTTTATTTTCCATTGTATGAGTGAGGCTATGGTACTATGCATAGTGCAGATTGGTCCGTATGGATTTCCATTGTACGGATCAATATTTTCTTTTTCAAAGTTTAAATAGTCGATATGAACAGTTCAACATGATTTCCATATGAAAATGTACTTGCTGACTAACTTTTGCATTTTTTTTGAAAAAAAATTACTATTTTTTTATAGGTAGAAATTCAAAATTTTGAACGGTCTTGAATATTTAGATCAAGTGATTTTCTACCTATCTAAAAAGATTCTAAAAGATGTATATTTTTATCTGCAAATACATTTTCATATGAAAATCATGTTGAACGGTTCAGATCGATAGTTTAGACTTTTGAAAATGGAGATACTGAGCCATTTGAACCAATATGCAGTATGCATAGTACTGTAGCCTCACTCCCATTGTATTTAATTTTTCAAAATGCGATGGAACTCCAAAATCTGTTGATCTCTTAAATTTTTATATATTCGTCGATCTGGGACATTATTACAGCTTATGAGTATCAGTGGGCCTGTGTGGTAAATATGCTCCAACAGAGTGCTCATAGCTTATGGGACATTATTACATAGCTTATGAGTATCAGTTGCCACTTCATACATGGTGAACTGTTTGCGTTTAAGAGTAGATATCTAAAATTGTTATGCTTGGTCTACGTGTTGTTTCCGGGGTAATTTTGTTTTCGTACTTCTTTACGTAGAGTATATTGCCTACTTTTCATTTTTGAATTGATTATGTCATTTTTTTATTTCTAGGTATGTGTTTGGAATAACTCATATCCCAAGGTTAGAAGATTGGCCAGTCATGCCGGTTGAACGAATTGGCTTTATGTTAATGGTACCTTTTCTCTCTCTCTCTATATTTATTATACCAATTTATATGGAGTAGGGGTTATTGACTTGTTCTCTCACCTGGGGGCTTTTGTTGCATGTATTTTTTCTTTTGATACCTTTTGTCCTTTCTAGGGGTTTTCGATCTAGGGTTTTGCTGGAACTTTTTTTAACAAAGGGTAAAATGGGTGCATCATAAAAAATAACATTTATATATGTTATTTGGGAGACAGAAATTTATCTTGGTGAAGTGTAGCTTTATTTGTGTTAATGTATAACCCAAGTAATAACTTGATTTTGTTATTGGAGTGCAGCCACATGGATTCTTCAATTGCTCGCCGGCAGTTGACGTGCCTCCAAGTGCTGGAGATATAGAGGCCAAGGAAACCACCGTTGCAAAATTGATTCCAAATAGTCTGCTTGCTAAGCTCTAATGCAAATAAATAAATAAATAAATGAATGAAACTGTGATTGTTGCTGTGTTGAAACAAATAATTTGGGATAAACTCGTGGTTGTGTACAAAACTACAAGCTACTAGAACTTTCGACTCTTTTGGTAACAGATTTCTATTTGGATTGATTTTGGAATTAAATTGCGTGTTTTTTCCTTTGCTGTAGCTGCCGAAATAGCCACTTGAATAGTCGGCTACAAAGTACAGTTCTCATTTGGTCTGTTAAGTTGAGTGAGGCTAAGATACTTTGCAAAGTTTGGGTCAGTCCATGCTATGGATCATATTTTTGTTTCTAAATTCCAAACAATCATTTCGAACCATTCAACATGATTTTCATATGAAAAATGCACATGGAGACTAAATTTTATAATTCTTTTACTATTTTTTTCAGATAAGTAGAAAATCAGTTGATCTAAAATTTCGGAACAATTTGAAAGTGAGTGATTTTCTACTTAACCAAAAAAAGATAGTATATTTTTATTAAAAGTATAAAATTTAGTCTCTTGCTACATTTTCATACGAAGACATGAAAGCATAGTACGGATCATCTGTGGTTGGATGTGTAGTTTTTCAAATTTTGTCGTCTGCTTCATGTCTCCGAAGCAGCAAGTATTATTATTTTTTTTTTGAGGAAGAGAGATGGTTTCAAGTATAATTTTTGTTGATGATTTCCTCTAAAATGAGAGAAATTACGGGTGAAAACGGTATGGATAGTATGGATGATATTCAATCCGTATTAAAAAATTTAGATGTGAATATCTGATATTCAAATATCCGTGTGGATAAGTATAATTTTTGACATTTTTTTGTAATTTTTGGGACAGTTTGGTGCTGAGAACTGGCTGCCCCCAACTGAGTGGTTAGGACATTTTAAAAAAAAATTGAGGGCATATTCATTAATTTCATTTGTTTTTAAGGTATTAATAAAAAATTCGACCACTCCGTTGTCACCCCTGGAGAAAATACTGTTTTTATTTCTTTAAAAAGAAAAGGAGAAAAATCTAGTTTTGGTCCTGAAATACCCGATTTGGTTTAACAGGGTTTATGAACTTTCTATTTTTGTTTTGTTTTTGGGTTCAATCAGCCCTTTATGTTACCGAGATGTTAATATTTCAGTTAGATCTGCTGACACATCTAACAGTTATTTATTTAATTGTACGAGGTTGAGTCAGTCCCTTTTGTGCCTTCCGTTAGATCTGCGAAGGAGATTCGTAGCTTCATTTATTTGCTCATGATGTGCATGAAATCTGCCAATTGTTATTTTATTAACTAGCAATCTTATTTCGTTGCTTTATTTAATATTATAGCTACATTTATACTGCACATTATCCACAAACAACATGGAAATATTTAAAGACTAGGTCGAGCAAGAAAGGGGTTGATTAAATTAAAAAAAAAATCAGAGACTTAATTGAACTAAATCGAATAATTTAGAAACTAAAATTAAACCTTTCTCTATAAAAGGAAAAAGAAAAAGAGAACGTTTAGGAGATAGAACGAGAATTGGATTGAACTAATTCATTGACCATTTGTCTAATTTAATCTTTTTAGTTATCGGTGCCAACTAACGAAGCATTTGAAATTGGAAACGTACTAATTAAGCTTGTCCAATTTGTTACGAGAATACCATTCTACAACCTAGACTCAGACAAAAATGGAAAATATAATAAAAAAATAGAAAAATACGGTTACCATTCAAGTTCAGTTGATAAGATGAGAAAACAAGAGGACACTATATAATACTAGGTTGATGTATTATTTGTCTAGCATGCATGACAGTTCTATACATTGAAGTTTATAGTTCATACATGCTTAAATGATAATTAAGAATGACACATAATTTATCACGTGTGGGCTTTGTATACTCGATTGATAATTCATTGGCAAGCAAACATTCATCATTTAGTTTATTCAGTTACAAGGAAACCCGGTGTATATCTAAGAACATCTACCTTAGTAATTTTATTTCAATTTCAAATTTAGGTGACAATTTTAGAGATATATGATAATTTCATTAATAGAAAGATTTTTTAATGAAATTGTTTTCAAAATTAACTGCACGAGTGCAGTGTTTTAAATTAACTTCAAATTAATTCTATTCTAATTTTATGAATGTAGATGCTCTAATTTTCAAACATATTGTTTTGAAAAAAAAATATAAAATTAATATATTTATACCTTACAGTATATAGTAAATTTGTTTATAGAGAAATGATTACCATATTATCATATGAAGTAACAAATCCATAAATAATTATGACAAGAGATCATTTCCAAAATCTGGTAGCCATTGCTTTACTCCTAGACATCCTCCAATTCCACTTCTAACTAACAAAACACCATCCACATTCCATTTTTTCTATATTCATCTCTCTGTAGTCTTTTACGTTGCTAGATGTATGGGGTACAACTATCCATCTCAAGACACACAATCAAACACAGTTTGTTACAAAATAACTGCCACAGAAAATCCTAACTAAAAGTCGGTGTTTTGTTAAACTTCCCTCTATATACACACAATCCTTCACGCGTTCTAAAACCATTCAATTTCAACTTCTCCTTTAATTTCACACAAAACCCTATTTCACTCTGATTGTGAAGAGATCTACCATGGCTGACAGAGCTCTAGTGCTGCTCCTGTTGTTGGGTCTCACGAGTTTTTGCACCGCGGCGGTGCTCAAAGTCGGAGATAACAAGGGATGGACGATTATGGGCAATGTAAATTACTCTGCTTGGGCTTCTACACAGAAATTTCAAATTGGAGATGTTATCCGTAAGTTTAATAATCTTTCTACTAGAATTATTAATTTCCGTGGAATTCTTTGTTTGTTTGTTAAACATATTTTTTGTTATAATACTTGAATTGTTAATAAAAAGTTGCATGAGGTTTTATTTAATTTATAGAATGTTAGTACTAAAAAGAATGCGGAACTTGTCCTCAAATTTTCTATTTTAATAATAGAAAAATGTTTGTTCATTCACCAAGCAAAGCAATGTTTTGCTATTTATGTATTACTTAATTTTAAGAAGAACTATTGTAGGATGTCATGATTCCAGTAGCACGATGAAACCAAATTATACACTGTTTTGATAATGTTAAAAAAATTGAAAATTAAATCAACAGAATTTAGGGGTTTTTTTAGGCTTTTCATCCGGCAAAAGAAAAAAAAAAAACAGGGTCGCTATTATTTTGACATTATTTTGAACTTGCATTTATGCATAATCATTAGCATATAAAGTACACTCCTCTAGGATCATTTATTATTTTATAAATTTATATATGTTATAACTTATAAAGCATCTTTGATCTCTGTTGCAGTTTTTGAGTACAACAAAGACTTCCACAATGTAATGCTTGTAACAAAGAAAGATTACAAGTCTTGCAATGCAACAAAACCTATTGCTACTTACAATTCTGGCAACGACTCAATCACCATAACCCGTGCCGGTCACAATTTTTTCATGTGCGGTTTACCTGGACACTGCGCTGCAGGCCAGAAGGTCAATATCCGTGTCGCAAAGACGGCCAAGGCTGCCTCTTCTCCTCATTCTGCCCCTGTACCCAGCACCGGTCCCTCTTCTCCGAGTTCCGGTACTGACACAGGAGATGAAACCGGTACAGGTACTACAACAGTTGCGCCTTCTCCTAAACCCTCGAGCGGTTCGAGGTTTGTGTCGGAGTACTTGGGTCTTGGAGTGTCAGTATTGGCAATTATAGCATCTCTGGTTTTGTAATTTGTGGATGTAGTCTTGGATTTGCTATTAGACAAAGATTGATATTTTGTTATCTTTGTTATTCTTTTTGTGTCTCTTTGCTTCTTGGATTATTTCTGGGTGTCTTTATTTTTGAATTACAAAACGAGAATTGTTTTTACATTGATGATTCTTTTTGTTGCTTTATTCGAAATCAAGATAGCTTTGTTGCACAGCAACAAATATAGCCAAACTTAATCTAAGATGATTTTCAGTTCGAAACTTCAGTTAAAAAATATATATTTAAATTGAAAAATTTGACCCTTATTTAAAAAAAAAAATGCAACGGATTTTTTATTCTCTAATACATTATATTGACAACTGTAAATTATAAGTTATAATTTTAAATCTGATACTAACATGTAATCAACGCTTCATGCACATCATATGAATGAAAATAATGAAATTAAGTATCAGTTTGATCGTTTATCAAATGAAATAATATATATTTTTGACATTTAAATTGCACGAAACTTAATACACAACCAATCTATATAAAAACAACACGTCTATAATTTTTTTTCTAATTTTAAAATTTATTTATCATAATTAATTAAACAGTTGTCAATAAATCCTAACTAGCACATTAATCGGTACTATATGATATTGTGTACTATGGATCAATATTCAATGAGCAGAACTAGGGTGCTCTTAAGCTCACCAAAGTTTTGGTGAGCTTAACTCTAAAACTCATAAAATCAATTTCAAATGACTAATCCGAACCGTTGAAACCCGCCTACCTTATGTGTGATGCATCTACATGTGAAATTTATAAACATTCGAATTAATTTAGTATAAAGTCAAGCGGTCAAAATTAGAAGGTTAATAAATTAATTTTAGTGCATTCATTTTTGAACGTTTTTTGACCGCTTGACTTTATACTAAATTAATTCGAATGTTTAAAAATTTCACATGTAGATGCATCACACGTAAGGTAGGTAATAAGCCAAAATTGTATCTATTGAAACCTAGGGTTTGTTATGTAAATTAAGCCAAGTTTTGATTAGATTAGGTTTAATTAGGTTAGAAATGTCCAAAAGTTCAAGTTACTGCCCTAGTTATGTTTGTTCTACAGGTAATCAAGTGTTTGGAGCTTAACGAAGCAAAACAGGTGAGTTAGCACGGAGATTGGAGCTTCTGCCACCATGCATTGCGGCCCGGAATGGATCCTTTGCGGCCCGCAACCAAGCAAGCCAGAACCAAGCAAGTCAGAGCATTTCAGCACATCCATTGCGGCCCGTATGGGTATGATTGCGGTCCGCAATGACCTCCAGAATTCTTCTGCGCAGTCTGATTAACTACCTCCATGCATTGCGGCCCGCAATTAGGTCGGTTCAGGGCCCGATTTTGCTATTTTTGGTTGGTTATTTCTAGGTTTTGGAGGGGTTATAAAAGGGGGACCTGTAGAACAGATTGAGGACGTTTTTTAGAGGGAATTTCTGGTTATTAAACAAAGAAAAGCAAGGAAAAGCAAGAGGAGAGAAGAAGGAAGAAGAGATCATTGATCAATCGGTTTTATTATTTTCTTTCCTTTGGAACTCTTTTATTCTTTTGATTTCATTTGTGTCTTAGTCATGACTGGCTAAGGGCTTTTCTAGGGTTGATTAGGGTTGTACTTGAAACTTTTGTTATGATTTAGTTGGTTTTATTTTATATATTCTTGTTCTTTGTTATGATCTATTCTTTATTTTAATTGATTGTGAAGACTTAATCGAAATCACATGAAACCCTAGAATTTGGTATTTGCAATTGAGAAATTGAATATTAGGTCCAGACCATAAGGAATAGGGTATTTGATAGGCTAAGTACCGAGAGGTGACGCTTGTCTTATACGGGTTTTACCCAATAGTTTAGATAAATTGTGCCAAGTACCGAGAGGTGAAAGATAGTTTTTTAGATCAATTGGGACAGTAAGAACTTAATGACTTTAGATTAGAGTAGCCAAGTACCGAGAGGTGACGTTTATTCTAATTGAAAGATGATATTAATATAGAGATATCACTTTGTACCTACAACACCCAACTGTGCCTTCATAAATATAAGAACAAAATTTACAAACCAATTAGTCATAACACTAGTGGATAGGAACCCTAAGAAACCCTAATTTCTCATACTTGTTAAAAATCAGATTTTGCTTTAAGACTTCAGTTTAATTCATTTTAATCGAAACCAAACCAACCTTTGAACAAACAAAAACCTTTTTATTTTCTTTTACTAAATTAAATTGTTAGGTTAGATTTGATATTCCAACTTGTCCCTGTGGAGACGATCCCTAAGTACTACTTGACAAGATTGTACACTTGCAACCGAATTGAGCGTAAATTAGAATTTATTACTTGTATTGTAATAATCAACATCAGTAGGCGGATTTCAACGGTTCGGATTCGCCATTTGAAATCAATTTGATAAGTTTTAGAGTTAAGCTCACCAAAACTTTGGTGAGCTTAAGAGCACCCTAGTTCTACTCAATTCAATATCTCCAACTTTAAAGTACAAATAATCAATCTAAACCGTTCAATATGATTTCATATGAAAATGTACTTGTAGATCAAATTTTATATTTTTATTATTTTTTGTTATTTTTTTTAATAGGTAGAAAAACACTTGAATTAAAGATTCTAGAACATTTAAAAGAAGTGATTTTCTACCTATATTTAAAAAAAAGTAAAAAAATTCTCAAAAAATGTAAAACTAAGTTTGGACGTTAATTTTCATATAGAAATTATGTTGAAAGATTCTTATCAACTATTTGAACCTGAAATCGAAAAATATTAATATGTACTACAAACCAATCTGCTCAATACCAAGCCATTTATGGCACCTATCGATCACAAGGTACCCAGGAAAAAGTAAAATTTATCGAAAGGGGGCAAACGCATGTAACTGAGCATCAGTACTGCACCAAACAACCACACAGAACAAATTTATTGATCACATTAAAAGTCTCAAGGATAGTTAAACAAATATCAAGCATGATTTTTCTCAACAAACAAAACAACACAACAGATAACAAATTTGATTCTTCTTAATACTTCTCTTTGCTCCATTTACTCCTTATTATGTCTCTGTAATTATAGACAAATTTAGAAAAAAAAACTAAGAAGAGCCTTTTGTTATTCTGAGAATTTCATGTCTTACTTTTGTTTCTCAACTCTCAAGATATTTAGTTATATTTTATGTGGAATTTTAATAGAAAGGATTTTGTTACAATAAAATACCTTGAAACAAATCTACAGAGGCTTCCTGACGACAAAGAAGTACATTGGTGTGAAGATCTCTTTCCTAGACAAATTTGAACATTAAGAGAAAAGAAAAAAAAATCATTAAATATACCAATTTAGTGTTTTCCACATCTAGATTGCTGTTCTATTATAAAGATGCTCAAACTAATGAAGTGTGAGCAAATCGCCTCGAATAATTAAGGAGAGTGGTGAGTGACATATAGTGAAATGTTTTAAAGGACTGGGCTGCATATGTGATACTTTTTATCAAGTGAGGCTACGGTACTATGCATAGCACATAATGTTCTGTACTATGGCTCCATATCTCCATTTTCAAAGTCCAAATGGTCAACCAGAACCGCTCAACATGATCTCCAAATGAAAATGAATTATTGACAAAATTTTATATTTTTTTAAATAATTTTACTATTTTTTTTTTAGGTAGGTAGAAAGTCACTATTTCCGAAGGTCCCAGACCCCATAATCTTTAGATCAAGTGATTTTCCACTTTTCTAAAAAAAAGTAATAAAAAATGAAAAAAAATGAAAAATTTGGTCTCCAGTTATATTTTCATATAGAGATAATGTTGAAAACTTTGAAAACAAAAATATGGGTCCATAGTATGGACCCATGTGCACTCTGCATAGTACTATAGCCTCACTCCTTCAATATTGTTTACAGAGTACATAAAATTATTTACTGGAACTATGAAGGATGGTACAGTACAGAATCAAAGTTAAAGACTTACTTTCCTCCCTCTACAAGGCCCTCCGCTGCTTTCTCTAGAAAGGCTGAGACTCTCTGACTCCCTTCAGGTGCCAGCTTTAAATACTCCAATGTCTTCACCTGTAAACAAGGACAAACCAAAGTTAGTTTCAACTCCTTAAAATAACAAAAAGAAAAATTGAAAATATTTCAATATCTGTAAGATTTTAATTTGAAGTACAACAAAATAGATTAAGTGGCTTTGTACCAAAGTGCGAGTACAGAGGCGGCCCATAGCAGTCAAGCGAAAACTAGAAAGAGAAAAGTAGCTTGGATCCAATGGCAAGTACCAAGGCATAGGAGAATCTTCCGCTAGATCCTTCTCCCAAACAACCTTTAACCAAATAAAAAAGAATTACATCAATAATTAGAACACTTTTCATATGATATATCTGTGTGCTATTTAACAGAAAAACCCAAAGCATACACCAAGGACATGGCATGATGCAGGGCAAGCCGCTGAGTATTTTATGGGCCGGGACATCAAAAAGAAGAAGGAAAGCAGGTCAATGAAATCCTGGAAATAAAATTTGTGTTTCTCGAGAACTTTCTGTTTTGGCAGGAAATTTCTGTGCTGAAAATCATGTTTTCAGCCCAAGCAGTGAACTTTCAGTAAAATTCATTTCCTCAGAAACTTTCTGTTTTGACTGAATTTTTTTTTCTCTGGCCAAAAATTGTTTTCGGTTATTCTGACCAAGCCAATCCCTAGAAAGGATGCCTTTATGTATCTTTTCAGATGATCTAAGAATTAAAAAAATTGTTTCTCTCCTTTGCTTATAAAAGCGGGTATTCTTGCTACTCTCTGCATCATGGCAGTTTAAGACTCATGTAAGCCTCAAGAAAATAAGCTCCAAAATGCCATAAAAAAAACAAAAAACAAAAAAAAAAACAAAAACAAACAAACAAACAAGTATCATCTAGTACTCAGTTCTTGGTAGAAGGCAAACCTCAAATCCAGCATCAATGGCAGCTTGAAGGCACTGTTTAGTGCTTCTGATATCAGGAAGGCCGTTACCAAGTTCAATCTCAGCCTTTATCCTTTGGTGTACTGGGTTTGTTGCGTCATAATGGTCGGTTATGCACCACTCATAGGCTGCAAAGCATTGGCCCGGCTTCAACACACGGTATATCTCCTTGTAGCAACCCACCTACAAACAAAATTTTAGTTGATATTACACAATACTGTACAATTGTTTTACTATAAAAACCAAAGTAACTCAAAAATTCAACTGAACTGATCCATTTAAACCGAACGATTTAATACAAAAATTGTCCGCTCAGTTGAAAACCAAATAAACTGGAACCGATGGACACCCACAATGACTGGAGCAGAAGCACTTTCCTGTGATCGTTATTTTTCTTTCTTGCATTCTGGTACATCAGTCATAGAATTTTATATGAGATTCAAGTACCTGGCATGATACATTTCATTTGATGCTGGTTCAAGCATGTACCATGCTAGTGGTTAGTGCATGAAATTTCTCATTTTTATATCATGTTGCCCAAGCATTTAGAACTAACATGACACTAAAATCATCACCTTTTCCTTAGTTCATGATAATCAACATATTTTTAATTCATTTATAACTCACTTAGGGTCAATAAACACTACTTTCTCAAGCATCTAGTTCTCTGGAAAGGATAAAATGCGGGTCTCTTGCAAGCAACCTTTTTCTAATTTTTTTCAATGATTTTCAAAACAGGGTCTAGACAAGAACTGTAACATAAGTGCCTTTTTAAAATTCAAAAAATGCTCATGTGCAAAATAAGAGAGATGATAGAAACAATGTTTTTACCGCATCAGGTGCATGGCATGTGGCCTCTATTGCATAAACTGCATCATAGGTGTTGTCATTGAATGGCATGTTCATGAAATCTGCCTGAAAAAGTAAAAAAAAAAGAAAAGAAGAGAATATTTAGGGATGTAAACAACTATATGAAATTACAAACTTTTGAGCATTGCACTAGATGAATTTTGAAAATTCACTTCGGGAATCTTCATAACAGTTACTGTTAAACAGTATAAAGGAAAAATTATACAAAGCAAAACTTGTACCTTAACAAAGTCACAAGTTTGACCCAGCCCAACAGATTTATTCAGTTCCTGTTTCACAATAGATATAAAAATTCCAAGTTAACTGATGCTTTGCAAGGCAAAAAAAAACAGCAGGAAAATGTTTAGTAAAGGAAATGTAAAACATACCTTGCCCCTCGAAATTTGGTATTCATTATTGTTCAGTCCAGTAACTGATGCACCACTGCAATAAATTTTTGACTTCAGAAATGTGACAGTAATACAGCAAGAACCGTTATTACGTAAACCATATACTGGTAAAAGAAACATATAGCAAAATATTGTGGCAAAAAGTAGAAAAAACGGATGTCAGTCTTAAATAAATAAAAAAAAAGATTAATTCTGTGTTTCCCCTCTGCTATACTGCACGCGTGTCTAATCAATCACTTAAGATTCAGGTCCTCAGGAACTTATAGTCTTATACCTGAATCTTGCAATCTCTCTAAGTGGGCCTCCAATGCCGCATCCCACATCCAAGGCCTACATATGAAATCATAATAGCAGATCATTGTTTATTTGTTGCCATGGAATCAAAATAAGATTTAAACAGTTAATGCCAACAAGGAATAAAATATAAAATTAATATACCTTCATTCCTGATTTTAATCCTAGATGTAGTGCAAGAAAGTGTTCATGCCTTTTTATGCTCTCACGCAGAGATTCACCTTTCCATCTAACATTATATCAAAGTATATAAGTCAGCACACTCTACTATGTCACGGGGCTAACAGTACAGGAAAAAAAAATTTTAAAAGAAGAAGATTATGATGTTTTCTTTTATTATTTGGTCATTTTTTCGCAAATCATATATCACATCTTAATAATTTTCTTAGTACCCAGCTGATGAAAACTAAGAAACTGACATCTATGGTCTTATGTTGCTTTTTCATTCAATTTGGGCTTAAGAAAAGGAGTTCGAAAATTGTTACAATTTACAGGGGTATAACTTCTCCACAAAAATATAAAATGTAGGGTGGTATGTGCACATATCTGAAAATATATCGGTACTAGCAGCATATATGATAAATTGTTAGAATTTTACGGTTTCAATAAAGAGAACATAGTTATGACCTGTGAGCAAAGTGGAAGGATTCACCCCAGCCATACTCATAGAAGCTGGTTGCAAGATCATAATACTTGTTAACCTAACAATTAAAAAAAAAAAAACATGAGATAGATATGACTACAAGGATTCAAGTTCCAAGAAAGATTACAGTTATAAAATAAACCAAGTATATTAAGACTTTGTTGGTTGATTTATCGTAGCTACATGTTTGTTAAGAGATGTTTTTGTTAACTTTTACCATTATAAATTAATCTAAATGTCAGTTGACACAGGAACCAATTAAAACAATTACAGCAATTCGATAGCCATTTTAATATAAAATAAAAGTCGGAAAAAATCACCATATCAGCATAGTTGGATTTTCTTGCTTCCTCATCACCTCCATAGCAAGTATGATACTTCTCATATCTAGAAGTAGAGTACAAATACTCAGAATTTACTATAGATTCATAATTTTCAGAACAATATTACTTATCCATGACAACAAAAGTATATATGAAAACAAACTAAAACCCTTATATTAAAACATGCATGCAGAAATTTTACAGTACGCAAAATCAAAGGTGCATATATTTTATTTTGTGCCTTGATTGGAAACAAATATGTTATTTTCTTTTATTTTTTTGGTTAAAGGATAAATTGTCTAAATTAAGTTGTTTGGTCCTTTGATGGGTTCTTTGAAAATAGTAAGAAGAGCAGGTGTATCAATAAACAAAGAATATTCCAAAGACTTGGAGTATATTAAAAGTTGGAATGCAAGTGCTCCCTACAAACTTTACTCTCTCAAAATGTTTTAAAAAATAAAAAATAAAGATAAGAGAAAAAAATTATTGATTTACTGTTCAGCAGCTGATTTAACGTCATCCTTAGAAAGCTTTCCTCCTAGACCCGAAGCAAGATCCATAGCCCCCGACTTTGACATTGTCTGATTGTCTGATTGTTCTGCACAGATTCCAACAGATCAAATTGTTTATGACAATAAAATAGTCTATTTTCTTAATTTTTTATGGGTCAAACAGTCTGTAATAGCAATCGAAATCTAAGGGTCAATGGCGCCTTTAAACAAATATTGAGGATTGCCAAATAAACTACTGACACTGAGAGTGAACTAAATCGAGGAACAACAGTATCAAATGCAGAGATGAAAATGGACAGCGGGGGCCCAGCCCCCCCCCATATTCTATTGGTTGCAATTGCAAAACACCTTACTTAAACTTAGGATCCTTCTGCCATAAATAGGCACTGCATTGTTGCGTTGCTACCATGGTTTGGAAAATCTATCTATCGGCAGCCC